>NC_134688.1:90998239-91601989 GCF_050947455.1 Rhinoderma darwinii
GGGATGCTGGCCTTCAGGGCAGAGTGGCAAAGAAAAAGCCATATCTGAGACTGGCTAATAAAAGGAAAAGATTAATATGGGCAAAAGCACATAGACATTGGACAGAGGAAGATTGGAAAAAAGTGTTATGGACAGACGAATCGAAGTTTGAGGTGTTTGGATCACACAGAAGAACATTTGTGAGATGCAGAACAACTGAAAAGATGCTGGAAGAGTGCCTGACGCCATCTGTCAAGCATGGTGGAGGTAATGTGATGGTCTGGGGTTGCTTTGGTGCTGGTAAAGTGGCAGATTTGTACAAGGTAAAAGGGATTTTGAATAAGGAAGGCTATCACTCCATTTTGCAACGCCATGCCATACCCTGTGGACAGCGCTTGATTGGAGCCAATTTCATCCTACAACAGGACAATGACCCAAAGCACACCTCCAAATTATGCAAGAACTATTTAGGGAAGAAGCAGGCAGCTGGTATTCTATCTGTAATGGAGTGGCCAGCGCAGTCACCAGATCTCAACCCAATAGAGCTGTTGTGGGAGCAGCTTGACTGTACGGTACGCAAGAAGTGCCCATCAAGCCAATCCAACTTGTGGGAGGGGCTTCTGGAAGCATGGGGTGAAATTTCTCCCGATTACCCCAGCAAATTAACAGCTAGAATGCCAAAGGTCTGCAATGCTGTAATTGCTGCAAATGGAGCATTCTTTGACGAAAGCTAATTTTGAAGGAGAAAATTATTATTTCAAATAAAAATCATTATTTCTAACCTTGTCAATGCCTTGACTATATTTTATAGTCATTTTGCAACTCATTTGATAAATATAAGTGTGAGTTTTCATGGAAAACACAAAATTGTCTGGGTGACCCCAAACTTTTGAACGGTAGTGTACATTGAATTAATACACCTGAACAAAAATTAAATAATGTAAGAGTAGTAAAAGGGATTGTTCATATTACAAAACCCCATCTTCTCATGTGGATTTATTAGAATAACAAATTTAAAGGTGTTTTACTAGTTTTATGTAAATCATGCTTAATCCCTGTGTAAAGTTCTACAATTTTGTAATTTTGTTTTAATTCCTCACCATTCATGCTGATTTATTCAACTCACAGAGCACTGCCTACATTGCATACAATTGAAGTATCCACTTCCCAGCTGGGAGCAGGACTAGGTGCCGTAAATACTGATTCTTGAAAAAGGTGAGGAATTGAAACACAAGTCTTTGAAAAGTTAGGTAACTTTCTTTTATAGTGATTAAAGCGTACCTAACTTTTCAAAGTAAGCGTTCATGTATGTGTAAATGAGGAATAAAACCATACCTCACCATTATGTGTCTTGTATATGGCATTTTTTTTTTAGCAATATTTTCCTCTGTAGGCTATATCTCTAATTCTCATTTGTCCTTGAGCTGCTGCGTGGAGCCTAACTGCTATAATTTCCGCCCTACAACTCAACCATAAGGAATGGAACATCCTGCTTCCCAATCTTCTTGTGGCACTCCCTCAGAAGCAGCACATTAGCAGCAGTACTGAGCAGTATAGCTGTGAATTCAGCACTGGGGAGAGATATAAAACTGCAGAAGAAACTCTGTGTGTGGGTCTCCCTGCCTCTTCCTCACTCTGCTCCTGCTCTCTCCTCCCCTCTGTATAGACTTCTATGGGCAGCATGTAATCTGATCCCTCAGTGAGCTGATAATCCATCTCATCTATCAAAACGGTTTTTAGCAGTGAATTGAGAGTGAATGATCAGTGCAGGGGGGGGGGGAGCCTGATAAGTGGACAAAGAGGCCTTTTTCTCTAATAAGATGTATTAGAAAGTTTCGTATATTCGCGAGTACTATTGATTTACACAAACTTTGTTACAAAATTAGTGACTTCTTATGCTTTATTTACATAAAACCGGAAAACCTCTTCAAACCTTCTTATTCGCCATAATCTGTCTTTTCCATGATTGATGTTTAGCCCCCTGGCTACATGTTACATTAGGGTATGTGCACACGAGAACTGACTTTTACGTCTGAAAAGACAGACTGTTTTCAGGAGAAAACAGCTGTGTTGTTTCAGACGTAAAAGCTCCTCCTCGCATTATGCGAGGCGTCTTTGACGCTCGTAAATCTTGAGCTGCTCTTCATTGACTTCAATGAAGAACGGCTCAAATTACGTTGCAATGAAGTGTCCTGCACTTCTTTGCCGAGGCAGTCATTTTACGCGTCGTCGTTTGACAGCTGTCAAACGACGACGCGTAAATGACAGGTCGTCTGCACAGTACGTCGGCAAACCCATTCAAATGAATGGGCAGATGTTTGCCCACGTATTGTAGCCCTATTTTCAGACGTAAAACGAGGCATAATAGGTCGTGTGAACCCAGCCTAACTGTGCATGACAGCCGTCAAGAAGAAGTAGGGAACGAGCTCACGTGCTGGGTCCGCTCCATACTCAGCGGGTGTCTGCTGTAACATTCAAATCCGCAACTTTTGGCAAATTCGTCCCAAATTTGATTTGTGTAAAATCTATTTGCTCGTCTCTAGTACAGTCAATACTGTAGATGCTTATTTCAATTTGGCAAATCTATTGACAAGCACATATGCTCCTCCAGACACAGTTCTTGAAAAACAGTTAAAAAAAATATTTCTATTTTCAAATATAAAATATATTTTAAAAAAAAGAAACCTTTTCCCATTTTTACCCTAAATTAATGTAAAAAAATAAATAAATATTAACATAATTGGTATCGCTGCATCTGTAAAAGTTACACAGGGAATGCTGTAAAACAAATAAAGAAGAAAAAAAAAATGCCAGAATTGCTATTTTTGGTCGCCTTACCATCCCAAAAAAAATGGAATAAAAAGTGATCAAAAAGTCACATATATCCCAAACTAGTACGACAACAAACAATGGCTCGCTCCGTAAAAAATAAGCCCTTAGACCGCTCAATCGATGGAAAAATTAAAAAATTATGGCTCCCAGAATAGGGCGACACAAAACAAATTTTTTTTTTTGTTTCCTCCTTGTAAAGTAGTAAAACATAAAGAAACTCTATAAATTCTGTATCGCCATAATCGTGTCGACCCGTAGAATACGTTTGGTAAAAGCAACATTTAAGCTGTAAACGCCATAAAAATGAAAACCCAAATAAATTATTTTTTTTCAGTTTCCCATTACTTTCTATAGTACCTTTAACCCCTTAAGGACACAGCCTGTTTTCGCCTTATGGACCAGGCCATTTTTTTCAAAACTGACGTCACTTTATGTGGTGGTAATTTTTGGAATGCTTTCACCTATCCAAGCGATTCTGAGAATGTTTTGTCGTGACACATGGGACTTTGAATGTATCGACCAAATTTTACCACTAACTTAGTGTTTATTTGTGAAAAACACCAACATTTAGAGAGAATTTGTAAAAATTTGCAATTTTCTCAATTTAAATGTATCTGCCTGTAATACAGATAGTAATACCACACAAAATAGTTACTAGTTCACATTTCTCATATGTCTACTTTATGTTGGCATAGTTTTTTTTAGCATTGTTTTATTTTTCTAGGACGTTACAAGGCTTAGAACTTTAGCAGCAATTCCTCACATTTTCAAGTTTTCTCGCTGCGGGACAACTGACCCGTACTGTAATCATGTTTTCAGTACGGGACAGTTGTTCCACGGAGAGGCAGGGACTCCTGGCGTCGTATATAACTATGATGCTAGGATCCCAGATCCCTGCAGTGTGTTCGGTCCGGGACTTGCGGCCGAAGTACTTTCCGTCCTTTACGGACCGAATATGCTCGTGTGAATCCAGCCGAACACAGAAGGTTTTACAGAGATACTCAATATTTATTGCCCAGGTTCTGCAGTTTTTCTAAATATCTCACATGTAGCCCTAGAGTGGTAATGGACTGAAACACAGGCCTCAGAAGCAAAGGAGAACTTAGTGGATTTTGGGGCCTCTTTTTTTATTACAATATATTTTAGGCACCATGTCAAGTTTGAAGAGGTCTTGTGGTGCCAAAACAGTGGAAACCCCCAAAAAGTTACCCCATTTTGGAGACTACACCCCTCAGGGAATTATCTAGGGGTATAGTGAGCATTTTGACTCCACAGGTTTTTTGCAGAAATTATTGGAAGTAAGCCGTAACAATGAAAATCTACATTTTTTTTTCAATAAAATGTAGGTTTAGCTAATTTTCATTTCCACAAGAACTAAAGCAGAGAAAGCACCCCAACGTTTGTAGAGCAGTTTCTCATGAGTAAGACAATACCCCATATGTGGTTATAAACGGCTGTTTGGATACACTGCAGGGCTCAGAAGGGAAAGAGCGCCATTTGACTTTTGGAGCTCAAATTTAGCTGGGATGGATTGCGAAGGCCATGTCGCATTTGCAAAGCCCCTGAGGGACCAAAACAGTGGGAACACCCCAAAAGTGATCCCATTTGGCAAACTAAACCCCTCAAGGAACTTATCTAAGGGTATATTTAGCATTTTGACCCCACAGGTGTTTTGCAGAAATTATTGGAAGTAGGCCGTGAAAATTAAAATCTACATTTTTTTCCAATCAAATTTAGCTAAACCTACATTTTTTCCATTTCCATAAGGAGAAAAGGCACCCCAACATTCATAAAGAAAACTCTCCTGAGCACAGCAATACCACATATGTGGTTATAAAGTACTATTTGGTATTCATATTTTGCTGGATTGTTTTGCGGCGCCATGTCGCATTTGCAAAGCCCCTGAGGGACCATAACAGTGGAAATGCCCCGAAAGTGACCCCCATTTAGAAAACTACACCCCTCAAAGAACTTATCTAAGGGTATAATTTGCATTTTGACCCCACAGGTTTTTTTGTCTGAATTTATTTGAATTAGGCCGTATTTACTGGTATTTCAATTTATAATGTGGGTGTACATATGTGTAAGTTGTGAAAGCAAATCAGTATAATAAAAGGGAACATAAATAATAACATTTATAATTCATAGATATGTGGTAATCCTTGAAGCAATCCCTTATGCACAGGCCAGGTTTTTTGGGGCATGTGTCGTACTGATAAGTGGTGTCCCATCTTATGCCCCTTTTGTTACACACTCTGCACCTTTTTGGGATCTTCTCTTCTTTGCAGTTTGGGGAACGATGCCGGCAAAGTGTTGCCCTGTACAATACAGGCACCCTCGCTTTCAGCAGATGTGCTTGGGCCCTCCCCTGCCTGGTTTTCAAACACAAGCACCTTGATAATCTCCTCTTGAAAATTAAGGAATGCCCCTGTTCGGCCTGCACATTTGGATAACACGTAAGCATTATACAATGCCATCTGTACCATGTGCACGGCCACCTTTTTGTTTTTCTCATGGCACTATAGGGCTTCAGCACTTGATCTGAGAGATCAACCCCTCCCATGTACTTGTTATAGCCCACGATGCAATCTGGCTTGTGGGTCACTGTTGTGGTATCTCGTACAGAGATTGGGGTGTTGCCGTTCCTATGTATTGTGGTCAAGAGAAGGACATCCCTCGTCCTTCTACTTGACGAACAACAGGTTCTCGCTGCATAATGCCCTGCTCTCAATGAATCTGACACGTCGGCCAAGGAGGGTTTTAGGGAGGCCTCTCTGGTTTTTGCGCACCGTGCCGTATGCTGCAATATTTCTGGTGGAGAGGTATTTAAATAGTGGGATGCTGGTGTAGAAGTTATCCACGTAAAGGTGATAACCCTGGTCCAGCAATGGGTGCACCAAATCCAACACTATTTTCCCACTAACTTCCAGGATGGTGGGGCATTCTGGGGGTTCATCCCTAGAGTCCTTCCCTTCATAAACCCGAAACCTGTAGATCTACCCTGAGCTACTCTCTCATAGTTTGTAATAGACCCTTATAAATTTTAAGGGGATAAAAATTTACAATGTCCTTTTGGGGAGTGTACTCTTTTTGAAATTTGGTGCAGAAATGATTAATGACTGGCCTGATTTTGAATAAGGCGGTCATATGTGGGGTCATCACGGGGCGGGCACTATGCATTATCATGCGGTAAATTGGAGGTGTTGTACAAAACATCTGTACTCCAGTATTACCTGATATGCGGCTTCTTTACTAGCCCCATATGCAGCACAAGGCCCCAAAATTTTAGCATCTCCGCTGCATCTACAGGGGTCCACTTGAAGGGTCTAGCATATGATGACGTGGGGTTCTGGGCAATAAATTGCTGGGCATATAAATTGGTCTGGGCCACCATTAGATTCACTAAATCCTCCCTGAAAAAAACCTTTAAAAAATCTATTTCTGTGAGGCCTTCAGTGTCAAAATGAGTTCCTGAGCTGCCTATGAACTCAGGGATCTGAGGCTCATAATTCTCGGGGGGGGGGGTTCACACGGGATCACCTATCTTGGGGGTTGCCTTAGCTGATGTCCTAGGTCGCCTTTGCGGTGGCTCCTCATCACTGGATGATGAGGAGGAGGACAATATGTATGGGGTGAATTCCTCTTCTCCCTCGCTGGTGCAATCAGTGTCAGGATGGCATATGCCTCCTCTGCTGAATAGACCCTTTGGGATGATTGGGACATTTTTATTAGGGGGGTGGGTAGTGCTTGAACACGTGTAACCCTGACTTTATTTTTACACAGGGGTTTGTGTGTGTTGTGCTTTTACACGTGTATTTCAAAATTGCTGGAAAAAAAAAAGAGCAGAAATAAAATAAATGTTTAGAAAAAAATTGAGTTTCTAACAATTTACTGAACAAACTTCAGTAACAAAAAATTATGCCAATATAAGACTGTAAAGAATTTCCTGACTACCTGACACAAACTAAAATTTTGTGACGTTGAATCTGCTAAAAAAATTTATAAAAATGTAGTATAAAAACTACTGCAGCAAATTTAGGCTAAAACTATAAAGCTACGCTATGTAAAATTTAGTGAAGAACTTCAGTAAAAAACTGAATGTCCGTCACTAACTGATGCTAAATCTGTAACGCTATATATTAGTGCTAAAAAATCTGTAGTATAAAAATGATACTGCAGTCAATTTAGACTAAAACTATAAAGCTACAGTAACTTCTGACACTAAATGTAACACTATTTTAGAAAAAAATGTAGTATAAGAAATATACTACAGTAAATTGACACAAACTTTAGAAAAATTGTATAGCTAAAACTACCTAAAATGCTATGTAATTTTTTTTATTATAAAATAGACGCTAACCTATATGTCCGCTACCCTAACGTCCTGCCTATGCAGGTACTAGCTACCTCTAAACTACCGCTACCCTAACGTCCTACCTATACCAGCTACACCTAACTATATTTTGTTTAACTTTTTTTTTAAACTTTTTTACAGTTTTATATATTAAAAAAGGACCAAAAAAAACCTGCGGCAATAAATTACCACTGAGGCTGATTATGGACTCAGCACTCAGTGGCGGCAGGGCTCACACAAAAAATGGTGCAGTAAAAAGAGGCACAAAATGAAAAACTGCACTAAAAAATTAGCACAAATGCCGATCAGTGATGGCGGTCACTGATCAGCGCTCAGAGGCTGCAAGGCACACACACGGAAATGGTGCTAGCAGAATTATGAATCAGATGTCGGTCACTGATCAGCACTCAGTGGCCGCAGGGCGCACATACGGAGATGGTGCAAAACTGACAAAAAAAAAAAAGTCTTGTGACAAAAATTGCTGATCAGTGATGGCGGTCACTGATCAGGGGCCACAGGGCGTACACGGGGTAGTTGGGGGGGGCGGGCTGGAACAGGGTTTAGGAAAGGGAAATTTAGGAATCACTAGTGCTGCTGCTAAAGAAAAAATAATTAGCAGCAGTAGAGTTGATGATGATGATGATCACAGTCAGTGATCACACAGCAAGATGCAGAAGAGGACGATCGCAGCACAGAAGGCCTCAGCAAGGGTAAGTACTCGGTTCACAGACTATTACACCAGCTCTGCTCACCGTTCCTAACCGGAATGAGGTGGGCAGAGCTGATGCAGGGTGTTTGAAACACCCACCATGGCTACGATTGGTCGGTTTATGCAGACCGACCAATGGTAGCTATCGGGGGGTGGCACCATCACTACTGCCTTACAAGTACATGGCAGGGATTGGTGCCATCCTAGACAGCACCAATCCCCACCACATCACTGTGCCTATAGCCACAAAAAAGCCACGATTGGCCAGTCTGACCTGACCGACCAATCACAGCGATCATCAATGCGTGGGGGGCGCGCCACCCCCCTGGGCCACGTGTAAAGATGGCCTGCTGTCAGGGACAGCCGCCATCTTTACTCTATCACTGTGTCTTTAGGCATGGTGACCACTTAACGCTCCAACGTACCCATGTGTTGGATTACGTTAAGCACCTAACAACAACAACAACGTACCCATACGTTGGATGTCGTTAAAGGTTAATGATGCCATTAAAAATAACTCGTCCCGCAAAAAACAAGCCCTCATACTGCTATGATGACGGAAAAATACAAAACATATGGATTTTGGAAGGCGGGGAGGAAGAAACAAAAATGAAAAACAGAAATTGGCTGCGTCTCCATGGGGTTAAATATACAGACATAAAGTAACATAGATTGATCAATGTCTGTCTGACTATGACTCACCTGCCATGTCTTGGACATACGACTCACTGCTGTGTTACTAAGGCCAAACATAACGGCAAAGAAAGAATTCAGATTTTTCTGCTCCTTAAGACTGCAAACAAGGAATAGTAATTAAAATTCATAAAACTGTAATCAAAGCTAAGAAGCTCATGTTATGGAGATATGGAAAGATTAATCACTACCATTAGTTTTGCTTGGAGTAAATATTAAACATGACATTTCTAAAAAAAGATCGGTCTACCTGAACGTAACCACATCTCTAATCCATGTTGAATGGGCTATGGCTCTTGCAGTATATCAGCGTGCCTCCAATTATATTGGGGAAAAAAATTGGTTTTTTTTTGTTTATGCATCATCTTTATTATTTATTTTTAAATAATGTATTTGTTAATGCTGCATTATACATGGAGGCAACATGTGGCACCATACGCTGGCATATGGGTCCATAATATAGATCTGTCTCCATGTGTGGCCATACAGGGTCCATGCTTTACCATGTGCACAAGCCCTTACAACTGAAAGAAGTAGTAATTAACAAAAGAAAATTATCCAAATCGTGAAAAAGAAAAAAATGTTCACCCCTGATGGAAGGCACTCCTGCACTTGTAGATAGAATTCAACTAGAATCCCAGTTGGGACAGGATGTTAAATAAGCTATGTCATAAAATTGGAATAAAAGCTACACGTTTTGACCCTGAACCAGGGTCTTCCTCAGGCTTGAAAAAAGTGAGAGGTAGAAAGAAATTTCCCTCCTTATATGTCCATCTTGACCTGAAAGCACTTCTAGGTCAAAGGGCTTGGTTACAGTTCATGGTGGAAGCGGTTTGTTCGTATTACCGTCTTAACATTGATACAAAAGATAGATATCAGTGAACCACTACAAAACTACATACATACATTCTTAAAACATTAGTCATATAATACAAAAAAAATTTCAAATCATTACTTAAAAGACATTGCTAAATAAAAAAAAAAAGAGAGAGAAAGGTCTAAAAAGTATTGACAGACAGCTTGAGGCAAAAAGAGCAATTCTATTAAGCTACGTTCACACAGGGCTGATACGCAGAGTAAAGGTACACAGCATATCCTCCCTGGTGGCCGCAGGGAATTCCGAACTAAAAAGCGCCCCAAATTGTGGTGCAGTTTTTCGGCCGGAATGTCTGCTGTGGGAAACTGCACGTTAAAAACATGATACTGAAAACATGATTACAGTACGGGACAGTTGTCCTGCAGCGAGGCAGGGACTCCTAGCATCGTACATAAGTATGATGCTAGGAGCCCAGCTCCCTGCACTGTGTTCGGTCCGGGACTTGCGGCCGAAATATGTCCGTCAATTACGGACATAATTAGTGTGTGTGCACATACCCTCACTCTCTCCATTCTGTTTAATGGGAGTCCTGGAAATAGATGAGCAAGAGCTTCTCGGCTGTTTCCATAAATTCCCATTGAACAGAATGAGGATAGCAGCACGAACGAGCGATCCATCCTCCACTAGACCTCACCTGGATTCAGCGGCCGCGGCACCTGGCAAGACGGGGGTCGGGAGACCCCTATTCGCGATATAGGTGCCGGTCCCAGAGGTGGGACCCGCATCTGCATCTATTAGACATTTTCCTGTGGATATGCCATAAATGTCTAAGATGGGAAAACCCCTTTAAGGTTGGTGTGGGCCATGTTCCAAATTTTGCTTTGGGGTCCAGAAGTTTCAAGTTACGCCTCTGGTGACAACTCCTTTAAATTTACAGCTCTATAGAAAGAAATTGTAAACTTCTATCTATCATTTAGGTCAAATGGGTAACAAAGAAGAATTCACAGTAATTGACAGAAATTACGGTATGTAACATTTGCAAAAGGTACAGTATGTTAGAACCGCATGTTATAAAGCAGATTAAGGTTTCTACAAATTTGTTCAGGTGGTAAGCAACAGTGGAAGAGCACTGCACAAATATTAATATTGGAAATGGCCACTTACTGTGCTGCCAGCTTGATGAATTTCCGCAAGAGAAGTGCCCTTCTCTCGTCATCTTGGCACAGACAGACTTCAGTTGCCACCCAGAACTGCACCTCATTAAATCGTCTTATAAACCTCTCCAGATTAGCAGTTGTGCTGTTACGGAACCTCTGTTTCCCGAATGTGTGATAAAGTAACTCCCCCTAAGTAAACACATTGAGAACTTATTAAAAAGTTCACTACACATCTGGACTACTGTTCAGAACAAGAAACAGGCTTTACAGCTATGTGACACTTAGGGAGATAACAGAGACGTAACGGAGGCAGATTAGAATAATGATCCTCGAGATGGGTAATAAACGTCTCTGACACGCAGGATCCACCTGTAATCCATCACATCTAAGTTTATTACTTGGATGTGATATCTAAGTTATGAATTTAGGTGTTATGGATAACGGGTGGATCCTGCGTGTCTGAGACGTTTATTACCCATCTCGAGGATCATTATTCTAATCTGCCTCCGTTACGTCTCTGTTATCTCCCAAAGCACACTGACTGACATTTTTATATATAAAAAAAAATCCTTTTCAAAGGTTTCATAACCTTTTGGAGAGCCTTTTTAAGGATCAAAGTTTGAACACTAGTATGATACCCCGAATGGCCACTTTAGTAGTCACATCTTTCTGTAGAAAGCACTTTGCTCTCAGAAAAGCCTGACTTATTTGTGGCAGGGACAGGGGTGTACACACAAGTCATAGGACCCCATAAAAAAAAAAACTTAATATTGGCCCTACCCCCCACTCAGAGCTCTGACAAATTTGATAATATTTTATTAAGTAATGTTCATGGTAATTTTTTAACAACAGATTTTTTATAGTGGGATCTCTGTTAATAACGATCCACCTCGTGGTGCGGTGTGCAGCATCTCTCCCCTGGGTAACAGACTTATCAACAGGATGCCTGTCCTCTTGCTCAATCTGCCCTGGGCTAAAAACACTACACGAAACCTTTTCCAACACTTTCTAGGTAGAAAAGTGGAGGAATATTTTAATAAACAAAAAGCGCTCTGCAGACCTCTGAAGCCTCGTCAACTCTATCCAACTAATATATTGGAAAGAGTAGAACAGGTGCTTCATAAATATGGTGTTAAGACGAAACACCATATTTTTCATGTATCCCTTGATAAAACTCTGTCTGCGCCCACCACGAGGGGAACCTTGGTTCATATGAATTCATGCTGCTGCTATTGAATGCAATGCTAGTTGTAAAAATCTCTACGCAGTGAGCGCCCCCTAGTAGTAGCTGCAGAAAAATGCAATGGCTCTATGTGTCGCTGGCCCCTTCTCACCACACCTAATGTAGTTGTGTGGGATGCCTATATGGTAAATAATCCACTGGACATGGATTCCACATGGTACCTGAAGCATTTCCTAAAAACTCATTTCTCAATGACGACATGATCGCAATAGATTATAACATGTTTCAATCAACGCAGTTTACCTTTGACATTATAGCTGTGAGATTGTCTGACAATTATGTCCATAACCGGTACAGATGTAGCCAGTCAATATTATTAAAAAAATGCATTTATGGGAACAACCATTTGCTAAACAATAATTCTATATTTGCAAATAGTGACGTTGAACGAAAATATCCTTACAATATTGAATAGAAATATTATATTAAGGCCCTGTTCACACTGAGTTTTTGCCGCAAAAACCGCAGCAAAAAATGGCCGAAATTGACTCCCATTGATTTCAATGGGAGGTGGAGGCCTTTTTTTCTACAGCAAAAAAAACGCTCGCTGTGAAAAGCAGCGACATGCCCTATCTTGAGGCGGTTTCCGCCTCAAAAACCCCATTGAAATCAATGGGAGAGATAGCTAACAAAAAGCCTAGAAAAAACGCGGCACAAATACGCAACACCAATTTAAAAAAACGGAGCTGATTTTTCCAGGCAGAATTTTCTGCCTGCAAAAAACTCAGTGTGAACATACCCTAAGATGGAGGTGCCACATGCATGAAAAGCAACTACTAATATATACTGTACCTGGTGAACACTCTTAAAGAGATTCCAGTCATTTTCTGTCATGTGATGTGCAAGGTCCTTGGAGCTGATGAGATCCAGAATGTCATAGCTACTACTTCTTGCTCCCATTTGCTCAGGTAAAGGAGTCTTAAAGAATATGAAACACAAAAAAAGGAAGCATTGGTTTTTGTTTTTTTTGTTTTTTGGTGTACTATGCAAAATATAAAGCTGGAAATATGGACAGTATGGCGGACCAGCATTTAGCATTGCTGCCGATTGGTGCTTGGGCATATTTTGTTGATTCATGATTAGAGCAAGAAAAGTGGCAACTAGTGACATATCTCCAAAACTGCACATATTAAGTTAAAGTCATCATCAAAAGTTATAGGGACTCCAAATGTGTAGGACATACTCACCAGAGTGGTCATGTCTTGAGAACTACAGATAAAAAGTCGTTCATTTACTCCTAGAGAAGTGAAGAAACCGGTGTCCTCATGTTTCAGGCATACTTTTTCTACCGCAGAAAAGAGAGCAGGTGACTCAATAAATGTAGTTCATAATTTTTCCCTGTCCTTTAAAAAAAAATGTGACATTCAATACAGAATGTTTCCACTCACCTCCACAAGAGTTCACTTTAACTAAAACTAGGTCTCTATGGAAACCATTCATCATGGCGAGCGACGATATCACTTCTTGAACAGTAGCATTTACCGCGAACATAGAGGTAATGCAAGAATGGTCTGGTAGATATAGGTCATAGGACACTGTAAAAAAAAAAAACATATCTTCAAGAGAAGGAAGATGTACATTTGTTTTATTTATTTCTTTTTATTAGCAAAGTACAAACATATAGAGGAAATTTCTTACATTGTGACCATTGGGGGAGCCCACACAATGTGTCAGTCCTCCAAACCTCAAAATCATTAAGAATTCATAACCTATCATACCCCCCTAGCCCATTGCCCCCTCCACATTTACTTGTACTGTCACACCATCAATCTTTCCACAGAGAATTTTTATAGAGTATGTATGTATATATATTTGTAAAAAAAATTATTGTCCAATTTTATTTCTCCTTTTTTTTCTTTTTCTCCTTCCTCTTTTCCCATCACATTCCTACCTTTTTCTTCATGGAGTTGACCACCAGGCCCCGTCATCAATATCAATATATTATTGGCATCTCGCCGTGGTCTAGAGGGTGAGACGAGCCAAACTCCACCTATCTAGGAGAGAAGGCTAGATCCCACACCCAGTCCTCCACTTCAGGCCGTGGGGAACTGTATCTATATATTTACATTGATTGATTTATTTTACCGTCGCCTTACTTATTTTTTTTTTCCCCTCTCATCTACACAGTCCAGATGCCATTCTGAGGGGACATTGAGCTTTAGCTAAATTTATCCCACCCCATTGTATACGATCAATCCCTAAGGCCCCATGCACATGACCGTATTTTTTCCCTCCCGTAAATACGGGTCGGTTGTTACACATTTTTAACCCGTATTTACGGACCCGTGCCTGTAAATACGGGTCCGTTGTCATCCGTATTCCACACGTATTTACGGACCCGTAAAAAAAAGGGGGCTGGAAATGATGTCACATGATTGCTCAGACGCCATTTTCTCTGCTTCTCTTTATTCAAAACTTGAGATCACCTGACGTCGACTAGCAACGCTCCTGTAATTACGGGTGCACACATGTAGCCACCCGTAATTATGGGAGCCCCATAGACTTCTACGGGCCTGCCCGTGCCGTAATTACAGCCTGAAATAGGACATGTTCTATATTTTTCAACGGCCTGGGCACCTTCCCGTACGCAAACGGGAAGGTACCCATGCCCAATAGAAGTCTATGGGCCCGTAATTATGGGTGTTTTAACGGTCGTGTGCATGGGGCTTTAACCGTAGACTCTGGTTTGGTAGCCTCTTCACACGAGACTCCCCCATCACAACAGAAAGATACAAGTCAGTCCGATCCTGTACAAAAAAAAAAAATCTATATATAAACAGAACCACTTTTTTCCATTACTTTGAGGCCGGATTTACACGAGCGTGTGCGTTTTGCGTGCGCAAAAGGTACTTAACAGCTCCGTGTGTCAGACGTGTATGATGCGTGGCTGCGTGATTTTCGCGCAGCCGCCATCATTATGACACTCTGTTTGTATGTTTGTAAACAGAAAAGCACGTGGTGCTTTTCTGTTTTCATTCATACTTTTTACTGCTGTTGCGCGAATCACGCGCGTCACGCGGAAGTGCTTCCGTGTGCTGCGCGTGATTTTCATGCACCCATTGACTTCAATGGGTGCGTGATGCGCGAACAACGCACAAATATAGGACATGTCGTGAGTTTTACGCAGCGGACACACGCTGCGTGAAAATCACGGACTGTCTGAACGGCCCCATAGACTAACATAGGTCCGTGCGAGGCGCGTGAAAATCACGGACTGTCTGAACGGCCCCATAGACTAACATAGGTCCGTGCGAGGCGCGTGAAAATCACGGACTGTCTGAACGGCCCCATAGACTAACATAGGTCCGTGCGAGGCGCGTGAAAATCACGCGCGTTGCACAGACGTATTACACGTTTGTCTAAATAAGTCCTAAAGGTGTTGTCCAGGATTAGAAAAAGAGCCCCCCCCCCCCGATTGCCCTGAAGAATTGTCTGATGTTTTCTAAGACTGTATCAAAGTAAAATCCAATCCCTTTCAAACTCTAACGCCAAGCCAGCATGTAATGTTAAACTGACAGCAACAGGGAGGGATAACCTCAGTGCATTTTGGGAAGGCTGCCTGCAAGGCACTATGATGAATCTCTCCTGGGATCATGTGATCCTTTTTGTAATTTGTAACATTTTACCGTAATTCGTGCACCACAAACCCCCAAAAATTCAGAATTCGTCAAATCCAAAACTTTTACAAAATTCTGACTGAACCCAATTTCTTTAGAATCTACTTGCTCATCTCTAGTGGCGAGTCCTCAACAAATACATTTAGTTCTTGGTACCCTCCGTACACTGGCATCGAGATATCATTGATCTGCATACAGTATATAAGGAAAGGAAAATTTAATTGCACAGATTTTCTTATACTGTAGTTTTGTTTTCTTGTCTATTGGAGCCATCAGACAGCCCTGACTGATCGCAGATGAAATGCGATGCTTATTATACATCTGATGCATTTATATATTGATTAGTTAAATTTGTCTATTGTACCTTTATCATGGGCCTGGATAGTGTATGAATTGCCAGACTGATCTTCATCTTGAATAGACAAAAGACTCCCATAGTTAGAAATCTAGTCAAATAAAATAAAGATTATGTTATTTAAAAAAAAAAAGTACTAGATCCATGCTATTCTATCCAGCCAGCACTGATATTATTTATGGTCTATAGTGATGTACTAACACAATGAATTGTTATGGAAGCTCAAGCCTAGAAAAAGTATAAGATATCCCTTAAAGGGTACTGCAAACATGTGGCTGGGTCATTGTACAAAATACAAACTTTTTACATTTTGTCACCCTTTTTCCCTCACTCCTCTTGTTTGAATTAATTTGATTTGTCACTATGTAATGTCTGATTTTGTCTATGCTTCTGAATTGTAAAGTGCTGCGGAATATGTTGGCGCTATATAAAGATTATTATTATATTATTATTATTATTATTATTACCTTTATTTGAGGAGAAACGTTTCCACTACTAATCTCCATTCTGTAATGAGATTTAAAAAAAAAAGTTTTTCATTAGAGGCAATATCTGTGGTATTCAAGTTTTTACCTGTGTCCCTGCAAAACTAGTTGTATCAGCACCATAAGCAAGAAATACAAAAAGTATAGGCCACATCTAGCACCCATTAACCCCTTAATGACCGCCGATAAGCCTTTTCACGGCGGTCATTAATGGGCTTTATTTTACAGCGCCACCATTGCACGGCGCTGCATTAGAATAAAGTAAACAGGGTAGGGAGCCGTCAAATCTCCCTGCTCTCAGCTGCCAGTGGTAGCTGAGGGTTGGGGGCGTCCCTGCTCGACCGGGTGAGATCGATATCAGTATCGATTCTCACCCGTTTAACCCCTCAGATGCGGTGCACATTAGCGTGCACCGCATCTGAGTGGTTTTGGAGAGAGGGAGCTCCCTCTCTCTCCCACCGACACCCGGCGATAAAATCGCCGAGTGTCTATGTCTCCGATGGCAGCCGGGGGCCTAATAAAGGCCCCCAGGTCTGCCTGTAGTAAATGTCTGCTAGGTCATGCCAGAGGCATGACCTAGCAGATGCCTATCCGTTTTAAACGGACAGGCAGTAATACACTGCAATACAAAAGTATTGCAGTGTATTATAATAGCGATCGGAGGATCGCATAGTGAAGTCCCCTAGTAGGACTAGTAAAAAAGTAAAAAAAAGTTGAATAAAGTTAATTAAAAAAAATAATGAAAAACCCACTTTTTCCCTTTACAAAATGCTTTACTATTAAAAAAAACCACAATAAAGCAAAAAAGTTACACATATTTGTTATCGCCGCGTCAGTAACGACCCCGACTGTAAAGCTGTTACATTATTTAACACGCACTGTGAACGGCGTAAAAAATAAAATAAAAAACAATGGAAAAATTGCTGTTTTCTGTTAATCCTGACTTTAAAAAAATTTGATAAAAAGTGATCAAAAACTCGGATCTACTCTCAAATGGTACCAATAAAAACTACAAGTCGTCCCGCAAAAAACAAGACCTTATACAGCTATGTTGACGCAAAAATAAAAAAGTTATAGCTCTTCGAATGTGACAATGGAAAAATGAAAAAAATGGCTTGGCCATTAGGGCCCAGAATGCAAGCAGGGGGAAGGGGTTAAGAGAAGATGCTAGTTCACATTTCTCTGTCATGAAAGGCCACAGCTATAGTTCATTTATAATTTTGTTGATTTTTTTTTTAAGCAAAATATCTCTGTAAACATTACTGAAACAAAATATTCCTCTTAACTATATACACATAGCGGCTCTTACATTTTCTCCTAACTATATACAAATAGCATCTCTTAAATTTCCTCAGTATACACACATAGTTGCTCTTAAATTTGAATACCACCAACATTGCTATAAATAAACCACAAATAAGTGAAAGGGGTTGTCCGCTTTGGATAATCCCTATTTGTTAGAAGTGTCCCTTGACAATCAGCTGATCACAAAGTGTCCCCCTGCTGGGACCCCTAGTGAACAGCCATAAACTGTGGGGAAACCTGGCAGCAAGTGTTCAATTCCCCTGCAGCGCCACCACAGGGGAAATTAAGCATTACATATTACCCATTAAATGTATTGTTTGTGTAATGTAGGAAAGGTCCTCCAGAGATAGACACTTTTTGTAACCACTCACCACTTCGAACAATAGTTGAGAATCCTGAAGCTTGACGGTCTTAGTAAGCTCTAGGATTTCACCTAGCAGGTTACATTGTTGGGCTCGGTTCACATCATATTTTCCTTTTACGTTCAGCGCATATGCCAGGGAAAGCTCCTGATGTACTATACACGCCAAACCTGAAAGTCTGACTTAGATCACTCTATACCGCGCGGCATACATTTTTTTACGGTGGTCCACCGTATAGGAATGTGCAGTAGATTGTACTCTCCTATACAGCAAAAGGAAGATATTCATATGTATATCTGCTCAGCAGGTGCCAAAGGACACTCTTTAGGAATCCTCTGAGTCCATAGTGCTAGAGACCACATTGATCATTTTCATCCAAGACCGACCATGTTAGGCATAAAAGCTACTTACGTTCTTGTCTTCCTTCGATCCTGAAAATTTTCCTTCACGCATATAAGCAAACGAGGATCCGTGCTGATGTATTCTGAGATTTTCTAAGAAATAAAAAGTGAACTGATAGAGTAAATGTCTGTATCTAACTGTGACTGTTAACAAAATCTCAATATTTAAAGTAATTAAGGTAGCTGAATCTTAACATATTCACTTGAAGAAGAGATATAAGGTATAATAATAATAATAATAATAATAATAATAATAATATATGGCTTTCTTGTAGAGTAGTTTGAAGAGCCTTACTGTTTAACTTATTATACCTAGATAAGTCCATACCTCTAGAAAACTTTTTGCACTTGGCTCTGCCTCCAGCAGTCGACCATAGAGCTCTACCCAGAGACTGACAAGTCGCACTATATTCTGCCTCTTGTGGAGAGAATATATGACCTTCTCAGGCTCAATAACTTGAGATGGCTCCATATTGAATCTGAGGTGCTGTTAAGGGTCCATAGAAAGCAAATACAATAGGAGCTTCAAGCTATGCTTATGTGATAGGGTCCCCAATTACTGGCTTATTAGACTTCTCAACTTCCAGGAGGGAACAATAATCATGCAACTTACAAGCTACTTCAATTTATAGTTCTACAATAGAGTAAAAGTAGATTGTAAACCACCTTCTACTGTAAGGCTACATTCACACGATTGTGACAGATTTACGCGCGTAAAAAACTTAATCTGTCCGTGTGCGTTGCCTTTTTGCATCCGTGTGCTTTGTGTGTGCCATGTGTTTTTCACGCACTTGCAAGCACTTTTTTTTTTTTTGTTCAATGTAATTGATGTGTGAAACACGAACAGCAGACAGATATGCGTCGTGTGCTGTCCGTGGTTTTTGCGCACCCATCGACCTCTATGGGTGACTATGTGCATGAAAACGTACTAATATAGGACATGCAGTGAGTTTCGCGCAACTGACGCTTGCTGCGTGAAAACTCACTCATGTGAATAGCCCCATTTTAATCAATGGGGCCATGTGCTGTATGTTGTTTCCACGAGAATCACGCTCGTCTGAATGAGCCCTAAGGGTCCTCTGTATGTATGATGTATATGATGTATACGACTGCATGGTTTTACATATCTCATTGCTGTTATATTCATTTTAACCTTGTATTCATAGTGTATCTATTGATTAGAGAACATAATGGGTTCCTTATGATCAACGCATCTAGATACATTTTAAATGTATTATTACATTCACATAATAATTTTCCTTAGCACAAACTTTTATTAATTTATGTATTTGAGCTATCTACCCAGTGTATAGTAGGAAAACCAATAACATGGTAATTAAAGGATACTGATGGAGCAATGCTTGGCATAGTTGATTTGTTGGCATGAATACACTGTGTGTCAGTAGAAATTCCCCAGCAAATATGTCTAAAGTAAAAAATAAAAAAAAAACATATATATCAAGAAGGCATTCAATTATTATGAAATTCCCAGCAATAAAGTTGATTATTTATTTTAAAGCTTTATGAATCGTTATTTAAACTACTGCTAAAATAGCACTTCTGCTGGCAGTCAGTCCGTTTATTACAGAATAGTTCAATATGGGTATGGAGCTAAAATAAAGTTATATATAAATATATATTTATTTCAAATGCATTGTAACGTGCATTGCGCACTTAGGGCCAGTTCACACTGAGTTTTTTTACATGTCTTTTGACGCGGAAACCGTGCCAAAAAACGGCCGAAAAAGCCGCCCATCGATTTCAATGGGAGGCGGAGGCGTTTTTTTCCCGTGAGCGGAAAAACTGGCTCGCAGGAGAAAGAAGGGACATGCCCTATCTTCGGGCGTTTACGCTTCTGACCTCCCATTGACATCAATCGGAGGCAAAAGAAGCGTATTTCGAAGCGTTTTTTGCCCGCGGCGCTCAACGGCCGCGGGCAAAAAAAGGCAGTGAAAATCGACAAGCAGGCAGAGCTAAATCTGCCTCAAAATTCCAAATGGAATTTTGAGGCAGATTTTCCTCCGACAAAAAACTCTGTGTGAACCCAGCCTAAGAATACAAGGGACTGTAACTTCTCTACATTACTCCTAGTGCTAATTGGAAGTAAGTGCCCTACTGTATCACCTATTGCCAGTAAAATATTTTTAATCACTTATGTCATGTCACTGAGATAAAAAAAAAAAAAAAATAGACCTATCATTACCTTCTGGGTTATTGAGAGATGAATCCAACCTCATTGTTTCCAGCAAATGTTCCAGAATTTTATCAGCCGTTCCAGACATAACAGTGTACCTTAAGACATGCATTATAAAGTTAACAGTAGCTCAACTAATAAATAAAACTGCTGATCATTATTTCCCAAGAAGAACATGTTAGATACTCACTTATGATTTCCAGCCACTGAAGTCTCTAAGTTGTTCCCAGATAGCTGAGAGCTTTTCTCCAGAACTAATACCACTTTATCATGTTCCTTTAGACGCACTGTGTTGGCTTCTACGTCCTAGAACCAAGACCATAAATTTATGATTATACTTAGTACATATTACACTTAGTTAATAAGAATGAAGGAAATATACAATGTCTCTATTATAAGTTTCAATTTACTAACCCTAAGAATCCGGTTAAAGTCATGCTTGTCAACTCGTAAGAAGTGGCAGTTGTCGTCTCTCAATACTATGCTAGCAGCTCTTGGGGCATCATTGACCAGAGCCAGCTGTCCAAAGTCATCTCCTTCATGAAGTGTAGTGACCAAACCCTGATGTAAAAAAGATTATTCTGAGGGCAAGTATTGGCATGGAACCAAACCTGTGCCTGTAGGACTCAACAGATATGTAGATGGAAATCGACTCACTTGTTGCCTACTAGGAATCATAGTTATGTACATAACATGGAATTAGGGAAGGTAGCATAGCTATATGCCCATATGTCCTATAGGGAAATACAGTTTGTACGTCATAAAAAAGTGTTTTGTTTTTTACTAAAAAATAAATTTTATATATATATATATATATATATATATATATACTTTTTTCTTGTTTTTGTAAAGCTGTATGGGTATGGAACACACCGACGATAGTTGGGTCTTTGTATGGATGGTTACCACAAATATGTTGATTTCTTTGAGTATTATCTTTTTGGGTTGTATGTTTTAAGCTCAATAAATCTTTAAAAAAAAAGTGTTGCCCCAATCTGGATCCCCCTTTATGAGCCAGACTAGAGAACCACTGCAAATGATGGCTTCTGCAGTATCGCATTCAATGCAACCATATATTAATCTAGAACAAAAAAACAAATAAAGTGGATTTTGATATGGTTGCTACAATGTTGCATTTAAAAAAAAAGAAGTTCATTACAATATTCTAGACGTGATACAGTGACACTGACCTTGCCATGAGTAACCACATTCACAGAACCCTTCCATATAATGTACCAAGAAGTGCCTTTATCACCTTGGCTAAACACTGCAGAGTAAAATAAACAATGAAACAAACTTCAAATTTTATATAATGCCAAAAAACAATTCTAGAAAACTATAATCACTACGTACAGTAATAAGCACTAAAATTATTGCTCACAAAAGCTGTACAACTACATTCAGCACAAAGCAACGTCCAAAGGATTTTAATGTGACGTTTTAACTTTGAGTATCACTAGCCATATAAATAGCAAATGTGAAATCCAGCATCTTTAATATACAATATAACCTTTTTTGAGGCTTTTCTTATGTTTTCGTTTGCTTTTAATCTGTGCAGTAATGGTAACATTGTTTTCTATCTAAAGACAGACCACAAACTGCCGTTAACAGATTATTATTAAGTATCTCCATTTAGTACTTTGGTGCAGAATAGTGACGTACTGTGAATGGGCAGGGGGCTGTTCGCTTAGATGTAGCCAAGGGGGTGTAATGTAATAAAACAAAAAAGAGGCATTACTTACCGAGATCCCGTGGAATTCCAGCATAGCCACTCCAGTCCTCCCTGCTGCAGTTTGTTGACATGGCTGCAGTAAAGACGTTCCTGTGTACCCTCGGTATATGGCATGGGGCTACTGAGGCCAGTTATTGGTTGCAGCTATCACGTGGGAATACGGGCACGTCATTGCTGCAGCCATGGCAACAAACAGCGGTGGGGAGGACCTGAGCGGCTGAACACCGAGCGATCTCTTGGGCGAGTAATGCTTCTTTTTTTTATTTTACTGCACGCTTTCCCCATGGCCACATATCTTTTAAACTCGGAAAACCCCTTTAATGACAACTTTTACATCCAAAGCAAATATTTGGCATCTTTAGCTAATGGAACTATTCAGATGCTGATATATAAATGAAAATTACATTTAATTAGGCAGAGAGGTTTTGGCCATTAATGCAAACCATAATTAGAATGCAAAAATCCATCAACACAAGATAACCTTATATTTTCTACAATGCAAAGAGTACAAACAAACTGAAAAATACGGAAAATAGCATGAAAGCAATTAAAATATATTCCTAAGATGCTTGATTTTAGACTTACAGACTGTCAGTCAAAGTTTGAGCTTAAGGGCTCATTCAGACGAGCGTGAAACTCGTCCGTGTGCTGGGCGTGGAAATCACTCACAGCACACGGACCCATTGTTTTCAATGGGACTGTTCACACATACATGAGTATTCACGCAGCATGAGTCCGTTGCGTGAAACTCAATGCATGTCCTATATTGGTGCGTTTTCATGCAAATACGCGCCCATTGAAGTCAATGGGTGCGTGAAAACCACGCACAGCACACTGATGCACATCCATGTGCTGTGAGTGATTTTCGCATCAATTCCATTAAAAAGAAAAAATTATTGCTTTGCGAGTGCGTGAAAAACACATGGCACTTGCAAAGCAAACTGATGCATAACGCAATGCACACGGACAGATTTACGCACGTTTTTTACTCGCGTAAATGTGTCACTTTCGTGTGAATGAGATGCAGATATCAGTTATTTTATTTTCAATACATTTGTCCTGTTGGTCTGCAATGAATATCTGTAAACTGAGCAGTAACACATAAGAAGCTGCTTTCTCACATCTTTTTACTGTATACACTGGCGCTTTACTGAACACATTATATTCTGTCTGAACGATCAAGCTGCTAGATTCATATCGCAATTGGTGTTTAAATTTAGGGGTACTGCTTAGAACGATTTTGCTGAATCTATAGACAGATTTATGCAACTTTATGCCGGTCTTTTTTTTTTATATAGTTGTATTGAAAAACGCAGTCGACAACACTTTTAATACAGGTGATGCTGTGGGATCACAACCAAACGTATGCCAAAGCACATCCTTTTGGCATACGTTTGCCACTGAACTCAATGGACATGTCAACATCAACGCCTGACACCTCATAAGTATTAGGGTTAGGGCCCTTTTGAACGGGCCAATTATTAGGCAAACGAGTGTTCACAGAATGCTCGTTCCCTATAATTGCCCTATGTAAACAGGGCAACGATCAGCCGATGAACGCTCGTACATTGGCTGATTCTATTTTAAATGCCGAAAATATTAATGTTGTCAGCAGCACATCTCCCTGTGTAAACAGGAAAACGTGCTGCCGACATGATAGAAATGTATGGGGACGAGCGATCGTAGTAAAGTGCGCTTGTCCCCATACTACCTCCTTGTAAAAGGCGCAAACGAGCGCTGATCAATGAGCTGTCTCGTTGATTGGTGCTCGTTTAAACGGCCCACGTAAAAGTACCCTAAGATGAGGTGTCGGAGGCACACAACGGCATTCTACAGCTTCTATGTACGTGTGGATACATAGAAGCTGCAGTAAAAAAAAACTAAGGAGAATGTTTAATAAAAGTATACTAGATAAGTGTTTCTTTTCACTAAATACATCCATTACATTTTCTTAAGAAAAGGCGTCAAAGTATTCCATAGCCTTTAAGAGAGGAGTATAAGTATTTTCCAAAATTTCTTTATATAGCTTTGTAATCCATGCATGAGCAATTTTATAAATTATTTAACATATTCTACATAATAAGTGATTTTGTTTAAAGGGTAACTAAAGTTTTAAAAAACTTTTGACATGTCATTGTGTCAAGTCAGAAGTTTTAATCAGTGGGGTTCGAGCACTGAGACCCCCACCGATTGCTAAAATGAAGCAGGAGAAGCGCTCAGGGGTGAGCACAGTGAGTGCTATGTTTCTTATCGAGCGGTGTACTGGCTCATAGGCTTTCTATTAGGCCCATACACTGCTCGCTTAGCTTTCCGAGGAAAGCTGATCAGAAACAAAGTGGCTCAATGCTCACCGGATCGGTGGGGGTCTCTGTGTTTGGACTCTACTGATCAAAACTTCTGACATTTCAAAAGTTTTTTTTAAAGTTTAGTTACCTTTTAGTAATATCCACGAGACCGTAATACAACTTCTGTGTGATACAGTGCCCAAAAGAAGTCTGAGCACACTTCTGTAACTCGTTAGGCCATCACTTTCATATGGAGACAGATTCTGTATGCATCTGACAAAAATAATTGAGTGATGTTCCATCAAACGCTGTATTACTGAGATAGATATATATATATATATATATATATATATATTTATATATATGTGTGTGTGTGTATGTATATATGTGTATATATATATATATATATATATAACAGAGCTAATATATCCGTAATACAGCACCAGTATGGAGGCACCATACGTATCCAAGGCTCTGTATTATGGAGCAACATGGCTCTGTTGTCTGCATCCACTTCAGATAACCGATCCACTATGAACACTTACACACTGTTCCAGCTTTTGAATGAGATTCAAACACCAGCACTGACGCCAACTCCTTCTTCACCTGAAAGAAAAACAAACCGCGAAAAAATCATTTAAATGTTTAATATAGTCTTCTTTCTACAATCCTCACACAAACTGTACTCCGGTACTCAAAAGTAATTTTGCTATATATTTTTAAAATGAGCATATGATACCAATGTTAAACCAGGGCAGACATAGAATATGTACAACCTGTGCAGCTACACAGGGGCCAAGTAGGTAAAGTCGCCCACAGCTGGCAGTTTTTTACTGTCTATTAGATTGCATGTAAGGGACTGAGCTAATGAATTTTCTCCCAAATGCTGTTGTATTGTTAGAGAGACATAAGTGGGGAGCTATTGGGGAGCAAGGGGAGCAAGGGGACCATATACTGTTCTGGCACAGGGGCCCTCTGCTGTCTATATCCACCCCTTTATATTGTGAAATTATACACGTAGAACTAGAACTCATAGTAAGAGATCCCCCAGAACAACAAAAAAGTAGCTGAAGTAAGCAAACTAAACTACAATGAGCACTGATCTTGAGGTTGAATGCTGGGAATTTAATTAATTTGCATCTATGACTGTGTCTATTTAATTTATGACTATGGGCCAGGCATGCATAACGATGTTGTGGCGACAGCTCCTATACAGTCCTATGTGTCTCCATGGTTACAGACTAGAAACCCTGTGCAGTACAGTCAAACTCTCTTCCATATGTACCATACCTATTGCGAACCTACTAAATGCCTGTTAGCAAGAAGTAGTGGACAGATGGAAGGTAGTATAACTGCAGGATCAGACTACACAGAGTTTGTTTACAGCCTCATACCATGGAGACACATAGGTCTGCATATGATCTGTAGACACGAAATGGCAGGATAGTTTTAATCAAGACAATTTGCAAAGTTGATACTGTTTTTATTTTAGATGTATTGGACCAATAAAAAAAATAATGAAAAGGGGAACATAACCAACTATTTGGCTATGTTCAGTTTAGACAATTTGTTCAATTTAGACAATTTTAATTTTACTACATTGATTAGAGTTTTAGTACATTCATATAGCGTTAGTAAACCTTTTCAAGAGGTTTGGTGATGTACATTGGAATCATCGGCAAGTTTAGGCAACTATCTAGCCACTGAAATTAGTATGGGCTCAAAACTGACCGAACAACCAAAATGATATAACTAGATGTCAGTATCAAATATAATATTACGCAGGTCTTCTCGTTTTTACTGTAACCCACATTGTTCCATGTATTACTGGCTGAGGATTTTAGAATAACATAAAAAAAAATGGTTATATATTACACTTTAGCAATTGCTGTGAAGCACAAACTAATACTAACCGAGTTGGAAAGATGGGAAACTGCCTTTATGTGCAGTAACTCCTCAAATATCACCTCCAGTTCTTCTTCAGTGCGCTGATAAGGACTAGAAACCATAAAAACACATTTTCTGTAATATATATATAATATTAATTGCTTTTATTTTTATCTTATTAAGGCTTTATTTGATGTATTTTGTTATATTCACATATGAATTTTGTGACTTGAAGTGCACCTATACTTTTCCTCCCATGAATCCGTAATACAAGTGAATAAAGGAAACTTTGTATTATACCTTTTGTTGAGTTTGTTAACACTTAAGTATCCAAATACATGAATTACTTATTCATGGTTTAATGATGACGCTACAAGGTCTATTAGGGCACATTCAGACGTGGCGGAATTGCTGTTGAATTCCGCTTCGGACAGTCCGCAGTGGAATTCTGCAGCAGCCGTTTTTTTTCATTTCTTTCTATACATTTTTAGGAAAGTTAGTTCAGACGTTGCAGAAAATAACGGTACGAAAATTAGGCTGCGGTGCAGAATTTTCCCTCCGCGGCGTGCTCATTCCATTGCGGAGAAGGAGCGGAATTTCACTGTGGATTTCAGCCCTTGCAATGCAAAAACTGAAATCTGTGGCAAGTCCGCTGTGATATCTGCAACGTCTGAATTACCTGTCAAATATGCAAATGTTGGTGCAGATTAGTTGCGTAAATTGCTCCAAATCTGCGCCAAAATTAGCAGCGGAAAAATTCTGCCACGTGTGAACATGGCCTTACGGTATTACAGAGCCATCTAGCACCATATTGCACTCTAGAAACATTTAGTGACACATCCTTGAGCACCAGTGAAGAGTAAAAATTAGCTAAAAACGCCAAAAAAGTAACAAATACTGTATATATTACATTTGCTTAATGAATAAACAAAGTTTATCAAATGTGGATCTGCACATTATATTATATGTTCTGCGGTTATTACATATAAGGGGAAAGGTAACCCAAAATATATTTTTCCACAATTACTTTTTATGTTATCCTACCTTTACCTGTTAAATTACAAAATTCTACTAAGGTCTCATGCACACCGCTGTGTTGCATGGATCCATAATACGGAACCCATAGCCTGATATGGGCCTGAACTGTACCTTCACGTGCCTCTGAATTTATACAGAGGCAGACAGAGGTTTTCTATTCACATAATGTCAGAATGTGCAAGGAAAAATTATGACAGGCTCCATCATATGCCGTATTGCATACGTGTTCTAATGAGACAAATACGGACCCATAGGGACCCCATGTGCTGCGACACAAGCTCCGTGTACACAGCAATGCCAAATGCTAGGGTCCTTACCTTTCCTGTCTTTTGTATACATAAATAACCCCCTACTGGATTCAGATTTCTCTAGTGGAGGGAATATTTATTTAAAGAAGAATTGCAATTTTTTATTTTTTTTGGGCCCCCCCCCCCCCATTCCATTTGAAAACGTGATTAAATGGATGCGTATTGGCTTACCGGGTGTTTGTTTTTTTTAACCAGTAGTTGCTAAGGTTCTGTTTGCCGTTGGGTCACATAATCTCCATTCTGACAATCCAAATCCTACAGCGTCTGCTGTAAGAACCGAAAGTCTGTATCTTAATGGCTATACAAACCTTTGGAGACTTATTTTACTTATTTTCTGATCGATAAGAGGTGGATCCTGCATGGACCCGCTGTCACCGAAGCCGTCCGTCTCGCTAATTCGGGGCTCAGTGCTTGATACACCTTATGTATCCAGGATACATAGAAGCTGTATCTCAAACATTTTTTTTAATATAAAACAATACAAACCCTTTCAGGACTGAGACTTTTTTTGCTTTTTCATTTTCGTTTTTCACTCCCCGCCTTCCAAGGGCCATAACTTTTTTATTTTTCCGTCAATGGAGTGGTGTGAGGGCTATTTTTTTGCGAGAGGAGTTGTCGTTTCTATTTGCACCATTTAAAGTACCATATAATGTAATGGGAAACCGAAAAAAAATTATTTGCAGGCTGACAATGGAAAAAAACTGTGATTCCCCCATTGTATTTTTGGGTTTCGTTTTTACAGCTGTCACCGTGCGGTAAAAACAACTTAACTTTATTCTTCGGCTCAATACGATTACGGTGATACCAAATTTATATAGATTTTTTTATATTTTACTACTTTTACAAAGAAAAAAAATATTTGTTAAAAAAAAAAATTGTTTTGTTACACCACATTCTAAGAGCCATAAGTTTTACATTTTTTCGTCAATTGAGCAGTGTGAGGGCTTCTTTTTTGCGGTGCGAGCTGTAGTTTTTAGTGGTACTATTTTTTGGTACATACAATTTTTTGATCAGTTTGTATTAAAAAAAATTTAGAGCTAAGGCGACCCCAAAAAAACCGCAATTTTGTCGGTTTAATTTTTTTTTTTACGGCGTTCGCCTTGCGAGTTGAATAATGTTAGCAATACCAATTTTGTTTATTTTTTCTTTTTAAAATTACCTTAGAGGAAAAATAGGAAAAGGGGTTTTTTGAACTTTTAATATTTTTTTTTTCACTACTAAAAATGTATTTAACTTTTTTTTCTTTACATATTTTATTAGTCCCCCTAGGGGACTTGAATCAGCAATCGTTAGATCGCTGGTACAATACACTTCAATACTATGTATTGCAGTATATTTTCATTCTTACATGCTTCTGTTTAGCCCTGCTAGAGGCAAGGCTTAACAGAGGCAGAGTGAAGGCAGATCTGGGGGCCTTCAATAGGCCCCGGGGCTGCCATGACAACCATCGGCACCCCGCGATCGCATCACGGGGAGCCAATGAGCTGTCGGAGGGGTCAACCCCCCTCTTTTTAACACCAGAGATGCTGCGGTCGCAATTGACTGTGGCATTTAAGGGGCTAAGTGGCCAGGAACATGACCCAACCGCAGCCTGATAAAATAAAGCACCCCGTAGCCAATACACATCTCTACATTGTATTTAATCACATTTTCAAACGGAAGGGGTGGGCGGAAAGAAAAAAATCTGCGAGAGTGCTTCTTTAAACAGTGAATGGGATTATATATAATATCACTCTGTCCAAGATTCCAATTCCTAAAATCTCTGTATTCAACGTAAGGAGTATTTTACTTTAAACTGGAATATCTCACTATATTGTGCATCAAATTGCAAAGTCTGCTTTTTTCAAGGAGCAGTTTCACTCAGGTGAATGAGGCTGAGATGCAATACCAGACATTGCCCATGGACAAGATTCAGAACACTTTTTTTTTCAAATCTGATACAACTTTTTAAATACTTCTGTATAAGTGGCTGTACAGTGAACTTACGGCTTGCGAAGAATCATTGTCAGTAAAGCTGCTGGTCCAAGCTGTGCAAGGAACACCAGAGATTCTTGTAGTTCATCTTCGGTATCTCGGTCACTGAGGGCTGTCTCTAAAAACAGGTCGACTTTAAAGAATCTGTAAAATTGTGAATCTTTGTCTTGGAAATTTGGTTCTTGTCTCACTGCAACAAAATGATAAGTTTCTTGATGGGTGCTGTACTGGTGCTGCCCTAACAACTTTGTCATTATGTTTTAGTGTGCAGCCCATGGTCTGGACAACTTACCCCTTAAATTAATATTTTTCCTTTAGAAATACTAAAGGGGTTATCTGGTTTCACAAAATTATCTTGAAATCACTCAATCTTGCTGTGTTTTGCTCCACTGTAAACTGGTACCATGACTTTTTTTGCATTTTTTTCTTTTAGGAGCATTTTTAATTTTGGATTTAAACTTTTATAGTACACAGGCAGTTATTAGGGCATAACTAACAACAGGGAATATGGTCAGACAGCCCTGGGGTCCTCCAAGATATGGTCCTAGATCGCGTCACAAGAATATCCTGTGACGCGATCAAAAACACTAGTGAGGAAATGTCTCTGTGTCCCTCCATATAAAAATTTTAAAAAAAAGTTAATACTGAACTCCATTTCCACAGGGAGCTTTGATTTAGAAATATATTTATTCTACCAATTCTCATTTTCTTATCTTTGTGCCTTGATTATGTACGCCTTCATTTAGACAGAAGAATAGTCCAATATGTGAACGATACCACATTATGAAACATACCTCCTTACTAAACTTGACTGGTATATTCCAGTGTCTCTATGTCCGAAATACACTAGCGTGAAATTTCTAGGAATCACTAAGACATTCCTTTTTTTTTTTAAATAATTTACCAGACATTTACTGACGAAAGTCAGTGTTATTTTTCTCATTATCAATGTTTTTTATTTTGCCATTTTCAAATAGGGCTATATATTTGATCTTCTGCCTCGTACACCAACATCCCGGGGTTCACTTTTTACTGTGGCAGACGCCAACATATACCGCAGAACTGTACAGGAATCCTTATTTAGTCCTGTCTCCAACGAGACTCAAAATCTAAGGCTCTGTGCACACTAAGTTTGAGCCCTATGTTTAGCACATACGTTGGGAAAGCTCCAGATGTATATGTTTAATGTGTCCATAGGGCATCATTAGCCCAAATGGTCAAAAGAGTGTCGTTTTGGCCTCCGTCGGGCTTGTATACATCAGTACACTGTACATTTTTTGAGAATGGAATAGCGTAGTAGACTGTTTTTTCCATCCCTATTTTTTTTACATAGGAGTCTATGGGTGACGTATGCCACTGTAAGGCATATGTTTAACATATACATTATGGCCATTTGAATAGCCGTTCATGACGTATATGTTAAACGGATACCATTATGGGAGCGACATATATGTTAACTGGATGCATTTGGAATTAAAAAAACTATAATCATCCATCCGTTTAACGTTTAACGTATACATCATGAACGAGATCATGAGAGTTCATGGCATATGCATTTAATGCATACCATGTATAGTATAGTGATGGATGCCACTGTCTCCATCACAGCTTTTCCTGGCATATACGTAGGCCATAAACTTTATGTGCACAGAGCCTAAGTGCATTATCTCAAACACATACACACTAGGGCCAGTTTCATAGGAGACTAGCTAACCAATGAGTACTTTTTTGTCCCGCTAAGATACATTTTGCCCTTTTCTCTCAAGACCAGGGGTGGGATCTGGCCAGTTCGCCCCAGTTCTCCCGAACCGGTTGTTAAAATTACAACCGGATCACAGAACCGGGGTGATAAGGGAACCTGTCCCCGGCACAGGATGCCTCGCCACTTGGCGCTTTGGCGACGATGCAGTCAGCACGATGACTTCATCTCGCTGCTGCGTAGTTTCCCTGTATGAGGCCTGGCGTCGCTAGAGGACAGCGTGGGAACGGGGATCGGTAAGCATACGTTTTTTCTTACAGTGGACAATGTTACTAGCTACAGGGGGCCCTACCTACAGGGGACTCTATAGGAGGCACTATCTACAGGGGACTCTATAGGAGGCACTAGCTACAGGGGACGCTACAGGAGACACTATCTACAGGGGACGCTACAGGAGACACTATCTACAGGGGACTCTTTAGGGGGCCCTATCTGCAGGTGGACGCTACAGGGGGTATTAACTACAGGAGACGCTACAAGGGGTGTACTAACTACAGGGGCCCTACCTACAGGGGACGCTATACGGGGCCCTATCTACAGGGGGCACTATCTACAGGGGACTCTATAGGGGGCCCTATCTACAGGGGCCTATACAGTGGGCCCCTATCTACAGAGTACTCTACAGGGGCCCTATCTACAGGGGGCACTTTCTACAGGGGACTCTATAGGGGGCCCTATCTACAGGGGACTCTACGGGGGCCCTATCTACAGGGGCCTATACAGGGGGGCCCTATCTACAGAGTACTCTACAGGGGCACTATCTATGAGGGACTAGGGACTATGGGGGGCCCTATCTAGAGGGGACACTATTTAGAGGGACTCTACATGGGGCACTATCTACAGGGGCACTATTTACAGCCTGTAGCCTACAGGGGCCACTAACAACAGGGGCCACTATCTACAGGGGCCACTATCTACAGGGGGCTATATGGGGGCACTATCAACAAAGGGCTATATGAGGAGCACGGCCTACAGGGGGCATTGTGAGTGGCACTATCTACAGGGGGCACTTTGTGTGTGGTGCATTACCTTACAGTGTTTGACACAATTTTATGCATGGGTGCAGTGTTTGATACTATTATATTCTGGGGCACAGTGTGTAGCACTATTATATTCAGGGGCACAGTGTATAATACAATTATATTCAGGGGCATAACGTGTTTCACCATGAGAATTGTATCTTCATTTATAGGTGTGTAAATGTTGGGAAAGTGAGCAGCCGAAGACCTCTGAGCGGCAAACTCTGCAGAAATGGGTTGTGGCATCATAGAGGTCTGGACTGAAGGATGGAAAAGAAAAAGAACGACTCCAATCTGAGAAGACGTCACCTGTCAGTCACTAAATGTAAATGTTTATTCTCCTTTTGACTGATCTGTACTGTAATCACTGGATGAACCACCACGAGATGATGGGTGTATCGCTCTTTTTTGTGAAACAGCAACTCCCAGCATATCCTTACCATTGTTCAGGCTATACTAGGAGCTGTAGATTTGTTGTACAAACTTATATGGCAGGAGTCAAACTGAATTTGCAAATGATTTCTGTACTGAGCTGTATTTGTGCTTGTGCTGTATATATGTACTGAGCTTGGTTCTGGTGCTATATATATATATATATATGTATAAGCTTGGTTCTGGAGTTATATACATCATAACAACCAAGCTCAATAAATATATACAGCACCAAAGAGAAGCTCAGTACATCCATACAACTCCGGAACCAAGTACATAAATACATCACCAGATCTAAGCTCAGTACATATGTACAGCACCAGAACAAAGCTCAGCACAGTACTGAGCTTGGTTCTTGTGTTGTATTTATGTACTGAGCTTTGTTCTGGTGTTGTACTTATATACTGAGCTTGGGTCTGGTGCTGTATTTATGTACCGAGCTTGGTTCTGGTGCTTTATTTATGTTATGAGCTTTGCTCTGGTGCCATATGTATGTACTGCGCTTGGTTCTGGCACCGTATCTGTGCATTAGCTGGAAGATTTGTCACGGCTTACTGCGCACGCCACACTGTCCTCCACTTTTCTCACAGTGCACAGCTTAACTAAGTGGGCTGAGCACGCTAAGGACATTGAATGTGCACATATAGGTCTATACGTAATGGGTGAGTTTAATATAATGTGTGGGTAGGTAGGTATGTAGGCTTATGTCATAACATACATAGTGTAGCAATCCAGTTAAACATTCTGGACAGGGAATTTCTTTATTTAGAGTCTACTTTAATATAGGGTGTATTTGGAATATTGTAATTGTTATTTTTTATTATTAGAATCATTTTTCATGGCGCGATACACCGCGCCCCCCACCCCTGCTACAGATGGTAGTAGAAACACTTTAACATGGAATCCTTTCGTTTCTTTGTAATCTGACACATGGAATAGCATTATATTCTCAAATTAACAATAGACTAATGTGTTTCTAAAGAAAACCATTTCTTGTTGTCATTTTTTATATTTACAATGAAACTTCATCTTGTAAGAAAAGACAATTTACTATATTAACTTTATTGAATTTACTTGCTTTATTGATTAGAGTAATGGGTTTTATCTAATTGCTAACACAATTACAAAGGTTTCTCATATAACCAATTTGTTTTATAAACATCATTAATTAAGGTTGAGGCAAGCAATAATGACATTATGACACTGGAGTAATAAGGATGAAAGTGGGGCTTTGCAGTCCTATATGAATGATAAATGATAAATCCGTAGTTTTGATCCGTAATAGCCATTTGCTGCATTATTTGTAATCAATCTATTGATACCTTGATAAAAAAAAAAAAATAACCAATTCTTTTAAACTCCTAGAAATTTCTTAGTGATGTCAGACTATTGCAGGCCAGTTGACACTAAGGACCCTATGGTGATCTAAGCTCAGTTCAGTAGAATGCTGGGGTGTCCAAGTCTTCGTCTTCAACCATCTGAAACCAGTCTTAGACTGGCCATACATTGTAGATAGCTGTCGGCCAAACGCTTGTTTGGATTGACAGCTATTGCTCCTGACTGCCCCAAACACTTGCATGCTTGGCTCGGCCTCTGGCAGTGGCTTTTCTAATAATAATGAACAAAGGTATGGGGCATGTTGAAATTCAACATGCCGGATCCTTCTCTCCACTACAGCAGATGTCGGGGAGAGAAGGGTCAGGCATGTTGAATTTCAAAATGCCGATCATTTTGTTTGTTATTAGATAAGGCGCTGCCAGAGAAGTCTGGCAGCGGCTTTGTCCCTGGGAAAACATTAGATGGTCAGCCGGTCCCGCGGAAATTGGCATTTAATGTGTATGGCAACCTTTTACTTTTTCCATACACTTTAGATCTGAGCCCACCAATTTTGGCAGAGGTGGTTTACGATCTAAATGATGACTTGGCAACAAAGGATCTAAAGGGCCCTTTGTTGCCACGTGAGATAAGCCACTGGCAGCAGCTTATCCGCCACCACCTTACAGTTAAATATACATGTTAAGCAAAGCCTTTATGTTTTTAGGGGGTCAGATGAGAAAGCAATCTATATAACGTGTATGACCTCCTTTACCTTATATTCTCCTTCATGTCATCTACTACACATTTTTTATTCATCACTTTGCTGCAGGAAGCAAATTTTTAACTATAATTGGTGATTAGATTAGAAGAATTTATTGTGCCAGCCTCAGTTTGATGCCAGGAGATTTGAAGCCAGTTTGTTATCCGCAGATGTCCTTTGACTACGAATTAATCCATGCTTACTGACAGCAAATTAAGGTTCATGTTGCTTACCATGTACCAGAGCGCCTTCGTCCACCAGCACCTGCCATATTCCTACAGCCTGACTTCGGGACTGCAGACCTGGGCTGATGCCAATTAACCAGTCCACAAGTTCTTTTCCTGAACAGCACTGCCTGTGGGCAAAGAGTGACAAGATCATTTTTAAGTAGACATTGTTCAATTACCAGAGTGACTGAAGAGAAACCAGATGAACTGCAAGCAAATATCAAGGATGTATATCTACATATAGTCTGGTATTACCTTAAAAGAGGATTCTTTTATCTGATCATCATTTACCAATGTCTGACATTTCAATATTACCATTATTATTAACATTAGCTTTATAAATTATACCTAAAAGTGTCCATGGACATAAGGATATTTCTGATGGCATATGACCATGATAGAGCTATTTATAATGACATGATGAAAAATTTAAAATTTAGAAGTGCTTTAAGGGGTTTTCCAATCTTGGACTTTGATAAATGTCCAATAGATGTGGGTCCAACCTCTGTGACCGGCACCTATGTCTAGAATGAGGCCTCTGACTGCGGACCATATCTTGCCCGACTGCCGCGGCTCCCCGGGCCTCTGTCTAATGAGGTGGTCGGGAGTTACGGAAACAGCCACGCTCACTGAGCTTTGCTCTTTTCCTATCTCCCGAGTTATGTAAACGGCGTAGCTTGTCGGTCTACGCTCTTTCCGTAACTCCAACGTCGGACTGGAGTATCTTGGACCCACCAGATTAAATTATCCTGAGGGCCCACGCTCCATCTATACAGAGTATGAACATGTCCACTTTTAATTTAAATCATAATCTTTGTTGTTATTATTCACACACAGGACATATCCTCAAAAAAATCGAATAGGTTATTTGTGAATTGACCCATAAGAGATAGAACCTAGTGCCAAGTGGTTAGCTCCAAAGTCACCTCAAAATGGGGTCTTCTGCCAGAACTTTTGGGCCCATTATTGTCTCAAAGTTTGGGCCCTACAGAACAGAGGCTCCTCTAGTTCTCTGGTGGGCCAATCTGACCCTGCATAACTCCCATTTACTTCTATGGGAGTTATGGAAACCGCATAGCTCAGCAAGTTCGACTATTTCCATAACTCCCAAGCACCTTTGTCAAACAGGGGACCGGGAGCTGCGGAATCCGGACAAGGTAAGACGGGTGTCAGGGGGCCCCGTTTTAGAGATAAGTGCGGGTCCCAGAGGTGGGACCCGCATCTATTGAACATTTATGTGGGCTTTTTTTGTATGGAAACCCCATTTCAAATATTTTATTAGGTAATTCTGAGGGCATCCCCCGTTCAGGACCCTCATATATTAGACAGAGTAGAGTGCGGCTACAAAGAGCCTCTCTTTTGCCAAACCTGCACAGATCGCCCATCGATTTCAATTGGAATAGTGTAAGGTCCCACAGATTACGGCTGATCACTGGGATTCCCACCAGGGTGACAATGATTAACAACTCCTTGCACAACCCTTTTAAAACTTATTGTTATTGCTACAATTAACGTTTAACAAGGACTGACTGTACATTTTCCATGTTATTGCTTTGATTTTTGCAATGATTGAAAAGGTTGTAGCAAAAAAGTGATTGCTTATATGATTTTATCAGACATAGATTCTGATCTCAAATGGATATTGTATTGTTTGTCTGATCTTTATATCTATGCCGGCCATAAGTGTAGCCTAATCATTTCGCCAAAATAAAATATAGGCAGTAAAATATGTTAGTGAGAGTGACAGAAGAACTCCATATGATTCAATTTCCTCTACTTATCACAACAAATCAGTAGGTTGTTATCAAAAAATAACTTATGCACAACTTTGCCACTAGGAGGAGCCCTTCACACATGTCAAAAATAATAATAATAATAATAATTATCTTTATATAGCGACAACATATTCCGCAGCACTTTACAATTCAGGGGGTACATTGTACAGAAAATATCAGACATTACATATTGACAAAACTAATTTACAGTTCAAACAAACTGAGTGAGGACCCTGCTCGCAAGAGCTTACAATTTATGAGGAAATAAGGGAGACACAAAATGTAAAAGTGCTTGTTAAGTGCAATGGTCCAGCCATCTTTTATACACATGGGGTAGTACATATAAAGCTGCATGATCCGGTCACCAGCCTGTGTCTGTATGACAGACATGAAGTGCATTAGGATGCAAGGAGTGTGGGGGATACTGCTGAATGAGGGGCTCAAGTTCTCATGACTAATGTAAAAGGGGGCCAGGGAAAGGAGACAGAGTAGGGAATGTTATAGGCCCATCTAAAAAGATGTGTTTTCAGGGCACGTTTAAAACTGTGGATGTTGGGAATTAATCAGAATGTTTTGGGTTGTGCATTCCAGGGGACTGGTGCAGCACGGAAAAATCTTGGAGACGGGAGTGTGAGGTTCGGATTATAGTGGATGTTAATAATAAAGTCGTTGGTAGAACGTAGAGAGCGAGTAGGGTGGTGGACAGAGATGAGGGAGGAGATGTAAGGAGGTGCAGCACTGTGGAGAGCTTTGTGAGTGAGAGTAACAAGTTTGAATTCAATTCGGAAGGGGATGGGCAACCAGTACAATGACTGGCACAGGGTAGAGGCGTTGGTGTAGCGGTTGGTCAGAAAGATGAGCCTGGCTGCTGCATTGAGGATAGATTGGAGAGAGGAGAGTTTAGTGAGTGGAAGACCGATTTAGTAATGAGTTATAGTAGTCAAGACGAGAGTGAATTAGAGCAACAATGAGAGTTTTGGCTGTTTCCTCAGTAAGAAAAGGGCGGATTCTGGAGATTTTTTTGAGGTGAAAGTGACAGAAACGTGTAAGTGATTGAATGACTGAAATAAATGAAAGATCTGAGTCAAAAATAAACTCAAGACAGCGGGCGTGCTGCCTGGGAGTTATGATAGTGCCACACACTGAGATGGAGACATCAGGTTTGTAAATGGTGGGAACACAAGGAGCTCAGTTTTAGAAAATTTGAGATAGAGAGAGGACATAATGTTAGAGAGAGCGGACAGACAATTACTGGTGTTTTGAATTAGAGCAGGGGTGATGTCATCGGAAGAGGTATATAATTGGGTGTCATGAGAGTAGAGATGGTACTGAAAGCCGAATCTGATGATGGTTTGTCTAATAGGGGCTGTGTAGAGAGAAAAGAGAAGCGGACCTAGGACTGCTCCCTGAAGAACCCCGATAGCTAGAGGAAGAGGAGAAGAAGTAGAACCAGCAAATGACACACTGAACGAGCGGTCAGAGGGATAGGAAGAAAACCAAAAGAGCGCAGTGTCTTTAAGGCCAAGAGAGTGGAGCATGTTAAAGGAACAGTGTTACCACAAAAAAAAATGTCATATGTTAAAGATGTTAGTGCTTTATTAAAAACTTTTGGATTAATTTGTGTGTTTGTGTGTTACTTTTTCTTATTTTTACACTTTTTCTTCCCTATGGGGGCTGCCATTTTTTTTTCCATTTCTGTATGTGTCGATTAACGACACATACAGACATGGAATACGGCAACTCCAGTCCCATAGGGACTGCGAACGGGGCCCGTTCCATCCACTTCTGTGTACGCCGTCTGTGTGGGAACGGCGCATGCGCCGCTCCCACACAGTCCAATTTGAAATGCGCGCCGTCCGGCGCCATTTTCCTGTGGACCGGAAGTCGCGGCCGGACAGTAAGATTACTACTTCCGGTCGCGGCTTCCGGACTTGTGCACTTGGACCAGCGGCAGCAGACGGAGCGGACGGTCCGGAGGGAGCCGCGGCGGCAGGAGCAGGTAAGAGATTTCTATGTATGTTCATGTTTGTGTGTGTTTACTACTGTATGTAAACCTACTACACTGTGTGTTAGCACAAAAAATCGCGACACACAGTGTACGAGGTTAGACCGTTCAATCCCCTCGTTTATCCCGGCACTAGCCAGGATAAAGGAGGGGGGGATGCTGAGAGCTCACTAGAGCGAGGGATTTTTACCCAATTTTGCAGCATAAAGCAATGTGGTTGCTTTACCACATGCAATGCTGCAATTTTGGGAATGGCTCCATCTAGTGACCAGCAATGGGAAATATTATAAATTAGAATCCAATTGAATCCAATTTATAATATTTCCTGACTCGTGAAAAAAATAAAATAAATTAGAACAATGTTTAATCACCTATACACTAATTGTTTAACTAAAAAAAAAAAAATCATGTTTTGCTGGCAACACATTCCCTTTAAGTAGGAGTTGGTGGTTTACAGTGTCAAAGGCTGCAGAGAGATCCAGAAAGATCAGTACAGAGTATTTGCCATTAGATTTAGCCGCCAAGAGATTGTGTGAGACTTTAGTTTTTTGTGGAGTGTAGAGTACGGAAACCAGATAGTAAGGGGTCAAGAATGGAGTTAGCAGAGAGATAGCGGATAAGGCGAGAATAGACCAAGCGTTCCAGGAGTTTGGAGATGAAGGGGAGTTTAGAGACATGTCGGTAGTTAGCAGCGCTGGATGGGTCAAGAGGTGTTTTTTTTCAGTAATGGGTTTATAATGGCAGGTTTAAAAGAGGAGGGAAAGATACCAGAGGAAAGAGAGAGGTTAAAAATTTTAGTCAGGTGACTAGTGACAGCCGGGGAGAGGGACTGGACAATAATGATCGTCTGCAGGATGCGGGTCAGAATCACATGACCTTAGTCTCATGAAAACATGGTTACAAATAATACCTACATTCTAGGGACAATTGTCATTCCCACCTTTTAATCTCTGGATTTTTTTTCACGTTTTATTATGTAACAGTGAATCACATTTCCTATAATGGGCTGGAATAGGAATTTTGCTCGTCCATGAATGTCAGCGAAGAAAATTTTTACAGATACTCTCATCTCTAATTTTAATATTCAATCAATTTTAAATACTGAAGTGTTGAAGTTATTTCTTCATAAATGAATACAACCACGTTTTTTACTCATGATGATAATACAATAGTGCAAGACAATATTTAATCTGGAATGTCAGGGTATAAGGACTGTACCTGTGATGCCGAAAATGGTGTTTTCTGTCACGCATCAGTGCTGGTGACATAGTAAGCAGATAGGAACAGAGAACTTTAGCTGCTCTCCAAACTTTGTGTGACACCACCTAGAGGAACACAAGGGAATATTGTCTTCAGGACAAGTCTGGCCACATTGCGAAGATTGATGAAAATCTGTATTTATTAATAAAATTGGTATACAGCATGATACACATATTCATATTTTCATTGAAAGCAAACAACCTTTTTACAACCAGAGGACTGATACTAATACTCTATGTAACAAAGTATCATGAGGAAATGATGATGCTTCTTATATTCTTCTTAGGCTGCATGCAAACGACTGTTTGTATTTTGCGGTCTGTAAACAACAGATCTGCAAAACACGGACAGTACACGGATGTGCTGTCCGTGGTTTTCATGTTACTATACACTTTAATGGGTGAGACTGAGCCACAAACACGGACAGAAATAGGACCTGCTCTGAGTTTTGCTGCCTGGTCCCACGGTCCCCACATGGAACCGCGAAAAACACGGTTGTGTGCATGGGGGCATAGAAATTAATAGGTCAGTGTGCTATCCGTTAAAAACACATATAGCACACTGACAAAAACAACGATCGTGTGCATGTAGACTTACACTGGCCGTCACCATGTTGTAAGTAAGTGCTAAGTATCATTGTGTATTGGTCAGAAACTACATTACATACTTTCAAGTAATTGGCGGTGTAGAACTTAAGAAGTAGCTAAACTTCAGTCCAGAAGATGCCCAGAACATGCCTTTAAAACACATGGAAGCTTAAAATCCTGTGGAATTCTGGGTATTTGAGGTATATGCATAGTTGCTATCAGTTGAAATATTAGATGGGCAGCCCCAATAATTATAATTGGCAACATAAGTAACGTTTCTGTAAAAACGAGCGGATTGACAATATAAAAATGTATTAAAAAAAATACAATCCTTTTATTACACATATGGCCTCGTCATCAATTTATAAAATTAGATTATAGAAATGTATTCTAGTTTTGCTTCTGTCCCTTGATTGACTGTATGTGATACTGTAGAAGAAATTAAGATGGAACGATACCACACACGTATGTTCAGTCTGATACTGACTAGGTGCATGTAAGCTGGTGAATGTGCAATAAATCAGACCTGACTGTGATAATACATATCATTATCCTTTATGTGAATAGTGTCAATATATTCTGCATAGTGTGCAGCAAATTTCCTATTACCAGTGGCATGCTGCCCAACACATAACATGTTTAGGAAAAAAAATTTGTTCACAAAAATAATAATTGAGAAATGCTCTGATCATAGTAACTTTGGCTCTATGGCACCATCTGTATGTGTATTAGTACATCACACCATGTAGCGTCCATGGCTGCGGGCCGTCGGGTTTACTCACCTCCCGACGCCCGCAGCCATGGATCTGTGAGCGCTGGTCTCCGTCTCCCTCCTAGGAGACGCCAGCACTCACTTCCGCTCCGTTCGGCTGTGTCCCGTATGGTGCGCGCGCACGCTCGCGGCCGACCTTAAAGGGCCAGCGCGCGCAAATTGGAAATCGTCATCATCATCAACTGCCACGATTTCCTGGTCTATAAGAAGGCCCCTGCCATGTCCTGTGTCATCTGCCATTCCCAGAGGAATCTGCCACGTCCTGTGTCATCTGCCACGTCCGGAGGAATCCGCCACGTCCGGAGGAATCCGCCACGTCCTGTGTCATCTGCCACGTCCGGAGGAATCTGCAACGTCTGGCGCAACTTGCGGCTCCTGTGTCATCCGCCACGTTTGGCGCCATCTGCTACACCCATCTCATCTGTGCCAGAGCTTCGGTCACCGTCTGGACTATCCAGGTACCCTTGTGCGGGACATTGTATTTCTGGGGTTTCCTGTGGTTTGGCCAGCTGCCTTCCCGCTACGGCGGTACGGCCTAGTGGGTCCACTAACCCGCTTCGTGACACACCATATAGGTGTAATGGTCAAGTGTCCACATACTTTTGGCCAGACACTTTATGTTCAAATTGCGCTCATGTGGCTAATCTTGTAAGCAATGCTGTAATAAAAAGACAAGTAAAATACCAAAGGAAAACCAAGCCGATTTCTCCAGAAATGTTACCATGTCCTGTTGTCACTTATGGAAAACATGGGGGGGAAGAAAGTGTTCTAAACTGCTGAATAGAATTTTTCAAAAATGTTTTAAGAGAAAATAATAACTCAAGGACTTATAATATATTGAAATATTATAGTAATTTAATATTATGAAATTACGGACCAATTGATTGCCATGTATACTGGTAATTTTGCACTGCCTTCTCTCTATATCATTTTTTTTTTTTTTTTTACATTCAGGACAAGTGGGAAAAAAAACAACACAAAAATAAAATTGTTTAGCTTTTATTTAGAACACAAACGGGAATAAATGGCTAACAAATATAAACAAGTGACATATTTATACTGTAGAACATGGTTAAAAGACGTGTGGTATCTTGACTTTTGGCATAACATGCCAGAACAGCCCAAGTATTCTTTCATGCTATACAAACCCTTACCACGAAGCAGCTATCTCTGCTTTATTCATCCTGGATAGTGATCATCATAGGACACTCCGCAGACATGCTTTTAGTGCTTATAATTTACTGTTCTAAAACACTGGAACAGTTATGGACCTGTTAGATATCGTATTTTGTATCTACAGACCATGGAAAAATCAGTAGACCTGGAATTCTGGATGAGGACCAAGTCATTCATTAAAAAAAGTTGTTCCACCTTAAACCTGATTGATTTTGGAGGATAGAGAAAGGTCGAAGATAAATGCTCATAGAAAGAACAAAAGATGTGAAGGTTATGAGATGACGTTGGTAGTCAGTGGGGCATAAAGACCACAGAGATTTCATCCTCATCGATAGCCATCATTAGTAGGTGAGTTTGTTAACTGGGAAAGATTAAAGGAGTAGATTCAAGTGGAAATTCAGGATACCCCTATATTCTGGGTAATACGGCTCATAGTATATGTGGCAGTTGCTTTTCCTCACTGGTGGTCAAGTTATAATTATTCTTTCCTTGCTGTAATGCACAGTATATTCAGCACTATATGCATTGACGTCCTGTTGACTTTGTGGTGACCTTGTGCTGTGATGTGTAAAGAATGTTTGTGGACAGAGAAGCAGCCCAAGCCTTTACAAGAAGTGGATTTCACTCAGTCTCACATTAGACGACATAGCTTAGCTTCAGTTTCTGATCATTGCTCTGCCGTAATAAAAAAAAGGGTTGAAAAGCAAACACTGAAGACAATAAGAACGGATATAGACTCACATACGAGACCACATCTGGAAATCAGCTAAAACGGGTTGTCCAGGACATCTAAAGCACAGGCTTCAGACAGGGGATGTGATAAAATAACAAAATAAGTATACTCACCTGCTCTATTCCCCTCTATTAATTCCCTTAAAATAGGGAATGTTCTGATTGGTCAGCATCCGAGGCAGGTAAGCTAACTCCCCCCCGTTGGCTAACTACAGTCAATTCGCATTAAGGAAGCCAACACAAGAGTGGGCCATATCTCTGAAATGGGATGGTCCATGAAAAAAAGAAAAACAGAGCTGGAATCCGGGAGACAGCGCTATTCAGCTCAGTACACAGTCAACTTATATGACCTAGTGACAGGTTCTCTTTAATGAAGAGTCTGACAGTAGAGACTACGTAAGATGGAGATATAATCGAAGGGATAGGACAGATAACATAGACAGCAGCATGCGGACTGCAATATGTCGCTAGCCCAAACTGTACAGATTGTGTGTATCAGAAAGATATTGCTCAAAGAACTTCACTTCATTATTCCGGGACACCAAGTGTTATGTGTTTCTTCTGCAACCCTAAGGGTGCTACAATCTGCCTTCACCACATCTCTACACATTCGTACTGTTCGTAAAGTTATGTAACTTGACGGGTTTGAAGTCGGTGAACCAATTCCTTCTCTTCTGAGTATCAATTTCTCTACAATAAGACTTCCTACTTTGTATGTCAGCAGTAGATACCAGTCCATGTTTGTCAACATTTCTGATTCCCCAAGGCCAAGCACAGACCATGTCCAGACAATGCAACTATTTTGATGCTTTTCTCATAATTTGAAAATTCTTGTTTTTGCTTAAGTAATAATGTACATGAATGTTAAACGTACTATTTTATCCATTTTTCACATCTAGATATGTCATGTGTCCAGTCATCCCATCAAAGTGTTGGGCCACAACACAGTATAAACAATACATTTGGGCTATTAGTGGAAAATCTTTATTTGAAATATATTTTGCATGCTATAAAATGTGCAATACCTTTATCACCCACTGGAACCCAATGGGTTATGTCCTGCATGTAACTTGATTTAAAGTAACTGGAATTTTAGCTAATATACCATGATAACTCCACTACCAAGATCACAGGATAAATACCACATCCTGTTGTTTCAGAATGATTCAGCCATAATTTACAAAAATCAATTATATATTTTTAGACTTTACCACTACACCAAAGGAGAAAGAGAATTTCTCCTTTTCATGTTTTATCCTCTTATTTTTTTATTTTTTTCCTGATTGACTATATTGGATCTTTAGCAGATGCTATGCTGCCCCCCTGAATTGACAAGAGGAAGTAAAAGTGAATCCAATTTGTGCGGACATTATGAACATCATGATTCATTTCTTAATATATCTTTATTACAGTCACAGCTCCATTTTTATAAAATAGCACTTAAAATAAACGGTATAGTCATAAAGTTAAATAATACAGTTCTGTCTGCCTCCAACTGCCACTAGAGGGAGCAAAGGAAATCATAGCATACTGTTCTGTTCTTGAGTTCAATGCATAAATAGTATGCACTAAGCTCCTAAACTCCCACTAGTGGTGTCTGCAGATTTTTAGGTTAAAAAAAAACAACTGAATGGTGTCCAAATATTGGCATCTTCTTTAAGTATTTTCCTATATATGTATATATATATATATATATATATATATATATATATATATATATATATATATATATATATATATATATATATATATATATACCATTGTGTTTTTGACATGGAGGTAGTGGAGCATGAGGAGAGATGTTGTGTCCTTGCAGGATGTTTTTCAATTGTTTTGGAATTTGATCATTATAAAAAGTGTAATTCTAAAAGAGTAAAGGAGCCTTGTGTGCGTGGTATTCCTAGGTATCTAGTGCAACTGGGAACCTTCCCAGGAAATTCTATTACTAGGTTGGCACCAATGGCAGGCTAATTTGTCTTTTACTACTTTATTTCTTTGGCATTCCAGATTTAGATAAAAAAGCAGGAGGTCGTCATATCCATTTCATTTAGTCACCCCAAACAGAAAAGAATGATTTAAACAGAACAAGCTTTTGTACAGAAAAGCACTCTGTGTTACCTGTTTCACGGTTTGGCTGTACTCCTCTTGAGATTCAATATCAGGAAGTGGGGTCTGAAAAACACAGAAAATAATCTCTATTATATTAAGAAAAAACAAATAAAGGACTACTGTTTCAAAAAAAAGGGCACAAGAGGACTCAAGAGTAACATTTCAGCTCCCCCGGGATGTTCTTAAGAGTAGAACTGATTAATGTTAACTTGTATTACATACAGTGCCTTGGGAAAGTATTCACCTCACTTGGTGTTTTTACTGTTTTTTTTTGTATTACAAGCTTGAATTAAAATGGATTTTTGAGGGTTTGCACCCATTGATTTACACTACATGCCTACCACTTTGCAAAATATTTTTAAAGGAACAGTGTTACCACAATTTTTTTTTTTAATATGTTAAAGATGTTAGTGCTTTATTAAAAATGTTTGGATTAATTTGTGTGTTTGTGTGTTACTTTTTCTTATTTTTACACTTTATCTTCCCTATGGGGGCTGCCATTTTTTTTTCCATTTCTGTATGTGTCGATTAACGACACATACAGACATGGAATACGGCAGCCACAGTCCCACAGGGACTGCGAATGGGGCCCGTTCCATCCACTTCAATGTACGCCGTCTGTGTGGGAACGGCGCATGCGCCGCTCCCACACAGTCCAATTTGAAATGCGCGCCGTCCGGCGCCATTTTCCTGTGGACCGGAAGTCGCGGCCGGACAGTAAGATTACTACTTCCGGTCGCGGCTTCCGGACTTGTGCACTTGGACCAGCGGCAGCAGACGGAGCGGACGGGCCGGAGGGAGCCGTGGCGGCAGGAGCAGGTAAGAGATTTCTATGCATGTTCGTGTTTGTGTGTGTTTACTACTGTATGTAAACCTACTACACTGTGTGTTAGCTCAAAAAATGGCGACACACAGTGTAGGAGGTTAGACCGTTCAATCCCCTCGTTTATCCCGGCACTAGCCAGGATAAAGGAGGGGGGGATGCTGAGAGCTCACTAGAGCGAGGGCTTTTTACCCAATTTTGCAGCATAAAGCAATGTGGTTGCTTTACCACATGCAATGCTGCAATTTTGGGAATGGCTCCATCTAGTGACCAGCAATGGGAAATATTATAAATTAGAATCCAATTGAATCCAATTTATAATATTTCCTGACTCGTGAAAAAAAAAATTAGAACAATGTTTAATCACCTACACACTAATTGTTTAACAAAAAAAAAAAAAAACATATTTTGCTGGCAACACATTCCCTTTAATGTGAAACAAAAAATAATCAAGACACAAAACAGAGAACTTTAATGTGCATAAGTATTCATCCCCTGAAAGTCAATACTTTGTGGATCCACCTTTTGCTGCAATTACATATGCAAGTGTGTTGGGCTATGTCTCCATTATCTTAGCACATCTAGACGCTGGGATTTTTGCCCATTTTCCCAGGCAAAACTGCTCCAACTCCTACAAGTTAGATGGGTTGTGTTGGTGTACAGCAGTCTTCAAGTCATGCCACAGATTCTCAATTGGATTGAGGTCTGAGCTTTGACTTGACCACTCCAAGACACTTAGAATCCATGTGTGTTGCGTTATGCATCAGTGTGCTTTGCGAGTGGCATGCGTTTTTCACGCACTCGAAAAAGGACTTTTATTCGAAGGAATTGATGCGCAAATAATGCACCACACACGGATGTGCATCCGTGTGCGGCGCGTGGTTTTCACGCACCCATTGACTTCAATGGGTGCGTAGATACGTGAAAACGCACCAATATAGGACATGCAGTGAGTTTCACGCAGCGGACTCTCGCTTCGTGAAAACTCCTGCATGTGTAAACAGCCCCATTGAAATCAATGGGTCCGTGTGCTGTGCGTGATTTCCATGCACTGCACACGGACGAGATTTCATTACAGAAATAACCTTTATATTCTCTTTATTTCCTTTACAATGTCACTGCTTCACCTTTCCCTTTTACCAGCTGTCATCTGAAGATTGACTTCTACCTGAATGACTATGTTTGCACAACAAACATATAAACGCCTTCATAATGCTGGACATCACAAAGCTGTTATTCTACTTTATTAATCCACTTTATTTCAAATAAATGTTGCTTTCAAAAATGCCTCCTGACTACCTCAAAATATTTGTGCCATTTATCCTTGTATTCCTCAACATAATCTCAAGCAATTGAAGGGAAGCTCCAAGCAAAACACACAAACAACAATATTCAGTCAGTTTTACATTTACTATATAGCCACATTGAGGTATGGTAGCCAGGAAAAGATAATAAAAATCTATGCATTAAGAGTTCTAGAACCAGGATATTTCCACTGAGCTGTTTAGGAGAAAACCTTTATTTAAATGATAAAATAAATTCTGTGGCCACCAAGGGAGCTCACTGTATACTGATTTATTATTGGGTTCAATGGAAGCTGCATAAATCCCTCTGAAGTGAGCTCCCCCAAGTGGCAGCTGCAGGTAGCTAGAATGTTATCTCTTAACTGGATTGGTGTGTGAAGTGAACCAGGAAATTTAGAGCTCTGTATCAGAAAACTTGAGTTTCAACCTTTGTATTTTATGTATATTATATAATAATAAGTCTTCACTACTAAACAGCCCTAGCTCTTTTTTGAGATTTTAGATATTCGATATTAATCCATAACACCCTAGACCATCATGTATAATAGATATCAATATTAACCACTTCATTACCGCAGACATCCTAAGATACCAGGTATTAAGTGCTAAACCACTCTTGATTACCAGGAATATTGTAGGAATACTATCACTAGCCGCTAAACCATCCTATGTAAAAATGTGTGAAGTAGTAAATATAGAAAGTTGGCAAAGAGAGAAAAATTCAGCTATTTTTAAGTCTCTGTTATGGACGCCAACCCACTTGGAAGCCTTCCCTTAAATATTCTGCATTTGTCCCTAGATTTCAAACGTAAGTATATAATTTTTTTATTTTTTAACAATCTTTAGAAAGCATCCTTAAATGGCTACTACAGCCCCAGAGATTTATCTCCTAGCCAGTGGATAGGGAATAAATGTTAGAAAGGTGGGGGTCTGACCGCTGGGACGCCCATGAATGTTAGACTGTGGTTTGGAGTAGTTTGAAAGAAGCTCGGCTATTTACATCACTCCCATAGCGTTTGAATCGAGCGGCAGTGCTTATGCTTGACCGTCGCTTTATTTAAACAGATTGCTGTCCTATGGTCAAACCAAGTAAAATCTAACATGTATTACCATCCAGTGGATAGGTGATAACTGGTTGTGGCTGGAATACACCTATAAATGGTAGTTGGTGTTCTATTTTAATTAACAAAAATTCTGCCATTGGTGTGCCCTTGTAATATTGTAATGCAGCAGTGATTAATATCTATGTAATGTACCTGTTGTACCAGATGTTTTGGTTATGTAAGCGATTACCTGCAGCAATCAGGCGTACAGCAGAATAATCGGGAAAGAGCGATACAAATATGTACTCCGGTATTTGAGAAAACACCCTGCATCTGATGTAACTGCCACAGAGTTCTGTCACCTTCATTAGGCTTCTAAGTATAAATATATATGCTAACACATAGCTGTACCTTACCTTAAGGCTCAATGCACATGATGCATATTACGTGCGGTTTTGGCGCGCGTATTTGCGTGCGGAAAATCCGCAGTGTAATACAGTACCAGCAAAGTAAATGAGACTTCAGGAAATCTTATGTACACGCTGCAGTTTTTTTCCTACACGTAAATTGACCTGCGGTGCGTATGTTACAATCTGCACCATGTTAATTTATCTTGTTTTTCCACTTGCAAATTGTATCTGTCTAGTTGTAAGGAAAAACTTACCAAAACCCACAGCATGAAAACAGACCGATTTACGCATCAAAATGTAAAAACCGCACAGAAAAACACATTGAAAAACCCACGATTAGGTGTAGTTTTTACCCACGAATTTCCTGCAAAATACGCAATATGTGCATGCAACCTAAGGTCAATAGGCTGCCAACCAGATGGAATTTTTCACTTTCCTGTTAACAATGTCAATATACCACTTGGGGTCTTTTGCAACTGTAGTCCTCTGCAGTGTTCAGTGTAGCACCATATGTCAGTGACATACGATGGAACAAGTCCAACAAGTCCATACGTCCAACAGAAAAAAACCTTTGTATCCCTCCCAATGAGATTGGATGCATACAGAGGTAGAGTAGAGCCCCCTATGGTTAAATATCCCTTTTACCTTTTTTCCCCTCTTTTTATTTCTTACTAATTAAAAATATATATTGAAACAAAAAAATGGTTTAACCTGTTGATTTTCTGATTGTGTATTTTTTTTCTTTTTTCTTTACATGATTATGGGGGCAGACATCTTGCTTGAGTTGCTGCTCTGATCAGTGTACAGCAGTTCCAGAGATTTGCTTTACAGCAAGCCTCATGGACATAAGAAAATGACTCATTGACTTCTACGGGAGAGTGGGAATGCTCTGTGACGTGCAGAAAGGGGGACTTGAGCTGTCTCCATCACCTATTATAAATATGATGATTCGTGATTATCTGTCCCCAGCTTTATGATAGAGGTGGAGAAATGCCTGGCTGGCTGCGGCTTCCCTCGACAAAATCAGCTGAAGTGATTCTATGAGAAAACCCCAGTAATTTTTCCAATTAGAAAGGGTGGAATGGATCAGCCAGGTTTAAGATTCGCAGCAAATCACATGGATTTTTATTTTAGAGAATCAATAGAAAATATAATTTTTTAAGATTCACTTATCTCACTAGACACAATGGGATACAATCATAAACAAAAATGTCCACCACTCCTTTCCTGTGCTGCTGTGGTCACTTTTTAAGTTGCAATTTTCATGCAATCTCATACAAAAGATTTCAAAATAGTATGTTATTAATGGTCCTTCAAGACAAGCTTGAAGTAGATTTCTAAACATCATTTATTTTTGTAGAAAAATGTTTAGATCATATTTATGCAAAGCGTGCACAAAGCAACATAAAACACTAACATCAACATAGTGCACCCCATAGTGTTGGTATAAAATTGTAATCCAACATGTGCCGGCACAGCTAGACTTCAAAGCAAAACTGGGCTTCCAGGATATTGGGGTTGTCCACTATTAAACAACTGATGACCTATCCACCGGGTCCTGGAGTCGTACCCCACAGATCATGTACTGATAACCTATCCACCGGGTCCTGGAGTCGTACCCCACAGATCATGTACTGATGACCTATCCGGTGGATAGGTCATCAGTTGTCCATTAGTGGACAACACATTTAACCCCACCACATGGCTGACTCTTGTCTATCAGCTCTAATGCTTTGCAGCTGGAAAAAATAGCCGATACTGAAAAAACAGCAGTCAATAAAATTATTTACAAACTGACTTTCCTTTACGAATCAAATCATATCTAGGTATCTTAAAGAGACTCTGTCACCAGATTATAAGTGCCCTATCCCCTACATAATCTGATCGGCGCTGTAATGTAGATAACAACAGTGGTTTTTATTTTGAAAAACTATAATTTTTTAGCAAGTTATGAGCAATTTTAGATTTATGCTAATTCGTTTCTTAATTACCAACTGGGCGTGTTTTTACTTTTGACCAAGTGGGCGTTGTACAGAGGAGTGTATGACGCTGACCAATCAGTGACCAATCAGCATCATACGCTTCTCATTGTTCTCATTGGTGACAGAGCCTCTTTAAGGTACATTTAAAGGGATCCTGTCATCAACATCTTACCTGTTAAACTCACCTGACCCTTCAATGGCCGCAGCTGTCCAGAGTTCATTCCTGTTCTCTTCTTTCCTGAAGCCCTCCTCTGTCAGTAAATATAGTCGTTTAAACTTTTCCCGCCTTTTATGGTAATTATTTTTCCCTCTGGGATGCAGCTTCTTAACCACGCCCATTGCCACCACCTGTCCGGCCCTGATTGGCTAAGGAGCTATCAATCAAAAAGAAGGAGGTGGAGTCCACTCTGAGATGCTGGAGGAATGAAAATCTGACTCTTTTCAGATGAAGATTTTACTCTTTTCTGCTCATTTGCATATGGCGTGGGACCACTGAAAAACGGAATACTAAAGGTACAGAGCTTACTTAGAACATATTTATAGCTTAGATGACAATGATTTTTCACCCACTTTCACCAGGTATTGCTGGCTTTATAGATACTGGTGACAGGATCCCTTTAAAGTTCCCCAATTGCCCTACACTATAGATCACTGACTTCACATAAAATCAAGAACAATTTTATTAATAAAAAGCTTAGTTTATTTATTTATTTGCTTGTTTATTTATAAAAAATTGTTATATAATTGCTGCATACACCATCCAGCTATATACTAAAACCACTGACAGGTGAAGTGAATAACATTGATTATCTTGTGACAATGGCACCTGCAGGGCCGTACCGTCCATGAGGCGAGACGAGCATCTCGCCTCAGGCGGCGCCCTGCTGCCTTTCTGAGGAGGGCGGCGGTGCCACTGAAACCAGTCACCCCCTCCTGCACTAATTGTACCTGCGTCTATAGGACGCAGATACAATTACATGAATAAGCTCTGAATGGCCGGGCAAGTTCCAACCATTCAGCGCCTTAGGCTGGAATCACACAAGCGTGTTCAGTCCATGATATACGGTCCGCAGGTCGGCCGCATTTCCCGGACTGAGCACACTGCAGGGATCTGGGCTCCTAGCATCATCATTATCTATCTCTCCGCGGAACTACTGTCCCGTACTAAAAACATATTTTCAGTACGTGACAGTTTTCCCGCAGCGAGGCAGCGACTTCTAGCGTCATAGATAACTATGACGATAAGAGCCCAGCTCCCTGCAGTGTGCACAGTCCGAGAAATTCGGCCGACCTGCGGACCGTATATCACGGACAGAACACGCTCGTGTGAATCTGGCCTTACAATGACGCTGATTGGCAGGGCAGAATGACTTGCCCCGCCAATCAGCTCCTTTCAACGATGCTAGCGGCACAATTACGTAATCGCGCTGCTTCTGTTGTTGAAAGGTGCTGATTGATGGGGCAAGTCATTCTGCCCTGCGAATCAGCTCCTTTCAGCGACGCTAGCGGCGCAATGACATCATCTCGCCGCTTCCATTGTTGAAAGGCGCTGATTGGCGGGGCAAGTTATTCTGCCCTGACAATCAGCACTTTTTAACGATGCAAGCATCACGCCACTTGCATCGTTCAGCCCCAGTAGACCTGCTCAGAAGACAGCAGGCCTACATTGATGCAGAACGGTGCAGGAACCGGATTAAGGTATGTAAGGTTTTTTTTCCCACTTAAAAGTGTGAGTGGCATTATCTAAAGGGGGGAGCTATATTTGGGGCACAACTACAGAGGAGGCTATATGTGGGACACTATCTACATGGGGGGCTATATGTGGGGCACTATATACAGGGGAGCTATATGTGGACGGACACCCATTCGGAAAAATACGCAAAGGTGTCTGTAGCCCATAGAAATTAATGGATCCGTAATTACTGTCCGTAATTACGCTCTGTAATTATAGATGAAAAATACGGTCGTGTGCATGGGGCTTAACCTCTGAGTTCTTCGGGATGGTAATATGTTACCTATAGGCTTCTTTGGGGCCCAATTTAACCTCCATGTGTCTCCGATTTCATATAAAGGCATATGGAGCTTTTTCTGTTGGATTTCTTATGAATCTGACAGAAAAAAATCATGGCATGCTGCATCTCATGCTGTAGTATGGATGGATGCTTCTAGAAGAGAATATTTCAGCCATACAGGACCATACAGGACCATACAGAGACACATGTGCTGCCATAAAGCTGTAAAGACATAAGGCCTTCAATACTGCTCACAGCTCAGTAGCCACATGCGATTTGTGGGTCTCTTTTGAGTAGCTCCGTATTCTCAACTCCATGAAAAACAAGTGTTTAGTAATCAATGAGACAGTCCCGTATTCCCAGCACTGTCCCTAAATGCCATATATCTACCTTGACAGAAGACATCAATCGTAGATTGTGATTTCCTTATGATTGCTGATCTCTGATTGGAGAGAATGGCATAAAAAAGAGAACGCTACATTCAAGTGGCTACTGATTGGCTTCTCAAATGTAGTTTCCTGTTGCTAGAGTAAAGAACAGTGCAGGACTATGAAGAACATCATTTTGTTGCATTGTAAAGCCAATGGTTTATGGTCACCAATACTGCTAATTTCAATGTGGATTCTGTTACTGTGTAGGCACTACTGTTTGACCTACATTACGACATGAACACATCCGCAAGGTGGCACCTCTGCTGTAAGCACAACATTTTGGAATTTGTCAGGGGCATCGCCAATTTTAAGCACTCAAAAAAAACGGATTAAGATTGGTTTTACGATTACAACCATGGTCAGCAGGGTTAATGGTCAGGCCAGGATGGAATACTTGAAATGCTTTCAAGATTGAGACTTGAGTTTACCGACAGTTAGCCATTATTGTGGTACCAAAAGGCTGTTAGCCAGCCAATTTTGTTCTATTATTTGGAACTTCATGTCAATCTAAGATATAGTAACATCATTTGTAGGGCTGAAAAAGACATATGTTCATCCAGTTCAGCCTATTATTCTGCAGTGCTTATCCAGAGGAAGGCAAACCCCCATGAGGTAAAAGTCAATTTTCCTCACTTTAGGGAACAAATGCTTCCCGACTTTAATTTGACAATCAGAATAAATCCCTGGATCAACAACTCATCTCCAGTAATCTAGTAAACATAAATCTCAGCAAAAATCGGAGGCTTTCCCTTTGATTTCTGACGCAAATGTGCCACAAGCGTGTAGCAGAACCGCACGAGAATAAGGCCCTGTTTTGCCATAATTTTTGCAAAATCGCCGCAAAAAAACTCTATTTGACCACCCGATGACAATATAGCCTAACAGCACTATTCTTTCATGTTTTGTTCCCGTTTTTTATGCAATTTACATAATCATGGCAAAACTGCGCCATTTTTGCACGGTTATTAAAATTGCGGCAAAAAAACGCTAGGGAAACTTAAAAAAATAAGAATTTTAACATACTATACTTTAGATATTCTACAAGTGGGGTCAGGAGGAATGGAAACAGGATGGAGAGGGGGGGACACTCACCAGCCCGCAGGTCCAGTTGGCTGTGTAGAGAAGGACGTGTCTGGTGGGCGGCTCTCTCCACCCGGAGCTTCTGCTTACATGCAGCATCTTCCCCTTCTATAAATCCTCTCAGGGCCTCAGCGTTAGTTACTTAAAAATAAGGAACGGGCCCCATTACATTGCAGGGTCCATTCCTTTCTCCAAGTGACTAACGCTGGGGCCCTTATTTAACTTTTTAAAGCGGCTGAGAAGCGGGCGGGCCCCTTTTTGTTTCATCATTGTGGCAAGCAGAGTCGGACACAGACAGCTGAGGGCCCCTGTGCAAAAACACTATATGGGCCCCTTGCTCTATAATATCTCATCATAAATAACCTTCTTATGTCTCTTTAACAATCCATCAGTAGTTGTTAGTGATAAAATTTATTACCTCAGGTATTTAGATGATATCTAATAGACAGAAGAAGGCGGCTTTAAGATGACAGTGGGTCTTTTTACCTACTGGGCCCCTGTGCAGCTGCACAAGTTGCACCAATGGTATGTCCGACCCTGGTTACTGCCCTGATGGCGGCCCTGGTTACAGTTTTGGGTATAAATACATCATGAAAGAGATCTCTGTATTGAGCTTTGATATATTTATAACTCGTTATCAGTTCATAGAACATCTATGTGAGCCATCTTCAGTCTAATAGGGAGCGCCGGTCAAAGCTGAAGATGCAGGGTGCTCAGCTGAGCGCTTCTACACCTTTGTTTCAGCGACCGTGGAGTCTCAGCACCCAGACCCCACCAATCTAAACTTCTGATATGTCTCTAGGACATATCAAAAGTTTGCTAAAAGTGCAGTCACTCTTAGGCTGGATTCACAGGAGGTCATTACGTCCGTAATTGACAGACGTATTTTGGCCGCAAGTCCCGGACCGAACACAGTGCAGGGAGCCGGGCTCCTAGCATCATAGTTATGTACGACGCTAGGAGTCCCTGCCTCGCTGCCGGACAACTGTCCCGTACTGTAATCATGTTTTCAGTACGAGACAGTTGTCCGGCAGCGGGGCAGGGACTCCTAGCGTCGTACATAAGTATGATGCTAGGAGCCCGGCTCCCTGCACTGTGTTCGGTCCGGGACTTGCGGCCGAAATACGTCCGTCAATTACGGACGTAATGACCTCGTGTGAATCCAGCCTTAGAACACGGGGGTGTATGACATCTGGATCTGGTGATTTGTCTATTTTAATCTTTGTAAGGCTACTTTGAAATTCTTTCTGGGTTAGACAGGTGATATTTAATGGAGTTTACTTTATTTCTCAAGATTTCCATTGATATTTAATTTTCCTCTAATTGGAGAACATTTTAAGGTTAGCTTTATTCTCTTTGGCAATGAGTCTCTGTGCCTCCAGCTTTACTGCTCTTAAGGCTACATTCACACGAGCGTATCGTGAAAAACGCGCGTGAATCTGGTCCGTGTTGGGTTATGCATGAGTGTGCTTTGCGAGTGGCATGTGTTACTCACGCATTCGCAATTGACTTGATGCTCAAATCACGCACCGCACACGGATGTGCAACCGTGTACGGTGCATGGTTTTCACGCACCCTTTGACTTCAGTAAGAGCGTAGGTGTGTGAAAACGCACCAATATAGGACAAGCAGTGAGTTTCATGCAGCGGACCCTCTCTATGTGAAAACTCACGCATGTGTGAACGACCCCATTAAAATCAATGGGTCCGTGTGCTGCGCGTGATTTCCATGCGCAGCACATGGACGTTATACACATTCGTGTGAATGGGCCCTAACAGTTTTGTTTTTTTTCTACATATTTTACATATTTAATAAGTAACACAAAATGCAAAAGTCAATTTACAATAAAAAAAAATGTTGCTGAACATCTGTTGTCATAAAGAGGTATAAAGGCATGTGAAAATGTGCAGAGATACCCATGCCTGCATTACACCACAGCCAAAGCCACCTGGCAGGGAACGGTATACTTACTTGTGGTTAATAATTATATGATTCCATTGTCAATATTATTCTATAACTGTGCAGTGGCGTCATAGGATAATCTCATCTGTGGCATACTGAATGATACATATCTCAAGGCATGTTTGCTTCTTTTCGGCTGGCATGCAATACTGCCAATGTTCATACTGTTTGGTTAGTCTGGAGTCGTTTTATTAGCTGATGTAATTGTGGAGCTAAAGTTCAGTTTAGGACAAGGAGGTGAGATTTGGTGGGTTCAAGAAGCTGGGATTTTATCCTCAAGTATGCAAATGCTAGAGTCAGTGAGCCAAAATCTGTTAATTTACGTGCCAAATTTGATGTAGCGTTTTTGAGGTCAGTTGCATTATTGAAAAAATGCAGCATGCCCAAGATTGGGCTTTTTTGGGGGCATTTTCCCCCATATGCTTCTCTATAGGACTTTAAAAACACAAGAAAAAAGCATGTACAAAATGACCCTAGATTAAAAAAAAATTCACCAAAAACGTATGTAAAAAAAGACATAAAAAAAAGCTTGAAACTCATGGTACTTTGTAAATGCATTGAAAAAAAACACTGAAACAAAAGTCTGTGTGAACGAAGTGTCAGATATATAAAAAAAAAAACCTCAACGGTTACCAAAATGGTGACATTTTGCTTTTGGTTGTATCAGTACCCACCCCAAAAACATTCTGATAGGCCAGTTGGTTACCTATTAAATTATCCCCAATGTGTGCTTAGTTATGACATCAAACTAAGTTCGACTTAAAGACAGTGGGGAATATTTACTAATACTGGGGCAATGCCAAGCCTTTTACCTGTTGTGCTGCTAGTAAGGATGTCAGAGTAGGATAAGGTTGAAATAACCGTATTTATTTGCAAGAGACAGGGCTACGCATTTCAACGCCGGACCGGCGTCTTTATCAGGCCAATACACTTAGTGCGATACACACACGTTTAAATACAAAAGGGGAATGAAGACCAATTAGCTCGTAAACCAAAAAGAACCGCCAACATGGGCGGGTCAAAGGTCATAATAGGTGTCTGTGCTGTGACAATATCTCTAACAAATCTACGGATTTTCCTCACTAAAAACTAGTGAAAAATGTCCTATTAAAAGTCATCTAGAAACGCGTAGCCCTGTCTCTTGCAAATAAATATGGTTATTTCAACCTTATCCTACTCTGACATCCTTACTAGCAGCGCCATTTGGTCCCCTTTTTGTTTCATTATTGAGCTCTTCTTCTTACAGCAAACTTGTTTTGCTTGTGTATGGACCTGGCAGCAGCTTCTTTGCTTTTGTGACACTAAACGGTGTCCACAATCTAAGGTGAGCCATTTTCCTGACGTTCAATTGCTCCCGTGGTTCTATCGCTTTTATTTGCACTATGTGGCGCCGTGTCCCTTTTATTTTATTTTAGTTTTACCTGTTGTAGCTCAGCACCACCACAGTATTTACTTGTAAATAATTTTGCACTGCATACGACTATACAGCAATGTCCCTTTCTCCAACAGGGTTTGGGTTTCGGGCTTAATAAAAATAGATAAATATGGATTTCAGCCTGAACACCATTCTCTAGCGCAATTGCATTGATAAACATGCCCAAGACAATACATTCCATATACAGGACTGTGAAGTATATCAGTGCTATATACTCTAAATAATCTGTAATAAATGAGAGAAATTCCAGAATTTATTATTCATAGAGAAGATGATCTATACAATAAATACGATGTTATCTGCAACTGTGTTTACAGTTCTCACAAGAACACTCATCTCCTGGACAGTCCTTCCCATTGAAAGTGTTAACTGCTGTCAGGAGTACCAGAATATTCTGCTGCGAGTTGTTGCCAGGAATATACACTACCGTTCAAAAGTTTGGGGTCACCCAGACAATTTTGTGTTTTCCATGAAAACTCACACTTATATTTATCAAATGAGTTGCAAAATGACTAGAAAATATAGTCAAGACATTGACAAGGTTAGAAATAATGATTTTTATTTGAAATAATAATTTTCTCCTTCAAACTTTGCTTTCGTCAAAGAATGCTCCATTTGCAGCAATTACAGCATTGCAGACCTTTGGCATTCTAGCTGTTCATTTGCTGAGGTAATCGGGAGAAATTTCACCCCATGCTTCCAGAAGGCCCTCCCACAAGTTGGATTGGCTTGATGGGCACTTCTTGCGTACCATACGGTCAAGCTGCTCCCACAACAGCTCTATGGGGTTGAGATCTGGTGACTGTGCTGGCCACTCCATTACAGATAGAATACCAGCTGCCTGCTTCTTCCCTAAATAGTTCTTGCATAATTTGGAGGTGTGCTTTGGGTCATTGTCCCTTTGTAGGATGAAATTGGCTCCAATTAAGCGCTATCCACAGGGTATGGCATGGCGTTGCAAAATGGAGTGATAGCCTTCCTTATTCAAAATCCCTTTTACCTTGTACAAATCTCCCACTTTATCAGCACCAAAGCAACCCCAGACCATCACATTACCTCCACCATGCTTGACAGATGGCGTCAGGCACTCTTCCAGCATCTTTTCAGTTGTTCTGCGTCTCACAAATGTTCTTCTGTGTGATCCAAACACCTCAAACTTCGATTCGTCTGTCCATAACACTGTTTTCCTCTGTCCAATGTCTGTGTGCTTTTGCCCATAGTAATCTTTTCCTTTTATTAGCCAGTCTCAGATATGGCTTTTTCTTTGCCACTCTGCCCTGAAGGCCAGCATCCCGGAGTCGCCTCTTCACTGTAGACGTTGACACTGGCGTTTTGCTGGTACTATTTAATGAAGCTGCGAGTTGAGGACCTGTGAAGCGTCTATTTCTCAAACTAGAGACTCTAATGTACTTGTCTTGTTGCTCAGTTGTGCAGCGGGGCCTCCCACTTCTCTTTCTACTCTGGTTAGAGCCTGTTTGTGCTGTCCTCTGAAGGGAGTAGTACACACCGTTGTAGGAAATCTTCAGTTTCTTGGCAATTTCTCGCATGGAATAGCCTTCATTTCTAAGAACAAGAATAGACTGTTGAGTTTCACATGAAAGCTCTCTTTTTCTAGCCATTTTGAGAGTTTAATCGAACCCACAAATGTAATGCTCTAGATTCTCAACTAGCTCAAAGGAAAGTCAGTTTTATAGCTCCTCTAAATAGCAAAACTGTTTACAGCGGTGCTAACATAATTGCACAAGGGTTTTCAAGTGTTTTCTAATCATCCATTAGCCTTCTAACACAGTTAGCAAACACAATGTACAATTAGAACACTGGAGTGATGGTTGCTGGAAATGGGCCTCTATACACCTATGTAGATATTGCATTAAAAACCAGACGTTTGCAGCTAGAATAGTCATTCAGCACATTAACAATGTATAGAGTGTATTTCTGATTAATTTAATGTTATCTTCATTGAAAAAAACTGTGCTTTTCTTTCAAAAATAAGGAAATTTCTAAGTGACCCTAAACTTTTGAACGGTAGTGTACTATAAACTGCAATCCAAGAATTAGAAATATTTACCAGTTCTAAAACTTATCAAATGCATGGTGCAATATATCGCTGGAAGGACATACCTATTTGTGCAGTGTTTATAGCAATGTTACATTAGCACTCCTGCAATTTCTGACATTTTAGGTTGACCTTGCGCCATTCACAATATATTAAATAAAGGAAAATATATATAGAAAAAAAATAAAAATGCAAAAAGAAGCTGATCATACCATTAATACATTTAGATATTGTAAAGCCTGATACTGCACTACTGAGAGATTCTGATGTTTATATGTCCACTTCTGATTTCTGTCAAGTGCAGTATTATACTTCTATATGCATTCAGAACAACTAAGGCTATGTTCACATTTGCGTTCGGTATGCCGTGGTTATGCTCCATCAGAGGAGCAGAACAAGGGAATAACCGGAAGCGCTGGTTCTGTTGCACCATGGACACCACAGGCAATAAGAATACAATTGAAGGTGCTTTAATTAAGTTTCTTCTGGGAGATCTGATTTAAGGTGATTTTTCTCTGTAATTACAGGGAACGTTAGTGACATTTGACTATTTTTAGATGAATGTACTGTAGTTACACTGTTTATTTTAATCTACAACTATTACTATTATTACGCAGTAATTGCATTCTTAGGTTGACACTCTCACATCTTTTATTAGAATAATCTCTGAGGTCTTTTCATTTCAACCATTATTATAACCGCACTCAACAACCAAATACTAAGCAGCAGATAAAACATTATTAAATTGCTTTAAAGCCTAAAGTGCTAGTGTGACAGACACAAAAATATCCTCAATTATGACATTTTCTTCAGCAGAACAGTGTCTCAGGACCCTATGGCCAAAAAATGTGCTTCATAATATTTCTTAGTCAGCATTTCTTAATGGATTAGGCCCCATGCACATGACCGTAAAAAATCTCCATAGTTGCGGACCGTAATACGGTCCGCAATTACGGACCCATTCAGTTCTATTGGCCGCGGACACCTTTCCGTATCGCTACGGGTAGGTGTCCATACCGTAGAACTGTACCGCAAAAGATAGAACATGTCCTATCTTTTGCGTTTTACGGGCCGTGCTCCCATACTTTGTATGTGGGAACGGGCCAAAAATGCGGGCCGCGGCCGGCTGTGCCCCCAATCGCGGGCCGTGATTACAGGCACGGCCGTGTGCATGAGGTCTTATTGTGGTTTCAGCAAATAAAGGCTATCATTCTTTGTATAATAAAGAGTTATACAAGATTGCCCATATACATTGTTTAAATTCCTTATGCATTTCAAGATCTGTGCTTGCTATCATTTAATAGGCACCTTTATTGTTTAATGGAGGCCTTGACAAAGCGTGGATACACGGGAAACAGCCGTAGGCTTGTGCTTCACATCCTAATGTCCTGCTCTGCTGAATAAATTAAGAAACATTTCTACTGAATGGTGAGTGCCATGGATTTGTCCTCTTCTTTTTGTGCATTCGTTGAACTTGCTTTCCAATACTACAGAGCGCCACCTGTTGTAAATCTGATGTGAGCCGTGTGGAGCTTCATACATGGTGCTGGGATACATAGTTCTCCGAGCAGCGCCGATCATTTTGTTTCTCACATCCTTTGATTTGCACCTTTGTTGTTTACTTCCAGGGGATAAAAATCTGTCCTGGTTATGTGATGGACACACGATTGCAGGACTATTTACAGAGCTATAGTACAATTTTCAGAGCCAAGGTCAGACTGGCCCAACTGTGTACCCAGGGATTCCCCGGTGGGACCAGGCTCTAATACAATAATGGGCACTAGTGATCCAGCAGAAGAAACCCCACTTGGAGCTGATTTTGAAGCCAATCACTTGCCACTAGGATCTATTTCTTATGGGATGATTCACAAATGACCTATTAGACCTTGTTTATGATATGACACACACACACACACACACACACACACACACGCACACGCATACGCACACGCACACACACACACACACACACACACACCATGTGAACTCTAGAATTCAGTTAGCAACAAGGTTACATGACACACATGTGCTAGACTTGATTGAGTAAAAAGAAACGACCACCGGCGCTGCTATGGTGAACGATTAACAATGTGGAGGCTTAGACAGGCATCAAGGCAAGGACTTTATTTGTCAGAGGCTACGCGTTTCAACACCGAACCGGTGTCTTCATCAGGCCAATACAGACTGTGCGGTTCATGCACATTTATACACAAAGAGAGGCAGAAATACAGCCAAAGAGACAGGTTAAAGGTCACCAAAATACAAAGACCAAATAACATATTTATAACAAATATACGCATACATATATACATATGCGATATTAGAGAACGCATAACTCGTTAGAAATAAAAAATAATGAAAAAAATGATAACGGGAATGTGAATGGTAAGACTATAATGCCATTATAGATCGGCATACGACACAGATAAAAATTCTCTTACTATAGATAATCATTGTTGAGATGAATAAGCGGGAACGGAGACTAACATGTCCATGGAGGAAAAAACACGAAAATATGTAGATACATTAAGGAAAAGGCTATAGAATACAGCGACGCTGAACAAGCGTCCCTGGTTGCTAGGACAACATGAAAAGTACGGTGGCTGAAGAGGGACAAAAACCGAGCATTGGAACGCATGGTGGACCGCAGATGCAGCACGGAGACCAGTGTCAGCACAAGCCGAGCAATGAGGAGCAGAAGTACAACAGACAGTGAGTACCCATGGATACTGATAAGTATTTGGAATGAGAGTAAGTTGTCTATCTAACCTAAATTAAAAGGTTTATAAAAGGTTATTTAAAACAGCGTAAGGGGATAAAAAGTATTTAAAAAACATTTAGAAAACATTTGGCCCTGAAAATAAAAGAAAAATAAGAGGTAGAATTGAACACTTGTCGGAAACGGTAAGAGTAGCTACAAACATCATTATTACAATGAAAACATATACAATGGAACCGCATTAATAAGCATAGATTTAATGTTAGTAAAGGTTTCTTGAAACAGAGTGTGTCACGACATTGCACATTTAAACATAATTGTAATTTTGAGAACATAAAGGTCACTCCAATCGAGCTAATACCATCTGATATACCTGATAGATTTATCAGACTCAAGCAGAGGGAGAATTTTGGGATATATAAATTGGGAACTCTACATCCCAATGGTCTGAATGACCTTACGGAATCCTCTTTAGAATAATTATCATTCTCACTTTCACTGCCTCGATAGGGTTAATATTACTGTAATTGTACATTGTATATGTTTTCATTGTAATAATGATGTTTGTAGCTGCTCTTACTGTTTCCGACAAGTGTTCAATTCTACCTCTTATTTTTCTTTTATTTTCAGGGCCAAATGTTTTCCAAATATTTTTTAAATATTTATCCCCTTACGCTGTTTTAAATAACCTTTTATAAACCTTTTAATTTAGGTTAGATAGACAACTTACTCTCATTCCAAATACTTATCAGTATCCATGGGTACTCACTGTCTGTTGTACTTCTGCTCCTCATTGCTCGGCTTGTGCTGGCACTGGTCTCCGTGCTGCATCTGCGGTCCACCATGCGTTCCAATGCTCGGTTTTTGTCCCTCTTCGGCCACCGTACTTTTCATGTTGTCCTAGCAACCAGGGACGCTTGTTCAGCGTCGCTGTATTCTATAGCCTTTTCCTTAATATATCTACATATTTTCGTGTTTTTTCCTCCATGGACATGTTAGTCTCCGTTCCCGCTTATTCATCTCAATAATGATTATCTATAGTAAGAGAATTTTTATCTGTGTCGTATGCCGATCTATAATGGCATTATAGTCTTACCATTCACATTCCCGTTATCATTTTTTTCATTATTTTTTATTTCTAACGAGTTATGCGTTCTCTAATATCGCATTTGTATATATATATATATATATATGCGTATATTTGTTATAAATATGTTATTTGGTCTTTGTATTTTGGTGACCTTTAACCTGTCTCTTTGGCGGTATTTCTGCCTCTCTTTGTGTATAAATGTGCGTGAACCGCACAGTCTGTATTGGCCTGATGAAGCCACCGGTTCGGTGTTGAAACGCGTAGCCTCTGACAAATAAAGTCCTTGCCGGTGGTCCTTTCTTTTTACTCAATCAAGTCTCAAATTTGACAACAAACTTTGTTTGCTGTGCTATGGACCTGGCAGCAGCTCTAATGCTTTTGTGACACCTACCAGTTTCTACCATCCAAGGTGAGCATACTTTCATCATCAAGTTTGCTCTCCTGTTCCACCTCGCTTTTACTTTGCACTATGTGGCGCCGTGTCTCTTTTTCTATTTCATTTTAACACATGTGCTAGGGTCACATAGAGCAGTGATCCCCAACCACCGGGCCGCGGACCAATACCGGGCCGCGGTTCATTTGGTACCGAGCCGCGGTATCTGGTATCCGCCCCGGTGGCCCAGGGAATTTCGGGTGAAAAATCACACCACACTGTGGCGCAGTTTTTCGCCTGGAATGCTGCGGAAAACTGCTGAGCAGGCCTCCTGGGATGACTTTTCATCCCAGGAGACCGCAATAGCCTGTGATTGGTTGCAGTGGCGGTCACATGGGATAAAAAGTCATCCTTAGGCCTTATTTACACGAACGTGTTTCACGTCCGTGATATGCTCGTGAAAATCACGCGCGTTGCATAGACCAATGTAACTCAATGGGGCCGTTCAGACAGTCCGTGATATTCACGCAGCGTGTGTCCGCTGCGTGAAACTCACGACATGTCCTATACTTGAGCGTGTTTTGCGCATCACGCACCCATTGAAGTCAATGGGTGCGTGAAAATCATGCGCAGCACACAGACGCACTTCCGTGTGCTGCACGTGATTCGCGTAACAGTAGATCAAGAAATGAAGGAAAAATAAAACCATGTCCTTCATTTCTTTTTCTAAACATGAAAACTGCGTGTCATAAGGATGGCATATGCGTGAAAATCATGCAGCCACGCACCAAACACTTATGACAGACGGAACTGCAATGCGCAAAAAACGCACAAGTTCATGTGAATTTCGCCTTAAGATGCAGATACAGTTGAATTGAATGCTGGAGCAAGAGTGATGGTTCCTTGCCCCAGCATTCACTCTGCCGTGAGCGGCTTGGCGCAGGCAGGTGCGATGTTGTGACGTCATCATGCCTGTCTGCGCCGAGTCACTCATAGCACAGACCGGAGGAGAAGGATCCTCCACCCGTTGTGGGAACGGGGATAGGTAAGTAATTATGTTATTCTTTTTTATTAGGCACATATGAGGGCATTATACTAGGTATGGGGGGGTTCTGATAAGGTGGCAGCTGTGGGAGCATTTTACTGTATGGGGCAGCTAAGGGGGGTCTTATACTGTATGGGAAACCTTATACTGTATGGGGGGCATATACTGTGGGGGCAGCTATGGGGAGCATTATGCTATGGGGCCAGATATGGGGGCATTATACTGTGGGGGCAGCTATGGGGGCATTATACTGTGTGGGGGCACCTATGGGGAGCATTATACTATGGGGGCATTATACTATGGGGGCATTATACTGTGTGGGGGAATCTATGGGGAGAATTATACTATGGGGGCATTATACTGTGCGGGGGAAGCTATGGGGAGTATTATGCTATAGGGCCAGATATGGGGGCATTATACTTTGGGGGCAGCTATGGGGAGCATTATGCTATAGGGCCAGATATGGGGGCATTATACTGTGGGGGCAGCTATGGGGGGCATTATACTGTGTGGGGGCACCTATGGGGAGCATTATACTATGGGGGCATTATACTGTGTGGTGGAATCTATGGGGAGAATTATACTAAGGGAGCATTATACTGTGCGGGGGAAGCTATGGGGGCATTATACCATGGAGGCAGAGATGGGGGCATTATACTGTGGGGGCATCCATGGGGACTGTTGGACAAGGCGGCTGGGCATATGTGCGGGCAGGGATCTTGTGGTGTTGGGGAGGGGTAGGGGGGCCCAAGCTGAATTCTTGCACCAGGGCCCATGAGCCTTTAGCTTCGCCACTGCTGCTATTTGATGTGGATATTACCTCTCCATTAAATTCAATAGGGAAAACCCGCAACAAATAAGCAGCGTTTAAGCAAAGACAATTGACATTCTGCGGAATAAAATTCTGCACCGCAGGTCAATTTCTGAGCGTTTTTTCCGCTCAGTATTTACGCAGCGTGTGGCTGAGACTTGCTTTATCTCATCCCCTTTGCTGCTACTGTATTATGCTATGGATTTTCCGCAACATAATACAGGTATTATAACACAGGTATACGCCGTAGTTACGCAATGTGTAAACTGACTCTTTTTTTTTTAGACAAAGGTAACTACACTGGTATAAGAAAGTAAAATACAAATATATTACAAATCCGTATGATTTCCTATTCTATAAACAAATTAATAGTCAACATGTCCTGTATAGATAGAAGATGCCTAGTAAACATTCCTATGGTGGGCCAAAGGAACCCCAGTACGACACTGATCACAGCTCTGTTGTGTGACGAACTCTGCACCTGTGTGTCCATCACATGACCAGGACAGATTTTTATCCACTGGAAGTAAACAAAGAGGGTCCCTAGTGAATAACTGCATGCAGAGATCTTGAAAACTATGAGAAACTTCATATTTATACATATTTGAGAAAGCATTTTATTTTCATTGGGCAATTTTCAAACATTAGGAAGATTCTAGGTATAATTTTACAATACAGTTTTGAATTTATTGCCAACAAATCAGAATGAATCGCATTTTGGAGAATCACTGGAAAAAAATAAAGATTCACTCATAAATGCTTGTACTTGTGTGCCTCCTTTTATTCCTTTGTTACAACTAAGGACTTGAATGACCCTCTTATATATTCCCTAATACAGCAGAATCGTTCCTCTTAAATAGTATGAATCTGACATAACTCAGGAAGAATTGACAGATCACTCATGTAATCTAACAGGACAAGTTTTAAATGTTTCCTCTAGGTGGCACCACTAAAGTGGTAATTACTACTAGTTCAATCAATTAGTAACTAACTTTTACACAATTAGGCACATCCCACATCAAAGCAGATAGAAATATTATAAAATATGTGAGTTAAGGCACTTTTACACACGAACGCCCATTCCCAATCATTTCCCTGTGTAAACAGGGCAACGATCAGTCGATGAACAAGTAAGCGCTCATTTATCGGCTGATCAATTCATTTATATGGCCAATAAAATGGTCTCTAGGCAGCAGCATATATCCCTGCTGCCAACATGATGGAAATGTATGGTGAGGAATGATCGTAGTAATGATCGCTCGTTCCTATACATAACCGATCATTGCTACTTGTAAAAGGAGCAAACGAGCGCCAATCAATGAGCTGTCTCGTTGATCGGTTCTCGTTTTCACAGCCCGAATAGGGCCATTTAAAAAGGACACGTAGGGCCCGGTGTGTTCCCCAGAACCGATTTTGGGGGTCTGTTGGTTTTGAGATAAGCTGCACAGTCATATATACAAAATCATGTTATTTCTCCAGAACAATGGAATGCTGAAAATGGGCTTCCAGAACAGAGATACACTGTTCAAAGGATCAAATTCAAATAAGTACCAAAGTTTTTCTCCGCACAGCGACGCTGCCAGCCACTGGTTGTGCAGGAAACTGCAGCACAGCTCCATTCACTAAACTAGTGGTGCAGCCCAATCGTTCTCAGGATGGGTGGGCCCCAGCAGTCCCCCACCAATCAAAAAGTGATGGCATATCCTAGCAATAAAGCCGTTTAACCCCTCAAATTCTGCGGTCAATCGCAACCGCAGTATCTGAGGCGTTGAAAAGAGGGGGGCGGCCCCATCCAACAGCTCAAGCCCCCCCCCCCGTATAGAGGTCGGGGTTCAGATGGTCGTCATGGCAGCTCAGGGGCCTAATGAAGTCCCCCAGGACTGCATCTGTTAACCCCTTAGTGACCAGCCTATTTTAGGCCTTAATGGCCAAGCTATTTTTTACGTTTTTCCATAGTCTTATTTAAAGAGCTATTTTATTTTTGCGTCGACATAGCTGTATAATGTCTTATTTTTTGCGGGACAAGTTGTATTTTTTAATAGCACCACTTTGTGGTACATATAATTTATTGATTTACTTTTATTAACTTTTTTTGTGGGGGGAATAGAAAAAAAACCAGCAATTTCGATGCATTTATTTGCGTCCTAAATTTACACAGTTTACCGGTTGGTATAAATAACACAATAAATGTATTCAGTGGGTTGATACGATTGCAACAATACCAAATTTATATAGATTTTGTATGTTTTACTGCTTTTACACAGTAAAAACACACTTTTTAAAAAATATATATATATATTTGTTTTTATGTCTCCATATTTCAAAAGCCATAAATTTATTACTTTTCCGTCGATGCAGATGTATGCGAGCTACGACTTGTAGTTTCTATCGGTACCATTTTGCAGTAGATGTGACCTTTTAATCACTTTTTATCAAAAAGAAAACAGCAATTTTTACATTGTTTTTAATTTTATTTTTTACTGTGTTCACCGTGCGGGTTAAATAATGTATTATCTGTATAGATGGGGTCGTTACGTATGCGGCGATACCAAATATGTGCAACTTTTTAAAGTTTTTTTTTTAATAATAAAGCATTTTGTAAGAGGGAAAAAGTGGGTTTTTTATTTTTTTTCACTTCACTTTTTTTATTAACTTTCTAAAACTTTTTTTTTACTAGTCCCACTAGGGGACTTCACTATGCGATCGTCCGATCGCTTTTATAATACACTGCAATACTTTTGTATTGCAGTGTATGTACTTGCCTGTCCATGTAAAACCGACAGGCATCTGCTAGGCCATGGCCCTTTTCCCATTTTTCCTTTTAAGTAATGTAAAAAATAAAAAAAATAAACAAAATTGGTATTGCTGCGTCCGTAAAAAGTCCAAACTATTACAATATAACATTATTTAATGTGCACGGTGAACACCGTCAAAAGAAAAAAAAACCGCCAGAATCCCTGTTTTTTGGTCAACTGAAAAAATATGTAATAAAAAGTGATCAAAAAGTCATATGTTCCAAAAAATGGTACCAATAAAAACCACAGCTCGTGCCGCAGAAAATACGATTAGAAAATGTAAAAGTTATGGTTTTCAGAATATAGAAACCAAAACGTTTTTTTTTTCTAACAAACAATTTTCTCATTGTAACAGGAGTATAACATTAAAAAACCTATATAAATCTGGTATTGCCGTAATCGTATTAACCAGCAGAATAAAGCAAATTTGTTGTTTTTCCCGCACGGGAAAAGACGTAAAAACGAAACCCAAAAGAAAATTGAGGAATCACAGTTCTTTCAAATTCCACCCCACTTAGAATTTTTTTTCAGTTTCCCAGTACATTATATGGTACTTTAAATTGTGCCAATAGAAACTACAACTTCTCCCACAAAAAAACAAGCCTTCACACCACTCCATTGACGGAAAAATAAAAAAATTATGCCTCATAGAAGACGGGGAGTGTAAAACGAAAATGAAAAAAAAATGGCTTGGACACTAAGGGGTTATTGTAAAGTAAACTATGTTGCTGTTAAGGGTAACACCGTAAATAAGTACTATACTGCTCTAAGAGAGTTTCCTTTCCTAATACAATGGCAATGCACTCCTCCTTTCCTCCGCTCTCATTGCTCAGGGTTTCCTGCCCTATTCTGATCCAGAAATCCTGAATTACAAGACATATCCGGCAGGAGTTTGGCCTTTCTCCAGGCCTCACCGCTCTGGTCCCGAGTGGATTTGGCAACAGTTTGCTGTTGCTATGGATACACACAGTGTACTTTAGGGCACCCCGCCTTACCCTTGGTTCTGAGGGAATATTTGCAAAGCTTTTCCCACTATATATCATTTCAAGCTCTGACGTGCTCTATTAACCATTTGCCCAAAAGATTCTTAGACCTTTGAAATAATAATAATTCTTAAAATAGGTTCAATGGCAGTGGTTTTCTAAGGCCTCCATTAAAACCTTCTCCTGCCCGTTGGAATATAATGCATCTGCTTTCTAACTAAAGAACTAAAAAGTTCATCAACCTAATAGCTCAACGGTGTATAATATGTGCCAGTCACAAAACAATAGGCAGTTCAGCAGGTTATTCTGCCCTGTGTGGGCCAATTGAAGCTTGTATACTCCCTAGAAGAAAACTATAATAGGCTCCCCATATATATATGCACCAGATGAGACCGGTGTAGCTCTTCTTATATAGTGGTTTAGAATACGAATGAATGCTTATCATGATTTGCCTTTGGGGTGTGCTGGAAATATAGAGTGTCTGTGACCTAAATCATTTTGACCTGCGATAACAGGAATAGAAGTTTATAGTACATTTTACTTATTATATTAATAATTTAGATGTAAAAAACTGAGCGGTCTAGTGATGGATGTCAAGAACAACAGTCAAAAGACAGACTGGTTATAAGACATTTATTAACCATTGAAAAAAAACCTCAGGTAAAGAATGGAGCAACTTTAAGGAAACTGTCACCAGGATAAGATCAAGTTATATTATGAAATCTGTATAATTCTCTATTCTTAAATGAAACCTGTCCGCAAACTTCTGGAAGTGTAATATATAGGGGAGGGGGAAACCATTTTAAACTTAACTTTTTTCATGAAACCGACGTTTGATTCTCCCGGCGTGGCAGTTGCAACTGTCACTCACTGCTCTGAGCCCTTGCACGTCAAATCCCACCTCGGTGGCACTTGCAATCTAATACACAAACACAAGGGCCAATTTCAAAGGAAGTCAATTGTCGTGTATTAAAAGAGGCATGGACTTGCGGGACAGGGATGTAATATTACCACTTTACAAAGCATTAGTGAGGCCCCATCTAGAATATGCAGTCCAGTTCTGGGATCCAGGTCATAGAAAGGATGCCCTGGAGTTGGAAAAAATACAAAGAAGAGCAACGAAGCTAATAAGGGGCATGGAGAATCTAAGTTATGAGGAAAGATTAAAAGAATTAAACCTATTTAGACTTGAAAAAAGACGACTAAGGGGGCACATGATTAACTTATATAAATATATTAATGGCACATACAAAAAATATGGTGAAATCCTGTTCCATGTAATACCCCCTCAAAAAACAAGGGGGCACTCCCTCCATCTGGAGAAAAAAAGGTTCAACCTGCAGAGGCGACAAGCCTTCTTTAGGGCAGATTCATACGAACGTTGCGTATTTGCGCGCGCAAAAACACTCGACAGCTGCGTGTGTCATCCGTGTATGATGCGCGGCTGCGTTATTTTTTTCGCGCAGCCGCCATCATAGAGATGAGGCTAGTTGACGTCAGTCACTGTCCAGGGTGCTGAAAGAGTTAACTGATCGGCAGTAACTCTTTCAGCACCCTCGACAGTGAATGCCGATCACAATATCGAGAAACCTGTTAAAAAAAAAAGAAAAAGTTCGTACTTACCGAGAACTTCCCTCCCGGCCGTTGCCTTGGTGACGCGTCCTTGGTGACGCGCCTCTCTTGACATCGGGCCCCACCTCCCTGGATGACACCGCAGTCCATGTGACCGCTGCAGCCTGTGCTTGGCCTGTGATTGGCTGGAGCTGTCACTCGGACTGAATTGTCATCTCGGGAGGTCAGACTGGAGGAAGAAGCCGGGAGTTATCGGTAAGTCAGAACTTTTTTTTTTTTTTACACGTTCATGTATATTGGGATCGGAAGTCACTGTCCAGGGTGCTGAAACAGTTTAACTCTTTCAGCACCCTGGACAGTGACTATCTCCTGACGTCGCGTACCGGAAAAATTTTTGCCGGGTTCGGCCAAAACGAGTTCGGCCGAACCCGGTGAAGTTCGGTTCGGTTGTCCGTGTTCGCTCATCTCAAAGACACTCCGTTTGGATGTTTGGAAACAGAAAAGCACGTGGTGCTTTTCTGTTTACATTCATCCTTTTGACAGCTGGTGCGCTGTTTCAGTCGGTTCGCACGGAAGTGCTTCCGTGCGACCTGCGTGGTTTTGACGCACCCATTGCCTTCAAATACGCGGAGATATTGAGCATGTCGCGCTTTTTGCGCAGCGGACAAACGCTGCGCAAAAAGCACGGACTGTCTGTACTGCCCCATAGACTCGTATTGGTCTGTGCGTGGCGGGTGAAAACCACGCGGCCCGCACGGACCCAATACACGTTCGTGTGAATCCCCCCTTACTGTGAGAACAGTGAATCTATGGAATAGCCTACCGCAGGAGCCGTCACAGCAGGGACAATAGATGGCTTTAAAAAAGGCTTAGATAATTTCCTAGAACAAAAACATATTAGCTCCTATGTGTAGAAATATTTCCCTTCCCTTTTCCCGTCCCTTGGTTGAACTTGATGGACATGTGTCTTTTTGCAACAGTACTAAATGTAACTATGTAACCTATTACTATGTTGCTGGAGTGTGGGAGGAAACTACACATGGAGAACATATAAACGCCATATAGATGTTGCCCTTGGTGAGATTCGAACCCAAGACCCCAGTTGCAAGCTGAATGCTTCCAGTACTAAGCACTGTGCTGCTTACGTTTGTTGACAGTTTAACATTTGCAATTATGCCCCCTAGTTCCTATAGTTATGGGTATCTGTAAATTGCCTTAATCTTTAACGTTCCAAACTTTTATATACAGCTTCTAGAGTAGTCACTGTGCTGTGGAATATATCCCCAGGCATAATATCTACTATATCTACTAAAGTGGCTTGACGCTGGTAATCTAAAGTAGTAGTAAGGCAAAACCTGGTTACTTAGTACACAGCCCCCTAAACCCATTCCATTTGGGATGAGGTATTTGTGAGCTAGGTCTTCCCTCTCTATAGGCCAGTGACATGGGGCTGCCTCTGATATTGTAATGCGAATTGGAGGGCAGAATTTTTGTCAGTGTGCTAAAAACTGACCACAGTCATTACATATCTATTTTTGTTTTTACCTCACAACCACAATAGTGTTGAAAAGAGTCTTTAAGCAATAGCAGTACAGATTTAATGAAGCTATTTCAGCTGTCAACACATAATACGGCTGGATGGCATATGTTCCCACAAGGTTCTGATATTGATCGTTCTGGTTCTTAGCCAAGGTTATATCATTGAATAATAATCTGTGGCTTATGTGATGGTTTGAGCTCTATTCCTGTACTGTATGACACCTAAACAGCTTAAAATACACTCACATTTCCTACTGTGGTAAAAATAGCTCTAACAATTTATTGTGCAGACACTCACAATGGAACAACAAATACCTCTTTGTATTTTTAGATGTGTTTATATTTAGCCTATAAAAGCCAATTAGGAAGTGCCAATCGAATGCTTGGGGCAGCAGCTTCATTATCATTATTATAGCATGACAACTTAATCCATTTTTCTACTGTTTGACAAACAACAATTATTGTTTTACATAAGTAAAGTACCTTCTTGTGAAATACTTTATTTCTACATTAGTTATGTGAGACGAAAAGCTTGAAGTATGATACCAACTGTGAGTGGTATTATTGCAAAGTGGAAGCGTTTAGAAAACCACAGCAACTCAGCCATAAAGTGTCAGATGACGTAAAGTTACAGAGTGGCGTCACCGAGTGCTGAGGTGCATAGTGCATAAAAAGTCTCCAACATTCTGCTGACTGCACAGTTCCCAACCTTCTCTGGTATTAACATCCACACAAAAACTGTGCCCCGGGAGCGTCATGGAATGGGTTTCCAGGGCCGTGTAGTTGCATACATCACCAAGCACAATGCCAAGCGTCAGATGGGGTGGTGTAAAGCAGCCGCCACTGGACTCTGGAGCAGTGGAAACGTGTTCTGTGGAGTGATCAATCACCCTTCTCTAACTGGCAGTCTGATGGACACATCTGGGTTTGGTGGAGGGAGATAATGCTATAGGGTTGTTTTTCAGGGGTTGGTCTAGACCTCTTAGTTCCAGTGAAGGGAAATCTTAATGGTTCAGCATATCAAGACTTTTTGAACAATTGTATTGCTTTGTGGGAACAGTTTGGAGTAGGATCTTTTCTATTCCAGGATGACTTTGCCCCAGTGCACAACGCAAGGTCCATAAAGACATGGTTGGGGGAGTTTAGTGTGGAAGAACTTGACTGGCCCACATAGAGCCCTGACCTCAACCCAATCGAACACCTTTAGGATGAACTAGAACAGTAATTGCAAACCAGGCCTCTAGTCCAACATCAGTGTCTGACCTCACAAATGTGCTTCTGGATGAATGGGCTTAAAGAGGCTCTGTTACCACATTATAAGTGGCCTATTTTGTACATGATGTGATCGGCACTGTAATGTAGATTACAGCAGTGTTTTTTATTTAAAAAAACGATCATTTTTGACAGAGTTATGACGTATATTAGCTTTATGCTAATGAGTTTCTCAATGGACAACTGGGCGGGTTTTACTATATGACCAAGTGGGCGTTGTACAGAGGAGTGTATGACGCTGACCAATCAGTGACCAATCAGCGTCATACACTTCTCTCCATTCATTTACACTGCAGATAGCGATATAGCTATATCGCTATTTGCAGTCACATAAACATACTATAACGCTACTCATATGTCCTGACAATGAATATACATTACCTCCAGCAAGGACGTGACGTATATTCATTCTCCTGACCACTTCTGTAGCGTCTCTGATTTATAGCACAGCAGGCGTAGTCTCGTGAGATTACGATGTAACCTGTCATTCACAGTGAGTTCTCACTGTGCTGTGCTGTAAATCACACAGACGCTACAGAAGTGGTCAGGATTCTGAATACACATCACGTCCTGGCTGGAGGTAATGTATATTCATTGTCAGGACACTGCAGTAATGTTAGTGTGTGTGTGTATGAGGCTATATCGCTATCTGCAGTGTATGACGCTGATTGGTCAGCATCATACACTTCTATTCACAACGCCCAGCTAGTAAAACAAGTAAACATGCCCAGATATTACAAACACAATACACGCCCAGTTGGAAATAAGAGAAAACACACTCCCAGTTGTCCATTAGAAAGGCTCATTTGCATAAATATAAAATTGCTCATAACTTGGCCAAAAATGATCGTTTAAAAAAAATAAAAATAAATGTTACTGTTATCTACATTGCAGAGCCGATCACATGCAATAGGAGATAGGGATTTGATAATCTGGTGACAGAGCCTCTTTAACAATCATAACGGACCTCAACTGTGTTCTGTGGTGGACCCTGGCAGAAAGTGTTAAATTTTCCTGAAGCACCACCACAGGTGAAATTAAGTATTACACACTGCCTATTCAAATTATTGACTTGTCTGTGTAATGCAGGACAGGACAGGCCCTCCAGAGCAAGAGATGCTCTTTGCCAAAGACGAGGATCCTGAATAGAGAACCCGTGTCTATTAACTCACAATTCCATAGAAGGGTGTGTGAAAATAGGCTTTCTGAACTAGACAACTTCTTTTACACCTGCAACATTTTTACAAGTCTGTTTGCTTCATGTACATGCAGGAAATTCCACAGACTGACAACATGGGCAAGGTTAGTGTTCGTTTTACATATATGGACATAAATCCCACATCAATAATTTATTTTTAGAGAATTTAAGAGATGGTTCAAGACCATATGGGACCGTTAGCAAAGCACTATCCTGTAGGTTTAAGATGAACATTATTTAAAAATTTCTATCTTTTTCTCAAATTATATTCATTAGCTAAAAAGTGGTTATGGTGTCCTTTAAGTTACTCTATTGCTGACTGCCGGCACCACCATTGATCAGCTGAGTGAAAGAGCTGCGGTGCTTCTGTCAGTGCCGCATCCTCTTCATTAGTTACCATATAATGCGTCGTACATTTTTTAGTAACTATGCCTCCTTGTGTTCCCACCATCTACTAACCTACCTAAACCTCATGTCTCCATCTCAGTGTGTGGCACTACCATAACTCCCAGGCAGCACACCCGCTGTCTCTGTTTTTTTTTTTTACTCCGAACTTAACTTTACTCCTCACATTCAATCACTTACACGTTCCTGTCACTTTCATCTCAAAAACATCTCTAGAATCCGTCCTCTGATTCACTCACGTCTTGACTACTGTGGCTCATTATTAGTCGGTCTTCCCCTCACTAAACTCTCCCCTCTCCAATTCATCCTCAATTAAGCAGCCAGGCTCATCTTTCTGACCAACCGCTACACCAACGCCTCTACCCTGTGCCAATCACTGCCCTTGTTGCCCATTCCCTTCAGAATTAAATTCAAACTTATAACTCTCACCAACAAAGCTCACCACAGTGCTGCACCTCTTTACATCTCCTCCCTCATCTCTGTCTACCACCCTACTCGCGCTGTACGTTCTACCAACGACCTTAGATTAAAATCCTCAATAATCCAAACCTCCCACTCCCGTCTCCAAGATTTTCTCGTGCTACACCAGTCCTCTGGAATGCGCTACCACAGACAATCAGGTTAATTCCCAATATCCACAGTTTTAAACGTGCCCTGAAAACACATCTATTTAGACAGGCCTATAACATTCCCTAATCTGACTCCTTTCCATGGCCCTCCTTTTAGATTAGTCATCAGAATAAGATTCCGTAACACTCCTTGCACCGTAATGCACTTCATGTCCGTCATACACAGATACTGGCTGGTGACCAGCTCATGCAGCTTTATGTGTACCACCCCATGTGTATAAAAATGGCTGGACCATTGTACAGGAGCGGCCGCACTGCCGCCCTGAAAGACTAAGGGGAGGCCGCCATGACGGGATAGGAGGGAGTGTCAGGAAGGAGTTAATGGAGTTGGTAAACGGTTGTTAGTGGAGTGAAGGGGAGTGACTGGGAGGGGAGGGGGGAGTGAGTAGCGCGGCTTCCCGCTGTTTTCCTCAGATCGAGGGAGACAGCGTAGGAAGCAGCAGCAGCAGAAGTCGGCTGCACTCTTACCTGGTGATGGCTTCTTTTGAGGGACTCGTGGAGCGGCTCCGGGCGGCGTCTGAGGGTCAGGAGGCAGGGTGGTTTGAAGAGGCAGTGATGAGCCTCTTAGGGATGGCTGTGCCGCCAACATCTGGGCTCCGGCGCTCACATTGCGCGGTGCCCGGGGAGGGGCGGCTTCTGCACTGTCGTCCCCTGCAATGTCATCCCCTGCACTGTCATCCCCTGCTGTGTTAGATTATCCCTGTGTCTGGTCAGGCGGATGCCGTGCCTGCTCGCAGGTCACGGTGTGCCCGCCCGCCAGCTAGATTAAGCCCTGAGGAAATCCCGCGGGCACAGCGCCACAGGGGAAGCCCCTCCAGGGTCGCTGCAGGCCGGTCCCCAGGGAGAGCTGCATCCCCTAAGGGGCCCCGGTCTGGCAGAAATCCCCAGCCGCGGCGGTGCTTTGCGGCAAGGGGGGGTTGGCTCCTGGCTTCCCAAATACCCCCCCGCCGTCTGGCGTATTACAGGAACCTGGGATGTCGGCAGCCCCGCCTGGTGATGCGCCAATCAGGGGGCTGGCTGTTGCTTGGTCTTCTACAAGGGGGACGGTGAGTCCGGTGGGCCGGGGCGTGCAGTCCGAAGTTTGGATACCACGGACCGGGCAGCAGGCGGCTGGCCCTTTCAGCAACAGGGCCTACAGGGAAGACGGCCCTTCGGGACAATCGGTGCAAGGATCTCCGTGCTCAAATTGTGGATGTGGGCAGCGGTCGCAGATTGCGTTTGAAGAAGGAGCGGTGGAGGAGCATCAGCGTGTTCAAGTTCGTCCGGCTGGCGGGATCACAGCACCTGAGCAGCCAGGTGGGTGTTTCTCTTCTGTCTCTTTTGCTAATACTTGCATGGCGGGGTGTGCGTCGGGCAATAGGGATGTCGGCGGGTCGGCTGGGGTAAGTGGTAGTAGTTTCGGCGATTTAGTGGTTTGCTTGCGCGAGCTGGTAAATAAATTGGACGGGTCACGGGCCCCGGGGGCGGCGGGAGTGGCTCCGGTCGCGGTTTGGGGGGGGTGGCGGCGCCGGCGGTGGTCGGACAGCCTCAAGACAGGGTGCCTGTAGGTAATTCAGGGGGGGGCTGTGGCGGTGTCGGTGCAAACGGAGGGGTCGCAAGAGGGTGACAGGGTGCGGTTGGATGATAGGGCAAGGGGGGAGGTTTATGTATGTTTTGAGGGCCCGTTGGGGGCGCATTTGAAACAGGAGGTGCGCGAGCGTATATGGAAGGATGAATATGTGGAGATTTTTTCTCTTCTTCCGTTGGCAAAATTTAATTTGGATAAAGGAAAAAGGGATGAGAGTAAGAAAGAGGAGGAGCAACGGCGGCGATATAGGCTCATTCCGCAAACGTTTGTGAATTGGTTGCAGGCTTTTGCGATATTGGCTAGCGTGGTGGGGGAGAAGGCTCCGGAGCATTGTTCTGCGCTTTTTTGCTATATGGATGCCATCGGTGAGGCGCATCGGGTGTACGGCGGGGTGGCTTGGCTGCGGTATGATTAGCAATTCCGGCAGAGGAAGGCGGTGCGGCCCAGCATTAGATGGGATCAAAAAGACATTGCGTTGTGGTTAAGGATGACGGCTCCAGTTAAGACGGGACAATCCTTTCCAGGGAGCGGGGGGTCTGCAGGGCAGGTCGGTCAGTCCGGTCAAGGGGCTGGTTCTAAGCTCGGGTTTTGCTGGCAGTTCAACGACGGCCAATGTAAATTTGGGGCAACATGCAAGTTTAAACACGTGTGTTCCCATTGCAGCGGGTCGTCACATGGCGCATCAAAATGTATGCGAAAAGGAAAAAAGGTAAGTGGAAAAGGGGGTACAGCTGGTCAAGGGGGTGACGCCGGTGAAGTTGGAAAAGATGGCCCCTTTTCTAAGTAGGTATCCGGATAGGGCTGGGCGCAGTTGCTTGCAGACGGGTTTAGGGTGGGTTTTGTGATTCCTCCCCCTCCTTATGATGTTCCGGTCACTCGTCGCAATCTTCGGTCTGCTTATCAACACTCTGGGGTGGTGTCGGATAAGCTGCGTAAAGAAGTGTTTTTGGGCCGCATGGCGGGACCTTTCGTAGAACCACCGGTACTGGATCTTGTTGTTTCCCCGTTGGGTGTGGTGCCTAAGCGTGAGCCGAACAAGTTTCGCTTAATACATCATCTTTCTTTTCCCCGGGGGGCTTCAGTGAACGATGGAATTGATCCGGAATTGTGTTCAGTTGTGTATGCGTCATTTGATAAGGCGGTAGTTTTGGTTCGGGAGGCGGGTGAAGGTGCCTTGTTAGCTAAAACAGACATTGAGGCAGCTTTTCGGCTATTGCCGGTTCATCCCAAGAGTCAAAGGTTGTTGGGCTGTTTTTGGGAGGGGGATTTTTTTGTGGATCGTTGTCTGCCTATGGGTTGCTCCCTTTCTTGCGCCTATTTTGAGGCTTTCAGTTTATTTTTAGAGTGGGTAGTTTGGGAAGTTGCAGGTGTACGATCTGTGATTCATTACCTGGATGATTTTCTGTGTGTTGGCCCGGGTGGTTCTGGTGTGTGCGCTAATGTTTTGTATGCTTTGCAGGGCGTGATGCGAGAGTTTGGTGTTCCTTTGGCTCCGGAAAAAACGGAGGGGCCGGTCACGGTTATTCGTTTTTTGGGCATTGAAATTAACTCGGTGTTGATGGAATGTAGGCTCCCGGAGGACAAATTGACGGCTCTGCGGGCGGAGGTTCAGGCGTTGTCTCGGATTAAGAAGGTTACGTTACGCAGTTTGCAGTCGGTTTTAGGGAAGTTGAATTTCGCGTGCCGGATATTGCCCATGGGCAGGGTCTTTAGTAGGCGTTTGGCGGCGGCAACTGCGGGGGTGGTGGCCCCACATCATTTTGTGAGGTTGAGCGGTGAACATCGGGCTGACTTGTTAGTATGGCATCGGTTTTTGGGGCAATACAACGGTCGGTCTCTTTGGATGGCTGGGGCTCTGGATTCCGTGGACTTGGATTTGTTTATGGACGCCGCGGGAGGGGGCGGTTTTGGGGCCTATTGTGGAGGACAGTGGTGTGCTGGGGGGTGGCCTGATAGCTGGGTGGAGCACGGTCTGACAAAAAACTTGGCCCTGCTCGAGCTATTTCCCATCGTGGTCGCTGTGACCATTTGGGGGGATAGGCTCAGGGACAAGAAGATCAGTTTCCACTGTGATAATATGGGGGTTGTTTTGGCTATCAATAATATCTCGGCGTCGTCTCCTCTGGTGGTTCAACTGTTGCGGCATTTAGTGTTAGTTTGTTTATCATTGAATGCTTGGGTGGTGGCGGTGCATGTGCCGGGGTGGACAATTGTGTTGCTGATGCCCTTTCTCGCTCGCAGTGGGATCGTTTTCGTCAGCTGGCGCCGGCAGCAGATCGGATCGGCAAGGTGTGCCCGGATCATCTGTGGGATTTGGTCTCTCTGCAGCCGAAATATTGATTGAGCGATCTTTGGCGAGTTCTACGTGGGCAGCATATCGGGCTGGCTGGGCTCAATGGGAGCGATGGTTGGGGGCACTAGGTGACGTCCGGTCTGACCGGGACAGATTGGTGGCTTTGTTGTATTGGCTGGGGGACGCGTATGACTCAGGTGTGTCAGTGGCTAAAGTGAACAAGTTTGTGTCTGCGGTGGCGTTCGGTTTGAATTTGAATGGGTTCTCGGATGTGACAAAAGAATTTCTAGCGGTGCAAGCGTTAAAAGGGGTTGCGAAGGGGGAGAGCGTCGGTCAACAGGCGGCGGCCAGTTTCGTTCCGGATTCTTTGTTTGTTGGGTACAGCGGTGGAGGGGGTGTGTACTTCGGGTTTCGAGGCTCGATTGTTTCGCTTGGCTTTTTCGTTAGCTTTTTTTGGGGCTTTCAGAGTGGGTGAATTGGTGTCGCCGAGCGTGTCGCATGCGGGAGGCATTTGTCAGGATGATGTGGAGCTGTTTACGGATAGGGTGGAGATCGTGCTGCGCAGGTCTAAAACTGACCAGACAGGCAGGGGAAGGCGGGTGGTGTTGTTTGCGACTGAGGGTTCGGTCATGTGTACGGTTCTTTGCGTTTCCGCTTTGGGGATACGGGTGGGGGTACCGGGGGTTCCCTTATTGAGACATGAAGATGGGTCTTTTTTATCTAGGTTTCAGTTTGGGGCGGTGTTCAATCGCTGTTTAATGGCAAGTGGGATTCGGGCGACGGATTACTCTTCCCATTCTTTTCGCATTGGCGCAGCGACTGAAGCGGTGAGATGGGGGTTGGATGAGGCGGGGGTTAGGCGTATTCGGAGATGGGAGTCTAACCGTTTCCGCTCTTACGTTCGGCCTCAATTTCTGTAAGTCTGTTATAAGATGGTTTGGGTATGTTCTGTCTGGATTGATGAAGTGTGATTGGTGGTGGTAAGTGGTATGTGTTTTCTTTTACAGGATCACGCCCGTGTCTGGTTTGGATCTTGGGGCATTCCTTTGTTTATTGGGGCGCACTGAGGGCGGACGTTCGCCCGGATGGACGCCAACTGAGGATTCCGCGGGATGATGCTGTGCTGCATTGGTTAGGTTTTAGAGGGATGGGTTGGTCTAGGGTGTTGCAGGAATTTCAGGTGTACACACAGCTAGATAGGGTTCCTGAGATATTAGTGTTGCATGTTGGGGGGAACGATTTAGGTGTTCGCCCTTTTCGGGATTTAGTTAGGGACATTAAGCACGATTTGTTGTGCTTATGGGCATTACACCCGAGGCTTCTTATAGTCTGGTCAGATATTGTGCCCAGAAGGACCTGGCGTTTGGCCCGATCCGTTGAAAGGCTGAATAAAGCCAGGATAAAGGTCAATAGGGCGGTGTCGGCATTTGTGGCAAAAAATGGAGGGGTGGTGGTCAGGCACAGGGACCTGGAATCGGGTGTGGGGGTGTTACTGGAGGCAGGATGGGGTGCATTTGAATGAGGTGGGGATGGATTTGTGGAGTTTGGCCCTGGCAGACAGGATTGAAAGAGGTGTGTTGGTGTGGAGGAGCTCATGGGCTTGAGGTGGTCAAGGCACATGTCGCAGTGGCGGGGGGAGTCCTTGAGGTTGGTCAGTAAAACTGGTGGGGGGGTCGCATCAGGGGTATGCGTCCCCCAAAATATGTGGAAGGCTTCTTAGGGTGTTACCCCTTTGAAGCGCTTTATGGGCAAAGCCATCTGCAGGAGTGAGCGGTGCCTTCGAGCCGGGTTACGGCTGGAGGTAAAAGCAAGTGGTGGTGGTGGCAGATGGCTATTTTTCTAAGTGGCGGTAACCTCAAGGGCTTCCTCTGGTCATGTTATTGATGTTATTTATATTGACCCTGTTAAGGGGTCTGTTATGTGTATTTCGGAAGAATTCCAATTTTGGGGAATTCTGGGTTATTTAATGTTTGGTTATAAAAATTTTAGTTTCATAAAATTTGTATTAATAAACGGCTGCTGTGGCCATTTAAATCCAATCTGGTGTGGTGTGTTTATTCCTAAAAGAGTAAGGAAGTTTTATGGAGCACTCGACTCTACTTATCCAAGTCATGAACAAGCACTGTTACACTTTGTGTCTCCCTTATTTCCTCATAGATTGTAAGTTCTTGAGAGCAGGGTCTTCACTCCTCTTGTTTGAATTGTAAATTAGCGTTGTCACTATGTAATGTCTGATATTGTTTGTTTCATGTTCCCTCTGAATTATAAAGTGCTGCGTAATATGTTGGCGCTATATGAATAAAGATTATTATTATTATTATTATTATTATTATTATTATTATTATTATTATTCCTGGTACTGCAGCTCTCTGCAGCATTCAAGTGAATGGGACTGATCAGCTGATCTGTGGGTGTTCCAGGAGTCGGACCCCCACCAATATAAATGTCCCGGAAATACCCTTTAAGTCTCTGTTCACATTGGTGTTAGGGTTCGTTCCATCAAGTTTCCATTGCTGTTTGAAGGCCAGAATAGCAGAGTCTGCTGCACTATTCTTTCATATAGAAGAAAAGTGAAAACCTGACAGACCTTTAATGGGATCGATTACACAACGGATTAGTCATATGCGTCATAGCTCCTGTAATAAGGAATGTAAATAAGAAGTGTGAAAAAAGGCTTAAATAAGGATAAATCATTTACTGATCTTCTAGTCCAGGAGTGATTAAACTTTTTTAGTATGGGATCTCTTTTTTTGTGGAGTATGAATACGGAAATCTACCAGAGATCAGCGATAGACACATGTGGTGCACAGAAGTTACTGCAAAACATGTTATGCTCCTTTTTCAGATCTCCAATATAGCGATAGCAGCCACAGTTGGTTACTTATGTGCTCCACAGCCATGGCTGCTTCATTCATAACCGTTCGGCTCCCCCACTCTCTAATACTAGAAAGTGTTTTACATGGCCGCTCCACACCAACTAAAAGCAGCGACTGAGACAGAAGTCTTTTTATATGATTTGCTAATGAACCTTTCGCTAGAAAAGGGTGATATGAGGCACACTTAAACATGAAGCTACGAGTAGAGTGTTTTTCCACTTCTATATTAAAGTCATCAAGAAAATATTCTGGTGGCCTAACATCAACATCTACTGGCCACCAGTTGGGGGTTTAATAGTAATTCACAATTTACTATGTGGTTACTACTGTTCTAAGCTTTAGCTAGAAGGGATAGATGGGAATCTGTTCTTCCGCCCAATAACACTATACCTATATCATAGGAGCTTCAATTTAAGAACTACTACTATGTCAGATATAGACTACTATGCTGCAGGAATTCTGTTGAAAGTAGCAGACATTCCGCTGCGGTAAAAAACGCACCATTTCCTGCGTTTTTTACTGCAGAAAATGGTGCTGAATTTGCTGCAGTCCACTTTCCGCAGTAGGAATTGACATGCTGCGGTACAAAAAATACGCACCGCTGGTCAATTTCTGGTCGGAATTTTTACGCAGCGTGTGGATGAGATTTGTTAAATCTCATCCACTTTGCTGCTACTGTATTCTGCTGCGTATTTTCAGTCCGCAATTCCAGACTTAAAGTATGTAGCAATTCCGCTATGTGTGGACAAACCCTAGTAGAGCCTCAAATGCACAGTGAATTTTGATCACAGACAGAACAATTGCAACAGGAACAACACAGGTTCTGGCATATTGTCCTCTCGTACATACGTGTCTAATTCCCAAATGCTCAGTTGTAGATTTCACCTGAATGTGGTAGAGGGTGTCTCAGCACCCAAGGTGAAAATACAAAACTAAACCTGTCTAGGTGTCTTTTGATACTTGCATGATTTTAGAATACATATAGTCCATACATTTTATGTTCCTTAAAGTTTTGTCTTTTTTTTTTCTTTTTTTGCTTCGTAAATGCGAGAAAAACCTATTTGGGCTAATACACAGACTGTTATCAATAGTGTGTCATGCTAGAACTTTTTGATGTCCTGAATTTTTATATATTGACGTACTACCAAAATGTAAATAATAAACATTAAAATTCCAAAAACATAAATAAAAAAAGAAGTAAATAAAACTAAGGAAGACTTCAACCCCATGCACACGAACGTAGATTTCGTCCGTAATTACGGATCCATTCATTTCTATGGCCGACGGACACCTTCACGAATATTTACGGGATGGTGTCCGTGCCGTAGAAAGCCTCCGCAAAAGATAGGACATGTCCTATTTTTTTCTTTTTACGGGCCGTGTTCCCATACTTTATATGGGTGCATGGCCTACAAGTGCGGGTAGCTGACGGCGCCCGTCATTGGCCGGCCGTGCCCGTAATCACAGACAGTGATTATGTGCACGGTCGTGTGCATGAGCCCTAAGAAGGTAAATTCTCCTGACTCATGAAGGTCAAACACGCTTCCCATTAAAATATATAAAAAGATTAAAAAAGGAGATCGCATTACGTGTTGGAATAGCCTTCAAAGCCGTCAGCCTACATCTACATCCAAGGCCAGCGCTGGTTTTATAGAACATGGGGCATACTTTCTTTCCGGCCCTTTGTTCACCTTGTATCCTAATTTTTGATAAGGCATCTCACATATGGTATGTTTGTTTTTGTATTCTTAGCTTTCCCATATCTATGTGCTCTGCTCACGTCTCTTTATAATCTTAATTATAATCTTAAACAAAGATGGGTCAGCAAATTATAAAAGTATGCAAAAGAGATAAAAATCTGCAAGCACTCTGTCTAAAACTGAAGCATTTGGCCTTCCGATTAGCCTGAATAGATCTTTTGTACTTAACCTATTGACCCATTTATGTTAATTTAACCTCCTAACCTTAGGAGTGTAAGCTCTTGTGAGTAATTTCCTCATTCTTGTTATACTGCCGTTACGTGTTATTTGCATAACATATAGCTATGATAAATGATAGCACTTAATAAATGAACATTAATGATATCTACCTAACTAGCAGGCTTCCTGACCACTAGCAGTTGTGACCCCTAGCAGCCAAGGGAAATGACAGTGACATATAATGCAATCTTAAAGGGAAGGTGTCATGAAATAAAAATTTTTACATACATATATATATATATATATATATATATATATATATATATATATATGTATATATATATATATATATATATATATATATATAATATCGCTTTTAGTGTGATGTTAAAATAAATTTTAGTTATTTGTGTTCTTGTGTTCTACTTATTTTTTTTTTCTTACTTCTGCTTCTTTATGGGGGCTGCCATTTTTTTTCATCTCTGTATGTGTCGATTAACGACACATACAGAGATGGAATACGGCACATACAACCCCATAGAGAATGCGAATGGGAGCCGTTCCATTCACTGCAGCGTACGCCGTCTGTGTGGGAACAGCGCATGCGCCGCTCCCACACAGACTAAAACGAAGCTCGTTAGCAAAGCGAAATCCGGCACCATTTTCATGTGGACCGGAAGCTGCTGCCGGATAGTCAGATGACGACTTATGGCCGCGGCTTCTGGCCATATGTTCAAGGAAGCGAAGGCGCAAGGAATAGGAGCAGAGGCGGCAGGAGAAGGTAAGTTATGTTTGCGTATGTGATGTGTGTATTATGTTCATGTATGTTAGTGTTATACTGTCTGCTTAGCACTGTATCTAATCCTCCTACACTGTACAGTCGCTCAGAAAATGGCGGCACACAGTGTAGGAGGTTTGAAGATTCAACCCCCTCCTTCTCCTGGCACTAGCCAGAATAAGAGAGGGGGGATTGTGTGTGGACACTAGAGCGAGTATGTCTACCCCAAATTTGCAGCATAAAGCAATGAGGTTGCTTTACCACATTGACCCTGCTGCAATTTTGGGAACTGCTCCCTCCAGTGACCAGCACATGGAAATGTTATAAATTAGAATCTAATTTATAATATTTCCTGACTTGTGAAAAAATTAAAAAAAATTAAAACAATGTGTAATCACTTAAATAATAATTGTTTAACTAAAAAAACCTCACCAATAATTCCAGAAAGAAATGGAAAATTATAACCTTTAACCCTTTACTGACAAGCCTGTTTATAGCATTTGTTTTATTTTCGCATTCAAAAAGCCATAACTAAAAAATTTTGACATTCCTGTTTTAGGGCTTGTGTTTTGCGGAATGAGCAGTATTTGTCAATAGCACTATTTTGAAGTACATATAATTAAGGGCCGGTTCACATCAGCGTTTGCTTTCTGTTCAGGGGTTCCGTCTGAGGTTTCCGTTGCGGAACCCCGCAACGGAAAGTTAAACGGAAACCTTAGCTTCCGTTTGCATCACCATTGATATCAATGGTGACGGAAACATTGCTAATGGTTTCCAATTGTCACCGTTCCGGCAGGTTTCCGTTTTTTAGATGGAATCAATAGTGCAGTCGAAATACCTTTTTGTTAAAAAAGACAAAAGTATAGAAGGTATGATACCTTTATTGGCTAACCATAAAAATTATATAATCAAGTTTTCAGAGATCACAGGATCCTTCTTCAGGCAGTTTACAAATGAATGACTTAGAAAAAAGCACAACATTTAAGATGTAAATGCCCTTTTACACCGTCCGATAATCGACATCATTGACGGCGCTCGTTTGCTCCTGTCACACGGAGCTATGGATGGGGACTAGCGGTCGTTACTCCGATCGCTCGTCCCCATACGTTATTATCATGTCGGCAGTACGTCTCCCTGTTTACATGGAAAGACGTGCTGCCGACAACTATAATATTTAACTTTTTTAAAACGATGCGATCAGCAGTTGATCGAGCGTTTGCTCGTGTATCTGCTGATTGCTGCCCTGTTTACACAGGGCAATTATCGGCAATGAGCGTTATATGAACGCTCGTCTGCTTGATAATCGCCTGGTGTAAAAATCTCTTTACACAAGGACAATTAGTACATGTGGTGATATATCATTAAGATAAGCCGGGGCAATAAAACTGAGATTATAGGGGTGATGATTTAGGACTTAAGGGATCTGGAGTCAGTCTGATGGGGGATGTGACTTGTGTCCATGTAGTGGCTCATAAATCCAGGCGTTAGATTGAGGCCTTGTGTCAATGACTGGAATTTTATCATCAGTATGAATTCTTTCTCTGTTGTTCTTAAAATGACCCTTTAGTATTAGGACTTTTAAATCTGCCAAACTGTGATCAGGTCCAGAGAAATGTTTTCCCACGGGTGTATCCACCTCCTGTTTTATTGTATGTCTGTGAAGATTCATCCTGGTTTGTAGTTTTTGTATGCTTTCCCCAATGTAGATTCCTTTATCTATGCACCTTGTACACAGGATCATGTACACTACATTGGAGGATGTACAGGAGAACGTGCCAGTGATTTTATAGTCCTGCTGCGTGTTTGGGATGTGGGTGATGTTTGATGACAAGATGTTGGTACAGGTCTTGCATTTTCTACTGTTGCAAGGAAAGGTGTCTGATGGTGCCAGTGTCTGATGGTGGTGAGAGGCACTTCTGACCAGGAGAATCCTTAGGTTTGGTGGTTGTTTGTATGCAAGGAGAGGTAGATCAGGGAATATTTCCTTCAGTTTATTGTCTTTGTTGAATACAGGTTGGAGATCAGCAGCAATTTTCCTCAAAATGTTCATTTGTGGGTTGTATATGACCACTAGGGGCACCCTGCTGTTGTCTTCCTTCTTTTTGTACTCCAGAAGATTGCTCCTTGGAATTCTTGTTGTTTTGTAGATCTGATCATCTATAATCCTTGGATGGTATCCCTGTTGTAGGAATGTATTCCTCAGTGATAGCAGGTATTGTTTGCGGTCTTCACAGTCTGAACAGATCCGTAAGTACCGCAGAGCCTGGCTGTAGATGATGGATTTCTTTATGTGTCTAAGATGGAAGCTGTTCCATCTCAGATATGCTGGACGGCCTGTACGTTTATGGTGGATTGTGGTTTGTATGGTATTGTCTCTCATGTATTTGAGATGTAGAGTAGTTGAGAGTGAGTTTGATGGTAGGATGGAACTTGTTGAAGTTTTAATGGAAAGAAAGCAATTCATGTTCAGAGCCTGTCCAGATTATCAACAGGTCATCAATGTACCGGAGATCTGATAGTTGTGCAGGTTGATAAAAACTCCTCCTCTAGTTTGGCCATGAACAGGTTAGCATATTGTGGTGACATTTTGCTACCCATAGCGCTTCCCATACATTGCAGATATATATTTTTGTCAAATAAAAAATAATTGTGATGGAGTACGAACCTGATGAATTGCAAGGTTGGCAACTTTTTTGTTAAAATAGCAATAATGTAGTATTTTTATATTTTTTTATGCCGTTCACCATGTGGTTTAATTAAAATGTTTTTTTTTATTGTTTGGGTCACTACGACCATGGCGATACCATATATGTTTACTTTTATTTAAATTTTTTATTTTACCAAATAAAACCACATTTAATGGAAAAATTCAATCACTTCGATAATGTATTTCAATGTAAAACTGACAGGCAGTCTATTGGGTCATGTTTCTGGCATGGCCTAATAGGCATACAGCCATGCCAGGCCTGAAGGCGTTTATTAGGCCCCCAGCTGCCATTACGACTCATTGAGGGCCTGCGATCGCATTCGTGGGCAACCGATTCGTGACGGAGGGAGCACCCTACATTTGTAAATCATTTAAATGCTGCGGTTCCTATTGACGGTGGCTTTTAAGTAGTTTAACGTCTGGGATCGGAGAACACTTGCTCCTGTTTTATCAGCATATTCATCAGAATAAGACCCCATAGTGACCACCGTAAAAAGTTATACTTTTAGTCACTAAGTAATAATCTACATTGTCAACATATTTGGCCCTGTCATAATGGGGGTTAATAATATTTGGCGCTACTAGGATACATTTTTAAAATGTTCATGTTTTTTCTTTTTATTTTGGATGATAAAGAACAGCAGCACTGATATATACAGTGATAACAATACATTGCAAACAGTAACAGGCGTCAATAAAGGCAGGGGAATTTCAAGAGGGTCAGAGAATACTGGAAAGATTCCACCATTTAATAACTCTCTCAATGACAGAATTTGCAGATATAAATAAAATCAAAATAAGGAACATTTTCTGATCTGAAGACTCTGTTGACTTCATGAAATGGAAACTATGATTTGTCCAGTTTGGAAAACCCTTTTTCATGTAGCTGGACACCCTCGGACAGCCTTAATTTGTGTTCTCTTACTGGCTGGACCGCTATTATGTGGAAAGTGGGGATAATATAAAAGCTACTTTTCATTGTACTGCCATTACAAGGTACATAAGGCTCTGTCACCAGATTTTCAAACCACTATCTCCTATTGCAGCAGATTGGCGCTGAAATGTAGATAACAGTAACGTGTTTTTTTTTTTCAAAAACGAGCATTTTTGGCCAAGTTATGACCATTTTTATATTTATGCAAATGAGCCTTTCTTAAGTACAACTGGGCGTGTTTAAAGTTATGTCCAAGTGGGCGTGTATTGTGTATGTACATCTGGGCGTTTTTACTTGTTTTACTAGCTGGGCGTTGTGAATAGAAGTGTATGATGCTGACGAATCAGCATCATCCACTTCTCTTCGTTACCACCCAGCTTCTGGCAGTGCACAGACACACAGTGTGTCCTCGCGAGATCACGCTGTGACGTCACTCACTTCCTCCCACAGGAACTTCATCGCGTCGAAGAGGTCGCCGTGAAGTGGCAAGTGGGCTTGCATACAATTTGATCAAAATGTTACAAAGAACCTCTCGTTCATATTTAAATATTTTGCCTAGCCGCAATTGATCATTGTATACAGTGGATGTGCGGTCCATGTCTATTCTCTCCCCTTTGATACTTAAAGAGGCTCTGTCACCAGATTTTCAAACCCCTATCTCCTATTGCAGCAGATCGGCGCTGCAATGTAGATAACAGTAACGTTTTGTTTTTTTTCAAAAACGAGCATTTTTGGCCAAGTTATGACCATTTTTATATTTATGCAAATGAGCCTTTCTTAAGTACAACTGGGCGTGTTTAAAGTTATGTCCAAGTGGGCGTGTATTGTGTGTGTACATTTGGGCATTTTTACTTGTTTTACTAGCTGGGCGTTGTGAATAGAAGTGCATGATGCTGACGAATCGGCATCATCCACTTCTCTTCGTTACCACCCAGCTTCTGGCAGTGCACAGACACACAGCGTGTTCTCGCGAGATCACGCTGTGACGTCACTCACTTCCTCCCACAGGAACTTCATCGCGTCGGATGAGCGAGGACACGCTGTGTGTCTGTGCACTGCCAGAAGCTGGGCGTTGTGAATAGAAGTGGATGATGCTGATTCGTCAGCATCATACACTTCCATTCACAACACCCAGCTAGTAAAACAAGTAAAAACGCCCAGATGTAACACACACAATACACGCCCAGTTGGACATAACTTTAAACACGCCCAGTTGTACTTAATAAAGGCTCATTTGCATAAATATAAAAATGGTCATAACTTGGCCAAAAATGCTCGTTTTTGAAAAAAAAAAACGTTACTGTAATCTACATTGCAGCGCCGATCTGCTGCAATAGGAGATAGGGGTTTGAAAATCTTGTGACAGAGCCTCTTTAAAGACCTAGGCACAGGCTCTAACATAATAATGGCCGCCAAAGCTCCAGCAGAAGACAAACCCATTTGGAGCTGACTCTGGAGCCAATCACTTGCCACTAGGGTCCATTTTTTATTCATAAATAACTTATTAGACCTTGTTGATTATATTTCCTGTATGTGCAATGATAGCAAAGCTTATGATGAAATGAAGAGTGGACGTGCACATGTTCTGTATAGAATCATTTTCACTAGCGGATCCAAGGTACCGCAATCCAGCCCTGATTATAGGGCACTGGATAAAATCAACTGGTGTCAAATCGAGTGGTTTTAGGGGATAATATGTGGTGCTTCAGAGCCAAGAACCTAATTGGCCATATGGTAAAGGCTTATCGGTTACCAACAACTACTTGAAGACACTAAAACAAAATCTGAGACTTTAAAACGACAAACATTTTCGACCAATTTGTAAATTTACTGACTTGCCCCATTATTAGGTGGTATATTTAGTTCTTGTGGTAGTTTTCCCCCTTTGATGAAAATCCTTAGTGAGAGCACAATGGAGATCTAAGGCAGCTCACTTTCCTGTCATGACTCAATGGTTACAGGGAGACAAGTGTTATGTGCTTAATATTTACCTGGTTTGGCTCCTTATGTCACGGTTCCGCTGCCTATGAACGTCAGCAGCACCTTGAACAAATATTTCCACTCGTTAGCTCCTTCCACGCTGACACTCTTAACTCTCCTCACTTTTTCCCTTCTATACTCTTCTAAATATTTGACATTGCCACATAGCAGAGCCCGTGACTTTCATATCACCTCATATGCTGTATAAATATGACCAGCGCTGACGGCTACTTTATCAGATTAAATACAGGACTTGCAATTTACAACAGGACGTGCTGCAAAAAGGAAAATGTAAAATGACTTTACTTTGCTTTCATTTCAAGGCACATTTTCTCTGTCCTTCACGCACTGCAGCAATTTCTCACATGGAGAGCGATCATTGCATTGTTAATACTGAGCCTCCTGCTTCATGGATATAATCGCAGTACTTCAGTACAACTAAAACTACTGTAAAACACACGCACACACCAAGCAGTAGGGGAGAATGTGACTGCATAACAATGGAGATTTTTATGTGGTGAATAAGATCAAATGTGGTTTTAATACTTTGGTTGTGCATTTGTATGACATGTTTTGCGTAAGCAGAAAATAGTAGGTGCACATCAACAAAGGGTAGCAAGAATCTAAATAACCAAACCGCACCGCATCACAAATAAAAAATCATATTGGTTCTGCCCTATTCATAATTAGGTTTTGATTTTTAAGCATTTCAATATTACCTGCTTCTAGCTAAATCTGCGTAAAACCTCAAATATGAACCTTTAGTCCTTATTTACATGAACGTGTCCGTTTTGCATGCGTAAAACATGCAGCGTTTTTCTTGCCATCAGTGTTTGTTCCGTGTGGCATCAGTTTTTGATGTGAGTGTTGGTGCACTGTTTTTTTACTTTATTTTATTCTCAGCTTTTCTTCAGCAACTGTTGTGTGAAACACGGACAGCACACGTATGAAGTCTGTGTGCTGTCCGTGATTTTCAAAAACCCATGGACTTCAATGGGTCGAGTGGTCCGCAAAAACGGACTAGTTTAGACATGCAGTGAGTTTCACGAAACGGAAAGAACCGTATGTCTAAATAGCCTCATTGAATTGCATAGGCCCGTGTGCTGTCCGTTGTTATAACGGACAGCACACAGACATATATGACGTTCGTGTGAATCAGGGGCGTAGCTAGGGGGGGGCAGGCGGGGCATTTGCCCCGGGCGCAAGGGAAGGGGGGGCGCCGAAGAGCAGCTGATCGCTGCTGACAGGCGCCCCGTATGTAGGACACCTGCAGCAGCTTAGGAAGAGCCAGGAAATATAGGGCGTTCTGACTGGGGTCTGTGACAGCCATGGAGTGGACCAGTCCAGTCACCTGACCTCACGTCAGTGACATGAGGTCAGATGAACTCAGGTCAGGGGACAGGTCCACTCCCGTGCTGCAGCCTTCCAGCATCTGCCTCCACTCTGTGATCTGTGCTCTGCCGAGAAGCAGAGAGGAAGCTCCGCCCACAGCCTGTCCTCACCTGTCAGCAAGGAGATATGGTGAGTGAGTGTGTGTATGTCTGTCTGTCTGTGTATGTCTCTGTCTGTCTGTGTGTGTCTGTCTGTGTGTGTCTCTGTGTGTGTGTGTGTGTGTGTGTGTGTGTGTGTGTGTGTGTGTGTGTGTCTGTGTGTGTGTCTCTGTCTGTCTGTCTGTCTGTCTGTCTGTGTGTCTCTGTCTGTCTGTGTGTGTCTCTGTCTGTCTGTGTCTCTGCATGTGTTTGTCTCTTATATCTACTACATTATTTGTACTGTGTAGCAGAGCTGAGATTGTAATTTAGCACAATGTGTTATCTGTGATTTTACATAGGACTGCAGGGGACACAACTACATTATCAGTACTCAGAGAGTTATCAGTGTGCTATCCAGTGGCGTAACTATCACCGTAGCAGCAGTAGCGGCTGCTACGGTGCCCGCGGCATGAGGGGGCCCGTGTCGCCCGCCGGCACGGGCCCCCCCCCATGGCCGGAGGCTCCGCTAGCAGCCGCTATGGCTGCTACAGCGGGACGCCACTGAACACTACGGCAGAGTAGGGAGGTATCTCCCCGCTCTGCCATTAAACAAAAGACATGTATCCCCTCTCCACAGGACTGGGGATACATGTGTGATCGCTGGCAGTGATAGGGAGAACGGGGGATTGAAAGTCCCCCCCCCAATGTTCTCCATCACAAACCTCGGACTTCCGGGGTCTGTGTCGGCTTCTCCGTAGAAATGAATGGAGCGCCGGTCGTGCTTGTGCGCATGCGTGACCAGTCCCCTGTTCTCCCTATCACTGCCAGCAATCACACATGTATCCCCAGTCCTGTGGAGAGGGGATATATGTCTTTTGTAGGACACACTGTAGGTCGGATTTTTTGGGGAGATGGGGCTGTATGGCGTTCCCTACAGGGGGGGGGGCAGTATGACGTTCTCTACAGGGGGGCTGTATGGCGTTCTCTACAAGGGGGGCTGTATTGCGTTAGCGCCATACAGCCCCCTCTGTAGGTAACGCCATACTGCCCCCCCCCTGTAGATAACGCCATACAGCCCCCCCCTGCAGGGAACACCATACAGCCCCCCCCTGCAGGGAACACCATACAGCCCCCCCTGTAGAGAACGCCATACAGCCCCCCTGTAGAGAACGCCATACAGCCCCCCCTGCAGGGAACGCCATACTGCCCCCCCTGTAGAGAACGCCGTACAGCCTCCCCCCTGTAGAGAACGCCGTACAGCCTCCCCCCTGCAGGGAACACCATACAGCCCCCCTGTAGAGAACGCCGTACAGCCCCCTATAGGGAACGCCATACAGCCCCCCCTGTAGATAACGCCATACAGACCCCCCTGTAGATAACGCCATACAGCCCCCCCTGCAGGGAACGCCATACTGCCCCCCCTTGTAGGGAACGCCATACAGCGCCCCCCCCCCCCCCTGTAGAGAATGCCGTACAGCCTCCCCCCTGCAGGGAACGCCATACAGCCCCCCCTGTAGAGAACGCCGTACAGCCTCCCCTATAGGGAACGCCATACAGCCCCCCCTGTAGATAACGCCGTACAGCCCCCCTGTAGATAACGCCATACAGCCCCCCCTGTAGATAACGCCATACAGCCCCCCCTGTAGATAACGCCATACAGCCCCCCCCTGTAGATAACGCCATACAGCCCCCTTTGTAGATATCTACAGGGGGGCTATAAAAAAGGCACTATCTAGAAGGGGGGCTGTGTGTGACACCCAGGGGAGGGGGTGCCCCAGTCAAAAGTTTGCTATGGGGCCCAGTCTTTCCTAGTTACGCCCCTGGTGCTATCTGTAGTGTTACATAGGACCGCAGGTAACATCTACTACATTATCTGTACTGTGTAGCAGAGCTGAGATTGTAATTTAGCACAATGTGTTATCTGTGGTGTTACATAGGACTGCAGGGGACACAACTACATTATCAGTACTCAGAGAGTTATCACTGTGTTATCTGTGGTGTTACATAGGACTGCAGGTAGCATCTACTACATTATCTGTACTCATAGAGTTATCACTGTGTGTTATCTGTGGTGTTACATAGGACTGCAGGGGACACAACTACATTATCAGTACTCAGAGAGTTATCACTGTGTTATCTGTGTTGTTACATAGGACTGCAGGTAACACTACTACATTATCTGTGCTGTGTACATATGTGCCTGTGTGGGTATATATGGGTCTGTTTGTGAATGTGTCTTTTTGCTTGTATATTTGTGCCTTTTATGTATTTGTATATGTTTCTGTCTGTGTATTTATCTGCCGGTGTGTGTGTGTGTGTATATGTGTCTGTACGTCTATATATTTACCTGTATGTATATATTCCAGATGTGTGTATGTATATTTCCCTGTATGTCTAAATATCTATCTTTATGTATGTACAGTATATATGTTCCAGCGTGTCCCTATATGTGGTTAATTTTTGGTTTGTGTAGGGGGCGGCAATAGAGAGTCCCGCACAGGGCGCCATCCAAGCGAAGGCCGGCCCTGTCTGCACCGACCCTAGTGAGAAGGAACTCCGCCGCTGCCTGCGCCGCATGACCTCCTCGGCTCCTCCGGTAAGTCACACCAGGCAGAGCGGAGAGTGGTAGCGGTAGGCTACCACTCACCGGTCTGTTCACAGTGTGGCGCTAAGTACAAGGGGTGGGAGTGTGGCGCTATCTACTAGGGGGGAAGCGTGCTGTGTGTCGCTATCTACAGGGGGGCTCTGTGTGGCGCTATCTATAGGGGGCTGTGTGTGGCCTCTTTAATTTATTTTCTTTTAATTTATTTTTATGTTAATTACATTATAGGTCTACATCGCTTGTAAAATGTAGAAATGCTTTTATACTCGCGTTACATTAAAAAAATCGTGAAAAAAAATTACACCTCATTGATTGGTAGGGAAAGAAAACATGGCGAGGGGGAAGGAGATGTCGGGAAATAAGTTGGGGGGGGGGGGCGCCAAACTGAATCTTTGCCCCGGGTGCAGGAGAACCTAGCTACGCCTCTGGTGTGAATAAGGCCTTACAGTAGTGAGTGCGGCTGTCACGGCGTTCTGGGAGTTATAGTTTCACAACCACTGAAGGGCTACAGATTGGAGATCACTGTCTTAGGGCTTGTCCACACACAACGAAATTGCTGCAGAAAATTTCTGCCTCAATTTCGTTATAAGTCAAAGGCTTTCCCCTGTGGCAAAAATGCACGATTTCCTGCAGTTTTTATGTCAGAAAATGGTGCATAAATTGCTGCGTTTTTCCCAATGTTAGGAGATGGAGATATCTCCTCTGAAATACGCAGCAATTCTGCACGCTTTCTGTAGCAGGAACTCACATTTTGCGGTCCGAAAAATACGCACCGCAGGTCAATTTTGGCTTGGAAATTTTACGCAGCATGTGGATGAAATTTGTGAAATCTCATCCACTATGCTGCTACTGTATTCTGCTGCATTTTTTCCATCCGAAATTCCGGCCGGAAAAAAAACAGCAAGCGTGTGGACTAGCGCTTACAGGCCAGGATGGAAAATAGTTAAAATGTATTCAGGTATTTCAGCACTAGTATCTTGTATTGTGTTTTTCACATGGTAACATATTAAAAGCTGATTAATGATAGAACAGAACAGGAATACACTAGACTTAGGCCTTATTCACACGAGCGTGTCCGATTTGTGTCTGCAAAAAATGGGCCTTTTTTATGCATATAACTGTCCGTGTTGCGTCAGTGTGGTTTCTGTGTGACATCCGTTTATCTTGTCTGTGTTTTTCCTCTGCAAGCATTCCTGGTTTTACTCTTTTTTTTTCTTTTCATCTCTTTAGCAACTGATGCGTGAAAAACGGACAGCACACAGATGTCGTCTGTGTGCTGTCCCCTTGATTTGCAAAAACGAACCAGAATAGGACATGCAGTGAATTTCACGCAACGGACACCGTGAGAAAATATGGATGTGTAAATAGTCCCATTGAATTGCATTGGTCGTTGTGCTGTCTGTTATTTAAACGGACAGCACAAAGACGTGAAATACGTTCATGTGAATAAGCATACCTCCCAACCGTCCCGGTTTCAGCGGGACAGTCCCAGATTCCGGGTGTTGTCCCGCTGCCCCGAGCGGCCGGTGGTATGTCCCGTTGTCAACTGTATCTGTGACCTCATGACGCAAATACAGTTGAAACCAATGCTGAAGCAAGGAACCATCAGCTCCCTGTTTCAGCATTAGTTCAGAGCAGAGGAGCAATAGGAGCTCCTCCGCTCGCCAAGGGCTTCTCGGGCACAGCGCTACTTTAAGCACTGTGCCTAGGGAAGCCCTTGACATCACTGTCCATGTCTGGACAGTGGCGTCAGTGGCTACTCCTTGAGCAGAATCTCCGTTGCCGATGATCTGGCCGGGGATTCCGCTCCTAGAGGAAACCCTTGAGTCATAGTCCATGTATGGTCATTGACGCCAGGGACACCTCCTGGAGCGGAATCCCCGGCTAGAGTCGACAACGGGGGATTTCGCTCAAAGAGAAGCCCCAGATGTCACTGCTATATATGGACAGTGACATCAGGGCTTCCCTCTAGGAGCGGAATCCCTGGCCTATGCTCTGGCTGGGGATTCCGCTCCTAGACGGAGTCCTAATGGCGCTGTCTATGGGGGGTGGCGCTATCTTCAAGGTGGGTGTGGCATTATCTACATGGGGGGTAGCGCTACCTACAGGGAGGTGGCGATATCTTTAAGGGGGGTGTGGCACTATCAACACGGACACTGCAGAACTATATAGAGGCACTATCTACATGGGCACAATCAACATGGACACTGTGGCATTATATAGGGAAACTATCTACAAGAGCACTAGCACTTTATATGTGGGCACTGGCACTAGGAGCAGCTTTGGGGGCATTTTACTGTATAAGGGTAGCTAGGGGGCATTATACTGTATGGGGGCATCTATGGGGGCATTATGCTGTATGGGGACATTAAGCTCTATGGGGCAGCTATGGGGCATTATACTGTATGGGGCAGCTATGGGGGCATTATGCTGTATGGGGGAATTTGTTTGGCCATTATACTGCATGGGAGAATCTGTGTGGGCATTATACTGTAAGGGGCATTTGTGTGGGCTTTATACTGTATGGGGACAACTACGGGGCATTATACTGTATAGTGGCAGCTAGAAGGCATTATACTGTGTGGGAGGCACTATGGGCGCATGATACTGTGTGGGCTGAACTGGGTGTGTATGGGCGGGGATTGGGTGGAATTAGAAGTGTGGTTTAAAAGGGAAAAAATTGCCTACGTGCGCCACATCGGTTGTCCCTCTTTGTGATACGTGAAGGTTGGGAGGTATAGAATAAGGCCTACGAGTAATGGAACCTCAGCGGTAGTGTCTCTGAGGCAAAATTAGCAACTTGCAATGCCAGAGCAAAAGGATAAACCTCAATTGTCTAAGTTGTCCGTTAAAATCTGATATTATTATCTAAGTGTCGTCTGTGAAGCCCTAGCATTATTATCAATGCGGCAGCTGTACCGAGCGTTCAGTTTTATTGGGGAGTCATGAACAATAACTGTTGGTAACAATATCGCTAATTCGTTTTCTTTCACTAGAAAAGGGGCTGATTCCAACGGTGCCGGGGTAGCAGAGTGACAATATGAATATATTCTGCAGGCGGACTGACTGGATTGAGAGGTGTATAGGGTACCAAATACCTCCTGCATTTCAGACATATTTAAAAAATATCGATGTGAAAGTTGCCAATAGATTGTGTTCCCTACTTAGTGATATTAGGCAGGCATGGGATTGATAGGCTTGTCATGGGTGTAACTACCAGGGTACCAGGCATAATAGCTGCTATAAGGCCTAGCAATTAAGAAGACCAACTTCTACTCAGATCTTCTTATTAATGGGGCAGAAGAAAGGTGAATTTAGATCACTAGAAGATCATAGGAAGGAGGAAAAGTCACTAGGGACGGAGTGAAGACCAAAATAATCATCTACTTTTCGCATCCTGAACTTACCTGCTGCAGATTGTGCTTGAGCTAGGACCCCATTCTAAGTTTTGCCATGTGGTCCCATGGTTTCTTGATACACCCCTGTAGCTTGTGTCCATATCCCATCATTCATAAGAGAAAGCTACTGATTGCTTCATTCATAAGGTCTAATGAAATCTGATTACCATGCCATTCAGCTATATTCACATGGTAAATAACAGGAAATAACTTGCCTTGCCTGCATTGACAAGAACATAGACTAAAGGCCCTTTTACACGTGCCAATTATCAGGCAAACAAACGTTTACAAAAAACTTGTTCCCTATAATTGCCCTGTGTAAACAGGGCAGCAATCAGCTGATGAACGAGCAAACGCTCGTTCATCGGCTGATTGTATGGTTTAGGCAGCATAGAATATTATCGTTGTCGGCAGCACATCCCCCTGTGTAAACAGGGAGACGTGCTGCCGACATGATAGAGATGTATGGGGACGAGCGCCCATACATAGCTCCTTGTGAAAGGAACAAATGAGCGCCGATCAACGAGCTGTCTCGTCGGGGCCCGTGTATTGCATAGATATAATGATACGGACATATACCACTCAGAAAGCTTAAAGGGAACCTGTCACATTAAAAAAATAATTCCTATCTGTGGTCACCATGTTACAGAGCTGGAGGAGCTGAGCAGATTAATATTTTGTTTAGTGGGAAAATATTCAGTAGAACTTATAATTTAATGATCCAAACTTCTGGTTATTCTGGGCTTAGGAGTCCGGTGGGCGGTCCTATTCAGGTATTGACAGCTATCTATGTATGCACAATCATACAGTAAAGGCTGTCAATCACTAATTAGGTTTAGTTCAGTAAATTGCAAGTTATGCTGAATAGTTTACCGCCAAACTATAAATTAATCGGCTCAGCTCATTCTGCTCTATAACATGCTAACTGCAAATCGGACTGCATTTTTAACGTGACAGGTACCCTTTAAAGGATTTCTTCAGGACATAAGTGTTGCAATTAGATTCAGTACAGAAAGTGAGTATAGGGGTTGCCTCATCACGGACAATCCCTTTAGAGCAACAATGGCGAACAGATAATAAATGCAGATCCGGCTCCCCAAACCCCTAACAAACAACTGAATTTGTCAGTGGATAATGAAGCCAGCTATACATTTCCCCTGCAGCGGCTTGCCAGTGACTCTTCACTCTGACTCATAGAGGTAGGTCCTAAGCCGTAAACCCTTCTCTATAACGTCCCTATTGGGAATATGAACAAGGTTTGTCCTGAATGTTTGTAACGTTCCTTTGACTGTAATTTACTAGATCAAAATCTAGAAACAAGATCTTGGGGACCATGATTGATGAATGTATGTGCATCGATAAAGTAATTCTATAGAAGCAATGCATACAGTTTGTGTACGTGGCTCATCCTAGTTTGGATAATGTATAACCATTCTGGCATCTAATGTTAATGAGGGCTCAGCATTAGTAGAAGGATATGAAGGCATTGGTGTGAAGCTGATAGATATAAGGATTTATCATTTGACATTTCCAGTGACAACAACCATTAGCTGGTTTTATTTTGTCTATAATATAAATATGATAACTTAAATATCCTGGCCATTTCTTTCAAATGTTTTTCAACTGTTAGTTGTTAAGATGCCGTAAGTTCAAACAATCAATTGTCTTAGGATTTCCCATGTGGACGTTCTAAAGTGCGTTGAGGCTGTACAACTCCATTCTAGGAGGCCTCTATGCACTGCCATACAGGCTCTGTTATGCTCTATATGTTCGCAGATGTTCTCCTCTACTATATTTGCTTCTAAGGGAGAATACCTCAGTAAATATGGCATCAGATGGATCAGGCCACAATTTATTTGTACAGAAATCTACAAAATAAATGTCTTCATTTTCATAAATATGAAAATGAAGACATAAGGAGGTACAGTAGGGGCCTCATGCACCTCTATTACAGACCTATTATAGCTCTGTTCGGAACGTTGCCATAAAACGGCCATGTGCATGAGACCTTATCTGGACAAGTCTTGTACAACCTAGGCTTAGCACCCAAATGACTTGATTGTTTTGCTTTACATAATTATGTGGTATGAGCATTATATTTGGACCAAACACAGTGAGGCCTTATTTACACGAGCGTTGCGCACCTCGGGTGCTGCGGGACGAGATGTCTCGCATCCCCCATAGATGAGAGTCTATGGAGGGATGCGTGATGCGTGAAAAGATAGGACATGTCCTATTTTACCACGGACCCTTCACACGATCTGTGTGAATTAGGCCTAATAATAATAAAATAATGAGCCAAATTGCCCAATATCACTATAACGTGTGGCCTGGACCAGTGTCAGACTAGATTAGAACACACTACATGTATAAAGAGAAAATAAAAACAGGATTAGTGTGTGCTGATATTCAAGGGTTTGTCAATGCTTATGTAAATAAAGCTTAATCATTGCAAAATGAATAGTTATGCAACTAATCTTTATTCCTCACCATTGTCTGCTTGCTGTCATTGAATGGAAACATACATTTTATGTGAGCTAAACATAAGTGCAGCCTAATTCCTGTCCTGGACTCCAGGTTTGATTTCACTATCCTACTGTAGATTGACACATTATAACAAAACTTCAGCTGTTTGAGCAGCACTAGGACAGCCTCTGACTGTAAACAAGATTGTTTCATTTTACTGACTGCAAGCAGGGATGTTGAAAACAGTTAGGAATATAAACTCAAAGCATATTGGAAAGCGGTTTTCAGTGTTCATTATATATGTATTTCGTTTTATAGACATACAACTAAGCAATCTCTATAAACATGGAGTCCTAAGTATGCTGATCACCCAGATGCAGTTCTGAGATGGAAACATTTCAGAAGCAATCCCCTTGCAACTATACTAAAGGTGACCTCATAAATGAGAGAGAAATAATTCCTATGTCAGGATTCTTATAGTGTAATAGTTTGGCTATGCTTTAAAAGTAGGACATCTTGCACTGTATTATCATGTGGTGAATCAATACTTTTCATCATTAGTCGCTGACCTGAATCAAAACTTGATTTATTACATAATGCTATACATTTACCAATATGTTTAACATATTTGCATACTGAATAATAATTACAAAAAAATAACTTTCACTATAATATCTAGTTTTGTCATTTTGGCCAGCGGAATTAGATTGTTAGTGATAAAGAACAAAAGTGTAAAAAATGTTAACAACCATTCAGCGACTGACCTACATCTACCTCGTACATGATCATTTAAAGTGGTTTTCGAGCTTTACTAAAAAAAATAAAAAAAATAGAGCTGCAAATGAGATAACTCCAGGTAAAAAAAAAAAAATAACCCATAATCAGTCTTTAAATCCACCGCCTCGCCAATGCCACCAGGCCATGGTCCAGCACTGACTTGTGTTAACATTGGCTGAAGACGTGATGTGCCATGCTGGCACGTGACGACTCCAGCAACTGTGTTGATGTCAGTAAGTATGGCACGGCTACAGCCTGTGATTGCTGTGTACTCTTGAGTGAGGAAGTAGCTAATATTCTTGAGTAAGTAATATTATATATATATATATATATATATATATATATATATATATATATACTGTATATATATGTGTAGTATTACTACTTATTGTACGCTTTATAGATCCATTTTACTGCAAACTGTTTTAAGAAAGACTTAGACCTCATGCACACAACCACGTGGATCCATAATATGGCAGCCATAGACTTCTATGGGCCCATATTGTGCCCACGTGATTTTATACAGTATTTTACGATATAAAATAAATCATGGTGTATTATTGTCACATGCTGTATTACAGGGGTATTCTCCCTTTAGAAGTATTGCTTCACAGCGGCACCACACAATGGCACATGGAGGGTGTATTGGGTCCTGTCAGAGCCTGCAAATCCAGGCCAAACCCCAATTTCCATCAACCCCAATCCATGTCTCTCTTACAACATTTTTTGACAATAACTCCAGTGTAAGGATCATGAGAAACAATTCCTCCGACATGAGCCTTCTGGACTTGTTTTTCGAAAGGGAGGTTAATGGGATATTGAGGTTAGCTGCTGTCACACCTGTATTTTTATGTAAGCATTTAAGAAAATGTAGTGCAGCAGGACACATAGCGATAGAGCTTACAATCTCTTCTTGAAAACAACTGTAGAAATGTCATGTATGATCATAATTGCAGGTTGTTTGCTCTCTACAAATGCCACTGCAACATGTACATGACAGCTTCACATTTTATCTATTGCATTCTTGGAATACAAATCATAATTGTCCTTTCCTAAAATAGAAAATAATGAAGGTGTAGCTATAGTACAATGAAGGTTAACTATTAGTAAACATGCTTCTTATTATGACAACTGATTATACAGTAACACTAAATCTCATGGCAAACATTTCAATGTCCACAGAAAACATACATACCCATCTGATCCCTTGAATGCTGCTGGCAACGTCTTCGGCTCTCTGGTCCACTTGAATCTCATAGGAATAACTCCTAAAAAAATGCATCTTGCTCCTGTGCCTCATGTCATATAAATGTAAAATCTGATGTGGAATCAAGGAGACCCCAGTGGTCAAGACCAGCATGAGACAAACACTGCGATTCACTGTCTTCAGTATCCCAGCAGCTTAATGTTCTCCCATCTCAATGTAGTCTCCACGTTGACTTATTCAAATGTTGTATTCTTTGGAAGACAAATTGACTTCGAACCTGCTAAACCAATATGATTAGGTTAAAATAACATTTTTAAGAAGTGGAATGTTAGTTCCTACAAGGTACAGATGATATCTGATCATCTTCATCTCAAGTAAACAATCTGGCAAGTCATAGGTTTACATCAAATGGAGCAGGTTTTGTGAAGTCAATTATGAGCAATTATATTATGGTTGTATCCAGCCTTGACGATGGGTCTAGTAACAAGTTCCCATAAGGAGTTTTAGAACTTCATCTTCAGCGCAGCGTTCTGATGCAGAATCTGGACTCGGCTCTCACGGAATCTGTTCCTTTTAAATCCAACCTGTCAACCAAAAAGTCTTGTAGAGTCTCTGTTCTTTCAACTTCACACAGAAGATGCACTAAAAACAAAAAATCAAACCCTCTGTAAAACTTCTCTTTCCATATAGATGTCTCCAAAAAAAGCTCAACTCCCAGCAATGCTGTCCTTATGAGTTTACTCTTTCACTCTCCAAATGAACTACAGCTTGTTGCTATACAAACCTCTTAAAAGCTTGTGCCTACCACAACAATGCCTGGGGCACCTGTATAGAAGTGGTCGGGCAGGTTAGCAGAGCAGGGAGTGATGGTCCCTACTGTAGGAGCAGGTGTGAAATGTTCTTGATCCCTTATGTCCAGGTAGTGCATTGAAGTCAGAGAAGAGTTGATGTTACAATGAGAGCAGTGAAGAGGAAACAATGTCTTGTACTCACACACACACACTGGCTCTGACTGCTACAACTATACAAACACTTGGCAGGTCACCTAAGACGCTCTGAAGACATGAACACTCCCAAGAAAGCAGAAAGGAGGAGGGACATGAGCAGGGAGGGAGATAATGCATAAGTGCTGGGGAATGAACGGAGAATGTGGGAGGTATAAGATAAAAAGCAGAAGCCACACAGATACTGTGCATTATAGAATAGACAATGCTTTATTAATGTATAATGTTCCCTTCTACACAATGCTATATTTACAGCTCTCTGCCCTAGGCACTAAGCCTGAATACACCACTAAGCCTGAATATGCCATATATGCCACATACACTCGCCAATCATCGTCATGATTAGCTTGTTTCTGAGCCATCGTAATGATAATTGGTCAGTGTTTACAAAGTAGATCAACGGTAAAACTAACTTTTATTATCAATTGTGATGCCATATAAATAATCGTTATCGGTGGTGCGATTGATGAATGTACATGCTTCTCAGTGACATTTACACAGCCTTGCTGTCTAGCACACGGTCCTTGTGTTCAGTGGTGTGGATTGTGTTCCCCAAGACTCATGTGCTCTATTGAGAAATACAGTGCAGGTTGCTGGAATCTGTAGACATAAATTAGACCCAGGGCCGGCCTTAGGATAGATGGCGCCCAGTGCGAAATTATCTTTCAGCGCCCCACCCCCATCATAAAAAAATGCCCCATAAAAAAGCATAATGCCCTAAATAGTGCCCCCACACAGTATAATGCCCCTTTAGTGCCCCCATACAGTATAATAATACTTAATAATATAATATATTATAACCCCTTCAAGGACACAGTATTTTGTCCTCTAATTGTGCCCACACAGTATTATGCCCCCTAAATGCCACACACTATATTTCTGTAGTGCCCCTACACAGTATAATGTCCGCTTAGTGGCCTCAACACAGTATAATGCCCTCTTCCCCTGCTGCCACACACAGCCCCCCTTGTAGATAGTGCCCCCCTGCAGATTGTGCCATGCAGCCTCCCTGTAGACAGTGCCATAATCCCCCACCTCCTCCTTGTAGACCGTGCCACAACGCCCCTTGTAGCTAGTGCCACACAGCCCCCCTCTGTAGGCAGTGCCACACAGCCCCCATCTAGGTAGTGCCACACAGCCCCCTTGTAGGTAGTGACATGCAGCCCCCTGTAGGTAGTGGCACACAGCCTCTTGTAGGTAGTGGCACACAGTCCCCTTGTAGGTAGTGCCATACAGCCCTCTTGTAGGTAGTGCCATATAGCCCCCTTGTAGGTAGTGCCACACAGCCCCCATGTAGGTAGTGCCAAACAGACCCCATGTAGGTAGTGCCACACAGGCCCCATGTAGGTAAAGCCACACAGCCCCCATGTAGGTCATGCCGCACAGCCCCCTTGTAGGTAGTGCCACACAGCCCCCATTGTAGGTAGTGCCACACAGCCCCCTTGTAGATAGCACCCACTCCCCTTCCTGCAGATAGCGCCACTGTAGCACCCTGAAGGAGCGGAATCCCTCTGTGGCCGAGGATTCCGCTCCTGGACGAAGCGGTTGATGTCTCTGTCCATATATTATATATATATATATATATATAAAGCGGAATCCCTGTCCACACCGTTGCCGATGCTGTGACCGGGGATTCCACTCCAGGATAAGCCCCTGACGTCTCTGTCCATTTATGGACAGTTTATCTATAGACAAGGAGAAAAAAACAAAAAACACCCGGCGCACATCGTGCATCATCTCTTGTTTAAAGTGACAAAGGATCGGGGGTAGGCGGTTGTGCTTACCTTGTGGTGTTGTGGTAGGAGCACAACACCCAGAAGTGCCTGTATGGTCTCAATGGACTGCAGCTGGTAAATCCGTGCAGGGGTTGTCAGGGCTCCCTCAGTAGATCGAGATAAATGGAGAAAAAAGTGGATAAAATTCTCCAGCGCTGTACAATTGTTGTGGAATTGAAGGATTCAATCCAAGGCAAGAAGTTTAAACAAGATAGAAGTTTAATGGATAAGAATGCTACGCGTTACGAGATCGGACCAATCTCTTCATCAGGCAAAGAAACATACATCCATTTATGGACAGTGACGTCAGGGGCTTCTTCTGGAGCCGAATCACCATGCTAGCAACGCTGTGGACGGGGATTCCGTTTCAGGAGTTGACCCTGATGTAACCGTCCATATATGGACAGAGATACCAAGCGCTCCGTCCAGGAGAGGAATCCCGGCCACAGGGGGACTCCGCACCTTCAGGGAGCTACAGTGGCGCTATGTACAGGAAGGGGGGGGGGTGCCATCTACGGAGGCTGCAAAAAATCTCCTCCTCCGCACATGCACTTCGCGCTGTGAGGAGGAGAGAAAGCACGGCGTGGTTCAGAGGAGCGTCGCATCACCCCTGGAGGGTTCTCGTGGCACCCCGGTTGGGAACCACTGGCCTAGTAGATAGCAGAGCAGGGACACTTCTTGAGATGTTTTTGGAGCCGTAATAAAACGCAGCAAAAATCACGAGTGGCACAAAAACCTTCTGAAAATCAGGAGCTATTTTCCCTTGAAAACAGCTCCGTATTTTCAGACGTTTTTTAGTAAGTGTGTGAATATACCCTAACACTCAAAAAAAAGTGCTTGCAAGTGCATGAAAAGCACATACCACACACAAAGAACACTGATGCAAAAACGCAATGCACACGGACAGATTTACTCACATTTTTTACACACGTAAATCTGTCACGCTCGTGTTTATGTAGCCTTAGATACAGGTCCCCAGCAGACAGTATCACACATGATAGGCTTAAATACATGGCCCAGCAGACAGTATCACACATGATAGACTTAGATACAGGGCCCCTGCAGTAAATATCCTTGTACTAACATATGTCCACCCCCCAAAAAAATGTGTGTGCGTGTATTTTTTTAATTTGGCCACAAGCAAAGTGATGTCTCGGGGCTCTAAACAAAGACACCTGTGGGGAGTTCCCCAAACAATGCCCCCTGTATATAGTGTCACAACCACCCTGTATATTTCCACACACAGTCCCCCTGCCATACATCCCCCTTGTAGACAGTGCCATCGGTCCCCTGTAGGTAGTCCCACATACCCACCTTGTCTCAACAGACAGTATCACACATGATAGGCTTAGATACATGGCCCAGCAGACAGTATCACACATGATAGACATAGATACAGGGCCCCAGCAGTAAGTACCTTTGTACTAATATATGTCCACTCCCCCAAAAAAATGTGTGTGCGTGTATGTAGGTATATGTGTATGTATGTATGTACACTACCGTTCAAAAGTTTGGGGTCACCCACACAATTTTGTGTTTTCCATGAATATATTTATCAAATGAGTTGCAAAATGACTAGAAAATATAGTCAAGACATTGACAAGGTTAGAAATAATGATTTTTATTTCAAATAATAATTTTCTCCTTCAAACTTTGCTTTCGTCAAAGAATGCTCCATTTGCAGCAATTCCAGCATTGCAGACCTTTGGCATTCTAGCTGTTCATTTGCTGAGGTAATCGGGAGAAATTTCACCCCATGCTTCCAGAAACCCCTCCCACAAGTTGGATTGGCTTGATGGGCACTTCTTGCGTACCATACGGTCAAGCTGCTCCCACAACAGCTCTATGGGGTTGAGATCTGGTGACTGCACTGGCCACTCCATTACAGATACAATACCAGCTGCCTGCTTCTTCCCTAAATAGTTCTTGCATAATTTGGAGGTGTGCTTTGTCCTGTTGTAGGATGAAATTGGCTCCAATCAAGCGCTGTCCACAGGTTATGGCATTGCGTTGCAAAATGGAGTGATAGCCTTCCTTATTCAAAATCCCTTTTACCTTGTACAAATCTCCCACTTTACCAGCACCAAAGCTACCCCAGACCATCACATTACCTCCACCATGCTTGACAGATGGTGTCAGGCACTCTTCCAGCATCTTTTCAGTTGTTCTGCATCTCACAAATGTTCTTCTGTGTGATCCAAACACCTCAAACTTCGATTCGTCTGTCCATAACACTTTTTTCCAATCTTCCTCTGTCCAATGTCTGTGTGCTTTTGCCCATATTAATCTTTTCCTTTTATTAGCCAGTCTCAGATATGGCTTTTTCTTTGCCACTCTGCCCTGAAGGCCAGTATCCCGGAGTCGCCTCTTCACTGTAGACGTTGACACTGGCGTTTTGCGGGTACTATTTAATGAAGCTGCCAGTTGACGACCTGTGAGGCGTCTATTTCTCAAACTAGAGACTCTAATGTACTTGTCTTGTTGCTCAGTTGTGCAGTGGCGCCTCCCACTTCTCTTTCTACTCTGGTTAGAGCCTGTTTGTGCTGTCCTCTGAAGGGAGTAGTACACACCGTTGTAGGAAATCTTCAGTTTCTTGGCAATTTCTCGCATGGACTAGCCTTCATTTCTAAGAACAAGAATAGACTGTCGAGTTTCACATGAAAGCTCTCTTTTTCTAGCCATTTTGAGAGTTTAATCGAACCCACAAATGTAATGCTCCAGATTCTCAACTAGCTCAAAGGAAGGTCAGTTTTATAGCTCCTCTAAACAGCAAAACTGTTTACAGCGGTGCTAACATAATTGCACAAGGGTTTTCAAGTGTTTTCTAATCATCCATTAGCCTTCTAACACAGTTAGCTAACACAATGTACCATTAGAACACTGGAGTGATGGTTGCTGGAAATGGGCCTCTATACACCTATGTAGATATTGCATTAAAAACCAGACGTTTGCTGCTAGAATAGTCATTTAGCACATTAACAATGTATAGAGTGTATTTCTGATTAATTTAATGTTATCTTCATTGAAAAAAACTGTGCTTTTCTTGCAAAAATAAGGAAATTTCTAAGTCACCCTAAACTTTTGAACGGTAGTGTATGTATGTATGTATGTATGTATGTATGTATGTATGTATGTATGTATGTATGTATGTGTATATATATGAGAAAGCATATCTATAGCACTATGACCCTATAGCTATGGATAGGATTAGATACATTGGCTCAGCAGACAGTATCACACATGATAGGCTTAGATATAGGGCCCCACTCGCTGACATTGCGACTCCAGCGCTGGACCCAGGAAAGGAAAGTATAGTAATTGTTTTGCTTTTTTATGTGTTGCTAATTTTTTTGGTGTGTTTGTGTTCTTTTACAGGTTCAGATGTTGGACTACTTCGGATTCAAGGACTATTCAATAAAATGGTTAATGAGGGTTGTGTGGTTTTTTTTTATTTGAATAAAATAATTTTTCTATGTCCTTGTATTTTTTTAAACTTTATTATTACTACCGACTTAGTAATGGCCATTGGTTGATTGACAGTGTACATTACTAAGGCAGATACAACACAGCAGCAGCAGGCTAGCATTACCAGGGTAGGAAGGGCCACTCTTTTTGGGCTTTCCTGGCCTAATAATACCAGCCTGCGGCCGCGCCAATTGCTTACCATCACTATAGATGGTCGAGTACTGGATAGTACCCGCCTCTTCCCGCTACCCTTGGTGGCGGTGGGCAGGGCCACCATCAGGGCAGTACTACTGGTACTGCCTTCAAGGGCCCGGCCACAATGATGAAAAAATAGGGGCCCGCCCACTTCTCAGCTGTTTTAAACATTCGAATGAGGGCCCCAGCGTTAGTCACTTGGAGAAAGGAACGGACCCTGCAATGTAATAGGGCCCGTTCCTTACACAAGTAAATAACACTGGGGCCCTGAGATGCCTTACAGAAGAGGAAGATGCAGCATAAGAGCAGAAGCTCCGGGTGGAGAGAGCCACCCACCAGACACGTCCTTCTCTACACAGCCGACTGGACCTGCAGGCTTGTGAGTGTCCCGTCCCCCCCTCTCCATCCTGCTTCCCATTCCTCCTGATCCCACTTGTAGTATATATATATATAAAGTAGGTTAAAATGTTGTTTTTTTTTAGTTTCCTAACATTAGTAACACAGGTGGTAGGCTTAGATACAGGGCCCATGTGTGATAACTAGCCATGAATAAGAGCACAGCCAGTGCTTGAAACGCGTAGGCTTTCATTTACTTGCCATCCCTACCACCTTGTCATTCTCCTGGTGTTCATTATAGCTCTTTGCTTATATTGCTTATATTTCAATAAAGTGGAAACTGTGTTTCCCCACATATACTACTCATCGCTGGATCCTCTCTTTCTTTTGCTCCCATGTGTGATACTGTCTGTTAGACCATGTATCCAAGCCTACCACAAGGTAAGCTTAGATACAGGGCCCCAGCAGACAGTAATCTTATTGTTAAGGATCTGCCAGGCACAGCTTCTGTATCCACGCCCATAGGTAATCAGTCTGCACCTGCTTCTATGTCTGTGAGACTGACTCCATCTTCCACCACTCAGGATCGCAGGCTTAGGAGTGGGAGAGCCTATCACAGCCTGGCCAGACGGAGCTAGCTCCCGCCCTCTGTCTATTTATACCTGCCTTTCCTGTTCCTCCTTGCTTGTGATTCTTCTCTGTTGGTTTCCTGGCCCTGCTGCAGCTTATTGAACTATTTGACCCTGCTTCATATTGACTCTGGCTTACTGACTACTCTTCTGCTCTGCGTTTGGTACCTCGTACACTCCTGGTTTGACTCGGCTTGTTCACTACTCTCCTGCTCTGCATTTGACACCTCGTACTCTCCTGGTTTGACTCGGCTCGTTTACTACTCTTGTTGCTCACGGTGTTGCCGTGGGCAACTGCCCCGTTTCCCTTTGTTCTGTGTTTCCTTGTCTGGTTGTCTGTCGTGCACTTACTGAGTGTAGGGACCGTCGCCCAGTTGTACCCCATCGCCTAGGGCGGGTCGTTGCAAGTAGGCAGGGACTGAGTGGCGGGTAGATTAGGGCTCACTTGTCTGTTTCCCTATCACTGTCATTACACTTATACTGTATAAGATTACTGTCTGCTGGGGCCCTGTATCTAAGCCTACTATGTGGTAGGCTTAGATACACGGCCCATCAGACAGGATCATACATGGTCATGTATCTAAGCCCACCATGTGGTAGGCCTAGATACAGGGTCCATGTGTGATACTGTCTGTTAGACACTGTATCTAAGCCTACCACAAGGCAGGCTTAGATACAGGAGCTCAGCAGGCAGTAATGTTACACTTACCCTCCTCTTCGGCTCCGGGTGCAGCAGATGTCCCGACACCATCTAGCATTGTGACGTCATGACGTGAGAAGACGTCAGGACTTCCACTGCGATCGGGAAGGTGGGTAAGTATAGTGCTATTACTATAGTAACAGGGACCTGTGTATTTTATGACATAGGGCCCAGTTACCATAGTAAATTTTTATAGATGCGGTGTGGGGGGCTGAGGCCCGGTTGCAATTGCGACCTCTGCGACCCCTTCAGATACACCACTGAATGTGGCACTCGTCCGGGGATTCGGGGCACTGGGCCAAAGAACCGGGGCTTGGGCCTAGGAAGCCCGGTGCTAACGACGCCCCTGCGTTCCGTAGAACCGGGGCGAACCGGTTGGATCCCATGGGCCTCGGCTCCTGGACAGCCGCTGGAACCACCCATATTGGGATTTGCCACTGCACGTAGTGACTAAATAAACTGAAAAGCCACTTTGTTTGAGATACCATCTAGTAGCGCATTGGACCTCCTTTGGCCTTCAGTACTGCAGCAATTCATCGTGGCATAGATTCCACTAGGTGTTGAAATCGTTCCGCAAGAATATTGGCCCATGCAGACAGGAAAGCTTCTCGCTATTGCCGCTAAAGTGTCCATCTGTCATAGGGTAAACAGCTGCCATAAAGAGATAAACTTGGTCGCTCACAATGCTTAGGTAAACTCTACTGTTTAAACGTCCCTCTATTGGTATCAGACAACCCAGGGTGGGCCAGGAAAGTATTCCCCACACCAATACTCTACCTCCACCAGCCTGATCTGTTGACACTTGACAGGAAAGGCTCATCAATTCATGCTGCTTGCACCAAATTCTGAGCCTCCTATCAGCATGGTGCAACAAAAATCTGCATTTATCTCACCAGGTAATGTGTTCCATTGCTAAATGATCCAATTTTGGTGCTCTTTTGCCCATTGGAATCTTTTGCCTTTAGGTTTCCCTTAGACAGCAATTGCACTCGAATTGGTCAGCTGCTGTCAAAGCCCATCCGTGCAAAGGAAAGACATGTTGTGCTCTCAGACACTGTAATTGGAGTGCCAGCTTTGTATTCGGCTACAATTTGCATGACTGTGCAACGCCTATTCGTCAGAACGTTTCTGGACATCCTACTCTGACCCCGTTTGTCGACGAGTTATCGACCACAGGATCCCATTTTGCTGGATGTTTTTCCCCAATCACACCATTCTCAGCATACTGTCAACACTAATGCGCGAGAAAACCCCCCACTTTTTGCAGCTTTTAAAATACTGGACTACGGCTAGTCTAGGACTGATGACCATGCCTCATTCAAAGTTGCTCAGATCACTTAATTTTCCCATTATAATATGGATTCACACTGATTCATGGAAAACTTGCTCACTTTAGTTTGTGCTGCACTCTGGGGTCACGTGTCTAATTTCGATACAGTGAAGCTCCAATCGTAAAAAAATTAAGTGTCTCTAATACAGTGGCCAATCAGTGTATTACCACTTTACAGTGACTAGATAAATCCACCATATAGTGACAGGATTACACCTCCATACAATGGCTGGATAACAGCAACATACCATGACCTCATAATAAGTCTATACCGTGACTGGATAATATCTCAATACCGTTACTGGAAAATACCTCCATACTGTGACTGGATATTACCTCCATACCGTAAATGGATAAACCACTATATTGTGACTGGATAACACCACCATATAGTGACTGGATAATACCATCACACTGTGTCTAAATAACTGTTAGGAAAACAACTGTTCCCTTAAGGTCGCTATGACAACCTGCCTAGCATCTGGGCGTTTTTTGTTTTTTTACCTTGAGCCTATCTCTCTTCTCTGTCCATCTGCCAATCAGCTGTGGGGCTGTATTTATACCTGTCTTTTCCTACCTGTCTTTGCTTGTGAATTTTCCTATCCCCTGGTTTCTGATCAAGCTCCTGACTGCTCCTGCACTTCTGATTTCTGTACCTCGAGTATACTGACCTCGGCTTGTCTCTCATTAACGCTCCGCTTACCGATTCTGATTATCCACTCCCGGCTGGTTTTGACCATGGCTTGTCTGATTACCTCTACTCTGTTGCTGGACTTTCAGTTAACCTACTGGCTGTCTGTCCAGCTCAGGTTTTCCCACATTGCACCTCTTATTCAAAACTACACTCTGTTAAGACAACCTGGGTTCTAAGCAGCAAACTCCATCCAACCTTGCAGTCGGCTCTAGCGAACACCTTAGAGTAGCCTTAGACTCTGTCAATCAGAGTGGTAACGGATTTGAGGTTGCGGGTTTACGTGCACGCTCTCTCCCGGCAGACTCCAGCAAACGTTGAGGTATCGCTCCACTTGCATTTCCATAACAGAAGGAAACTGCGCAGTTCCGAGCACTCACTCCAGCGGCATTTCCTGTGGAGCCGAAAGTGAACTGACCTGATCGTTTCTCTAGAGATCGTAAGTCTTTTGTTAATTTTCGGAACAGTTGTAAATTATATTTTCTTCTGAGACCGATCTCCTCTGGAGCTGAGCAGCAGCGAGTGGGTATCTTTATTTCACTCTTGCAGGGTGATCCTCAAACCTGGGCCTTTTTATTGGGACCTGATGCCCCTGAAATTTTTTCTGTGGAATCATTTTTTGCAGCTCTGGGTTTAATTTATGGTGACCTGGATGTCTCTGGAGTAGCGGAGGCCAAGATGTTATCTCTCCAGCAGGGACTACGACCAGCCGAGGATTATTGTTCTGAGTTCAGACGACGGTCTATTTCTTCTCAGTGGAATCATGCTGCGCTCCGTTGCCAATTCCGCCGAGGCATTTCTGAAAACTTAAAGGATCTCTTAATTAATTATCCTCCACCCCTTACTCCATAACAATAACCTCACCACTGGCGTAGCTATAGGGGTCGCAGCGGTCGCAATTGCGACCGGGCCCCGAAGCCAGGGGGGCCCACGGCCCCCCGCACCACATCAATAAAAAGTTACTATAGTAACTCGGGCCGCGGGCCCCTGTTACTATAGTAACATATTTTACTTACCTTCCTGTTTCCGGATCGCAGCGGAGGTCCTGACGTCAAGCGCTGTGCGCAGCACATGACGTCACAGCGCTATGCGCCGCGCACAGCATCGAGAGGACAGAACTCCCGCCGCGGCCGAAGAGGAAGGTAAGGTTAGCCCTGACTGGCGGGGTCCGACTCCCGGGACCCGCCAATCAGCTGTTTTGAAGGGGCCGCAGCACTCGTACGAGAGCTGCTCCCCTTCATTCCTGTCACTTCATTCCGGTCACACTGTGAATCGGTGTCGGCGATTCACAGTGTGAGCGAGTAGTGAAATGAAGGGGAAGCAGCTCTCGTACGAGTGCTGCGGCCCCTTCAAAACAGCTGATTTGCGGGTCCTGGGAGACACATCAGCTATTGATGGCCTATCCTGAGGATAGGCCATCAATATTTAGGGACTGTACAACCCCTAAGCCTACGATGTAGCAGGCTTAGGGGGCCCATGAGACAGGATCACAGATTGTGTGATCCTGTCTGCTGGGCCCTGTATCTAAGCCAATCACATGGAAGGCTTAGATACATGGCCCATGCGTGATCCTGTCTGCTGGGCCCTGTATCTAAGCCAATCACATGGTAGGCTTAGATACATGGCCCATGTGTGATCCTGTCTATGGGCCCTGTTTATAAGCCTACCACACTGTAGGTTTAGATACAGGGCCCCAGCACACAGTAATCTTATACTGTATAAGATTACTGTCTGCTGGACCCTTTATCTAAGCCCACGTTGTGGTAGGCTTAGATACAGGGTCCCACAGACAGTATCACACATGGGCCCTGTATCTAAGCCTAACACACGTGTTACTAATCATTTATGGTGTGTTTTCTTACAGGTTCGGTCGTTGGACTACGTCGGATTCCAGGACTACTTCGATGACAGCTTTTTTTTTATGATCAATAAAATGGTTAATGAGGGCTGTATGGGTTTTTTTTTTATTTCAATAAAATATTTTTTCTATGTCTTTGTGTTTTTTTTTAAACTATATTACTACCGCCTTAGTAATGGCCGCTGGCTGATTGACAGCATCCATTGCTAAGGCGGGGCTTAGTGTTAGCCGATGCAGAGGCGAACACTAACCCCCTTTATTACCCCGGTACCCACCGCCACCAGGGGTGCTGGGAAGAGCCGGGTACCATCCAGTACTCGACCATCTATAGTGATGGTCGGCCACTGGGGTGGCCGCAGGCTGGTATTATCAGGAGGGGAAAGGCCAAAAACAGTGGCCTTTCCCACCCTGGTGATGCTAGGCTGTTGCTGCTTTATTGTATCTGGCTGGTTATGAAAAATGGGGGGGACCCCACGTCATTTAAAAAAATAAAAAAAAAAATATAAAAAATAATTGGAAAGAACGATGTGGGGTCCCCCCCAATTTTCATAACCAGCCAGATACAACACAGCAGCAGCAGGCAGCATTACAAGGGTGGGAAGGGCCACTGTTTTTGGCCTTCCCCAGCCTAATACTACCAGCCTGCGGCCACCCCGGTGCCTGCCCGTCACTACAGATGGTCGGGTACTGGTTCGTACCCGGCTCTTCCCAGTACCCCTGGTGGCGGTGGGTACCGGGGTAAAAATGGGGGTTAGTGTAGCCTCTGCACCGGCTAACATTAAGCCCCGCCTTAGTAATGGAGGTTGTCAATCAGCTAGCGGCCATTACTAAGGCGGTGATAATAAAGTTTAAAAAGATACAATCACATAGAAAAAATATTTTATTGAAATAAAAAAACACAACCCTCATTAACCATTTTATTGAGAATAAAAAAAACGCCGTCATTGAAGTCCTCGAATCCGAAGTCCAACAACCGAACCTGTAAAAAAAACAGTAACACATAAAGAAGCAAAATTATTATTCTTACCTGTCCTGGGTCCAGCGCTGGAGCCGCAATGTCAGCGAGCTGGGCCCTGTATCTAATCCAATCATGTGTGATACTGTCTGCTGAGCTGTGTATCTAATCCAATCATGTGTGATACTGTCTGCTGGACCCTGTATCTAATCCTATCATGTGTGATACTGTCTGCTGGGCCCTATATCTAATCCGATCATGTGTGATACTGTCTGCCGAGCCACTGTATCTAATCCTATCATGTGTGATACTGCCTTCTGAGCCACTGTATCTAATCCTATCATGTGTGGTACTGTCTGCTGAGCCACTGTATCTAATCCTATCATGTGTGATACTGTCTGCTGGGCCACTGTATCTAATCCTATCATGTGTGATACTGTCTGCTCAGCCACTGTATCTAATCCTATCATGTGTGATACTGTCTGCTGAGCCACTGTATCTAATCCTATCCATAGTTTATAGGGTCGTAGTGCTATAGATATGCTATGCTATCTCCTATACACACATTTGTTTTTGGGCGGACACATATGTATTGGGGCTATTTCCCCTGACATTTTAAGCCCTGAGGGTATGTTCACACGGCAGCGTCTGTTACGGCTGAAATTACGGTGCTGTTTTCAGGAGAAAACAGCACCGTAATTTCAGCCGTAATGGCATGTGCAGGCGTCTTTCGCTTCGCTGCGTCCATTACGGACGTAATTGGAGCTGTTTTTCTATGGAGTCCATGGAAAACGGCTCCATTTACGTCTGAAGAAGTGACAGGTACTTCTTTGACGCGGGCGTCTTTTTTACGCGCCGCCTTTTGACAGCGGCGCGTAAAAAAAAATGACCGTCGGCACAGAACATCGTTATACCCATTCAAATGATTGGGCAGATGTTTGCCAACGCTTTTGAGCCGCATTTTCGGACGTAATTTAATGCTAAAACGCCCGAATTACGTCCGTAAATAGGGTGTGTGAACCCAGCCTTAGTGACGCCCCGGCTGCTAGTGCTGCATTGTTAGGTCACTTAGGAGACCCAGCAATGCAGCTGAAAGCTGCGGAGCGTCGGCCATGAGAAGTTTGCGGGGGGGAGGGCCAGTAAGAATTTTTGCATCGGGGCCCATGAGCCTTTAGCTACGCCCCTGAACCTCACCATACAGTGACTATATATCACCCCTATATCGTGAATGGATAACACCTCCATACTGTTGCTGGATAATACTACGGGAATACCAATATTACCACTACACTGGGACTGAATACAGTGATCATATAGTGGTCAAATACCACACATGCGCTCTGCAGAGTATCACTACACTGCAGACTGGGCACATTTATAAAATACTGATCAGAAGCGGTCAAAGGCAGAATAAACAATTACATCCAGTGATTCACAGGTGAAGTCCTCTCTGATTGATGTTGTTAACTTTCCTTTTCTTTTCTATCTAGCCCAAACCGCCATGATGACTTCTTTCAGCTACGTCTGTGAAGGGTTTGCTGCACAGAAATCTTTGACTCCATGCTTTCCCAGCACATCCCTACCATGTTCACAAACCCCCCATCCTGCTGCCGCCTTAATAATTCTGCTGTAACCCCTAATAATGTGCCTGATGTGATGCTCATTGCCCCCAAATACTACTGCAGTAAAAGACAGTGCCTCAGAGGAAAAAGGGGCATTCACATAGAGCCCCAAAAGTGCCACTCAGTAAATAGTACTATACAGATAGGGCTCTATAATTAATAGTGGCATACACATAGTGCCTACTTTAAAGTGCTCTTCCATACATATACTGTAGTGTCACATAGTAAGCAGGACAGATAGAGCAGTACAGTCATTGTGCGTTTAGTGGTTAAAATCAGAGGGAATTTGAGTCTTTAGGGGGCTTACTGAGGCTTTTTCTGTTGGATTTTGTATGAAACGAACAAAAAAAAATTGTGTCATGTTCCATTGAATGTAGGGCATCATACTGTTTTAAGGAGGAAGCCCTTGACTGAAGATGACATGCTTTACATGTTTAAGGGGTTAAATTCCCTGTTGATTTAGATTCACCCTTGTGTTATACTCCCAAAAGGGAAAGTACCAAGTCATAGGGGGTTTATGTATATGCCCTGCCTTTGTTAATCAACGGTCACGCCCCCCCCCCCCTCTGGGTATGCTGATAATGGTTCCTCCCATTGACACATAGGCAGAGGAGATGAGCTGTTCCTCCACTTTCTGGCTGCCTTTTCCAGGAGTCGCCCGCCCCTATTTATTATTTTTCTCTATTGTTAACATATCTCATGCTTTAAAAAAATAATAATAATTAATAATTGAACGGACTAATTTATAACCAGAGTTTGATACTTTTATAGTATGACCTTCTTAGCCCAGAGGAAGGGTGATCTTCCAGCCATGGTTTCCCTCACGGGGGTCTTTCCTTTCCTGTGTGCTGGAGGGTGACTCTTCGTGAGTCGGAGGTTAGCCGATCACATGAATGCCATTTGCACTTTATTCTGTTTTCATATCTTGTTTATTGTTTGTTCATATTTTATTCTGAAAACAAATCACAGCTGCTGGTCTGAGATGGTGATGATGGTGGAGCTGAAGGCGGACATGCCCACTCGGAGTCCGGTGGCAGGCATACCGTGTTTACATTATGAGAGAACGGTTGTTGATGTGGAGATTTTATAAATTGGAGATCTAATAAGAGCTGTGACTGACCCACATCCATCAAAAATTAATTATGTGTTGTGTTTTTATTGCGGCAGTGAAAGGGCAACTCACGTAATAAGCTTATGGTCTCTGTGGTCTGCCTGTGGTTGCGGGTCATGGCTCCGGTGCGTTATGGCCAGTCCTTTCCTGCGGGGGGGGGGGGGGGGATTTTGCCGGCCTCTCAGTGCCTTCTAGTGCAGGGTCAGGAGGGGCAGGAGGGAAATCCGGGTTCTGCTGGCAGTTTAATGAGGGCCAGTGTAAGTTCGGACCGGGTTGTAAGTTCAAACATAGTTGTTCCTCCTGCGGCGGGACTTCCCACGGAGTGTTTCAGAAAAGGTAAGGGACGGGGGCCAGGGGGCGCTAGCCAAGGGCTTGACTCCGGTGAAGTGGGAAGAAATGGAGCCCTTCCTAAATAGATTTCCTGATAGATCGCGAGCGGTTTTGTTATTAATTGGTTTTCGGGTTGGTTTCCGTATCCCTGCCCCCTCTCATGAGGTTCCATTTTCATTGCGTAATATGCGTTCGGCGTTGCAGTATGCAGGGTTGGTTAGGGATAAGTTGCGAAAAGAGGTTGAGTTAGGGTGTATGGTGCGTCCCTTTGTTTATTGCCCTTTTCCGGATCTAGTGGTATCTCCGCTTGAGGTGGTGCCCAAGAAGGAGCCGAATAAATTTCGGCTCATACATCATTTATCTTATCCGGGGAGTGGTCGGTTAACGATGGCATCTCTCCTGAACTCTGCTCCGTGGTTTATACCTCGTTTGATGCGGTGGTTGACTGGGTGCGTCGTTATGGTGCAAGGGCTTTGATTGCGAAAACAGATATCGAATCGGCTTTTCGCCTCCTCCCGGTGCATCCCGATAGCATACGGCTGTTAGGGTGTTATTGGGACGGGGTTTATTTTGTGGATCGTGCCTCCCAATGGGTTGTTCGATTTCCTGTGCCTATTTTGAGGCTTTTAGTTCCTTCCTGGAGTGGGTGGTCTGTGATGTGGCGGGCGTCTCATCGGTAATACATTACTTAGACGCTTTCTTGTGTGTTGGTCCAGCGGGTTCCTCGGTTTGTTCTAATTTGCTGCGCACGATAGAGTGGGTGGCGAGTAGGTTCGGTGTATCTTTGGCCCTTGACAAAACAGAGGGGCCTAGCTCCTGTCTAGTCTTTCTGGTAATCACGATTGATTCTGTAAGGCTGGAGTGTCGTCTTCCTGGGGATAAACTTGAGGCTTTGCGGGCGGAGATGGATCGGGCTAGGCATTTGCGAAAGATCTCCTTGCGCGAGTTGCAGTCCTTGTTGGGCAAACCCAATTTTGCTTGTCGAATTATGCCCATGGGTTGGATTTTTAGTAGGCAGCTGTCGTGAGCGACGGCCTGGGTGAAGGCCCCACATCATTTTATTCGGCTGAATAAAGAGCTATGGGCTGATTTGGCGGTTTGGTTCGAGTTTTTGCATAGGTACAATGGGAAGTCCTTTATTATGTCCCCGGTGGTGGACAGTGTTGATTGGGAGTTATTTACAGACGCGGCAGGGGGCGCGTGTTTCGGTGCTTACTGCAAGGGGCAGTGGTGCGCGGCTCGCTGGCCGCAGGAGTGGGTGGATCTGGGATTGGTAAAGAACCTTGCTTTCCTGGAACTCTTTCCTATTCTGGTTGCGGTGGAGATTTGGAGCGATAGGTTTCGGGACAGCAAGGTCCGTTTTCGTTGTGACAATCTGGCGGTGGTAGTGGCTATTAACAATGTGTCAGCTTCTCCCCCCCCCTGGTCGTTCACCTGTTGAGACATTGATTGTTGCGTTGCCTGTCCCTGAACGTGTGGATAGTTGCGGTCCATGTGCAGGGGGTCCAGAATGACATTGCAGATTCTCTTTCTCGATTGCAGTGGGATCGTTTTCGCTTGTTGGCTTCGGACGCGGATTCGGAAGGGAACTCCTTCCCCGAGTGGCTGTGGGGGCTGGCTTGCGAGGAGGATTGATTCGATCTTCTTTTGCACCCGGGGTTTGCTCTGCTTATGATTCTGCGTGGAGGGATTGGGAAGGACAGATGACGATCACGTGGTGGCGCTGCTGGTTTTTCTGGGACAGGTTTCTATTGCGGGATGGTCCATATCCAAGGTTAGTCATTTTGTTGTAGCCCTGGCCTTTGGTTTTAAGCTCCAGGGTTGCAGGGATATTACAAAATGTTTTTTGGTTGGCCAGGCCCTGAAGGGTTATAGAAAGGGGAGGGTGTTACCTGATCGTCGCCGCCCTGTGTCTTTTGTGTTATTGGAACAGTTGTGGGGGGTGTTGGTGGATGTTTGTTTTTCAGATTTTGAAGTGACCTTGTATAGATTGGCATTCTCGTGGGTGTTTTTTGGGGCCATGCGGGTTGAGAACCTGGTGGCGCCTAGCACTAAGAGGGCTGGGGGTTGCGAATGGGGGATGTTTTGCTGGTGGACAGCAGTGTAGAGTTCTGGATCCAGCGCTCTAAAACGGATCAGTGTGGACGTGGTAAGCGACTGGTGTTGGGGGCAGCGGCGGGGGCCAGGATGTGCCCAGTCGCATGCTTTGCGGGTTATAGGGATGTTCGGCCAGTTGCAAGTGGGCAACTTTTGTGTCACGGTGATGGGTCCTTTTTGTCTCGTTACCAGTTTACCTGGGTTTTTCATAGTTGTCTTATGCAGTTAGGGTTGGATGGGTCCTTGTTTTCCCACGATTCCTTTCATATTGGGGCGGCAACAGAGGCAGCATCCTGGGGGTTGGGGTCGGACGTGGTGAAGCGGATAGGTCGGTGGGATTCCCGCCGTTTCCAGTTGTATGTGCGCCCGCAGTTTTTATAATGATTATGTGTACGTTGGTTCTGTACCCTCCCTTCATAAGGTTTATTTTATTACCTTTTGCTTTTATCATCCTAGGTCTCCCTTGCCAGTTGGTGTGGATTATTGGGCATTCCTATTTGCATTGGGGGGCGGAGCGGGCTGATGTTCATCCAGACGGGCGGCAGTTGGGTTTTCGGCGGGAGGAGGTATTGGTTTGGTGGCTGGGGAGTAGAGGTATGATGTGGAGTCGGGTGTTGCCTGAAGTCCATAGGTTTGCTCAGTTGGATAGGGCCCCTAATGTGCTAGTATTGCAGTGGGGGGTAATTATTTGGGTCGTCCCCCCTTTCGGGAATTGATCAGGGATATTAAGTATGATCTACTCAGGTTGCGGTCCAGTTTCCCGGGGGTTAAGGTGGTGTGGTCCGCAATTGTCCCGCGTAAGGCCTGGCAGCATGCTAGGTCTGTGACACGCTTAAATAAGGCCCGGGTGAATGACAAAAGGGCGGTTTCGGGGATTTGTGGTGAGGAATGGGGGCATCTTCGTGCGTCATTATGACTTTGAAGATGGCCAAGGTCATTTCTGGTTAGGTGATAGTGTTCACCTGACGGCTCTGGGGATTGATCTTTGGACTCTGCGCCTGCAGGAGGGGATCGAGTGGGCTCTTTTGCTGGGTGGGGGCTCTCATACTTAAAGGTTGTCTAAGTATGTTCGTGTGGCGGATTGGGGGTCCTTGGAGTTGGTGGTAAATTGGTGTGGGGGGGGGGTTCATCGGGGGTATGATTCCTCCCTAATTTATTATGGTTTAGTGGTCGGGTCAATTTGGGCTCTTGCTGGGTGTTATTTATACTTTTTTTTTTAAGCAGTTAGCCAGGCACCCTAAGTAAATTATTCCATTTATAAGATATACCGTATACGTATACGCATATGTTATTTATCAGTATGGTGACCTATATCTAATAAAATAATGTGACTTTGTAGGCAAATTCTAAAATAGAGGGGGTAGATCTCAAATAGGTTCCAGATGCTAAACTTGTCCTATCTACTTCAACACATTATTAGGCTGACAGCTGTAAATCTCCCTTCATTTAACAGGTTCCCGACCGCTGGCCGTAAATATACGGCCAGCGGTCAGGGTCTCTAAAGTCCGGCGTATAGTATATATACGGCCGCACTTCAGAGACTGTGCACGCGCGATCGCGTGCACACAGCTCTATGCCCTGGCTGTTGCTAACAGCCATGGGCACTGGGCAGAATGTCAGGGGTCAATCTTTTGGCCCCTGAACATGTGATCGCTGTGACAACCAATCACAGCGATCACATGCATTTCTGCATAGAAAACAGTGTGCACGCGATCGCGTGCACACAGCCCTGTGCCCTCGCTGTTACCAACAGCTCTGGGCACTGGGCAGAGTATCAGGGACCAATCTGATGGTCCCTGAACATGTGGTCGCTGTGACAACCAATCACAGCGATCACATGCATTCCTGCTTATAAAACAGTGTGCACGCGATCGCGTGCACACAGCCCTGTGCCCACGCTGTTACCAACAGCTCTGGGCACTGGGCAGAGTATCAGGGACCAATCTGATGGTCCCTGATCATGTGGTCGCTGTGAAAACCTATCACAGCGACCACATTTGTTATATTTTGACTTTTCTGGCAGTAAATCTCCTGCCTCTTTTCTTCTCCTCAAACATTGTTTCAGTTTGAGGAGAAGAAGAGACTCGGGAGAATTGCTGCCAGAAGATTACAGTTACAGTTACAAAAAAATACAGTTACACTCTAAAACATTCTCTGTATAGATAGATTTCTATCTATCTATACAATCTATCTATCCATCTATCTTTTTTTATATCTATCTACCTTTCTTTCTTTTATTCTATTAGAATAGGCAGGTAGGGAGTATATAATTATATATATATCCACATATATATAATATATATAGCAATAGCGGTTTATTTTTTTGTTAGCGGTAGTGTAGATATATATAGCAGTTAGTTTGTGTGTTTTATAAAAAAAATAAAAAAAATAAAAATTTGTTTAGTTAGTGTTAGTGTTAGTTACGTTATGGCGAGGAAGTTGTTTAGCGCCGAGGAGGCATACGCCATGCTGTGGTCTGAGTCGGAGACCGCATCAGAGATGGCGTCCGAGATGGAACCTGTTTTGGGCAGTGACGATGACAGCGTCACTTCAGGTTCATCTTCAGGGGACGTTGTCCCTGATGCAGTCGAAACTGCAGAACATGAAAGCGCAGGGCCAAGTAGCGCTGTAGCACGGGACAGCCTGGTCCCTCCAGTCCAGGCTCTTGTATGGGCACCTGCCCCATCTTTTGGGCCTAGAATCCACGGATTTACGGCCACTCCTGGCATAACCGTGGACAATACAAATTTTGTCCAAATGGATTACTTCCATTTATTTATAACGGACGACATCCTAAATCAGATTGTCCACGAAACAAATTTATATGCCACGCAATATATAAGGCAGAAACCTTCATCCACCCATGCCAGAGATTGGACGCCCACCAATTTGCAGGAATTAAAAAATTTTTTGGGGCTCACCCTAAATATGGGTATTGTCAAAAAGCCCTCCATTAGGTCTTACTGGTCAACAAGACCCGCCCAAGCCACCCCAGTATATTCTGCAGTAATGCCCAGGTCTCGTTATGAGACAATAATGAGGTTCCTCCACTTCAATGACAACGCACAGGCCCCCCCAAGTACCGATGCAAACCGGGATCGGTTGTTCAAAATAAGACCGCTAATAAATTCCCTGAATAATTTATTTCTGCAACTCTACACCCCTGAGCAGAATGTAAGTGTGGACGAATCCCTCCTCAACTTTCATGGCAGACTTAGCTTTCGCCAATATCTACCTTCCAAAAGGGCAAGATATGGCGTTAAGCTCTACAAATTGTGTGAAAGCGGGTCAGGATATACCACCGCCTTCAGGATTTATGAAGGGCGGGACCGCACAATAAATGTTCCTGGATGCCCCCCTGATCTTTCCACCAGCAGTAAGATTGTGTGGGAGATAATGCAGCCTCTGCTTCACAAGGGGTACCACCTGTACTGTGATAATTTTTATTCGAGTGTGCCCCTGTTTAGGCATTTGCATGCTGCAAGGACTGGGGCATGTGGTACCATGCGCAAAAACCGAATTGGTTTTCCACAGCAATTAGTGGGGAAGCGCATGGTAAAGGGGGACTCCTGTGCTTATGCATCTGAAGAATTGCTGGCGGTCAAGTTCAGGGATCGCAAAGATGTGTATGTGCTAAGCACGATTCATACCGCAGGAACAGTGGCAGTGAGGGAAAGAGGGGCAACATCGGACAAGCACAAACCAGTGAGCGTGTCCGAATATAACAAGTACATGGGGGGGGTGGATTTAAGCGACCAGGTTTTACAGCCCTATTTAGTAAAACGCAAAACTAAAACCTGGTACAAAAAGGTGGCCATTTATTTGTTACAGGTGGCCATCCACAACTCATTTGTGTTCTATAAAAAAAACAGAGGCAGAGACACATACCTGGATTTCCAGGAAAAAATTATTGAAGGCCTCATTTTTGATGTTCAGGACACCCGAGAATGCCCCTAGTCTGAGGATGTCACGCGACTGACTGAAAGACACTTCATCAGTCGGATTCCCCCAACAGCAACCAGAAGCAACCCCCAGAAAAAGTGCCGCGTCTGCAGAAAAGACGGGCACCGCAAATATTCCCGATATTTCTGTCCCTCATGTCCCTCACAACCAGGCCTGTGCATTGAGCCATGTTTTAAAAAATACCACACTGTTCTGAATTATTAGATTTTAGTTAATTTGTTGAAAATATATTTGCCCTACATTACGTTTTTATTTTTCCCATGATTTTACTCCAAGGGTGAGGGAGGGAATGGGTGGGGGGTGGATGTCATGTTTGATGTTTTCTAAAGTTCATCTGCTGGAGAGCTCCATTTGCATTAACCTGCAATTTCTTATTTTAGAAAACCCCAAAAAATAAATTCCCATTATACCCCTAGATGAATATTTTGAGATTTCTGCTTCAAGAGCAGATATTTTGGAAGTGTTATAGAAACTCTGTTGAGTTTTGTAAAACCAGCTTTGAAAAAAAGCGATTTGTGAAATAATCTTCTTCTATCCTCCGCCCTCCTACATCTCTATGTGATAAATAAGGCCACATATTTGGTATCCCCGTGCACGGGAGAAGTGGCAGAATGTGAACGGAGATTAATTTTGACCGTGGTCTATACCGTGTGTGAAAAATGCTGGTATAAACTGACGCATTTGCTAAAAAATTGCTAATTTTATTTTGATCCATCTTATTCAAGAAACTTTCAGAAGAAAACTGGACTGTCTAAAAATATGATAAACCCCTTGAAGGAAACCTTGTGGGGTCTACTTGTGTGAATGAAGTCATTTATGGGGTGTTTCTAATGTTTCAGCAGCATTAGGCCCCCCAGAAAACAGTATGCTGCTATAAAATCAAATGCAGAATTCCTGGACCAAAAAGCCTCCTTTTATGCCAAGCCCTGGCACATGCCCGCACAGTGAATAAGGCACACATATTTGGTATCCCCATGCACGGGAGTAGTGGAAGAACGTGAAAGGAGATGAATTTTGGCCGTGGTCTATACCGTGTGTGAAAAATACTAGCCTAAACTGACACATTTGCTAAAAAAGTGCTGATTTTATTTTGTTCCATCTTATTCAAGAAACTTTCAGAAGAAAACTGGACTTGCTAAAAATATGATAAACCCCTTGAAGGAAACCTTGTGGGGTCTACTTGTGTGAATGAAGTCATTTATGGGGTGTTTCTAATGTTTCAGCAGCATTAGGCCCCCCAGAAAACAGTATGCTGCTATAAAATCAAATGCAAAATTCCTGGACCGAAAAGGCCAAAAAGCCTCCTTTTATGCCAAGCCCTGGCACATGCCCGCACAGCGAATAAGGCACACATATTTGGTATCCCCATGCACGGGAGAAGTGGAAGAACGTGAAAGGAGATGAATTTTGGCCGTGGTCTATACCGTGTGTGAAAAATACTAGCCTAAACTGACGCATTTGCTAAAAAAGTGCTGATTTTATTTTGTTCCATCTTATTCAAGAAACTTTCAGAAGAAAACTGGACTTGCTAAAAATATGATAAACCCCTTGAAGGAAACCTTGTGGGGTCTACTTGTGTGAATGAAGTCATTTATGGGGTGTTTCTAATGTTTCAGCAGCATTAGGCCCCCCAGAAAACAGTATGCTGCTATAAAATCAAATGCAAAATTCCTGGACCGAAAAGGCCGAAAAGCCTCCTTTTATGCCAAGCCCTGGCACATGCCCGCACAGCGAATAAGGCACACATATTTGGTATCCCCATGCACGGGAGAAGTGGAAGAACGTGAAAGGAGATGAATTTTGGCCGTGGTCTATACCGTGTGTGAAAAATACTAGCCTAAACTGACGCATTTGCTAAAAAAGTGCTGATTTTATTTTGTTCCATCTTATTCAAGAAACTTTCAGAAGAAAACTGGACTTGCTAAAAATATGATAAACCCCTTGAAGGAAACCTTGTGGGGTCTAATTGTGTGAATGAAGTCATTTATGGGGTGTTTCTAATGTTTCAGCAGCATTAGGCTCCCCAGAAAACAGTATGCGGCTCTAAAATCAAATGCAAAATTCCTGGACCGAAAAGGCCAAAAAGCCTCCTTTTATGCCAAGCCCTGGCACATGCCCGCACAGCGAATAAGGCACACATATTTGGTATCCCCATGCACGGGAGAAGTGGAAGAACGTGAAAGGAGATGAATTTTGGCCGTGGTCTATACCGTGTGTGAAAAATGCTAGCATAAACCGACGCAATTGTTAAATTCTTGCATTTTTTTCCAATTTTGCCCACTTTAGAGAAAAAAAAAAAATGATATATACTGACAAATGCCACTAAAACAAAGCCCTATCTGTCCTTTAAAAAGAGTGTAAAATTCAAAGATGAACTTTATTCACCTGCAGAGTTATAGTCCTCTAAAGAAGCGCATAGCAAAATTGTGAAATTTGCTCTGGTCATTTAGCTGTAAAACAGCCTAGTCCTTAACCGGTTAAAGAGATATCATAGAGACAGATAGAGTCGAACCCTGATAATGTAACTGCAGTCCAGACATCCTATCTTATTACTTCCTATCATCCACAGATAACAGCAAATAAAGTAAAGGAGGTGGCTGCTGTTTTGTTGTGGTGCCTAGAAAGAAGGGCAAAACCGGTGGTTTGTTGATCATTGACCAAATCCATGGAACCAGTTGGGTTTTGGACATACAGTAGTATGTGTGTCTGATGTAGTAGTATTAGGCTGGGTTCCCACGTAGTGTAAACGATGCCGAATTTCCCCAACGGCATTCGGTGCAGAAATGCTGCAGCATTTACAGTAGCATCAAAGTGAATGAGAATTCGAAAATCTCATGCCGACGCTGCGGGACAAAACCGCACAAAAGTCGTGCGAAAAATGTTCTGCGGTGTGTTTTTCAATTCTGCAGCATGTCAATTTATGCTGCGTGTTTGGCCAATAGACTTCAATGGGGAGTAGAAATTCTGCTACAGATTTATGTTGTTGTGGTTTTTACAGCGTTTACGCAGCAGAAACACAGTGAAAAACGCTGGAAATCTGCAGGTGCGCGTATACTTTGCTATATCCAATATTTAACACTAAATCCGCTGGTAAAACCGCTGCGGAAAAAACGCAGCATTTCCGCAGCAATATGAGCAGGGAAAACGTACTACTTGGTGTGGATTTCTGTGACATATTTATCAGCGTTTTTCTAGAGATTCTGCTGCAGATTTTCTGTTGCAGAAAATCTGCAGCGTGTGTGGGAACATACCCTTACTGTCTGATGTTCGGCGCTGATCAGCGTCCTGCATGCTGAGTGCTCTGCTCAACCATAAAGAATAGAAGATCCCCCCTGTTTTACTCTCTGTTCTGCGGGCACTATGTTAGCTTTACCATCTTCAAAAGTTGTGTTATGTATGTTTATGTATCTATGTATGGGTTCATTGTGGTGTGTCCCTTCATATGTATTTTACAAAAAACACAAACAAATCTCAGAAGTCTGTATTGACCCCTAGATCCAGCCCTGATTGAATACGATATGTGGCCATTTGGTTGAGTCAAGGATGAACTTTGAGGCCCCATAATATTTTGGGTTGACCACTATTTGTCTTTAGATTCCCTCTGAAATTGGCAGTATCTGCTGGTAAACATCTCATATCTATAGTCAGCCAAGAGTATTCCCATTTAGTAAAGGCCTTTTTACATGGACCTCATATGAATGCTCGTTCCCAATCAATGCCCTGTGTAAATAGGGCAAAACTTCAGCTGATGAACGAGCAAACGCTCATTCATCGGCTCATCGCATCTTTTATGCAGCACTAAATATCATCGTTGTCCCCAGCACATCTCCCAGTGTAAACATGGAGATGTGCTGCCGACATGATGCAAATGCATGGGGACGAGCTCTTTACATTTAGGCTATGTTGACACAGGGCGGATACACTGCGTAAAAGCATACAGCGCATCCACCCTGGGCGCCGCAGGGAATTCCGGCCATTTTTCAGTATTTCTGCTGAGGAAAAGTTTCATACTTACATAGCCATGGCGACGCATCCCACTGATGTCCTGCAGTCCGGCCTCCTGGGATGACGTTTCATCCCATGTTATTGGCTGCAGCGGTCACATGGGATGAAACGTTATCCCAGGAGGCTGGCTTGTATGAAGAAACACAGAATTCTGGGTAAGTATAAGATGTTTTTTTTCTGACTGGCGTTATTTGCTGCTTTTCCACCACAAAAAACGCAACATCTTCTATCTGTTGCGGGTTCCACCTCCCTATTGAATTCAATGGGGAAATACCACAACATATAAGCAGCAATTACATAAATAAAATTTACATGCTGCGGATTTAAAAAAATGCACCGCAAGTCAATTTCTGAGCGGCTTTTCCACACAGCATTTACGCAGCGTGTGGATGACATTTCTTCAAATCTTATCCACTCTGCTGCTACTGTATTATGCTGCGGATTTTCCACAACAAAATGCATTGCGGAAAATCCGCAGTATTTACACTAGGTGTGAGCTTACCCTAAGGGCTCATTCAGACGAGCGTAAAACTCGTGTGCTGTGCATGGAAATCACGCACAGCACACGGACCCATTGATTTCAATGGGGCCGTTCACACATGCCGAAGTTTTCACGCAGCGAGAGTGCGTTGCATGAAACTCACTGCATGTCCTATATTTTCACGCACCTACGTGCCCATTGAAATCTGTGTGCTGTTTGTGAGTTGCGCATCAATTCCATAAAAAAAAGTGCTTTGTGAGTGTGTGAAAAACACATGCCACTCGCAAAGCACAGATGCAATAACGCAACGCACACGGACCAGATTTACGCGTGAGGACTAAGAAGTGTATGCTTATTTGGTGTAACCTCCATGTGAGCACTACTTATCTCTGTGTCTTCTGAACTTCTTGTCCTGACTAGTCCTGTTGTCTGACTACTTTCCATATGGCCTGTTGATGCAAACTGATGCTAAGGCACAGTGCCATATACAATACACACTTCATGAATACACACTTTATTTGCAGTGTCTCATAACAAACATCATTTAGAACAGGCGTAAAGCTGTGTCCTATGTGGGATATAAATAGGTGATATATAATGACTGTACAGAGAAGGTTCTCAGGAGATGAGGAGTGTCACAATATGGGAGCTGCGTTGGCGTATATTATTAGCTTCTGATTTCATTTACACTACCGTTCAAAAGTTTAGGGTCACTTAGAAATGTCCTTATTTTTGAAAGAAAAGCACAGTTTTTTTCAATGAAGATAACATTAAATTAATCAGAAATACACTCTATACATTCTTAATGTGCTAAATGACTATTCTAGCTTCAAACGTCTGGTTTTTAATGCAATATCTACATAGGTGTATAGAGGCCCCTTTCCAGCAACCATCACTCCAGTGTTCTAATTGTACATTGTGTTTACTAAATGGGTTCTTTAGCTCTGTATATACAACAGAAGAAAGAGCAGCTGATGTAGCCGGTGCCAGTGCTGTTAATATATCAGTTGATATACTGAATTGGATGAATGTAGATATGGTCCAAGCTAAATTAAATTAAATAAATGTGCACAGGGCCCCGGGACCAGATGGGTTACACCCTAGAATTCTTAAAGAGCTTAGTTCAGTTATTTCTGTCCCCCTTTTCATAATATTCAGAGAATCTCTAGTGACTGGTATAGTGCCAAGGGACTGGCGCAGCGCAAATGTGGTGCCTATTTTCAAAAAGGGCTCTAGGTCTTCCCCGGGTAATTATAGACCAGTAAGCTTAACATCCATCGTGGGGAAAATGTTTGAGGGGCTATTGAGGGACTATATACAGTATTATGTGACAATAAATAGCATTATAAGTGACAGCCAGCACGGTTTTACTAAGGACAGAAGTTGTCAAACTAACCTAATCTGTTTTTATGAAGAGGTGAGCAGAAGCCTAGACAGAGGGGCCGCTGTGGATTTAGTGTTTTTGGACTTTGCAAAGGCATTTGACACTGTCCCCCATAGACGCCTAATGTGTAAATTAAGGACTATAGGTTTAGAAAATATAGTTTGTAATTGGATTGAGAATTGGCTCAAGGACCGTATCCAGAGGGTTGTGGTCAATGATTCCTACTCTGAATGGTCCCCAGTTATAAGTGGTGTACCCCAGGGTTCAGTGCTGGGACCACTATTATTCAACTTATTTATTAATGATATAGAAGATGGGATTAATAGCACTATTTCTATTTTTACAGATGACACCAAGCTATGTAATATAGTTCAGTCTATGGAAGATGTTCATGAATTGCAGGCAGATTTAAACAAACTAAGTGTTTGGGCGTCCACTTGGCAGATGAAGTTTAATGTAGATAAATGTAAAGTTATGCATCTGGGTACCAACAACCTGCATGCATCATATGTCCTAGGGGGAGCTACACTGGCGGATTCACTTGTTGAGAAGGATCTGGGTGTACTTGTAAATCATAAACTCAATAACAGCATGCAGTGTCAATCAGCTGCTTCAAAGGCCAGCAGGATATTGTCGTGTATTAAAAGAGGCATGGACTCACGGGACAGGGATGTAATATTACCACTTTACAAAGCATTAGTGAGGCCTCATCTAGAATATGCAGTTCAGTTCTGGGCTCCAGTTCATAGAAAGGATGCCCTGGAGTTGGAAAAAATACAAAGAAGAGCAACGAAGCGAATTAGGGGCATGGAGAATTTAAGTTATGAGGAAAGATTGAAAGAATTAAACCTATTTAGCCTTGAAAAAAGACGACTAAGGGGGGACATGATTAACTTATATAAATATATTAATGGCACGTACAAAAAAATATGGTGAAATCCTGTTCCTTGTAAAACCCTCTCAAAAAACAAGGGGGCACTCCCTCCGTCTGGAGAAAAAAAGGTTCAAGCTGCAGAGGCGACAAGCCTTCTTTACCGTGAGAACTGTGAATCTATGGAATAGCCTACCGCAGGAGCTGGTCACAGCAGGGACAGTAGATGGCTTTAAAAAAGGGTTAGATAATTTCCTAGAACAAAAAAATATCAGCTCCTATGTGTAGAAATGTTTCCTTCCCTTTTCCAGTCCCTTGGTTGAACTTGATGGACATGTGTCTTTTTTCAGCCGTACTAACTATGTAACTATGTAACTGTGTTAGAAGGCTAATGGATGATTAGAAAACACTTGAAAACCCTTGTGCAATTATGTTAGCACCGCTGTAAACAGTCTTGCTGTTTAGAGGAGCTATAAAACTGACCTTCCTTTGAGCTAGTTGAGAATCTGGAGCATTACATTTGTGGGTTCGAATAAACTCTCAAAATAGCTAGAAAAAGAGAGCTTTCATGTGAAACTCGACAGTCTATTCTTGTTCTTAGAAATAAAGGCTATTCCATGCGAGAAATTGCCAAGAAACTGAAGATTTCCTACAACGGTGTGTACTACTCCCTTCAGAGGACAGCACAAACAGGCTCTAACCAGAGTAGAAAGAGAAGTGGGAGGCCCCGCTGCACAACTGAGCAACAAGACAAGTACATTAGAGTCTCTAGTTTGAGAAATAGACGCCTCACAGGTCCTCAACTGCAGCTTCATTAAATAGTACCCGCAAAACGCCAGTGTCAACGTCTACAGTGAAGAGGCGACTCTGGGATGCTGCCCTTCAGGGCAGAGTGGCAAAGAAAAGCCATATCTGAGAATGGGTAATAAAAGAAAAAGATTAATATGGGCAAGAGCACACAGACATTGGACAGAGGAAGATTGGAAAATAGTGTTATGGACAGACGAATCGAAGTTTGAGGTGTTTGGATCACACAGAAGAACATTTGTGAGACACAGAACAACTGAAAAGATGCTGGAAGAGTGCCTTACGCCATCTGTCAAGCATGGTGGAGGTAATGTGATGGTCTGGGGTTGCTTTGGTGCTGGTAAAGTGGGAGATTTGTACAAGGTAAAAGGGATTTTGAATAAGGAAGGCTATCACTCCATTTTTCAACGCCATGCCATACCCTGTGGACAGCGCTTGATTGGAGCCAATTTCATCCTACAACAGGACAATGACCCAAAGCACACCTCCAAATGATGCAAGAACTATTTAGGGAAGAAGCAGGCAGCTGGTATTCTATCTGTAATGGAGTGGCCAGCGCAGTCACCAGATCTCAACCCCATAGAGCTGTTGTGGGAGCAGCTTGACCGTATGGTACGCAAGAAGTGCCCATCAAGCCAATCCAACTTGTGGGAGGGGCTTCTGGAAGCATGGGGTGAAATTTCTCCCGATTACCTCAGCAAAATAACAGCTAGAATGCCAAAGGTCTGCAATGCTGGAATTGCTGCAAATGGAGCATTCTTTGACGAAAGCAAAGTTTGAAGGAGAAAATTATTATTTCAAATAAAAATCATTATTTCTAACCTTGTCAATGTCTTGACTATATTTTCTAGTCATTTTGCAACTCATTTGATAAATATAAGTGTGAGTTTTCATCGAAAACACAAAATTGTCTGGGTGACCCCAAACTTTTGAACGGTAGTGTACATCAACAAGACTAATCAATATTGTAAGGGGTTTTCCCATCATAGACATTTATGGCATATCAATTTTAGATGCCAGAAATGTTTCATTGGCTGCCTTGATTATAGAAGATAGAAAACAGATGAGAGATTGACTTACCTATTTCTCTCTGATCCAGCATGGAGACCAAAACCGTCAGCCACCTTCTTCTGAAATAATGAAACAATGGAGGAGCTGATAGTACCTCATAATACAGACTAACAGCACTTCAGTAGTAAAATAAGCGACCACGTCGGTCACCTCAAAGGTCTATGGAGTACATTACCTGGCATGAGATGTCAGGGGGAGGGGGAGATCAGACAGCTTTAATCCTGTGCGATCCTATTGTTTTTCCAAGATCAACAGAACGAAAAGGTATCGGGCAGCTTTTTATTTCCAATGCCTTCAAAAAACTCACATGTTTGTTCACCTGATGCAAACAAATATAATAATTGAGGAATTAGACACCTTAACTGTTGACTTGTCAGGCTCGTATGGCAGGCCTAATGTATATTATTACAATAATATAGAACGATAATAGACAGGACTGAAAATAACCTCTGTACGTCAACCCCGTCAACACCCCCCCCCCCCCAGGTGTCAAATCTGTCTGTGAATAGGTTTCATCAACCAAAATAAATAGATCATTATCTAATGATCTGATGTTTAGGCTGTTCTATTTATCTGCCCACTCCAAGCCCACTAATCTTCTATCATCATGTTTACTTGTGTTTGATCATCTTTAAGATTTCATGTTTCCCAATCTTAAGCAGTATGAACACGTTGAGTGTAATTATGCGGCTGCATTTCCCTGCTAGGTAGAAGCACTTTGTGCTTCCATATACCAAGGTGGCGCTTCAAACATGTTGGCAACTCTGTCATCTAAAAGAGGACCTCTTAAAATTGAAAGCCATGCCCTTTTTTTTCTTCTTTTTTTTATTACAACTATGAAGATTTTGTAGTTGTCCGAAAATAACAGGGGGCGGGTGTCTTAATATAGAGTTCAACATGAACGTCATTCTTTTCACAGCAGTAACCGTCTTCAGACACTTGGCATACATGCATTTATTATATTGCACAATTGTGTATGAAGATTGCAGTGTATGGACCACATCTGAAGGTCAAAACAAAGCTTGATATCTCAGTAATGTCACTATTGCTCCATTGTGCACATTTTTCTACTGACATATCACAAAGACGTGTCAGAATATAACATTGGTAGGGGTCTGAATATTGATGATCCCTAGAATAAACTACCAATGCTATCTTCTGACGTGCCTTTATGAGATTTGTAGAGGTCTCTTGCCACATCACACCAGAAAACCATTGGTGCATGTCAGCCTATGCAATTTATCTCTATTGCACCAATGTCTAACCGAGGAAAACTGCAAAGGAAAAGTAACCTAAACTTGAACAGATACTGGTCATTTTAAAATCCGTACCACTAGGCCACCAAGAACTGGTCCGGTCACATTCCAGGTACAGTATAAGGTTACTATCACAAGGTCACCAGAGACTGGGCAGTTTTCCAGGATTCTGTATCGCTAGATGGTCAGATATTCCACACTTATATGGGGATAAGGCACAATATATACCATTTGGGGATGTCCAAGCATTAAACTTGTTTAAAATATATATAATACTAGTATAGAAAACCCGTTACACGGGTTTGCCAGCAAAAGGAATGCTAAGTATTTGTAAAAAATATTATAAAAAATATAAGTGTATTTTAAAACCTAATTACCAAAATTTGAAACCTAAGAAAAATGCGGAAGCGTTTGCTGAATAATAGATTATTCACCCAGGGTAAAGGACATGGACCTCCTTCCGTTTGTTACCCTATAATGTAGTAGATGTTACCTGCAGTCCTATGTAACACCACAGATAACACAGTGATAACTAGTACAGATAATGTAGATGTTACCTGCAGTCATATGTAACACCACAGATAACACACAGTGATAACTGAGTACAGATAATGTAGATGTTACCTGCAGTCCTAGACTATGTTCACACAGAGCTTTTTGATGAGTTTTTTGACGTGGAAACCGCCCTGCAAAACTTGTCAACAATGGGCCGAAAATGCCTCTCATTGATTTCAATGGGAGGCGGAGGCGGCTTTTTCCCGCGAGCGATAAAACTGCCTCGCGGGAGAAAGAAGGGACATGCCCTATCTTTGGGTGTTTATGCCTCTGACCTCCTATTGACTTCAATGGGAGGCAGAGAAAGCGTATTTAGCTGCGTTTTATGCCTGCGGTGCTCAATGGCCGCGGGTGAAAAACGCAGCGAAAAACACAGCGAAAATCGGTGTGCAGGGAAAGGAAAATCTGCCTCAAACTTCCAAACTGAATTTTGGGGCAGAAATTCCGCCTGCAAAAAACTCTGTGTGAACATAGCCCTATGTAACACCACAGATAACACAGTGATAACTCTGAGTACAGATAATTTAGATGTTACCTGCAGTCCTATGTAACACCACAGATAACACAGTGATAACTCTCTGAGTATAGATAGATGCACACACAGAAATATATACACATACAGATACATATATAGGCACTTAGACACACAAATACACACACACAAAGATACACATGCTGGAACTTATACACACAAACACAGTGACAAACAGACAAATAGAGGCACAAACAACAGACAGACTGAGCACACACATCTCCTTCCTCACAGGCTTCTTGCAGGATCGGCTGTGGGCGGAGCTAACTGTGCCTCGGACACCACATACTTCCCAAATATATATATGATAATAGACTATATGAAAAGAAGGGCAACTGTGTCTTCAAAAGCTGCCAGGGTAAGTAAAATAAGTGAAGGAAAGGTAAAGTTGTTATGGGGAAAGACATGGGGGAGGGGTAGAAAGGGATAGCTAGGTGCTGGCCTATTAAATGGACATCAGGGAAAGCATCAAGGTCTGTGGACATGCATAGTCTGTCCAGGGGAAAGTAGACTTTAAGAGAAGGAAGAGTTACTAAATGGGTTCTTCAGCTATGTATATACAACAGAAGAAAGAGCAGCTGGTGCCAGTGCTGTTGATATATCAGTTGATATACTGAATTGGATGAATGTAGATATGGTGCAAGCTAAATTAAATAAAATAAATGTACACAAGGCCCCGGGACCAGATGGGTTACACCCTAGAGTTCTTAAGGAGCTTAGTTCAATTATTTCTGCCCCTCTCTCCATAATATTTAGAGATTCTCTAGTGACTGGTATAGTGCAAAGGGACTTGCGCAGGGCAAATGTGGTGCCTATTTTCAAAAAGGGCTCTAGGTCTTCCCCGGGTAATTATAGACCAGTAAGCTTAACATCCATTGTGGGGAAAATGTTTGAGGGGCTATTGACGGACTATATACAGGATTATGTGACAATAAATAGTATTATAAGTGATAACCAGCATGGTTTTACTAAGGACAGAAGCTGTCAAACCAACTTGATTTGTTTTTATGAAGAGGTGAGCAGAAGCCTAGACAGAGGGGCCGCTGTGGATATAGTGTTTTTGGACTTTGCAAAGGCATTTGACACTGTGCCTTATAGACGTCTAATGGGTAAATTAAGGACTATAGGTTTAGAAAGTTTAGTTTGTAATTGGATTGAGAATTGGCTCAAGGACCGTATCCAGAGAGTTGTGGTAAATGATTCCTACTCTGAATGGTCCCTGGTTATAAGTGGTGTACCACAGGGTTCAGTGCTGGGTCCACTATTATTCAACTTATTTATTAATGATATAGAGGATGGGATTAATAGCACTATTTCTATTTTTGCAGATGACACCAAGCTATGTAATATAGTTCAGACTATGGAAGATGTTCGTGAATTGCAAGCTGATTTGAACACACTAAGTGTTTGGGCGTCCACTTGGCAAATTAAGTTTAATGTAGATAAATGTAGAGTTATGCACATAGGTACGAACAACCTGCATGCATCATATGTCCTAGGGGGAGCTACACTGGGGGATTCACTTGTTGAGAAGGATCTGGGTGTACTTGTAGATCATAAACTAAATAACAGCATGCAATGTCAATCAGCTGCTTCAAGGGCCAGCAAGATATTGTCGTGTATTAAAAGAGGCATGGACTCGCGGGACAGGGATATAATATTGCCACTTTACAGAGCATTAGTGAGGCCTCATCTAGAATACGCAGTTCAGCTCTGGGCTCCAGTTCATAGAAAGGATGCCCTGGAGTTGGAAAAAAATACAAAGAAGAGCAACGAAGCTAATAAGGAGCATGGAGAATCTCAGTTATGAGGAAAGATTAAAAGAACTAAACCTATTTAGCCTTGAAAAAAGCCGACTGAGGCCCCATGCACACGACCGTGCCCGCAATCACGGCTGGCCGCCGACTGACAGCCGCATTTTCAGGCCGTGCTCCCATACAAAGCACGGCTCACAAAATGCAAAAGAACGGACATGTTCCATAATTTTCGGAACATTTCCACGGCAGGGACACCCTTCCGTAGTGATACGGAAAGGTGTCCGCGTTCAATGAAAGTGAATGGGTCCATATTTGCGGACCGCAATTGTGGTCCGCAAAAACTGAGTTTTTTTACGGTCGTATGCATGGGGCCTAAGGGGGAACATGATTAACTTCTATAAATATATGAATGACACATACAAAAAATATGGTGAAATCCTGTTCCATGTAAAACCCCCTCAAAAAACAAGGGGGCACTCCCTCCGCCTGGAAAAAGAAAGGTTTAACCTGCGGAGGCGACAAGCATTCTTTACCGTGAGAACTGTGAATCTATGGAATAGCCGACCGCAGGAGCTGTCACAGCAGGGACTGTAGATGGCTATAAAAAAGGCTTAGATAATTTCCTAGAACAAAAAAATATTAGCTCCTATGTGTAGAATTTATGTCATAGTGACACCTCAGAACATTTGATCGGTGGCGGTTCAAGCACTGAGACCCCCACTGATTGCTAAAATAAAGTAACGAAATCATTCGGGTAACATGTCAAAAGTTTTTAAAAGTTTCACTGTAAATGCACATGTCTTATGCTACAGCCTAGCTCCAGAGTAAAGCATTGCTGCATATCTGGAACACTTTTTGAAAATATTTTTTCTCTTTTTACGATTGCTGTGTTTTAAGCTGTATTTAATAATTCCTGGAACACCCCCTTTTTAGGTATGATGTGAAGTTAAAGGGATTTTCCGTTTTTAATTATATCAAGATTAATTATTGTACAGCGAAAAGTTCTGCAAAGTGAAAAGTTATCACTTGCTGTCCATAAACATTCTTACTTAAATCCAAGGGCCAAAAATCCATACAGACCTAAAACTTCTCACAGCTGAGAGATTGAAACACTTTTGTCCATTCAGGGCAATCTTCCCTGAGTTAAATAGCCTGATCCATTTAATCCTACATTCACACCAAGTTTGGTATTGACATTCGGTGGGTCTTTAAAACGGGCCTGCTGAATGTATAGACAGACTTAGGCCTGATTTACACGAGCGTGTGCGTTCTCGCAGCCGCCATCATTATGACACCCCGTTTGGATGTTTGTAAACCGAAAAGCATGTGGTGCTTTTCTGTTTACATTCAGAGTTCGAGAGCTGTTGCGCGAATCACGCAGTTCGCACGGAAGTCGTTTTCACGCACCCATTGACTTCACGCACCCATTGACACAAAGATAGGACATGTCGTGAGTTTTACGCAACGCACTCGCGCTGCGCAAAATTCACGCACTGTCTGCACTGCCCCATAGACTAATATAGGTGCGTACGACGCGCGTGAAAAGCACGCGCGTCGCACGCGCGTATATTATGCTCGTGTAAATTATGCCTTATGTTACTTAAAGAGGCTCTGTCACCAGATGTAGCTACTTACCTGCAAACGTTGATGCTGCTGCAGAATCAACTGTAGCCTCTGGTGCCGATGTGTCCTCGCTCGTCTGACACGATGCAGGACCTGTGAGTGACGTCACAGCGTGATCTGGCAGAAGCTGGGCGTTCTGAAGAGAAGTGGATGATACTTCTCATCAGAACGCCCAGCTAGTAAAAGTATTAAAAACGCCCCGATGTACGCACATAATACACGCCCACTTGGACTTTTACTTTTAAACACACCCACTTGGACTTTTGCAAGCCTCATTTGCATAACTAAAAAAATGGTCATAACTTGGCCAAAAATGCTCGTTTTTTAAAAATAAAAACGTTACTGTAATCTACATTGCAGTGCCTATCTGCTGCAATAGGAGATAGGGGTTGCAAAATCTGGTGACAGAGCCTCTTTAATGCCTATATAGATGAATACATCTGCCATTGACAGCTATTGATCCATTGATGCCGCAGACATTTTTCGGTTTTTCATTTTCGTTTTTTTCCACCCCGTCTTCCAAAAGTCATACGTTTTTTATGAAACGAGTTGTCATTTTTAATGTTACCTTTTAAAGAGGATCTGTCACCAGTTTATTAATTACCTATCTCCTAATTAATCTAATAGGTGCTATGATGCTGATAACTACAGTGTATTTATTTTTTTTTTTAAATGTTTATTATTTTCAAAGTTATGAGCTTTTTTCTAAATATGCTAATTTGGCTAGATTTGCTAAATGGGAGCTAACTCTTTCTTTTCACTCTGGGCGGTGTAATGTTTTCTGTATGACGCTGTCCAATCATCATGCAGCTTTTCCCCCTTCCCTGCCCAGCAACACGGCGTGATCATATAGTATAAAGATTCCATTCCCAACTGTGTATTCAACTGGTGATATCTCCGATTGTGTCACAGCTAGAACGGCGATCCTAGTGTAATATGAAAGATTAGAATCTCATTTTTCATAAGCCACCAGAACAACTGTCGGAGATTTGGCTGTTTAAAATGATCTCCCTTCCCTCCAGTCTCACCCTCTCACACTGTGAAGCCGCTTCATGCTGATAGGACAGCGTCAGACGCTGTGAGGAGGCTCCACCTCAGGAGAATCGCTTGTGTTGACACCCACTTGTCTAGTATAGCCTCATTTGCATATTTAGAAAAAAGATCATACCTTTTAAAATAATAAGCTTTTTGGGACTCAATTTTCACTAGCATTATCAGTGTGACAGTGCCTATTAGATTAGCTAGGAGATTGGGCATTACTAAACTAGTGACAGAGCCTCTTTAAAGGACCATATAATGTACTGGGAAACTGAAATAAAAAATATTTGTGCAAATCCCCTATTGTCTTTTTGGTTCTGTTGTTAGGGCGTTCACTGTATGGTAAAAAAAAAGACATATTAACTTTTCTGTGAGGCAATACTACATGTTCACCTTATTCTATGGGTTGATACGATTATGGCGATACCAAATTGATATTGTTGTTTTTATAACTTACCACTTTTACGAAGAACAAACTATTTGTTAAAATAAAAAAATATTTTGTGTTGCCATATTCTGAGACCCATAACTTTTTTATTTTTCTGTCAATGGAGCAGTGTGAGGGCTTGTTTTTTGCAGGGCGGTTTTTATTGGTATCATTTTGGGGTACATACGACTTTTTGATAACTTTTTATTCAATTTTTTGGTGGAAGCGCTGTGACCAAAAAGCATCAATTCTGGCATTGTTTTTTTTTTCCTATGGCATTCATACAGTGGCAATACCAATTATGTATACATTTTAATTGGTTTACATCACTTTAGGGGAAAAACAAGAAAAATGGTTTTGGTTTTTCTTTTAATATTTGAAATACTTTAATATAATATTTATACGTTTTGTTTTTATTTAGCCCCCTAGTGAATCAAGCGATTGTTTCATGACTGGTACAATACACTGCAGTACCTATGTATTGCAGTGTATTGTGCTGTTTACCGGCTCCTATTAAGCCCCGTCTCCGGCACGATTTAATAGGAGCAAAAAGATGGCAGAGCTGAGAACCTTCATTAGGCCCTTATGCTGTCATGACAACCATCCACACCCATTGATCGCTGAGGGGGAAATGACTTGCTGACATAGAGGGCTGCCACCATCTTTCTAACGGCTCTTTTTACATCGCTATTGACCGCAGCATCTAATGGCTGGGATCGGAGTTATCTCTGATCTCGGCCACTGCAGTAAGGTGTCGGTGTAACATACAGCTGACACCCGTGTGCCTGCCCTTTTACAGTCACATGTCGCCAAGTGGTTAAGAAAAAAAAGTATAACGCATTTCAATAAAGTTTGGGCAATGGGATCCCAACGTATCCTGGCCAAACATATGCCAAAAGGACATTGCATCCCAGATGGGGTTTGAATGAAGTCTTACCTACACTGATGTGCTTACTTTACCTTTTTCCATATACATTACATGCATGCTCATCCCCACCAACAGCAGCACTGGTTCCTAATCATCAATAAACCTAGTATTCTGCTTAAGTCACTGACCATCTGTAAACTGCAGTTCTGTATATTCTGTCTCCAAACAGATTCTAAAAACTGCGGCACACAGATGGTCAATAGTGACAGCTAGGGTCTCATCCAGGGACAGATTTTGGGCCCAGTTGGCAATTTCAATGCCGCTTTCATTTATAGAAACAGATTATTGAAATAACAATATATTCATGATTAGATCAGATACATTGCAATTATTTTTATCATTCCCTCTAATCACATTTTATACATTTACATGTAATTTTATTGTGATTAAACTAGAACGCAGAATAATCTGTGTCATGGTAAGGAAAACATGAGGCATTATAAGTGTACTAAACTGCAAAACCCCTGGGTCAAGCAACTGGTTAACCTAAGATGTTACGGAAGTTAATTTGACGCTATCACCATGCCTTTAGCTACATCCCCTGCCGAAATGTGCAGTTGGCAACATGAGACGTGGTGGTGCAGTTGCTGAGACAACTGTACAATGCCCAAAACCGCTCCTGCAGATCTCTACTACATGCCAAATAATTATTACATTGCACCTTCACCTTGAAGTGTTGTACAGAGTACATTAGGAAACTCCTTGGTCCTCAGTTTTATGAAATCAGAGCAGGAATACATGAAGAATTTCACATTTCATGTTTCTTCCCTAGAATACAAGGCAGTCTGTACTCTGATCTTCTCTGCAGCATTTCTTTTAATAACTGTATAAGACAAAATTGTTTCTTCAGCAATTTCCAGCTATATTTTCTAAAGTACCTCAGAACATGACTTCAACATTGAGGGACTGTTTTAGGTCCATGATGCAATTTTGTAGAGAATCTAAATAGGATATTCAGATACAGGTTAGAAACGGTACCCATGGCAGTGATTTCTTTACATCTCACAAAAAAGTGGAATACCTTGTACCGTGTTTTGTCTACTGCAGGGCCTTTGGGGGCAGTACATGACCTATGGATTTAAGGACACCAAAGAAAGAATCCCTGTGTTTTGCACTGCCCCCTCAGGACATGCATTAGGCATAGCTTAGTGTATCACTTTTGCCCAGAGTAGTCCTTTAAAAAACTCATATTGCAGATTATGCAGTGTGAAATTGCTCTTTAATGGCTCATGCACAAAAAAGCATCACAGTCATGTACATCCCCTGAGTTGTACTGAGCCATAATATGGCACCTATAGACTTTCACGGGACGCTACTGTACCTTTTATATGTTTCTGATTTTATATGTTGCAACATTGTATTGCGCAGCTATTCTGCGCTGTACTGAGTATAATATAGAAGCCGCCATACAGTACACCACAGGCAATAGCAAAACTTCTACATGTTACAGGACTGAACAGCAGAAGTTGACAAAATGACGCCCCATTCTCATTGCTCTTCAGCTATTGGCTGAACCTGGACCACATTGACTTCCTGCTCTGTCCGCCCCCTACATGCACTCTGCACATAATACTGTTAATACTGAGAACAATTTGCTCCATTTCAGCTGCTTCCTCCTGTATTTGTATCTAAGAAGAATTATCTGAAAGAATGCAGAGAGCTCACAGTATTACCAGTATTATGTGCACAGTAAAGATAGAGGGCGGGCAGAGCAGGAAGTCTTTGTGGTGCAGCTTCAGTGACGGGACTGATGGGTTCAGTGTTAGCGGGTCCTACTTGTCTCTGACACTCAGGATCCACCTGTTATCGATTACATCTAAGTAATGAACTTAGATGTGATCGAGAGCAGCTCGTTGCTGTGTGTCAGAGACGCGGACGACCCGCTTACACTGAACCTGTCAGTTCCACGGACCTGACGGATACAGGTTTCAGTGTCAGATACAGCTGCTCTGTATAGTATATAAAGCAGCTGTATCTCAAAAAGTAAAAATTATTTTTAGGAAAAAGTATCTTGAAAGTTGCACCAATTACACTGATTTAAAAGGTGTACCTGGCCTCTTAAAGGGAATGTACATTCACACACACATACATTTTTTTTATTGCTCCAGTGCATCTAAAATATTAAATGAAGCTAATTGCTAATGGTCTTGTTAAACAAAAATATTCTAGCATTTTATGTATACAGCTCCTTTGCAAACCTATGTGTCTTCATGGTTACAGACTACAAAAAAGGTAAACAAAACCTGTGTGTAGTCTCATCTAGTAGTCGTGTGTTACTGCACTCCCTTTGCCCACTCTTTTTGCTAAGGTACAGAAATGAGAAGAGACTGTAAAATAAACTGCTAAAAACAGATCTGTATGTAACGTTAAGGACAAATGTTATAGTCAAAGAGTCTCTGTCACCAGTTTATAACTTCCCTATCTCCTACCTAATCTAATAGGCGCCTTGATGTAGATAACTAGATAACTACTGTTTTTTGGTTTTTTTTTAAATAACATTTATTATTATGTTATGAACATTTTTCAATTTATGCAATTTTTTTCTAAATGCCCAACTGGGCGTTTTTTTTTCCATTCACCAAGTGGACGTTGTATAGAAAAGTGTATGACGCTGACCAATCAGCGTCATACACTTCTCTTCATTCCAGCCTAGCTTGATTCACAGCACAGCGTGATCTCGCGAGATCACGTTGTGACGTCACTACCTACTGCAGGTCCTTCACCGGAGCAATGTTAGACTGAAAAGACATCGCCTCCAGCCGTGCCAGGACTGAATCTGCAGCGGCTGGAGGCGATGTCTGTTCAGTCTTCCGTCGCTCCGGTGAAGGACCTGTGGGAGGAAGTGACGTCACAGCGTGATCTCGCGAGATCATGCTGTGCTGTGAATCAAGCTGGGCATGAATGAAGAGAAGTGTATGACGCTGATTGGTCAGCGTCATACACTTTTCTATACAACGCCCACTTGGTGAATAGAAAAAAAACGCCCAGTTGGGCATTTAGAAAAAATTGTCATAAATCGAAAAATCAAAACTTGGACAATAATAAAGGTTTTTTAAAAAAAAAAAAAAACAACCAGTAGTTATCTACAACAAAGTGCTTATTAGATTAGGTAGGAGATAGGGAAGTTATAAACTGGTGACAGAGCCTCTTTAACGTCGTCTGCTTTTTATTCGCTTTGCAAAACAACAAACTCAAAATGCTAATTATTGTAAAATGGTAACTAAGTTTAATGTCTGTAATTTTAATTAGGTTCCATGGAAGTGATGTGTTATGAAGATAACATGGAATGTTGCAGGACCAGTAATACCGAAAATAGGCCGTATGAACATACCCTTATAAAATATAAAAATCTACCACTTCGCAATGTATCACATTTATTCACTACTTTAGCGTGTACGACGGGAAAATACCTGGCATACATGCTAAATGTGTATATAGGGTTCCAATTGTCTGACAGAAGCCAAAAGAATGCATTTCTATCGGGCTGGTATATGTTATTATACTGTTTGTTTGTTTGTTTTTAAGTTATGAAATAGCGTAGCAGCACGGTTTACTTTTTTTTTTAACATAGGAGCCTATGGGTGATGTATGCTACTGTATGGCATACAACACAGGCATCCGTTTAACGTATACCTCATTGGCGTTTTAATAGCTTTTCCTGATGCATAAGTTGAATGGAAAATATTATAGTCTATGAGTGGTGGATACATTAAATGGATGTCTAATAATGCCATCCAGCACCAATGGAATATAATTGTTTCTGTTTAAAGGGTAACTAAACTTCACTGAGACAAGCACCAATCACTAAAACGGAGCCGCAGAAGTGCTCGTGTGAGCACTGAGCCACTTCGTTTCTTTTCGAATTTTCCGGAAAGCCGATCGGAGTATGACCCCATAGACTTTCTATTAAGTCCCTACACCGTTACATTGATTTCCAGAGAAAAACTAACAGAAAGTAAGCGGCTCAGCGCTCACACGAGCACTTCTGCCGCTTTGTTTTAGCGATTGGTGGGGGTCTCAGTGTTTGGACCCCCACCAATCAAAACTTCCGGCATGTCACTATGACGTGTCAGAAGTTTGTTGAACGTTTAGTTACCCTTTAAGAGATACATTATGAACTCTCATGACCCTAGTTCATGACGTATCCATTTAACAAATGTAAGGAGAAAGAGGTAGCACTCCAAGCTTGACAAAGGCTGCATTGACCAGCTGAAACGTTGCACCTTTTTCACTGATGGGTGAATAAACTACCTACTTTTTTGAACCTTGGAGTGCTGCCTCTTTCTCCTTACATTTGTATACCATTGGGGATTTACAAGTCGGATCCCTGGAGGCTTGCACCCTTATGCCCTGGAGGTTTTTGTTCTACTGTGCTGCCCATACACCTTCTCTTGGACGTATCCATTTAACAGATACCATTAAACGGATACCATTAAAGTCTAATATGATGGATGCCACTGTTAGGCAATCCATCACAGCTTGCGTTTAATGTACACGTTGGCAGCGTTCCCCGGTATATATGTCAAATGTAGTGCAAATGATGTGGAGGGGGCCTTAATTACCTATGTTGTCACCTTGCTTCTGTTTCGCTCCTGCGTGTATTTGCTATTGGTGTACAGAAGAGGTGAGTACATATGCATCTAATATAATGATTCACTTATACTGTTTATTCAATTGTTTGCATTGTACTTTGTCTCCTTTTCTGTAAAATGTGCAGAGAAAATGTGTACCCAATAGCCAATCACCTTGAAGGGGTTAATTCTGAGCACTCCCACTTCCTTGTTTTTCCCAATATCTGATCCATAAAAGCAGACTCTATACAGCAGAGAGTAGCTATGATTAAGAACTGCAAAGTTCGAAACGCGTAGGCGTTCTCTCCCGGGATTTTTTAATTTCTGGGTTTAATTTTAAATTAAATAAACACTTTTGTATTTTTTCACATCATATTGTGTGCTGGACCTCTAACTTTTTTCCTTGGATTTCTACCTACTCCCGACGTAGCTCTCTTGCCCATGCACCGAATAATCATGGAATGTGGCGCCTTTACTTCGAATGAGTGGTGAGCGGACCAATTTTTCTTGTATATTTTTTACTTGCTGTATTTTGTAGCTTGTGGTTAGAAAAGGCTTCTTTTGTGGAGCTCTCCTAAAAAGCTTCTATAATAAAGGGGGCATAATATGGTGGATTTTTAAATTTGAAAACCGAAAGAAACCCAATGAAACTGTGCCGTCCTCCGTGTAGATGGGGGCAGTATTCTCGTGTCCTCTTCCTGGCAATAGGAAATGATCATATCTACAAATGGAGTTCCTTGAGACTTGGAGACTTAAAATATATTTTTGCCCAAAGATATAAATTATATATTTAATAAATATAGACACATATGTTTCCAAAGTACAAGCTAGACATAATTGGAACAATCCATGTACCTACAGACTTACTGCAGGATGTCTGCACATTGTATAGTTAGCGTATATACGGTGCAGTTTTTGCTACAGCTCTAGAGTTCTTAAAGAGGCTCTGTCACCCCATTATAAGTGCCCTATCTCCTACATAATGTGATTGGCGCTGTAATGTTGGTAACAGCAGTGATTTTTATTTTGAAAAACGATAAATTTTCACCAAGTTATGAGCGGTTTTAGCTTTATGCTAATTACTTTCTTAATGCCCAACTGGGCGTGTTTTTAGTTTTGACCAAGTGGGCGTTGTGGAGAGAATCAGAGTCATACACTTCTCTCCATTCATGTAATTAGCACATAGTGATCCTATGTGCAGCCACATACACACACATTAACATTACTAAAGTGTCTTGACAGTGAATAGACCTCACCTCCAGCCAGGACGGGATGTCTATTCACAATCCCAACACTTCGGTAACGTTTGTGTGGGACTTACAGCACAGCAAGCGTAATCTCGTGAGATCACGCTGTAAACTGTCATTTACAGCGAGATCACGCTTGCTGTGCTGTAAGTCTCACACAAATGTTACCAAAGTGTCGGGATTGTGAATAGACATCCCGTCCTGGCTGGAGGTGATGTCTATTCACTATCAAGACACGTCAGTAAAGTTCATGTGTGAGTATGTGACAGCACATAATGAACAATGCAGGATCACTATGTGCTGATTACATGAATGAAGAGAAGTGTATGAAGCTGATTGGTCAGCGTCATACACTTCCCTTTACAACGCCCACTTGGCCAAAAGTTGAAAGAAAGTCATTAGCATAAAGCTAAAATCGCTCATAACTTGGTGAAAATAGATTGTTTTTCTAAATAAAAAACACTGCTGTTACCTACATTACAGCGCCGATCTCATTATGTAAGAGATAGGGCATGTATAATCTGGTGACAGAGCCTCTTTAAGGAACTGTATAATTTCAAGATAACAATAAGTGGCAATATGTTAATGCCGACATAGAAGTGCTTTCTCTATTATGAACAGTAATTATTAATCTCTTTGCAGTCTTTCCTCATATGGTATAATATATACTGTATATTCTATGGTTCTTTACAAAGCTGCATGTTCCTACAGCATATGCCAGTCTCATGTAAGAAATGCTTGACATGTTTATGAATTTTCTACCTTTTCTGTTCCAAAACAGGTCCTATATGTCGCCCAAAAGAACAGTTTTCATGACTCAACACAAAGCATGTGAGCCGTACAATTTAAAGACACAGGCAAGTAAATTTGACATTGTTTTGTGCTTATAGTGTGTGTATGTGTGTGTGTGTGTGTGTGTATATATATATATATATATATATATATATATATATATATATATATATATATATATATATATATATATATATATATTGTGAGACAGTGACAGGTAAAGTCATTGAGGGAAGGTATATTTCCCCTAGAATCCTGTCATATGTATGCTAGGCTCCAGGGAATGAGTAGTTCTTGCAATAGAAAGCTCTAGTTTTCCAATCTCGGCTTAAGGAAAAGCCGGAAAAAAAGGCCTGGAGTTGGATTGGAGAAGAGCAGGGCGGGTTCCCCAATCCCGAGTCCATCTCTGTTTGTAGGACAAGGCTGCTGCTCAATTAGCTGCACCTGTAGCCTGTGTATAAAAAGGTGCAGACACCGTGTGTGTGAGTCTCACCCGACTCAGACTGGAGACTACTAAGGCTGGAGTAGCCTGTATTCTATGTGAGTAAAGACCTGTGTTACTTTGTGTCCAGTGCCTGGTAGGAAGGCACTCGGTATAGTTAGATAATATCTTGTTTAGTTAGTGCTCAGACGAGCAGGATTTATTTTGTATTTTGCCTTGTTGTACAAGAGGCTGTTTCTTTGACAAGAATAAAAACACAGGCAAAGCCCTGTTATGAACTTTTAATGCACGGTGTCCCTGTCTCTGGCTACAAAGAACCCGCTGTACCAACCTCTCCTGATGCTAAACCCTCACAATATATATATATATATATATATATATATGTGTATATATATGTATTTTTTTATGGGGAAATGTAGCAATTTCATATGTCAGTCTAAATAGAAAACAAGCTGGAGTAAGATGCAACAAAATTAAGAGGCGCACGCTTCATAAAAAATTTGTTGCATCTTCCGCTGTCCATGCGCCACTGAGTGAAGTATTTGGCATCAATTATAGCAAATCTGTCGGGTTGCGTGTGGCTCTTCCCCTTCCGCTAAGCTTCCTAACATTTTAGAAAAGTGTTGAGTGTCAAAAACAGCACAAAAGTTGCAAAACTTGATAAATTCATCCCAACGTTTTTTTTTAAGTCATGAAATCCTGTCTACATGTAGAACTTAATAGGCTCCTGCCATAGCATGCTACATGCGAAGATAGTGCGGGAGATTTACTAAGCTAAATACAGCAGAATTCTTTCTCAATTTGCGCCAAAAAACTGGCGTACATACCTTGTGTCGGATTTATTATGTGTTTTAGACACTTTTTGCGCTTCACTAAACAGTTTTGAAAACTGCGTAGAAAAGGGCGCGAGGCTTTGTGGAATGGGGCGTGGCTTAGAATGCATCAAAATTTGGCAAAGTATTTTGTGCCAAATTTATCATACAGCATGCACCACTGTGATAAATATAGCGCATCTTCTGCCTGTCTGTTCTAGTTTTAAAGGATATCCAAACTTTTGACATGTCATTATGACATGTCAGAAGTTTTTGTTGGTGCGGGTCCGCGCACTGAGACCCCCATCAATCGCTAAAACGAAGCATCAGAAGTGCTCATGTGAGCGCTCAGCCGCTTTGTGTCTGTTCGGCTTTTTCCGGAAAGCCGATGTATCGGTGTACGGGCTCATAGACTTTCTATTGAACCTGTACTCCGATACATTGATTTCCAGAAAAAGCCGTACAGAAATGAAGCTGCTGATCGCTCATACAAGCTCTCACTCTGCCGCTTCATTTTAGCGATTGGTGTGGGTCTCAGTGCTCAGACCCCCACCAATCAAAACTTCTGACAGAAGTTTGTCAAACGTTTAGTTATTCTTTAAGTTATTTTAAAAACAGTCATAATAAATGTGCCCCAATGTTGTACAAGCGCTGAAGTAAGATGAATTTCATGCGTGAAGGCTGTTTTTATGCTCACGTGCCAAATTTCCATTTTTAATGTTTCTCTGATGCACTGGGTGTTAACAGCATTTTCAGATGGAAACCATCAGCAAGCCACAGGGGATGAAAGTGGAGGGATCATTTGCGTAATTCTTGTATAAAAGGGAGGAAATGCACACAGTGATACATCTCTCCCCATTCCCCCATACACATGCACGCTCAGCTCGGTTGAGTACGTTTGTTTGATTTGTCCGTTTTTAAAGTTTACAAATATAAAGAACTCAAAGGGAGAACTATTTACAGTATTGTAAAATAATATTTCAAAGAATAGCATTTCCTGCTATTGCACGGAATACAATGGAAAAACTGGGACCACCCTATATTGGAGAAATGAAGCTATTTAGAAAAGAAGCAATAAATTATATTATATTACAGTTCATCTAGATAAAGAAAATGTCACCGCATTAATTGTTTGGTAAATGAGTTTTAACAGGAAATCCCTTGGTTGTTTGTAAATGGAATTACTATTTTCAGCTTTATGCAACAATAGTTTTCTTTACATACTGATATCTTGTATCACATATTACAATGGGGAGACTAAGTTTGATTCACTGTAGCAAGACAAACAACCAGCAGTAAAATAGAGGTACTTTACATTGTAGGCACAGCTTCCAATATGAACAGCAACTATCCGGTGCGATAGTCGCTTTATGACATTCTTCTAAGGAGTGCACAAGTTAAACCCCCACTCATCTGACGCAAATAACCACACAACAACAATATTATGGCAAATAAATTTGTGGCACTAGCCACTCTTTATTTAAAACACATTATACAGCTCAGTTGGGTGAACACGACCAATTGCGGCACCTCACGTGATGGGCCGGGGCCCGCCTGCCCTAGCTCTCCCAAGGACTAGGAGCCAGCGGTGCATGCGCACCTCCACTGGCTCACCCTGAGCAACCGCTGGCTACCATGACCAACCTTCGTAGTTGCCCATGTCCGTCCGAACCGGGGACCAGCCGTGTAGCTTGTGTCCCGAACCGGGGACCAGCCGTATAGCTTGTGTCCCGAACCGGGGACCAGCCGTCCAGCTTGTGTCCCCCCAAAGATGAGAAACCCTGCCGTGTAGCTCGTGGTTATCTCGCCGTGGCCCATAGCTACCGACTTCATGTGTGTGAAGTGCCGCAATCTCGCCTTACAACACAGAACATTACAACAAATCTTATAATAAGGGCTGGGCGGGTGGGTCTTGCTTTTCCCTCTAAACAGAAACAAAATTAGCCTGCTCTCCTTCACATTACCTGCATTAAATCCCCCTACACTAACCCAATTAACTTTACTCCCTCCCTAATTTCCTCACCCAATTGCCTTACACCTACCTTCAGGTCTAGAACCATCCCATATTGCTCCTTTACCTCCCCCTTAGACTACCTGACACTGCAAGCCATGTGGCCAGCTCCATTTTGGACAAAGCAAAAAAAAAAACTTAAGCTGCATTATTCCTATTCCTACCAAACTATCTAAGGTTCCCAACTACAACCCCCTTCTTCCTGGGGGCCACATGGCCCTCCTTATGGTTCCTTATGGGCAGGGGCGTAGCTAAAGGCTCATGGGCCCGGGTGCAAGAATTCAGCTTGGGCCCCCCTACCCCTCCCCAGCACCACCATCATCATCAGACCCCTGCGCGCTCCTATGCCCAGACGCCTTGCCCAACAGCCCCCATAGTATAATGCCCCCACACAGTTAATGCTCCCATAGCTGCCCCCACACAGTATAATGCCCCATAACGTATACTGCCCCCCCATAATAGCCCCATACCGTATAATGCTCCCCATATCAGCCCCCCATACAGTATAATGCCCCCCCCCGCAATATCAGCCCCCCCATACAGTATAATGCCCCCATATGTGCATAATTACTTACCTATCCCCGTTCCCACGTAGAGTGGAGGATCCTTCGCCTCCTCCGGTGTGTACTGAGTGACTCGGCACAGGAAGGCGCGATGATGTCGCTACATCCCGCCTGCCTGCGTCGAGCCGCTCACGGCACAGGGAATGCTGGATCAAGGAGATGTCAGCTCCTTGCTCCAGCATTGATTGGAACCGGGACCTCGGTGAGTGACTCACGAACCCCCAGGGGGACGCGACCCACAGTGTAGGGATGTCACGATACCAAAATTTGGACTTCGATACCGATACTTCGTTTACTTTGCCAACAGTAATAAAAATTTAAAAAAAAGTTCTTCCATTTTCTGATGTGAGGCACGATGTGCGATGATGAATTTTGAATGTGCCTCACATTAATAGTAATTAACCCCATCATGTTTCTCAGCCATAATGGGCTAATATGTAAGGTACATGATGGGGTTAATTACTATTAATGTGAGGCACATGGAGGTTAAATTCATCATCGCACCTCGTGCCTCACAATTAGGCCCCATGCACACGACCGTAAATAACCTCCATTCACTTTCATTGAGCACAGACACATTTCCGTAGCGCTATGGATGGGTGTCCGTGCCGTAGAAATGTACTTTGTATGGGAGCACAGCCCGAAAATGCGGGTGGCAGTCGGCGGCCGGCCGTGCCCGCAATCGCGGGCCCTGATTGCGGGCACGGTCGTGTGAATGGGGCCTAAGTGATAGAAAGCAATTTTTATTTTTTTACAGAGTACACATCATAAATGATGCAAAAAAATTGTTGTGCAGGTTATTACGGGCGCGCCAATACCGATTATGTGTATGTTTTATGTATTGAGACTTATTTTAATGTTTATTATAAAAAAGGTGAATGTGTAATTTTTTTATTTAACATTACTTTGTTTTTATTTTATTTTTAAACTTCAATGTACTGGCCTATAGCTATAAGCCAGTACATTAGCCTGTGTATGTATAGTACACAGGCAGTTGTTAAGACATACCTCAGTATGCCCTAACAGGAAATATGGTAGGACAGCCCTGGGGTCCTTCAACAGACCCTGGGCTGTCTGCCCATATATGGTATGTCCCTTAATCGCGTCATAGGAATTCCCCGTGACGCGATCCAGGGGCATCCCCCCTTCTCACTTTCCCCTGAATGCTGCAGTCAGCTTTGATCGCAGCATTCAGGGGAATAACGGCGGAGATGAGAGGTTTCTCTGATCTCCGCCGTTATAGAGCGGGGCTGCAGCTGTGGAATACAGCCATTGCCCCGCTCCTGATATGAGTGCGCGCGCGGTCAGCATGAGGTGATGCGGCCGGCGCTGCACTAATGAGCGGCGGTTCAGGCACTGAGGACAGAACATGGGGGTGTTTTGTAGCGCGCCCACCATGTTCTGTCTTCAGTGCCGCAGATCATTAGTGCAGCGCCGGCCGCATCACATCATCCTGACGGCGCGCACATGTTAGGACTCAGGAGCGGGGCAGTGACTGTATTACACAGCCGCAGCCCCGCTCTCATACACTCGTGTACTATACCGTATCGTGCAGTTTGCGTTGGAGGAGGGGGGGGGCTGTGATTTAACGCCCCCCCCCCCTCTCCACCGCATACAACACAATACATTACAAGGCATCACACACATTACATTACAATACATAACGTTACAACACAATACATTACATCACACTGCAGCTTACCTGGAGTCCTCCGCACCGACTCTTCTGCTCTGTCTGGAAGCCGTGTCACGTGACAACACGGTCACATGGTACACTAAGTGTACCATGTGACCGTAACCCGGAAGTGCCGGCTTCACGGCACAGAAGATTTAGTTAGAAAACATGCTGTATGGCAACGGGGGCCCGTGGGCCCCCCAGGCTTATGGGCCCGGTCGCAACTGCGACCGCTGCGACCCCTATAGCTACGCCACTGCTTATGGGCATTTTGCCCAATCGTCACTGTTTTCTCTAGGATCGTGGTAATCATGATATGTTGGCATGACTTTCAGACTACCACTAAAAGTGCCAATATAGGGGGAAGCTGTAGTCTAAGTTTGAAGCATGTAAGTGAAGTCAGCACAGTCTGCATATGTGAATGGAGCAGGTGGGTACAGCTGGTGATAGTACTTACCAGTGTATGTCTGTCTGTTCCATTCTGCAGCTGGGTACCAAAAGAGAAGCCGCAGGGAAACCGAGGAATAATGAGTATCTAATTTTTTTTATTTTTCGTCCTCCACCAGTCTTTAGTATATTTCAGAGGGGGGACACAATCACTGTCTACTTAGGCGACTGGACAGTCTTATGCAGCCTTGCAATAAACTGTAAGGCCCCATGCACACGAACATGCTTTTGCGACTGCAATTCCCCCGAAAATCCACGGGAGAATTGCGGCCCCATTCATTTCTATGGGCCCATGCACACGACCGTGGTTTCCACGGACCGTGCATGGCCCAGGAGCCTGGACCGCAGAAAGAACGGACATGTTCTGCGGTCCAGGCTCATAGAAAATAATGGACGCGGCCATGTGCACGGCCCACGATATGCCTCGCGGGTTACACTCTGTGGCCGGCCGACCCCTAAATCACGGCCGTGCACACGGCTACGGTCGTGTGCATGAGGCCTAACATAAAATATGGCCCACAAGCTGAGATCTTAGTAGAGGCATTAATCTATCTATCTATCTATCTATCTATCTATCTATCTATCTATCTATCTATCTATCTATCTATCTATCTATCTATCTATCTATCTATCTATCTATCTATCTATCTATTATCTTTCTGTTTTATATCAGGAAAATGTTTAAATGGCACTTGTAAGGGCCAGTTCACACAGAGTTTTTTTTTACACCTTTTTTGACATGGAAACCGCGTCGGAAAACGCACCAAAAAATGGCCGAAAATGCCTCCCATTGGTTTCAATGGGAGGAGGAGGTGTTTTTTTCCCGCGAGCGGAAAAACCGACTCGCGGGAATAAGAAGGGACATGCCCTATCTTTGGCTGTTTATGCCTCTGACCTCCCTTTGACACCAATGGGAGGCAGAGAAAGCGTATTTAGTGGCGTTTTATGCCCACAGCGCTCAATGGCAGAGGGCGAAAAAACACAGCGAAAATCGGCGTGCAGGCAGAGGAAAATCTGCCTCAAGCAGATTTTCCTCCTGCAAAAAACTGTGTGAACCCAGCCTTACCTTTCAGATTTTCTGCCATTTGTTTGTTTTTTTTTTAGTTCATAGTTTTTATTGTATTTTTTGAAATAGTAAAACAAATAAACATTCATGCAACTTGTAACATATAGAGATTTAGATTTTTTTTTTAAGAAACTTTGCAAAACACAGTATTTATGTCTGGCAGGACATGCACTTTGTATGACAGGCACTGAAAATACTGCTGTGGAAAATGGTCAAATGAAAATTAAGTGATTTTTTTTTGTTAAGAAGAATGGAAGTTCTCTTTAATATTCTATTAATATAGGATGTTAAATACACAGCTTAAAATGTAGAAACAGAAATTGGTTGCAGAGTTAAGAACCCATTTACACGGTCCGATGTTTGTACGAATGCTCATTCCCAATCATTGTGTAAGCAGGGGATGCCCTGCCAACAATATGCAAACAATCATTCTTTCCCATACAGTTTGCATCAGGCCATGTAAGAGGACTATTAAATGAGCACCAATCGACTTGTTGCATTATAAGAAATCTGCCCGTGTAAACGGAACTTAAGTCTAAGGTAGGGATGCACGATGCATCGAAATATCGATACTATTTCGGTGCCGTGCACCCTGAAACCGTCCAATACCGTTAATTCATGTATTTCGATACTAAGCTGTGCGGCCACGCAGCTTAGTATTCAAATACATGAATGTAGTCAGAGTGGGGCTGCGGCTGTGCGTGCGCGGTCAGCATGATGTGATGTGGCACTCTAGACAAAACAATGGCAGGCGCACTTCAAAACACCCCCATGTTCTGGCTTCAGTGCCGGCGCCGCCACTCATTAGTGCAGCGCCGGCCAAATCACATCATGCTGACCACGCGCATCACATCATGCTGACCGTGCGCGCACACTTATTGTCAGGAGCGGTGCAATATCTGTATTACACCGCCGTAGCCCCGCTCTAATGGCAGACATCAGAGAAACCTCTGATTTCCACCGCCATTCCCTAAATTGCCACAATCAAAACTGACCGCAGCATTCAAGGGGATAATGAGAAGAGGAATGCCCCTTGTATCGCATCACAGAGAATCCCTGTGACGCGATTGTGGGACATACCATACATGGGCAGACAGCCAGGGGTCCTTTCAATAGAGCCAACGGCCCCTCCTCCCAAGTAGTGCCACACAACCCCCCCCCCCCCCCCCTTTCAGGGCTATCTGACCATATTTCCTGTTGGTTAGGCATACTCAGATATGTCCTAAAAACTGCTTGTGTACTATCCGTACACAGGCTAATGTACTGGCATATAGATATATGCCAGTACATTCAAGTTTGAAAATAAAAAAGTAAAAATAGTAGTAGTAAAGTTAAATAAAAAATATGTACAAAAATACACACACATATTTTATAATAAACATTAAAATAAAAGTCTCAATACACAAAATATAGACATATTCCATATTGTCGCGACCGTAATAACTAGCACAACAAATTTATAGCGTAATTTATGGTGTGTACGCTGTAAAAAAAAATAAAAACTGCTTTCTTTCACTTATTAATGTGAGGCATGAGGTAATATATATTTAGTACCTCCATGTGCCTCACATTAATAGTAATTACCCCCATCATGTACCTCACACATTATGACTGTGGGAAACATGATGGGGTTAATTACTATTAATGTGAGGCACATGGAGGTTCAAAATTCATCACACCACGCGCATCACATCAGAAAATGGAAGAACTTTTTTATTTTTATTATTGTTGGCAAAGTATCGTTTTGGTATCGAGAATCGCAATAGCACACAAATTATCGGTATCAAAGTCCAAATTCTGGCACCGTGACAACCCTAGTTTTAGGCATTTGAGAACACACTCAGCTGTGATGCCTTCACTTGAGTCTGGTATGTATATAGACAGTGGTTTATTGGTATCCCCTGTATATAGCAAAACCTAAGAAGCAGGACTAAGAGTCATAGATAACATGATTACACTTATGGTCCAGTGTTCTGCAACTAAATGCAATGCCTCAGCAATCTCGCATAACTACATTAGTGCATGAGTCACACTCATATCATACAAGCTAATATGGTTCTATCCGTCACATGAAGGGCCGGCTCCAGGTTTATGTGGGCCTTTGGGCGACACAGACTTAGTGAGCCCTTTTGCGGCGTAACTCACGGCGGCAGTAAAATGGCAGAAAACGTCACTTTGAGCTCCCATGTAGTAGTTAGGCCCTGATTATGCCCCCATAAATAAGTTAGGCCCCCAGTTTGTACCCCGATAAATTTAGTGGCCACTGTACATATTGCAACATAGCCCCCCTCCCAGGCAGTGCCACAAAGTCCCCCTCCCAGGTAGTGCCACACAGCCCCCTTACCAGGTAATGCCACACATCCCCCCTCCCTAGTAGTGCCACATAGCCCCAACCCCTTGTAGTGCCACACAGCCCCCTACCTGTAAGTAGCACCTTTTCGGGCTCCCTCTAGGAGTGGAATCCCCAACCAGAGCATTGCCGACGCTCTGGCCAGGGATTCTGCTTCAGGAGGAGCCCCTGACGTTACTGTCCATATATGGACAGTGATGTCAGGGGCAACCCCAGAGCCATAGTCCCGGGCAGAGCAATACTGGCACTCTACCTGGGACTCCTGCTCTGCTCCTGACATCACTGTCCATGTATGGATATGTATAGATCAGCAGCACAGGATAAATTTTTCAAGAGGGTGCACGTCTCCTGGGTCACAGTCCGAGTGACCCCTCAGTCAAGACAAAAAAGAAATGGAGACAGCACTACCGAATTTTCAAAGTGAAGATCCTTTTATTCCACGGTGCAACGTTTCAGCTCAATAAGAGCCTTTCTCAAGCATAATAATGTGACACATAAAGCGCATATATATGCAATACAGGGTCATAAAGCCAATTACATACATATAATGAACTTGTGCAATAATGCTACAACAGGTATACAAAATTTTTATATCAATAGGATCCCCTATGGATGTGCTAGTACATGAATAGAAAAATAAATTAAAAAACATTACATATACATAGTATAAATAGTGCATTCACTGTAATAAGGCCAATCAATCAGATGGGCTACACGTGTATAATGACATGTGATAGTGTAAGAAAACAGGTGTATACAATAAAGTTAAAAACATCTTACCCTCGCTGGATCGGCTGATAGCGTTGTGCACTTTCCTACTACATGAAAACTAAGCATTGCGTAATCCTAGCACCTGTGTGTATGAGTCATCGCATGATACGTCATTATACGCATGCGCATTGTCTACTAGAGGCGCTAGTCGCCATATTGGAAGAGGGCTATACACCCACAAATGTTTCCCATGGATGACGTCGGATCCTGTCCATCTCAAATATGAGTCATTGGACATATCGTGGATTCGCATCTGCGCAATACCCATTAAGGATCGTCGGACCCATGTATGGATAGTGATGTCCGTAGCAAAGCTGAAGTCTCGGGCAGAGCGCTATCAAAGGTTCTGCTCTGGCTCTGGGGAATCCCCTGACATCACTGTCCATATATGGATAGTGATATCAGGGGCAATACCAGAGCCATGTCCCGGGCAGAGCGTTACTAGCACTCTTCCTGGGACACTGCTCTGCTCCTGACATCATTGTCCATATATGGACAGTGATGTCAGGGGCTTCCCCAGAGACGCTATTGGCACTCTGCCTGTGAGTCTGTAGCCTAGTAAATGGCAGAGTAGGGAGCTACCTCCTTGCTCTGCCATAGCGTTCAATAGTATCTGCGTCCTAAGGACACAGATACTATTGAATGTGGCGTCACTACCGCTGTAGCGGCCACAGCGGCTGCTAGCGGGGCCACTGGGCATTGGGGGCCGTGAAGGCAGGTGGCACAGGCACCCGCGGGCCCTGAAGCAGCTGCTATGTCTGCTACAGTGGTAGTTACACCGCCTCCTAGACAGGGGCTCCCTCTAGAAGCGGAATCCCGTCGGCAACACTTCGGCCGGGGATTCCACTCTTGGAGGAGCCATGACGGCAGCGGCAGCCCTAGTCACGTAAATTAAGGCTCTTTTACACAGGCCAATTATCGGGCAAACGCTCTTTCCAGATAAGTGCTCTGTGTAATCAGGGCAACGATCTGCTGATGCTCATTCATCGGCTCATTGCATAGTTTTAAATACTATGGTTGTCGGGGAGACGTGCTGCTGACATGATAGAAATGTATTGGGACGAGCGATCGGAGTAGCGAGCGCTTGTCCCCATACTAGCTCCCTGTTAAAGGAGCAAACGAGCACCGATTAATGCACTGTCTCGTTGATCGACGCTTGTTTACACGGCCCTCGTCAGGCCATGTAATATCAGCTTTACACAGCTAAATAAACAGCATTATAAGTAAAGGATAACAAAGAAGACAAAGGAAAACTGTAATCCAGCGCCAGGTAATATTAAAAGGAACGATCTTCCAACTTTATTCCAAACTATATAAAATTCAAATACAAAGATGGTTCGCAAATGGTGATAATGCCTACGCGTTTCGGACAATGCTTATGTCCTTATTCATGGCTTGTCATAAATGTTTTCCTCTGTCTTCTTTGCTATTGTTGCCATGTGCTGTCGCGGGGATCTGAGCCCAGTCTGGATTGAAGAATACACAGTGGTGAGCTGGAGGATTCCTCCTACCCCCTTTTCCCCCCAATTTTTCTTAGATAAAGGATAACATTCATTGCTTATTGTTGCTATTTTTTTATCTGATCAAATCAGAAAAAAAGTACTAAGTGCTTATAAATTTTAATTGTTGAATAGCCATGGAATAATTTGGCCTGATAAATATGACAAGCTCAGTTCCAGGCTGCATGATACATTTATAAAGGGCACTGAAGAACTTTAGAACGCCGACTTTAATGTCAGTACATGAGTTACCCAGGAGTGTAACTATACGAGCTAAACACAAAAAATGGTTATAAACCAAACCTCATAGAAATCCCAAAATATGCAATCCATATATAGCACGGTGCCGTTTCGGAGAGCAATAATTCAAAAAGAGAAAAACAAAAAATATTTTCCAAAACATACCAGGCACTCTTTGGGATAAGAATAATTTTGTTAACATTTTTTTATTCAATTCCATATAAAAATATATTTTAAAGATTTTTCATATATAAATATATCTCTTTCCTCTTTTATCCATAATACAAAGATTTTTTATAGGAAAAGAAAAGGAAATGAGAAAACACATTTGTTTCAAACTAGATGTACATAATTTAAAAAAATTTCTCCTGGCCAGGATACCAACACAGACTTTTATAACATTACTTCCATTAATTTAACCCCCTAAACACAATGACATGTCATGATGAGATATCTAGGTAATAGGTGTTCTATACATAAGCCATAATCAGACCCATATAAGAGATTAGCTATAAGAACCGGTTCTGAAGATTTTTTATCCAGACACCATTGGTCTCCGTTCACACTTGCGCTTTTTTCTTTTTAACTATACACCAGGAGCCTGGTGGGTCCCAAAAGGTCCTCCTGCCCACATGCATAGAACAGACTGTAATAGAACAGACTATAAATGACACATAATGAGTTGGGACCCTGTAACAGGTTTGCATTAGGGCCCACAAGCTTCAAGTTACACCTCAGGAATCACCTATAAGATGACCACATTTTCATCTGGATAAGCTGCCCACATTTTTGTCTGGGTTAATATCCAAAATATAAAATAAATACATAAGGCCTCATGCAAATAACCGTAGATTTCGTCCGAAATTGCGGACCGTAATTAAATAGAGTCCTGTGGAGTGCTGCATCAATCTCTCCGTTCTTTGATTTGATATTCTACTAAATAACTGGTACTTGGATACTGCTGAGCACCACCATGTAAAAAAGGGTTGTGTGTGGACGTTTCTTGTATGGTCAAGCATTTGCATCCTTCAGGCTTCTGCTCTTGGATTTATACAGGATAATTTGTGATGGCCTAATGTATCCATCATTCGATGTCAATGTGTTTATTATACAGACCATATTATTAGGTGTCTCTATAGGAATCAGAGAACCTTAAGTGCATTACATCAGACTCAATGAGGTCTTATGTCATTATGAATTGTAATGGGGGTTCTGCAATTTATTATTATGAGAGATAATGGTGTTTTTGATTTGCATTGTCACCAGAGATGGCAAGTGGTTTGGCTCTACATTGCACAGGATCCATGGGAAGTATTCCTATCATATCCCTATGGCTTCTTTAGGGTAAGCTATATCAAGCTTGGCTAGGCTAGACAGGGCAGATATTGACCAGTTAAACCAGAGAGAATAAATCTTTTTGAATACCGAGCCTACTTCAGTGTATTACTACAGTCAATGTATAATAATAGCAAAAAGGAAGGTTTTACCGCTTAGGGTGAGGTTGTTTGGCGTGCCGTATAAGTTTTATGCTAATTTTATGAGCTTGTATATTTGTCCTATTTTGTAAGTATGGATTAAACTTGCTTGACGAACAAAGTGTTAAAGGGTATTGCACTATTGTCCTCCTTTTTTCACACTGGAGACATACCGTTGGTTCTTTCCAGAGTGAAAGACGTTGTTTTATCGGCTGCACATACGTGGAACTACTAGTAACATCGGGACCATCTATACGTACACTAGTTCGTGGATTGTCTATCGCTACCCACTGGAACTCTTGTTCCCACAAACTACACGTTGGACTTCCTTTGCAGCACTGTTGAGCGGTAAAACTTCTTCCTTTTTGCTATTTCTTGTGGTGTTTTGGATTTCACCAGTTTTTTTACCTGCCTGACAAAACATTTAATTCTGTTGTGAGTTATAGAGCCAGGGTTCTTTCTATTCTCGTGTTAAATATAATAATGTATTGATATCCTTTATTTCTACAATCTCAACATTTTCTGCAGTTATAGCTATAGATAGCAATTATTAGAGATGAGCGAATCTTTTTGCTTCAATCTCAGATGCATCATTCTGTAAGATAGATCAGTTTACCTATTAAACTCCGTAAAGTACAAAACACAAATCAAAACCTGGCAAATCAATTTGCCCAATGCACTGTCGGGCGATTTGTAAACTAATATATAAATCAGCGAAACTTGAATTGGGCAAAAATTTTACTCATGCCCAGCAAATTACCATTACACACTACTTAGCAGTCACTGTATGTGATACCCAGGAAAATTGCTGTTTATTTACTGTCATTGTACTGTTGCTTTAGTATGCAGGTTTTAATGTGCTTTATTCTGTAATCATGGTTGGTACTGAATTCACTTCCCTATATGACTCAGCAGAATCATAAATGGGCTGCTTCACCTTTAAGATGTATTCTCCAGAGAGAGGGGAGGGGTGTAGCTAGCTGGGGACATAGGAACAAACCTCACCCAGTGCAGTGTGTGGAGCAGAGCAGTGCAGCAGTGAGGAGAAGTGTGCAGCAGCGTGCAGGCAGAGGAGAGCAGACAAGTCAGTGTCTAAAGTTGGATTCAGGGAGATGCTGCAGCAGACATGTGGAACTGAGAGGAATTATGTGAGAGGATCAGCTACAGCCATGTGGAAGTGAAAGGAGTGCAGGTCAGTGTGTGTTGCCTGTGGCACAGAAGCCAGACAAGGGGCTTGGACAACACTACTGAGAGTGCCTAGAGCAAAGCAAGGAGCTTGCACACAGCCTAGAATCCCCAAGGGACACCATTCCTCTGTGATAGTGCAACTGGATTGGGACAGTCAGCAGCGCACCTTCCAGCACAGTATAGAGAAGAAAGAGGAGCAGAACTCACAGCACACTTGGAGGAATTACAGACAGATTCAGGGAGGTGAAGCAGGTACCACCATTTGCAATACCCTGTGATATGTTTATACTACTTAAAGACATTGCCTCTGTAACAAAAGTAACCACCAAGCATATTGTGCCCAGTAAAACTACTGTGAAAGTTTATTGAACCCTGTCTCCTGGAACATCCTTATTTCGGGGTACACCACATAACATCCCAGGGGACAGAGAACAGTGTATCCTACAAGCACCACTTATTTCACTGGTTCTGCGGCCCGAGGCACGGGAGAGAGAAAGTGCGCCACCGTGACCAAAGGGCGCGAATACCAACTTCAGCTCAGAGAGCCCCGCCCACCGCGACTCGGCGCCCGCGTTACCACATGTATCTCTAGCAGCTGAGCAGACATTACATGCGAGCAAAATGACTCTAATATTGATCAAGTAGGAACAGAGTTGAGTTATACATGTTGGATTGCTCCTGTACATTCACGATTAAATAATAAAAGGTCAGTTACATAATATTCGTAAAATGCATTTTGTATCATACACAAGACACATGTTCAATCTGTTAGACTATAGTAGTGTCTGTTTCCAGAAATTCGATTGACTGCCCGGTACCTAGACATGTCATATTAATCCCTAATATTAGTATGATTATAACCTTTGGAAGCTCAAGAAGACCCCATAAGCATTCATAGAGTCGGGTTATAAACCACTAAAGGTGGCCATACACATTAGATTAATGTTGGCTGAACCTGACGATTTTGTCAGGATCGGTTGGCCATCTAATGTGTATGGGGGCCTCCCCGAGAAAAGGATGGGGCAGTTTCATTTTGACATGCCTGATCATTTTGTCCTCAGGGGAAATAAGCCGCCGCAAAAGGTGTCTGGCAGCGGCTTACTCCCCTCTCCCAATAGAGTGCACGTCACTCCCGGTTGAGCACAGAATGCATGTGTATTAGGAATTGGGATCGGGAGGAATAGCTGTCAGGACAAATGATCATTGGGCTGACAGCTGTCTGATGTGTATGATACTGATAAATACTATAGGATTTAACAGAGGGAGCATTTGTTTAAACAGATGACTGGACGGACTGTGATCTTGCAGGTGCTGATAGTGTCATCATTTGCTCAAGACAGCCAAGCTGAGTCCCAAGATAATCCCCACCTTTCAGTATCCCAGATAGATAATAATTTGTGGGGTAAAATGGAAAAATCACTTTTTACCAAAACATTCACTTGAACATTGTCTCACGATTTATAGCTCGGCTGTATCTGCAGGCTTATTTACTTGTTAAGAGACACGAATGGATAATCATATCCAGAAAAATAGATTATAAGAGCCTTAAAGGCATGGTGTCGCCCCAAAAACATGTTTTTTTTTTAAAATTTAAACATTTAGTGTGTGGGTGATTAAACATTGTTCAAATTTTTTTTATTTTTTTCGCGAGTCAGGAAATATTATAAATTTTTTCAAATTTATAATACTACCCATTTTTGGTCACTAGATGGAGCTGTTTGGAGCTAGTTCCCAAAATTGCAGCATTGCAACATTGGGTTAAAAGCTATCGCTCTAGTGAGCTCTCAGCATCCCCCCCTCCTTTATCCTGGCTAGTGCCGGGATAAACGAGGGGTTTGAAAGGTTTAACCTCCTACACTGTGTGTCGCCATTTTTTGAGGTAACCCACAGTGTAGTAGGTTTACATGCAGTAGTAAACACACACAAACACTAACATACATTGAAATCGCTTACCTGCTCCTGCCGCCGCGGCCCGTCCGCTCCCTTTGCTGCCGCTGTTCCATGTGCACTTGTCCGGAAGCCGCGACCGGAAGTAGTAATATTACTGTCCAGCCGCGACTTCCGGTCCACAGGAAAATGGCGCCGGACGGCGCCAATTTCGAATAGGACTGTGTGGGAGCGGCGCATGCGCAGTTCCCACACAGACGCCGTACACGGCAGTCAATGGGACGGGAGCCGTTCGCAGTCCCTATGGGACTGTGGCTGCCGTATTCCATGTCTGTGTGTGTCGTTAATCGACACACACAGACATGGAACAAAAAATGGCAGCCCCCATAGGGAAGAAAAAGTGTGAAAATAAGAAACAGTAAAACACAAACACACAAATGTAAATAAACGTTTATATTAAGGCACTAACATCTTTAACATATAAATAAATTATTTGTGATGACACTGTTCCTTTAAGAAGCTGGGGGCAGGGTAGCTGGAAAATCTAAGAATAACACAACAATGGGAGTTAATCACCTCCACCTCCGCCTGCAGCATCTCCGCATTCAAATAACAACCTCCACCATCGTCCATTAACCTTTCCAAACTACAGAGACTATGCGTAGTTGAGTAAATAATAGTGGGATTACTATGCCAGTAGTGCATACAAAGGAATCTATATACACAACTTAACACCTTTGATGCTGGAGAAGAATGGAAAAAAAACTCTGTGCTCATATCTAATAAAAGCAATTATGTCAAACATAATGTAATTTAAAGGAACAGTGTCATCACAAATTATTTTTTTATATGTTAAAGATGTTAGTGCTTTATTAAAAACGTTTATATTTATTTGTGTGTTTGTGTTTTACTTTTTCTTATTTTTACACTTTTTCTTCCCTATGGGGGCTGCCATTTTTTGTTCCATTTCTGTATGTGTTGATTAACGACACATACAGACATGGAATACGGCAGCCACAGTCCCATAGGGACTGCGAATGGCTCCCGTCCCATTCACTTGTGTGTACGGCGTCTGTGTGGGAACTGCGCATGCGCCGCTCCCACACAGTCCAATTTGAAATTGGCGCCGTCCGGCGCCATTTTCCTGTGGACCGGAAGTCGCGGCCGGACAGTAATATTACTACTTCCGGTCGCGGCTTCCGGACTTGTGCACTTGGACCAGCGGCAGCAGACGGAGCGGACGGGCCGGAGGGAGCCGCGGCGGCAGGAGCAGGTAAGAGATTTCAATGTATGTTCCGTGTTTGTGTGTGTTTACTACTGTATGTAAACCTACTACACTGTGTGTTAGCTCAAAAAATGGCGACACACAGTGTAGGAGGTTACACCGTTCAAACCCCTCGTTTATCCTGGCACTAGCCAGGATAAAGGAGGGGGGGGATGCTGAGAGCTCACTAGAGCGAGGGCTTTTCACCCAATTTTGCAATGCTGCAATTTTGGGAATAGCTCCATCTAGTGACCAGAAATGGGAAATATTATAAATTAGAATTAATTTATAATATTACCTGACTCGTGAAAAAAATAAAACAATTTTGAACAATGTTTAATCACCCACACACTAAATGTTTAATTTAAAAAAAAAAAACATGTTTTTCTGGCAACACATTCCCTTTAAAGAGATTGTGCAGTATTATAAAAACATGGCTGCTTCCTTCCAAAAACAATGCCACACCTGTCCACAGCTGCAATACCAAACACAACCTGTAGAGGGTGTGAAAGCAACCATGACGTGGCGCTGAAGCAGACCTGTTTTTCTATTACATTAAAACTCCTTTGTAGCAAACCAGTATGTTCCAGTTCCACTTTATAAAATGAAATAAGTGAGTCTTAGAATAGAAGTATAAAGTAAGGACTTCTTTCTTAGGTCTATACAGTGCCACAACTCTGCACTGTGTGAACAAAGCCCAAGTGTCCACTTACTGTTAGCCACCTCTGCTACATCCTACTGTATTTCCAGGGCAGATACAGAAATAAATTCAAATTAACTATGTTCTGGAATATGATTCACATTACCATGCAGTGGCTTAGCCTAAGGCCAAACAGAGCTGTACTGACCCGACCGTGTTGTGACCAACAACTGCGTCGGCACCATGTTCGGCACATCTGTCAAATAGCTTGTTAATGGCCGCACGTTGTTGTGGGTATAATGGCACTTTACCAGCAAAATCGTGCGGCCACAAAGGGTGTATTAATTAGTGGCCACATGATATTGCATGTAAAAGTTACTGATATGGGGCTGTTCTTTCCAGATTTGGCCTTAACCCCTTATTTCTAGTGAAGGGTAATGTTAATGCTACAACATACAAAGACAATTGTATGCTTCCAACTCTGTGGGAGCAGTTTTGTGGAAGGCACTTTCCTGTTCACTGCCCCTGTTCCCATACAATATGTGCAACCACAGCAGCTGCACAGGAATCCAGTGGGTAGGGGGTACAACGTCACATTAAAAGCAAACTCACTTTCCTATTGTTTAGATTGCTTATAAGGGATTGAGCGGAGGTGCTTATATATTTGCAAGCTTTCTCTGTCCATCCTAGTATAGCGAGGTCCATGAAGACTTTGGTGTGAAGTTTGGTCAAGTGGCCTGCCCAGAACCCTGAAATGCCGATTGCAAGCCAGACCATCCTGACCTTACAAATGCTCCTTTGGCTAAATAGGCCAAATTGTTAAACTACTCCAAAATTTTGTAAAAAGCCTTCCCAGAAGAGTGGAGGCTGTTTTAGCTGCAGATGAAGGCTCAACCCCATAAAAACGCCCATGGTTTTGAAATGGGATGTCCAACAAGCCCATATAGTTGTGATGGTCAAGTGTCTACATAGTTGTGGCCAGACAGTTTATTTTCTAATTGCCCTCAAATGGCTAAGTTGACAAGCAATACAGTAAAAAAGAGACAAGCAGAATGTCAAAGGAAAAGCAGGACATTTTATCCATAAATGTTACCATTTCCTGCTCTCACTTATGGGAAAACATGGAGGGGAAAAAAATGTTCTAAACTGCTGAATAGAATTTTAAGGAACAATAGTAACTTAAGGACTTATAGTATATTTACCTGTGGTTTTCAGTCTTTAATTGTTCATTATAGATACAATGCATTCGGAAAGTCTTCAGACCCTTTAAATTGTTTCACATTTTGTTATGTCTAGGCCTTGTGCTAAAATAAAAATAAAAAATCAAGTTTTTCCCCATAATTCTGCACTCAGTACCCCATAATGACAAATTGAAATAAGAATGTTAGTAATCTTTGCTAATGTATTAAAAGGATAAACTAAAATATTGTATTGACATAAGTATTCAGACCCTTAGCTGAAGCACCTTTGGCAGCAATAACATCCAGGTGTTTGCACACCCAGATTTGAGGATTTTCTGCCATTCTTCTGTGCAGATCCTCTCAAGCTCTGTCAGGTTGGATGGGGACTGTCGGTGGACAGACAATTTCAGGTCTCTCCAGAAATGTTTGATTGGGTTCAAGTCAGGACTCTGGCTGGGCCACTCATGGACATTCACAGAGTTGTCCCTAAGCCACTCCTATATAGTCTTGGCTGTGTGCTTAGGGTCATTGTCTTGTTGGAAGGTCAACCTTCAGCCCAGTCTGAGGTCCAGAGTACTAATGGATCAGATTGTCATTAAGAATATCTCTGCACTTTGCTCCATTCATATTTCCCTCAACCCTGACCAGTCTCCGTGTCCCAGCTGCTGAAAAACAAGGCCCTTCTCCCCCGATTACATAGTTTGATGGGGCGGCCAGCTCTAGGAAGAATCCTGGTTGTTCCAAACTTCTTCCATTTAAGAATTATGGAGGCCACTGTGCTCCTGGGAACTTTTAGTTCAGATTTTTTTTTGGTACTGTTCTCCAGATCTGTACCGCCACATAATCCTGTCTCTGGGATCTACAGGCAGTACTTTCCTACTCATGGCTTGGTTTTTACTCTGATATGCATTGTCAGCTGTGAGACCTTATATAGGCAGGGGTGTGTCTTTCCAAATCATGTCCAATCAAATGATTTTACCACCGGTTGACTCCAATCAAGGAGTAGAAACATTTCAAAGATGATCTAGAGAAATGGGAGGCCCCAGAGCTAAATTTCAAGTGTCATAGCAAAGGGTCTGATTACTTATGTCCATGCGAAATTTTAGTATTTAATTTTTAATAAATTTGCAAAAATTTATAAAATGCTGTTTTCACTTTGTCATTATGGGGTATTGAGTGCAGAATGATGAGGAAAAACTTAAATTTTTTTTATTTTAACACAAGGCCTCAACATAACAAAATGGGAAAAAGTGAAAGGGTCTGAAGACTTTCCGAATGCACTGTATATAATGGTGTTGGAATTATGAAAATACGGAATATTGATAGTAGTATGGATTATACTGAAGAGCTGAAGAGTAGGGAGCCGAGTGCTGAAGCGTGTGTCACAAAAAACTCACCTATACTCTGTTGCATGACTCACTAGAATTTAAAACTGCGTCTGGAAGTGACATCAGCTTCATAAAATGTGTTTCCATGTTGGAGAAACCAAGATCACCATCTGCAATACTAAGTGTCAGATGGAGGGGTGTATAGCATGCACTACTGAAGTCTGGAGCAGTGGAAACATGTTCTCTGGAAGGATGAATCACATTTCACTATCTGGCAGTCTAATAGATGAATCTGGGTTTGGCAAATGCCAGGAAAACGCTACCTACTCTAATGCAGAGCGCCTGCCTTAAAATTTGGTGGAGAAGGGATAATGGTCTGGATCAGGGTTTGGGTAGGCCCCTCATTTGAAGTTAAGGGTATTTTCACACGTACACGTCCGTAACGGCTGAAATCACGGAGCGGTTTTCAGGAGAAAACAGCACCGTAATTTCAGCCGTAATGTCATGTGCAGGCGTCTTTCGCTGCGTCCATTACGGACGTAATTGGAGCTGTTTTTCCATGGAGTCCATGGAAAATGGCTCCATTTACGTCTGAAGAAGTGACAGGTACTTCTTTGTCCAAGTGGGCGTGTATTATGTGCGTACATCGGGGCGTTTTTAATACTTTTACTAGCTGGGCGTTCTGATGAGAAGTATCATCCACTTCTCTTCAGAACGCCCAGCTTCTGGCAGTGCAGATCTGTGACGTCACTCACAGGTCCTGCATCGTGTCGGACACATCAGCACCAGAGGCTACAGTTGATTCTGCAGCAGCATCAGCGTTTGCAGGTAAGTAGCTACATCGACTTACCTGCTAACGCCGATGCTGCTGCAGAATCATCTGTAGCCTCTGGTACCGATGTGTCCTCGCTCGTCTGACACGATGCAGGACCTGTGAGTGACGTCACAGCGTGATCTGGCAGAAGCTGGGCGTTCTGAAGAGAAGTGGATGATACTTCTCGTCAGAGCGCCCAGCTAGTAAAAGTATTAAAAACGCCCCGATGTACGCACATAATACACGCCCACTTGGACTTTTACTTTTAAACACACCCACTTGGACTTTTGCAAGCCTCATTTGCATAACTACAAAAATGGTCATAACTTGGCCAAAAATGCTCGTTTTTTAAAAATAAAAACGTTACTGTAATCTACATTGCAGCGCCTATCTGCTGCAATAGCAGATAGGGGTCGCAAAATCTGGTGACAGAGCCTCTTTAATCACTTATTCCTAGAAAGTCCAGTTGCATTTTGTCAAGTAAGTGACATATAATAGTGTAGACGACAGCCAAAAAATAAAGCCGGATTCTGATTGGGTTCCGTGTGGCCCTGAGTCCCAGTGATAGAAATCTGTAGTTGTAGTAGCAGGAAGTGTTGTCATGGGGGCCCAAACACAAACGTTCTTCTCAAAAGAGTCCTATAACATAAACCATTTATAACACAGGACATAAAGCAGATTATTAATTTTGTCATATTTTTAAAAGACACTAAAGGAGTGACTTGCTGGTCAAAAAAAATTCTATGTCACTAGTCAGATGAAAGAATGTTCTGTAATGTCTAGTAATAGATCTGGAGTAATTATCTGCTATACCGCACTTTGACCAATATTTGTTACTTCATAGACAGCTGTTACACGGCTTATTATACCTGCCTCTCAGAACAACATGTGTTCTTTCAAAGCATGTTCAATAACTGTTAGGTAATAATAGGCGTTCCCCTTGATTCCTGGGATAGGTGTCATTTAAAAACCGCTTTTACAAGAATAAAAGTTTATGAGGTGATTGCTAAAAATCTACTCAGAATAGAAAGGATTCAATACAAAGAAATCAAACAGAACAAGTTAGGAACAAAATGTGGGACACAACCTTTAGAAAACAGAATAAACAAAGTTGTATGAATTATGAGAAAATACACTTTAAGAACATTTTACCTTACAATAAAAAAAAAACATAACAAAAGACAGTCATCCAAAGTTCTATACAAATAGCAGTAATAGTCAGGCAAAAAATTGTGAAATTCACTCCTCAACATTTCCATCTCTAACAATTATGGCACCTACTGTATCTTTAGATTGTGTCTACCTTCTGTTGCTGTCGCTGGGCTTTGACCACTGACTGACAAGATGGCCGGGTTTTCTGGAAACAGCCATGTGCACTTTGCTACACTGTCTCTGGAACGCCCATAGAAGTGAGCGATGCTGTTTCCGTAGCTCCCAAGTTCCGGAAACACCGTAGCTCACCGTGCTATGCTATTTCTCTAATTTTCATTAACTTCTATGGAAAATCTGGATACAGCGTAGCAAAACACGCTTGCCCGTTTTGGGAAAACCCAGCCATCTCATCAGTCAGTGACCAGAGCCCAGCGACAGAGGCAGAAGGTAGGACGGAGGTCAAGGTCCCTGCTCTATAGATAGGTCTGATGACTCCTCGTCTGCTCAGTGACTCCTGCCTCCCACAGTGTAGCAGTCTCTGCCTCCGTTCCGCACAGGCTTGTGTCACCCTCTGACATCCACACTCAGAAGCTGCAGCCTCTGACCTTTCACTGATCTACCGCAATAGGCAAGCCCACTCTGATCTCCGGATTCTCATTAGCAGTTCTCACTGCACTCCACATAGTTCTCCCTCTCTATCCCTCTTGGGCGCCCCTTAAATGGGCTCCTTCTGGTCTCACTTACCAGTACTAGGCTCTTCCAAGGCCTGCCAGTCCCTCTTTCCCGCCTCTGTCAGCGCTACATGCCACCTCCTTCCACCAATTACAGCGCCGTATGATCACCGTAGAGTATCATGGACTGCCTCCTCCAGGGACTTGCAAAATAACACAACAAAACAACAACATATATACATAAGACATCATCATCTGGCATCCGGCAGTGTTGTGGTATAAAAACGATACGTTTCCATTCACCTGAATTGTTCTGAGAATACTGCCTGGTATTATGGGGCCACGTGCAGTTTGTTGCTTGCAATGTCGTTTATTTTCTACTGTAAAGCAAACATGTGTCGGGACTGTGAATGTGTGCAGTAGGATTAACTGTGTGGAGTATTTGTCAGAGACAAAAGATCTTTATTTCGCAGAAGATATAAAGAAGTGACAAGAACAGAAAGCTGGAATCACTGGACAGTCTGTATCATGGCACGCGTTCACAGAGTGCCCATCCTGGAACAGCAGCCAGTGTACTGTTTGTGCATTACCTTTTTTCCTTAAAAAAATAAATAAATTAACCTAATTATTTCCTGGGAGATTAGGAGAATATTGCATACAATGGAAATGTTGTGTTTACAAAGCTCATTAATGATGAAACCTGGGGTGCCGCTCAATGGTCTTTATTCTTTCATTCATTTGTTCCATCTTCCTTCCCTTCATGAGCTATGAAAGTGTCATTTAGATCCTGCAGTATGTTTCCTGGACAATTTAGAGTAAAACTTTATGCCTAATGCACACGACCGTTTTTTGTCGGCCGGGTCACATCCATTATCCATTCGAAGAGAGGACATGTCCTATCTTTCCACAAATCGGAGAGTCGGGTCAGTTTTCACGGACCCGATTCACCCACTAAAGTGAATGGGTACGTGAAAACTATTGGGTGCCACTCGTGAAAAACAGCCCGAGTGGCACTCGGTCTTGTGCAACAACACTTAGATATCTATTGATCTCCAAAACTTGTGTGTAAATACACTATTTTGTAATGTAAAGACACAAATATAACATTACCAGCTGAAAGGCCGCATTGCATGATATATTAAAATGGGTTATCCGGGAGTTTTCTAATTTTTCATGAGGGCAGGGAATGTGACAAAATAATAAACTAACAAGTACTCACCATTTAAAACGTCCCACGAACCAGTGCTGACACCCCATTCCCCGGCGATCCAGTCCTGAACGCTCCAGCTGCCGCTGGCTGCAATGACTCGTGACCGATGAATGGCACGTGCCGTTGCAGCCAATTGCTGGCCTCAGTGGTCACGTGACGTGTATGGCCGTATTAGCGCTGAAGCCAAGGTTTCACTGTAGACGGAGCTTTCGGGACCGGAGTGGCGGCAAACTGTTGTCAGAGCTGGAGCAGGGGACGTTTGAAATAGTGAGTACCTGTTAGTTAATTATTTTATACCCTCGCTTGCCCTCCTGCAAAATTTTGAAACTCCAGGATAGCCCCTTTAACCCCTTGAGTACCCAGCTCATTTTGGCCTTGAGGACCAGACCCATTTTTTCAAATCTGACATGTGTCACTTTATGTGGTAATAACTCCGGAATGCTTTTACCTATCCAATTGATTCTGAGATTGTTTTCTCGTGACATATTGTACTTTAGGTTAGTGAAAAAATGTTGTCGATAAATTTATTGCTTATTTGTGAAAAACACCAAAATTTAGAGAAAATATGAATAAAGTATGATTTTTCACATTTTAAATGTATCTGCTTGTAAAACAGATAGTAATACCACACAAAATAGTTACTATTTCACATTTCCCATATGTCTACTTTATGTTTGCATCATTTTTTGAACATCCTTTTATTTTTCTACGACGTTACAAGGCTTAGAACTTTAGCAGCAATTTCTCAAATTTTCAAGAAAATTTCAAAAGGCTATTTTTACAGGGGCCAGTTCAGTTCTGAAGGGGTTTTGAGGGCCTTATATATTAGAAACCCCCATAAAAAAAAAACATTTTGAAAACTGCACCACTCAAAGTATTCAAAACAGCATTCAGAAAGTGTTTCAACCCTTTAGCCGTCTTACAGGAATTGAAGGAAAGTAGAGCTGAAATTTGAAAATTTCATTTTTTTTTACAAAATTCATTTGTAATACATTTTTTTCTGTACCACAGAAAGTTTTACCTGAGAAACGCATCTCAATATTTATTGCCCAGATTCTGCAGTTTTTAGAAATATCCCACATGTGGCCCTAGTGTGATAATGGACTGAAACACAGGCCTCAGAAGCAAAGGAGCACCTAGTGGATTTTGGGGCCTGCTTTTTTTAGAATATATTTTAGGCACTATGTCAGGTTTGAAAAGGTCTTGTGGTGTCAAAACAGTGGAAACACCCAAAAGTGACCCTATTTTTTAAACTACACCCCTCAGGGAATTTATCTAGGGGTATAGTTAGCATTTTGACCCCACAGGTATTTTGCTATGTTTATTGGAGTTAGTCTGTGAAAATGACAAAAAGCACCCTAACATTTGTAAAGCAATTTCTCCCGATTACGGCAATACCTAATATGTGGTAATAAACTGTTGTTTGGACCCACAGCAGGGCTCAGAAGGGAAGGAACGCCATTTGGATTTTGGAGTGCTGATTTTACTGGAATGGTTTTCGGTGCCGTGTTATGTTTGCAATGCCCTGGAGGGACCTAAACAGTGGAAACCGCCCAAAAGTGACCCCATTTTGGAAACTATACCCCTCAAGGAATTTTTCTAGCGGTATAGTTAGCATTTTGACCCCACAGGTTTTTCGCTGCATTTATTGAAATTAGTCTGTGAAGATGAAAATATACTTTTTTTCTGAAAAAACATAGAATTTTCACATTTTTACAAGGAAAAAAGGAGAAAAAGCACCCCAACATTTGTAAAGCAATTTCTCCTGATTACGGAAATACCCCATATGTGGTCATAAACTTCTGCTCAGAAGGGAAGGAGCACCATTTGGATTTTGGAGCGCAGATTTTGCTGGAATGGTTTTCAGGCGCCATGTTGCATTTGAAGAGCCCCTGAGGTATTAGTACAGTGGAAACTACACCCATTGAGGATTTTGTTTTAGGGGTGTAGTGAGCATTTGGACTCCACAGATGTTTCATAGAAGTCATAAACATTGGGCAGTGAAAGTGAAAAATTGCATTTTTTCCAATAAAAAGTTGATTAAGCCCCAAACTTTTCATTTATACAAGGGGCAATAGGAGAAAGAGCACTGCTCAATTTGTTACCCATTTTCTCTTGATTTACAGCAATACCCCATATGTGGCTGTAAACTGCTATATGGGCACATGGCAAGGGTCAGAAAGGAGGGAGCACCATTTGGTTTTTGATCACAGATTCTGCTGGAATATTTTTCAGGCATCATATTGTGTTTTCAGAGCCCATGAGGTACCAATATAGAGGAAACTCACAAGATGTGACCCAATTAAGAAAACGACACCGCTCAAGGTATTCATCTAGGGGTATAGTGAGAAATTTTACTTTTCAGATTAGGAATTAAAACAAAATTGGTAGAATTTAAATTTTTATTTATTTTACAAACGCGTGAGTTTGATGAAACATTTTGGGGATGTATCAAGCACCAATGAGAAAAAAAAGAACTCACAATTCATTCTTTTTTTTTTCCTGTGTTCATTGATACCCTATATAGGACCTTTTTTTATTGAGGCACACGGTGAGGCCCGGAAGTGAAGGTGTACCATGAGGCTCTTCAAGGCCTAGTTTTTGCTTGGGTGATTTTGGGCCACCATGGTGGTATTCATCTAGGGGTATAATGATTTTTTGTTTTGTTTTATATATCCAATTGGTGCACAAGTGGACAATTTTTAAATGAAGGTGACATAAAATTTAAGATGAAGTTTATATGGACATCCTGAAAATGGCATGAAAAAAATTAGTAGTCCACTGAAGAATGGTAAATTCTGAAACATTCTTTCATGCAAAGCCCTGGTTTGGAGGGGCAAGTGCTGCATTGATATATTGTATCCTTTCGGATACCCCTCTTCGCGCACACGCGATATCGTTTTTGTGGATGGCTCTTTTTTTCCGTTGGGGGGACTTCACTGGGGAAGTGCTGGCCAGGGACAATTCTATTTGCCTCACTTCCTGAAGCCCTGCTACTCGCTCCTTCCTCTTGGTCTTTAAAAATTAATTTTTTAATTACTTTTTCAAGGTACTCGAGGTACCTAGAACGATTGCCAGCACTTCGGTACAAAATAAAAGAATTGAGGAGGGCCATTTCAATTAAATATACGTACAGATTTTTGTACCATACTTTCGTCTTTCGCATGGCACAGTATGGCTTCATTAGTTGATCTCCCAAATCCACCCCTCCCATATGCTTGTTGTAGGCCTGTATGCATACAGGCTTTGAAACAGTGGTGCTTGTTCCACGCACTGAAACTGGGCTTGTGGTGTTGCCATGCATTGTGGAGAGCATGAGGACCTCTTTTTTGTCCCTGAATTTTACCAGGAGCACATTTTCATCATAACGTGCCCTGGTTTCGCCAACTGACAGTTTCTCAGCAAGAAAAGGCTTTGGGAGGTATTTTAGATTCCTGCGAGCAGTGCCACAGGCCATTGTTTTCCTTTCAACAAGGCACTTAAAAAGCGGAACGCTGGTATAGGAGTTGTCGAGGTATAGGTGGTACCCCTTATCCATCAGAGGATGCAGCAGGTCCCACACTATTTTACCGTTTGTGCCAAGAACTGGGGGGCACTCTGGGGGACTAATCTGTTTGTCTTTCCCCTCGTACACACGAAAGGAGTGTGTGTATCCAGACTGGCTCTCGGACAGTTTATATATTTTTATGCCATATCTGGCTCTTTTGTTTGGCAAGTATTGTCGGAAATGAAGCCGTCCTTTGAAATGGACTAAAGATTCATCAATGGCTGTTTTTTTCAGGAACATAAACTTCTGAAAAACCAAATTAAAATATGTGATGATGGGCCTAATTTTGAACAGCCTATCAAAATTTGGATGATCCGGGGGGGGGGGGCACTGCTCATTGTCAGCGAAGTGCAAAAACTTTAAAAGGGCCTCAAAACGTTTTCGCGGCATCACAGCACGGAATACAGGTGTATCGTACAAAATATCTGTGGACCAATACGATTTGATGGTTGGCTTTTTTACAAGGCCCATGTGGAGCAAGAGCCCCCAGAAGGTTGCAATTTCATTTGCATTGGTTGGGTGCCAAGCTTGGGTTCTGGCATAATGGGATGTCGGATTTTTGCCTAAGAATTGTTGTGCATATAAATTTGTTTGCACAACCATTAGGTCAACTAAAGTATCCGAAAAAAAACATTTAAAAAAATCTATTTCCTGAAAGTCAGTTGGATTTATTTTTATGCCAGGGGCAGAGGTAAACGCAGGAATTTCAGGTGTGTAAGAGGTAGGCGGTAGCCATATGGGGTCACTGGTGCTGGGGTCACTTGTGCTGGGCTCATTCGGATCACTAGCCCTGCTTCGTTTCTGAGGGGGTTCCTCATCATCACTGGAGGAGGATAACACAAACTCAGATCCACCCTCACTGGCGCTTTCTGTATCTGTATCTGAACATAAAATGGCATATGCCTCCTCCACGCTAAATAGACGAGACATTATGGGTGTGTAATAACACTGCACTAACCCTGACGTGCAAAACTAAATTCCTGAACAGTATTGGCAAGGAAACTGTGACGTGCAAAAGTAGCACACAAAATTACTACTAAATTACTAAAACTTTTTTTGTATTTTTTTTATTTTTTTTTTTATATTTTTTTTATGAAGAACTAAAGGATAGGGCAGTAAAGAGGGCTGATATACTGATGGGCACTAAATAAAAGTATTATATAGGTTTGATTGTTACTAGGGAGGACTGATGGGCACTATAATGAGCAGCAAAGGGGGCTGGTGGGCACCAAAGATTGCTGGTGGGCACTAAAATGGCTGGTGGGAACTAAAGATGGGTGGTGGGCACTGGAGAGGGCTGCTGGGCCCTAATGGGCACTAAAGAATATTATTAGTTATATTCTGAGGGATGATGGGCACTATAAAGGGCAGATGGGCACTATAAAGGGCAGATGGGCACTATAAAGGGCAGATGGGCACTAAAAACGATGTTTTTTCACTGTTTTTCGACTGTATTTCTGTCACTCTCCGATCTCCTCACAGTTCTCACAGAAATGAGGAGATCAGAGACGCTGACAGGAGCTTTCTCCGGTTTCCTACGTCATAGATAGCTGTCATTGGTCAGTCTCTAAATACTGACCAATCACAGCAATCGCCGACATCGGGGCATGCAGATCTGTCCCCAGCCCGGCAACAGAGGCGGTCAGCTATCACTGACAGCTGCCGCCATGTCGCTATCACTTTGTGATTTCACATAGTGACAGTTTGATCCTTCGACGTAATAGTACGGCGAAGGTACGCTGGCATATGCGGCCAGCGACGTACTATTACGGCGAAGGTACGCAAGGGGTTAAGGAATAAAACTTAAAATAATAAAATAATTTGCTAAGATCAGAGTTTTTTTTCAATCTATCACAACTCGTGATTTTAGTCTTTTCAGTTGTATCTGCATCAAAAATATCTTAAGGCCATGCTCACAGATTGTGAATCCTGTGCGGAATTAGGCATGAATTCCATACCTAAATCCAAACCGAGTCCGTAACAAAAAAGGAGTTTATTCAGGACTTATATCAGATGGTGGTGTCTGATTCCTGACACCCTAACTGATTGGATGATTGAAGGGGCAGCGGCTCTGCGGCGAGAACTGTGGCTTCTGTATTGTTTACCAGGCATAGCTCCGTACATTTGGTAGTGGCTGTGCCTGGTATTGCAGTTCTTGCACCTCAGGCCTATTCAAGCAGCGAGCTGCAGTAACAGGGACAGCCACTACCAAATGTGGGGAGCTATGCCTGGTAAATAAGACAGAAGCCTCAGGTGCTGGTAAACAATAACTGGCAAGTAATGCCTGGTAAACAATGAAAGGGCCCCTTCAATCAGCTGGTGTCGGGAGTTGAACCCCCACCAATCTGATATTGATGACCTATCCTAAGGATAGGTCATCAATATCAAATCCCGGAAAACCCTTTTAAACCCTACATTAGGAAGTTGGAGCATCTCTGGTGCTGTTTTCTTTTCAACCCATATGAACCCATTCCCAAATTTCCCCTGTACCACCACCCTAGGCAATTGCCCAATTTCCCCCAGCTTAAAGCTGGCCCTGCATTTAAGAGACTAAGGACTCAGTGTACTCCAGTAAGGAATATATAATAGGAGCCACCTTGATTGTCTGTGTATTAACAGATTTCTGGACAATCAAATAGTCTATAATATGCCCTGCAGATGCAAACAATTCAGTATGAACATTTATCACCATAGCAGGTCATCAGTTGTTCCCTATTTTTATACTGGATAGGTCAAAAATATTATTCCCAGGGAAAGTACTGACCTTGTGCACTCTGCCCTCCAGAGTATACATATCATTAATGCTGGACATTCTGTGCTACACCTAATGAAAAAAAAGTTTGTCATGAAAGCAGAAAGCAGTAGCACATAAGGTGCCTTGATCGAAAATATATAGGAGAAAACATCTATTCTACTTTTTCCTAGTGCATATCGTGTCATGACAATTATCTGAATCCAGTCATATAAATATAAAGTACGCAATAGACTATAAAATCTCTATGTATATTATGTTCTGTGGATGCAGGGTCTCGTGGGACTATTACAGGAATGCTAGAAATCACCAAAGGAGATGCCAAGCTGAAAAGCCTCAGGACTGCTCTTAGGTCTCTCTTTTCCCACAGATTTCATGGTCTGCCAGGAGCCTGTGAGTTACGTAACCAAGTGACGGCAAAAAAAACAAAAAAAATAGCACCATAATAGATTTACATCACAAAATATATCACATGTATTTTGTCTATACAAGATGATACATCCATTGCGTAAAATACACGACAATGGTCACGACTTCCAAGATTAATGTTTAATATTTTTAATAAATTACTGAGTATACATCATTTTTTATAATACTTTTCTCCGCTGCTTTTAAAGGTTATTAGGAGGAACGGGCTCGGATTTTAAGAAGGACAAGTCGGGGGGAAGAGACAAAGAGTAAGGGTCCCGACCTGGGCCGTGTCAATGAGCAACGTCACTATGATCGCTCGTCCCCATGCATTTCCATCATGTTGGTAGCACATCTCCCTGTTTACACAGGGAGATGTGCTGATGACAACGATAATATTTTCTGCAGCATAAATTATACCATCAGCCGATGAACAAGCGTTTGCTCGTTCAGTGGGTGATCATTGCCCTGTTTACATAGGGCAATAAATCGGAAAGGAGCGTTCCTTATGAACGCTCTTTTGCCCAATAACTTGCCCATGTAAAAGGGCCTTAAGAAACACACTCTTCTCTAATACAAAGGTTTATCCCTAGTATTTTTAAATGCTGTAAATTATATTGTTTCTTACAAAAACAACATTCTGGTAATGGGGGAACAGAAAGCTCATAAGTCCTCTAAAAGAAGCTAATACTGTACTTCATAGTATTTCTGTGGAGCGATTACCGGTAATGTTATCTGCAGGCATAGACATAATACTGTAATTGTCTTCTGAAAGATCTTCACCCAACAAATAAGGTTAACAATCCCCTCAGACTATGTTCTATTATATCATTTTCACTTTACAGGAGGAGGGGTATTTAAAAAAAATATATATTATCTCTATAATGCTGTTCTATAGGAGGGATATCTGCATTGTTCTCTATGAATGCATTCTACACTCAGATCAGCCTAATGGATGACCTACAATAGTGGTCAACCTTATGTTAGATGATGCCCTGGGCAGTTACCCTCTGTTGGCTGCCTCTATATGGTGTACAGTCATTGTACAAATAACCATACAATATAATGTCTAATTATAAGCGCTATACATATGTGTTGGAAAGTAAAACCCTGCCGTGACACTCCATATGCCCGGAAGAGGGCATGAAAAGGATCGCACGCGACCTGCCGCAGTTCTCCATCTGCCCGGCTGGTCGTTTGTTGGCTGTGCTGACCCCTGCTGTGATGATTCCGGAGCTGTGGCGCCTATTGCCAGGGCACTCTGTGCGGAATCAGGGCCAACTGAAGACCTTAAAGGGGAACTGCTTCTACAATACCTTGTTTCTTTTTGAACCTGTCTATTGGGGTCTCTCTTTTAGCTCCCCCCTCACCTCTCCTATCTCCACCCCCCTCTTTATTCTTTCAATATACTTTACTACATCGCTACATCTGATTTATTTTCCCTTTACCGCATATGATGCTACTGTAAAGGATCTGCCAGACACAGCTTCTGTGTCAACGCCCATAGGTAATCAGTCTGCACCTGCTTCTATGTCTGTGAGACTGACTCCATCTTCCACCACTCAGGATGGCAGGCTTAGGAGTGGGAGAGCCTATCAAAGCCTGGCCAGACGGAGCTAGCTCCCGCCCTCTGTCTATTTATAGCTGCCTTTCCTGTACCTCCTTTGCTTGTGATTCTTCTCTGCTGGTTTCCTGGCCCTGCTGCAGCTTCTTGAACTACTGACCCTCTGCTTGTTATTGACCTTGGCTTTACTGACCACTCTTCTGCTCTGCGTTTTTGTAACTTGCTCATCTCTTGGTTTTACTCAGCTCGTTCACTTCGCTTGTTGCTCACGGTGTTCCCGTGGGCAACTTCCCCATTTCCCCGGCTTCTTTGTACCCTTGTCTGTTTGTCTGTCGTGCACCTATTGAGTGTAGGGACCGTCGCCCAGTTGTACCCCGTCGCCTAGGGCAGGTCGTTGCAAGTAGGCAGGGACTGAGAGGTGGGTAGATTAGGGCTCACCTGTCTGTCTCCCTACCCCGACATTACGTAATCACAAGCCCATATACCTAGTCTACCCTGGTCCCTGACACTACTATGGACCCCCTTGAGACCCTGGCTCAGAAAATGCAGGGCCTCTCCCTACAGGTCCAGGCGCTGGCTCAGAGGGACAACCAGCCTGATGGTACCCTGGTAGTGCCCCTCACCTCACCTCTTGAACCCCACCTCAAGTTGCCTGACCGGTTCTCAGGGGACCGGAATACTTTTTTCTCCTTTCGGGAGAGTTGTAGGCTCTATTTTCGCTTAAAGCCCCACTCCTCTGGTTCTGAGAGCCAGCGGGTGGGTATAATTATGTCCCGGCTCCAGGACGGGCCCCAAGAATGGGCCTTCTCCTTGGCTCCTGACGCCCCTGAACTTTCCTCCGTTGATCTTTTCTTTTCTGCTCTCGGGCTCATTTATGACGAGATTGACAAGACTGCCTTTGCCGAGAGTCAGCTGGTGACCTTACGTCAGGGTGAGAGACCTGTTGAGGAGTATTGTTCTAACTTTAGGAAGTGGTGTGTAGCTTCTCGGCGGAATGACCCTGCCTTAAGGTGCCAGTTTAGATTGGGTCTGTCGAACGCCCTGAAAGACCTGCTAGTTAGCTATCCCTCTTCTGACTCCCTAGATCAGGTTATGGCTTTAGAGGTATGACTTGACCGACGTCTCAGGGAATGACGACTTGAACGTTTTTGTGTTTTCTCGTCTGACTCCCCCATGATGCCTCCCGAGGTTCCGTTGCTTCGTTCTTCCACGGAAGACTCGGAGGTACCTATGCAACTCGGGGCCTCCGTGTCCCCCCAACAACGTAGAGAGTTCCGCAGGAAGAATGGTCTCTGCTTCTACTGTGGGGATGACAAGCATCAAGTGAACAAATGTCCTAGGCGTAAGAATAAGCAGTCGGAGGAACTTCCGCGCCTAAGTGATCATCGGGGAGGTCACTTGGGCGCACAGGTATTTCCCGTAAATATGAAACGTAATAAAATCTTGCTTCCCTTTCAGGTCTCTTTTGGTGGTAGGTCTGCCACCGGCAGTGCCTTCGTGGATTCAGGGTCTTCTGCTAATATTATGTCTGTGGAATTTGCTATGTCTCTAGCTGTGCCATTGATTGATTTGCCTAAACCTGTCCCTGTAGTGGGTATCGACTCCACTCCTCTTGCTAATGGTTATTTTACACAGCATACCCCTGTTTTTGAACTGCTTGTTGGCTCCATGCATTTGGAGCAGTGCTCTGTACTGGTGATGCAGGGATTATCGTCCGATTTGGTTTTAGGCCTTCCCTGGTTGCAGTTGCATAATCCCACGTTTGACTGGAATACTGGGGATCTTACCAAATGGGGTAATGAATGCATGACGTCATGTTTTTCTGTTAATTCTATTTCTCCCCCTGAGGAGGTGAACACTCTACCTGAGTTTGTTCAGGACTTCGACGATGTTTTCTCTAAAGAGGCCTCCGAAGTGTTACCTCCTCATAGAGAATACGATTGCGCAATTGATTTGGTACCAGGAGCTAAGCTCCCTAAGGGTAGGGCTGGGTCTAAAAATATTAAGGCTGATGCACTGTCGCGTAGCTTCATGGCCAGCCCTCCTTCGGAGGAAGATCCTGCTTGTGTTTTGCCTCCAGGTATAATCATTTCCTCTTGATTCTGATTTAGTCTCTGAAATTGCGGCTGATCAAGGTTCAGCTCCTGGGAACCTTCCTGAGAACAAGCTGTTTGTTCCCCTGCAATTCCGGCTAAGGGTACTTAGGGAAAATCATGACTCCGCACTATCTGGTCATCCAGGCATCCTGGGTACCAAGCACCTCATTGCCAGAAACTATTGGCGGCCTGGGTTGCCTAAAGACGTTAAGGCCTACGTCGCCGCTTGTGAAGTTTGTGCTAGGTCCAAGACTCCCAGGTCCCGACCAGCGGGCTTACTATGTTCTTTGCCCATTCCCCAGAGACCTTGGACCCATATCTCCATGGATTTTATCACCGATTTGCCTCCATCTCAAGGCAAGTCGGTGGTGTGGGTTGTAGTAGACCGCTTCAGTAAGATGTGCCACTTTGTGCCCCTCAAGAAACTACCCAATGCTAAGACGTTAGCTACCTTGTTTGTCAAACACATCCTGCGTCTCCATGGGGTCCCTGTCAATATTGTTTCTGACAGAGGGGTACAATTTGTTTAATTGTTTTGGAGAGCCTTCTGTAAAAAGTTGGAGATTGATCTGTCCTTCTCCTCTGCCTTCCATCCTGAAACTAATGGCCAAACTGAGAGGACTAATCAGTCTCTAGAACAATATTTAAGGTGTTTTTTCTCTGACTGTCAATATGATTGGGTCTCATTCATTCCCCTCGCCGAATTTTCCCTTAATAACCGGGTCAGTAACTCGTCAGGGGTCTCCCCCTTTTTCTATAATTTTGGGTTTAATCCACGGTTCTCCTCCGTTTCACCTGGTAGTTCCAACAATCCCGAGGTAGAGGTCGTTCATCGGGAACTGTGCACAGTCTGTGCACAGTCTGGGCCCAGGTTCAGAAGAACCTAGAGGCGTCCCAGAGCATACAAAAAACTCAGGCAGATAGAAGACGTTCTGCTAACCCCTTGTTTATGGTCGGGGATCTGGTGTGGCTATCGTCCATTGGAGAGGATACGGGCCTGAGGAGAGGACTTGGGTACCCGCCCGGGATGTTCACGCTGGGGTATTGGTCAGGAGGTTCCACCTTCGTTTCCCCAATAAACCAGGTCCACCTAGAAAGGGTCCGGTGGCCCCTCATAAAAGGGGGGGTACTGTAAAGGATCTGCCAGACACAGCTTCTGTGTCAACGCCCATAGGTAATCAGTCTGCACCTGCTTCTATGTCTGTGAGACTGACTCCATCTTCCACCACTCAGGATGGCAGGCTTAGGAGTGGGAGAGCCTATCACAGCCTGGCCAGACGGAGCTAGCTCCCGCCCTCTGTCTATTTATACCTGCCTTTCCTGTTCCTCCTTTGCTTGTGATTCTTCTCTGCTGGTTTCCTGGCCCTGCGGCAGCTTCTTGAACTACTGACCCTCTGCTTGTTATTGACCTTGGCTTTACTGACCACTCTTCTGCTCTGCGTTTTTGTACCTCGCTCATCTCCTGGTTTGACTAGGCTCGTTCACCTCGCTTGTTGCTCACGGTGTTCCCGTGGGCAACTTCCCCATTTCCCCGGCTTCTTTGTACCCTTGTCTGTTTGTCTGTCGTGCACCTATTGAGTGTAGGGACCGTCGCCCAGTTGTACCCCGTCGCCTAGGGCGGGTCGTTGCAAGTAGGCAGGGACTGAGAGGCGGGTAGATTAGGGCTCACCTGTCTGTCTCCCTACCCCGACATTACAGCTACACTGCCATGAGAGCCCAGCGAGTTTTCTCATAAATTGGCAGTAGTACCTACGTACTCCCCCCCCCCCCCCCCCCTCCTTTTACTACCTACCGATTTGCTCGATTGACGATGGTTACATTTTGGTCTCTCCCCATTCCGGGTTTATTGGGAGATATCCTTTATAGCACTTTGCTTTAAGCGTTTTATCCTTAATTTGTGATCACTACTTCACTAAGGCCCCATGCCCGTAATCACAGCCTGCAATTGCGGGCACGGCCGGCCGCCGACTGCCACCCACATTTTCAGGCCGTTCTCCCATGCAAAGTATGGGAGCACGGCCCGCAAAATGCAAAAGAACGAACATGTTCCATCTTTTTCTGAACATTTTTATGGCACGCACACCCATCCGTAGCGATACGGAAAGGTGTCCTCGTTCAATGGAAGTGAATGGGTTCGTTTTTGTGGGCCGCAATTGCAGTCCGCAAAAACTGAGTTTTTTTACGGTCGTGTGCATGGGGCCTAAGATATCTATAATCATGTTTGTATATAAGTAATCCAAAGCCCAGCAGCACAGGCAGAGTGTTGTTTTAAGCCCTGGGAGAACAGACCGTTGTCGTGTATAGGTATAGACAAAAAACAGGCAGCACTCCGTAGAAAAAGTGAAAAAATGGGTGCTTTATTACCCTCAGGCAACGTTTCAGCTCTTTCCTCTAGAGCCTTTCTCAACCATGTTTGTATATAGTTTTTGTTTTCACTCTGTTTGTAAATGGCGTACAAGAGGGATGTTCGGAATATTGTGTGTAATCCTAAACAGGCTTTTTCATGGCTTCGCCTGAGTTTACAACATTTAATGTTAGGGGGATGAATACGCCGGAGAAGAGGTGCCAAGTATTTCATGCATTATGGAAGGAAAAATCTGATGTGGCTTTCCTGCAGGAAACCCATTTCAGGAGCACGCACATACAAATGTAGATGACTTTATCTTGACTTTTAACGCATTAAAGAAACAGTGGGTAGATCTCTTATCTTGACTTTTTTCAATGACTTTTCAATGGCTTTTGTTGTGTGGTATCACGCTGCAGCAAGTTATCAGAGTCAAGATAAAGAGGCTCTGTCACCAGATTATAAGTGCCCTATCTCCTACATAATCTGATTGGCGCTTTAATGTAGATAACAGCAGTGGTTTTTATTTTGAAAAACGATCATTTTTTAGCAAGTTATGATCAATTTTAGATTTATGCTAATTCGTTTCTTAATAGACAACTGGGCGTGTTTTTACTTTTTACCAACTGGGCATTGTGAAGAGAAGTGTATGACGCTGACCAATCAGTGACCAATCAGCGTCATACACTCCTCATTGTTCCAGCCCAGCTTCTTTCACTGCACAATCACACTGTCCTGTGGATCATGCTGGGCTGGAACAATGAGATGTGTATGACGCTGATTGGTCACTGATTGGTCAGCGTCATACTCTCCTCTGTACAACGCCCAGTTGGTAAAAAGTAAAAACAGGCACAGTTGTCTATTAAGAAACGAATTAGCATAAATCGAAAATTGCTCATAACTTGCTCAAAAATGATTGTTTTTCAAAATAAAAACCACTGCTGTTATCTAGATTACAGCACCGATCAGATTATCTAGGAGATAGGGTATTTATAATCTGGTGACAGAGCCTCTTTAAAGATGGCTACATCTGTACCATCTCTCCCTAACTCTCCTTTTTAGCACTGTTCCACTGTCCTTACTCCTCAGCTTCTAGGAGTGTTTCCATTGCTGTGACAAATAACCTCCCTTTTCATTGTGACACTACTTTGGCTGATCTGGAAGGTAGATACTTATTTGTGAAGGGGACGATTATGAATGAAACCGTTACTTTTGCCAATTTGTATGCTCCTAATACGCGACAAGCTCAATGGCTATCTGAGGCACTGCTTGGTTCCTTTTCTGTCGGCCTTTTGGTGGTTGGGGGTGACATAAATGTCGCATTGGACCCTCTCCTAGATAGCACCACGAACCTTATGCACGTCTCTACTAGGGCTATTTGCAAAATTAAGATTGCATTATCCCATTTGAGGCTGTTGGATGTGTGGAGGCTGCGGAAACCTACTGAGTGAGACTATTTCTATTATTCATTTTCCCATGGCTCGTATCAGAGGTTAGCTTACCTTTTCGTGTCCGATAGATATCTGAAAGCTGTTTCCTCTGCAAGAATAGAGAATGTCACTATTTCAGATCATGCACCTGTATCGGTTGCCTTGTCATTGCAAAATCTGCCTTCTAAGGTCTGGTCGTGGAGACTCAACACTACCTTGTTAGAAGAAGTCACACTTAGGGACAGTATAAAAAATAACCTAGAGTACTTTCGCATTAATGATGATAACCACATTTCACGTCCCATTTTATGGGAGGCTCATAAAGCCTATATACAGGGGGGAGTTTATTGCCTTAGGCACTCAGGTTAAGAAACGTAGGACAACACTTCTGAACTCTCTTCTGGCTCAAATAGCGACACTGGAAAAATTACATAAGCATTCTCAATTAGTTAATACACTAGGGAATGATTTGAATATTAAAGCGGGCAAATACCTACAATCCCTGAAATATAAGTTTTACGCACACGGAGATAAAGGCTCAAACATTGTATCTCGCCTCAATAAACAGCAAACTGATAAGTCTTTTGTTACAGCTCTGAAAACAGAAAAGGGACACAGGGTTACCAACAGCCCTCAAATTGCCAAAGAATTTCGAGATTTCTATTCCTCGCTATATAATTTTCTGGGCTTTTCCCGCTCTGACCCCCCTCAATCAGAAGCCGACCCAATTAGTACTTTTCATGACTCCATGGGAATACCCTCACTGTCTGAGAAAGATAAGGAGACTTTGCTTCAACCCTTTTCTCTGTCAGAGATTGACAAGGTCCCCTCTTCCATACTGTGAGGGAAGAGCCCAGGACCAGATGGGCTACCTAAATAATTTTATAAGAAATTCAAAGATGTATTATCGCCACATTTCTTACAATTGTGTAATGCACTATTAAATGGTGCTACCCTACCTGTGCAGGCTTTGAAGGCACATATCACTATAATTCCCAAGGACGGTAAAGACTTAGAGACATGTGGGAGTTATAGGTCCATTTCTTTATTAAATGCCGACCTGAAGTGGTGGGCGAAGTTGCTAGCCCAACAAATTAGCACTTATCTTCCGGCTTTGATTTGGGAGAAACAAGTGGGATTTGTTCCCCACAGGGAGGGGAAACACAACACCACTTGAGTCATACATGCTATATACTATGCATGACCTAGGAAGATCCCAATGGTCCTTCTGGGTACTGACGCCGAGAAGGCTTTTGATAGGGTGAGCTGGCGATTCATGAGAGAAGTCCTCATTAGGTTTAATTTTCCCCTTCCATTTATATCAGCTATTTTTTCCTTGTACTCCTCCCCTTCAGCTAGGGTTAGAGTAAACGGCTCTCTGTCCGATTTATTCAAAATATTTAATGGCACCAGACAGGGTTGCCCATTTTCACCTACAGTATTTGTGCTGCTGATGGAGACCTTATTACTAAAATTTAGAAGCACCCCTCAAATTATGGGTCTCAAAGCAGGTCTGTATACCCATTCCACTGCTGCCTTTGCGGATGACCTTTTACTTTTTAGTACAAATCCGATTGTTGCATTCCCACATATCTTGAGTATTTTTGAACAATCTGGATACATCTCAAATTTTAAGATTAACTTTGATAAATCTGAGGCTCTCAGTATCGCGGTGCCTCCAGATAAGCTCAGTACTATCATGGCTGGCTCGCCCTTCAAATGCACTTCTCGGGCTACAAATTATTTGGGAAATATGATTCCCTCTGACCCCAAGTTACCCTATAAACTGAATTATGTGCCCTTATATAAAAAATAAAAAAAACTACTTGCTGAAGCTTAATATCCCTTTTGTGTCTTGGATCGGTAAGGAGAAACTGCTCTCCACTTATGTACTGCCCCAGATTCTATATGTTCTTCAGACACTTCCTCTAGATGTACCCCGGGTTTTCTTCACTAAGTTCAGGTCTCTATCCAATTTCTATGGAATGGGAAACACTCGAGGTTGGCCATTACAAAATTGATCCAGAAGAGAGGAAAAGGTGGCTATGGTTTGCCGGACCTATGTACGTACTATAGGACTATTCAACTTTCTAGGTGGACTTAGCTTGCAGATACTACTTTAACCCCTCCGTATATCGATATTGAGAGATGATTGAAGGGAAAGCAGCCATGGTTTTTTTCATAGGTGAAGACTCCATTGAGTGTGAGATCTATCCTCCCAAGTGATCTGACTAAAGGTCTCCTAAGAGTTTTTTATAAGACGAAGGCCTTGAATTTAGAGAGAGGTGTCTTGTCCCCCCTAGCCCCTTTGAGTGTCTTACCATCTTATTTAGACAATTCCCTGTTAGATGTCCCTACATATTGGCTGAAACAATCTCCGCTGCGGGTGTTCAGGCTCCTAGGTTCCAACCAGACTCTTAACCTATCTGATTTATGTGAAGATATTGGCATGTCATTACCCTCCAACCTTCATACTTTTGATTTCCACACCACATGTCAGAAATTTCTGAAACATCATTCCACTGCTAAAGGTGACCCCACATGGCTAGAGAATTATCTCCTCTTACCATCTTCACCAAAACAAATTCTGTCCAGAATATATTCTGTTTTTTTGTTGAAGCAATCCGTTGACCGCCCAGGGTTTATTTTGAATTGGGAGAGAGAACTAAGTACTAGTTTTACAGCGTCAGGAATGGCCTTTAATCTGACGCACTCTCATGGATTTTCCAGATGTGTGCGTGTCAAAGAAAACTCATATAAGACTCTGGTCAGATGGAATAGAACCCCTGAATACCTGCATTCGATTGTTTTGGTACCCTGTGATAACTGCTGGAGATGTAGTGTAGACACTGGAAGTTTATCCCATATTTGGTGATTCTGTCCCCTCATTAAACCATTCTGGGAGGCAATTGAGCAGTTGATAAATACAATTCGCTCCACTTCTTATACACGGAGTGTGGGCTTAGTCCTATTGTGGTGTCCACAATCGAATTTCACACCATCGACTAAAAGTTTACCTACCTTTATGATTTCTGCAGCAAAACTGTTAATTCCTATGATACTACCTCCCCGACTACTGATATGTAGATGTCTAAAATGCACCAATTATGTCGCATGGAGTAATTGGCGGCATGGGAACACAACTCTAGATCCTCCTATTTGTCTATTTGGGGGCCGTAGTTGGACTACATCCGCAACTCCTCCAACTAGCTTAATGACCTTGTCTCCCCTTCCCCTCCATATTTATGGAAATTGATAATGATAATTACTCAATAGCCATGAGTAAGTCTATTAATACTCATAGGATAACCTAACCCTAGCATGTTGTTTGCCAGGATAATGGAAAGATTTTTACATTCTAATTGTTGATTGGACACCTATATCTCATGTGAATTTGAGCAGTAACATTTCAGATTTCATTTATTTACAGCTCAGGTATCTGCCTTTTTAGGATAATTCTACTCACGCCTTTATTTTATATCCCTACCTTGCTGCCATTTTGTTTGTCCATGTTATATATGTGTTCTTATTGTACCGTGTGTTTTGATACACCTTTTGTAATGTCCATGGTCGCTGACCACGAACTCCTTCCATACAGTCGACACCCTTCTCTCCAGAGGTGTCTGCACATACGGCCGTCCTGTTCCACAGTGACCACCAGGGTGCGCTCGCGAGCTCAGTCCAGATTTAAGAAGCCAAAGCACACGCAGGTGAGAGATTGAGCTGATTGCTCCCAGAGCACCCTGGACTATAAGAAGGGCTGTGCCCCTCCCTGCAATGCCTGAGCGTTGTTTGTCATATCCAAAGTTTGTCTATGCAAATGGTCTCCTAGTGTTTTTCAGTTCCCAGTGTTCCCCGTACCTGTATCCTGTCCTATCCTGGTCAAGTGCCATGCTGAGATGTAGTCATGCTGTGCTGTATTCCACGCCTGTACTGCTACTCCACGCCTGACGTCTACCTGCTGCCTAGTCCCAGCCGAGCCTGCCTTGCTACTGTCCGAGCTGCCACAGGTACCCTATACGAACTATAGATTGTTACCTGCTCCCTGTTGGCCAGCTGCCAAACCACCAAGGAGGTACGCCCCAGTGGGTCCACAAACCAAACGTGACACCTTTGTTTGAGGTATTGGACTTGAATTGCTCCTTATATATTTTCTATGATGCATATTCAGATGACTTTATAACTGTATGTATTAAGTTGGGATGATATTAATCCACAGCTTTGTTTTGACCTGCGAGTCGACTGATATATGCATACTTATCTGTTTTCTCTGTTTGGGAGAGGATTTCATATGCTTTTTTGTATTTCAATAAAAAGATAATTTACAAAAAAACAAATAACACCAACATACAGTGACCAGGTAACAGCTCCATACATAAAGTGCAATATCATGTCTAGATAAAACTGCTAAGCAATTAATATTAAGAATTGTGGTGGTCACAAGGTGCCCCAAAGAACTACATTGTAACCTTTTATGATCAGAACTTTATATTCTGAGTTATTAGACGAGAGTCCCCCTTTCAGAACTCTATCAATTATCAGGACCGCCGTGTGGCTCCATTGAGCATGTTTGGAGCACCCAGTGTTTCCATACATTACATAGACAGCCCAGTGATTTCAATGGGCACTGTTTAATGCATTTTCCCTGTGGGGGCACTGCAGGGGAATTAATCACTAGCTGCCAGGTTCCACCACAAATTGTAGTTGATCTCTGAGGGTCCTAGGAGTAGAACAACTTGAGATCTGCTAAACAAAAACAGATTGACCAAACAAGACATCCCCTAGAATATTGCACAGGTATGACGCAGACTTGTGTTAGGGAAAAAAATATTGTGTTTTAGAAAACTAAGCAAACAATACTTGTAATCCTTGTATATTAAAATATGGTGGCAATTACATAAAGTAAATTTTAGGTTAAGTAACATTGTCCTTCAATGTCCTACTCATATCTTTCCTGTTCCCACATCCTCTTGAACTCATGTAATCTTTGCAGATAAATATCCAAATACAACAGAGGAAACAAAAATTAACTTGAAAAATTGAGGAATAGAGATAAGTGATCAACACATGCCTGACCTAGTCAAGTATGTTCATGCAATTACCATAGTGGTTTACTGGCAGGATATCTGCAGGGTGGGTAACCACTAGGAGGACTTCTGATGGATGAGAAAACGCATGAATAACCAAAAATATAATAGGGCAGTTCCACCTAGTACATATTTATACATATACAAGCATCAATGTATACATCTAGAATAAATAATTTGAGTGGTAAGTTTTTAGGTCCTCTCAACTAATAGGGATCCTAACATTTGATGTTCCTTTGTTTAGAGAGCCTAATGAACTATATATATTCTCAATGAAATATACAAGTGAAATATTATACTTAATTACGGTTATGACAATGACAAAAACATGTGATTTTTTTTTGTTACAACTTGTTGCCTCTTACACAGTAAGTTTAATGTGGTTATCTCACTACAACTCCTTTTTCAAATAAATCCAGCTTCTCGATTAGATTATTGTCAAAGGTTCCGAATCTGAAATCCCCAGCGAATAGCTGATATCGCTGCAGAAAGATGGATCCGGCATACATCTGCCATTCAACGGCCACTGCAGGGGACAGCAATATTACATTATCAAATGAATTGGAGTACATGTAATACATCGCTGGACCAAGTCACCAGAGGGGGAGCCATTGCTTGTTAGCAGTTCTCCGCTGTGGAGTCCTGACAGGGGGACCCGCCACTATGTCGTAATATGTGTGAAGAATTTAACTATGAGTTCACATGACATTAAAGGGTTATTCCCATCACATAAAGTGACGGCATAGTGCTAGGATGCGCCGTCAGTTTGTGATCGTGGGGGTCCAACTGCCTAGACTCCCACAGATCTTGAGATTGACGAGGCCACAGTTCTACCTTCTCAGTTATTCCCTGCACAGCAAATCTCCCAGCCACTCGCTCTGCAGGGAACTGCAATGAATGGGGCCCTGGAATGGTTCAACCGATCCAGTTGTTAAAATTACAATTGAATCAGAACTGGTTGTTGGGTGAACCCCAATGCAATTTCCTTACTACTTTCAACTAAATGACAGCAGCACGGGGTGTTATAATCGACAATAAGGACCTATGTTTAAATGATGTGACATGTGGCAGGAAGTGGTTCTGTTATGGGTATGGGGGAGTGTTAAATACTAATTATTAGAGCAATGTATGGAACTATTTTTTAGGGTAATATATGGCACTATTCATAGACATCTTGCATTGTTTTCTGGACACTGTATCCGCTATTTATCAGTGCAATAAATTGCACTATCCGTCATGGCACTGTATGGCAATGTTTATGGCATTAATGGGGTATAGACAAAGTTTGGATAATCTACAGCAGGGGTCTCAAGCACGCGGGCCGCGGGCCGCATGCGGCCCCTGGGGCTGTCATCTGTGGCCCGCGGGACACTAGTATCGGCTCTCCTCCTAGACTCTGGAATACCCTGACATCGCTGTCCACATATCAATAGCGATGTCTGGGGCTTCCCCAGAGCCGGAGTCCCGGGCAGAGCGCTAGTATCGGCTCTGCTCCGGGACTCTGTGGAATTCCCTGACATCACCGCCCATATATGGAGAGTGTGTCAGGGTCTTCCCCAGAGCGGAGTCCCGGGCAGAGCGCTACTATAGGCTCTGCTCTGGGACTCTGGGGAAGCCTCTGACATCGCTGTCCATACATCGACAATGATGTCAGGGGCTTCCCCAGAGGAGGAGTCCCAGTGATGTCAGGAGCACAGCTGGAGTCCCAGGAAGAGCCTACTAGCGCTCTGCCTGGGACTCCAGCTCTGGGGTTGCCCCTGGCATCTCTGTCCATATATGGACAGTGATGTCAGGAGCAGAGCTGGAATCCCAGGCAGAGTGCCAGAAGCGGCTCTTCTCCAGGACTCCAGCTCTGGGCAAGCCCCTGACATCACTGTGGTAGCATCTGCACTGTGTCAGCATCCATAGAGGGCATTGTGGCAGCATCCACAGAGGGCACTGCGGCAGCATACACAGAGGGAACTGCAGCAGCATCCACCGAGGGCACTGCGGCAGCATCCACCGAGGGCACTGCGGCAGCATCCACCGAGGGCACTGCGGCACTATCTAAAAAGGGGCTGCCCAATCTTGACATGTGTGCTAACTGAGCCGCCGGACTGCATTTAGCGACACTTAAACTGGAAAGCTGGATTGTTGAAATAAGCACGTGGAGAAATATCTCAAATTTTAAACCTAGCGGTATTATTATAGTAATGTAGTATTATTTTTATAGTAATATAGTGTTATAGTAGTTCAAATAACTAATTGATTAACAATAATTTTGTATTTGAAAGTAATGCGGCCCGTCAACTTCCCATTTTTTCTATATGCGGCCCACTTACCCGGCCGAGTTTGAGACCCCTGATCTACAGTATATTGACTGTCATATCCATAAATATATATTTGGAATCTCCATGAATAAATGGTATATCTGTACAATTTTAATTGTTGTTACATTTAATGTATTGGCATTGCCAAATTATTTTGGTTTGAATGCCCCAGCGGGAAAAATTTGCACTTCTTGAAAAACTTTTTCCGGGCCTAGAGAACCTACTGTAAAGATTTGATCCTCACCCTGCTCTTCTAATGCAATTCAGATTACCAAGAGCTATAGATGGAAAAACAACTCAAAGGTTTTATAATGATGGTACAGTTCTAATTTATATTATATAACATTTCGATATTGAATGCACATGTAGGAGTAGAATTGTAAAATGGAATCATGTGCTAAAGCGTAATGAGTGAAGTACGTACAGTACGGATAATAAAAGCAATTGCCACGCCTGCTATTTCTACACCTTGCCAGTCATACCCTGCAATAATAGCTCATTTGAATAATTGTCCTTGACTTTAGTAACTAAGATATTTTTGGTTCTGGGCCAGTCAATCACTGTAAATAGCTCGGAAACCATATGAATCATATATCTTTGCATGTGAATTTAGTTTCGTTATACGGAAGTGAGTTATGCACTTATTGAAGTCAGTACACTTCCGAGTGCTGCATAATGCACTGAATTTCCTCCTAGAAGCACGAAATTAGTGCTTCAATAGCGTAATGTACTGCATTATACGACATCCGAGGGGAAATGCGGTTTATTGAAAAAAATGCAGTGCATGCAGAAAAAACGCCCATGTAAACAGAGCTGTGAACGCCTCTATAGAATAACATAGGCCCCATATTCAGCACCTACTCTATATGGACAGAATACAAAGCCAAAATACGTAAGTTTGATGAAGCCTAAAAGGGATCAGAACATTTCTGAATTTAAACTGAAGCAAAATAAGGGACAAAATTCAGGCCATCTAGAGTAAAAAATTAAAGGGTTTGTCCAGGGTTAGAAAAACACGGTTACTTTCTTCTGAAAACAGCTCCACACCTGTCTATGGGCTGTCTATGGTAATACAGCTCAGCTTCATTAAAGTGAATAAGGCTGAGATGAGGAACGGTGTGCAATGGCGGATTATAATATGGGCGTTTCGGGCGGACGCCCGGGGGCCCGAGGCTCCCAGGGGGCCCATCGCCACCCGAAACTGCACACAATCTTAAAAAACTATGCAGCGCTGCCCAATTCCAACTGAATCTGCGTCCGCAGGACGCAGATTCAGTTGGGTTGAATGCTGGAGTCTCGCTCCAGCATTCACTCTGCTGTGAGCGGCTCAGTGCAGGCAGGCGCGATGTAGTGACGTCATCGCGCCTGTCTGCACGGAGTCACTCACGGGACTGCAGAGGAGGAGAAGCATCCCCCACCATCATGGGAACCGGGATAGGTAAGTAATTATGTTTTTTTATTTATTAGGTACGCACATATGGAGGCATTATACTGTGTCACATCTATGGGGCATTATACTGTGTCACAGCTATGGGGCATTATACTGTGTCACAGCTATGGGGGCATTATACTGTGTGGAGGCAGCTATGAGGGACATTATACTGTGTAGAGGCAGTTATGGAGGCATTATACTGTGTGGCAGTTATGGAGGCATTATACTGTGTTGCAGCTATGGGGGAATTATACTGTGTAGCAGCTATGGAGGCATTATACTGTGTCGCAGCTATGGAGGCATTATACTGTGTCACAGCTATGGAGGCATTATACTGTGTAGCAGCTATGGAGGCATTATACTGTGCAGCAGCTATGGGGCATTATACTGTGTCGCAGCTATGGAGGCATTATACTTTGTCGCAGCTATGGAGGCATTATACTGTGTCACAGCTATGGAGGCATTATACTGTGTAGCAGCTATGGAGGCATTATACTGTGTAGCAGCTATGGGGGCATTATACTGTGTAGCAGCTATGGGGCATTATACTGTGTAGCAGCTATGGGGGCATTATACTGTGTCGCAGCTATGGAGGCATTATACTGTGTAGCAGCTATGGAGGCATTATACTGTGTCACAGCTATGGAGGCATTATACTGTGTAGCAGCTATGGAGGCATTATACTGTGTAGCAGCTATGGGGCATTATACTGTGTCGCAGCTATGGAGGCATTATACTGTGTCGCAGCTATGGAGGCATTATACTGTGTCACAGCTATGGAGGCATTATACTGTGTAGCAGCTATGGGGCATTATACTGTGTCGCAGCTATGGAGACATTATACTGTGTAGCAGCTATGGGGGCATTATACTGTGTCGCAGCTATGGAGGCATTATACTGTGTAGCAGCTATGGAGGCATTATACTGTGTCGCAGCTATGGAGGCATTATACTGTGTAGCAGCTATGGAGGCATTATACTGTGTAGCAGCTATGGGGAATTATACTGTGTCGCAGCTATGGAGGCATTATACTGTGTTGCAGCTATGGAGGCATTATACTGTGTTGCAGCTATGAGACATTATACTATGTCGCAGCTATGGGGGCATTATACTGTGTCACAGCTATGGAGGCATTATACTGTGTAGCAGCTATGGAGGCATTATACTGTGTAGCAGCTATGGGGCATTATACTGTGTCGCAGCTATGGAGGCATTATACTGTGTCGCAGCTATGGAGGCATTATACTGTGTCACAGCTATGGAGGCATTATACTGTGTAGCAGCTATGGAGGCATTATACTGTGTAGCAGCTATGGGGGCATTATACTGTGTAGCAGCTATGGGGGCATTATACTGTGTCGCAGCTATGGGGGCATTATACTATGTCGCAGCTATGGAGGCATTATACTGTGTTGCAGCTATGGGGGCATTATACTGTGTAGCAGCTATGGGGGCATTATACTGTGTCGCAGCTATGGGGGCATTATACTATGTCGCAGCTATGGAGGCATTATACTGTGTTGCAGCTATGGGGTATTATACTATGTCGCAGCTATGGAGGCATTATACTGTGTTGCAGCTATGGGGGCATTATACTGTGTCGCAGATATGGAGGCATTATACTGTGTTGCAGATATGGAGGCATTATACTGTGTTGCAGCTATGGGGACATTATACTGTGTAGGGTCAGCTAAGGGGAAAATTATACTGTGTAGAGGCAGCTATGAAGGGCATTATACTGTGGGGGCAGCTATGGGTGGCAATATACTGTGGGGGCAGCTATGGGGGACATTATACTGAGCAATTACAAGAGCTGCAGGTCCAAGGGGGGAGACGCTGTGTAGCACTATATACAAGGGGAGATTGTTGTATAGCACTATATAGAAGGGAGCGCTGTGTATCACTATATCTAAGGGGGATTGCTGTGTAGCACTATATACAAGAGGGGGAGGGCTATGTGACGCTATTTACAGAGGGGGAGGACTGTGTAGCGCTATTTACAGGGGGCTGTGTGTGGTGCTATCTACAGTGTTTGACACAATTATATTCAGGGGCGCAGTCTATGGTGCTATAATATTTAGGGGCACAGTGTTTGTACTATTTTATTCAGGGGCGCTGTGTTTGGTGCTATTATATTTAAGGGGCACAGTGTGTGGCACCATGATAATATTATCTTTGTTTATAGGTGTGGAAATGTTGGAAAAGTGAGGAGCCAAAGACATCTGAGTGGCAAATTCTGCAGAAATGGGTCATGGCCGGGAAAAGTCGTCATGAAGTCTGGACTGGATGGAGAAGAAAAGAGGAAAAAAACTACGTCGTCACCTGTGAGTCACTAGATTTATAGACAATCTGTCATCTCTACTGACATGTTTATTATAGGAAATCCTTGTATTTCACAAAGTCTTTGTGCAGTCCAGGACTGATAGACAAATAAGTGTTACTATTCCCCTTGTCAGGAGAATGTGTCCCTACACGTGTGCAATACTGTCAGCGATGGTTGGAGACTGTCAGTATGTGGGGACACAGCCTTTTGACAAGGGGAGTAGTAACACCCATTTGTTAATGTCTGGACAAAAAGGAAGTGTTAACAATAGTTACAGGGCGGCGGTGGAGAAGGGGGGCCCAAGTTTGGATAACAGCCCAGGGCCTATGGTCTACTTAATCCGCCACTGACGGTGTGGTATTGTATTTAGAAGAACGCAGACACGTTTTTCTAACCCTGGACAATCCCTTTAATTTTTTACTAGAGCTAGCCTGATTTTTGTCCCTACTATTTCATCAGTTTTCCTATGGCCATCGTAAGGTGTCAGTTTTTAAAGTAAATCTTCACCCTCAAACACTTTTTTTAAAGCTATTTTCATATGTTTATATGTCCAAAATTCTGTGCTGATTAATTTCTTAATATATCTTATACCGCCAGTATCATTTTTCTGTTACATAGCTCCAAATCTACTGCATAGAAATAGAGTTAATGGCCATCTATACAGGCCAATAATTGACTGATTGAGCGTTTTTATGAACGATTGTTCCCCATTATTCCCCATGTTAACAGGGCAGCGATCAGCTGGAAAAAAAAATGCTAGTTTCTTGGCTGATCACATAGTTTATACAGCCTATAAAATCATTGTTGGCATCACATCTCCCCATGTAAAAAGGGGATGTGCTGTCGACAATGATGCAAACTGATAGCATACAGTAATATAGTAATCATCGGCCTGTTGTGGTGTATGTAGGCAGCGAGAATTTTTTAATTTAAAGGCTATGGATACCTTTGACAGGGGAATTTTATTTTTTTTACATGTTAGTGGTTACCTAGAGCAAGACAAGTTGCACAGTTTCAGGGTATGTTCACACGGCCAAATTACGGACGTAATTCGGGCTTTTTACGCCTGGAATTACGTCCGAAATTACGGCTTGAAAGCGTTGGCAAACATCTGTCCATTGAAAGCAATGGGCTGACGTTTGTCTGTTCACACGAGGCGTATATTTATGCGTCGCTATCAAAAGACGGCGCGTAAATAGACGCCCGCGCCAAAGAAGTGTCATGTCACTTCTTCAGGCGTAAATGGAGCCGTTTTCCATGGACTCCATGGAAAACCAGCTCCAGTTACGTCCGTAATGGACGCGGCGTTCAAGCGCCTGCACATGCCGTTACGGCTGAAATTACGGGGCTGTTTTCTCCTGAAAACAGCCCCGTCATTTCAGCCGTTACGGACGCTGCCGTGTGAACATACCCTAAGGCTGCAATCTTTATTCCTTCATGCATTTTCAGTCCCCCTGATATGCAGTTTGCAACCTTCTCCTAGTTTTAGACTTTCTCATGTGCGCGAGTCCCTTACAGTAATATATGCTGGATGTGAGGTCTGTAAATCCAGGATGCTGCTGCCTTCACTGGCTCTCATGTACTAGCACAGCTTTTTCTCTACACTGATAGCCTGTGTGATTCCCCCTCCCTCTCACTGTGTTTTTCTCCCCTCCCTCCCCCTTTGTGTTTTTCTCCCTATCTACACTTTGATACAGACAGCCTGTGTGATCTGCACTCCCTGAACACATGAATGCTTTTCCTCTCTCCACCCTCTGATATGCTGCATACAACCTTCTCCCTGCTGCTATCTCCAAAACTGAGTGAAGGAAGGTGAAGAGAAGAGAGAGCAGATTACATCAGCCCCCAAAAGGAGCAGTGTGCTGTCGGATTTATGTCAGAAATAGGAGGACAACCAGCTAGATGATGGAGTTACACAGACTCTACAGCAGTAATATGGTACAACATTTTAATAAACACTATTTAGAACATTTCTTAATTTACCAATCAGATGAACAATAAAAAATATTAAGGGAAAAGGTGTCCACAGTCTTTAACTCTATTTCTGTGCTGGAACAACAGCACCAAATTATACATTTTTTTAATCTGCCATTATCTATTGGATTAATCCAATAGAAAACAGACTGTGATACTTCTCCCCACTCAAGTTGCCAGTGTCAGGACCCTGTGTGTGGTGGCTCCCAGAGCTCAGGAGCCAGGAGCGAGGAGAGGTCAGTATATAGAGGGCTATGGTCTAATTATTTAAGATGTCTGGGTCTGAAATTAATTTAGGGGTCTCAAGTAATGTAAGGGTCTGGATTAGGGTCTGAAGTAATGTAGTGGTGTGGATTGGGGTCTGAAGTAATGTAGGGATCTGAAGCAATGTATGGGTCTAGTCTAGGGTCTGCAGTAATGTAGGGATCTGGCCTGGAGCCTGAATTAATTTAGGGGTCTGAGTTATCAATTAATTAAAGGGTCTGTGTTCTATATTAATTTAGGGGTCTAGTGTCTAAATTAATTAAGAGGTCTCTTCTGGGTTCTGAATTAAGTTAGGGGTCTGGCCTGCAGTCTAAATTAATTTAGGAGTCTGGAATATAAATTAATTAAGGTGTCTGTTTAGGGGGTCTGAAGTAATGCAGGCGTCTGGTCTGGGATCTAAGGTAATTTAGGGGGTTTGGTCTGCGGTCTGGACTGAGGTAGGGGTCTGGGATCTAAATTAATGAATGGGTCTGAATTTAATTAGGGGTCTGAATTTATTTAGGGGTCTGGTGTCTGAAGTAATTTAGAGTTCTAAATTAATGTAAGAGTCTGTTCTAGGGTCTGACGTAATGTAGGGGGTCTGAATAACTAACGGTCTGCGGTTTAAATTAACGTAAAGGTCTGTTCTGGGGTCTGAAGTAATGTAAGGGGTCTTGTCTTGGGGTCTGACCTTATTTAGGGGTCTGGTCTGGGGTCTGAATTATTAAGGGTCCAATCTGGGGTCAGAATTAATGTAAAGGTCTGTTCTGGGGTCTGAAGTAAAGTAACGAGTCTGTTCTGGGGTCTGACCTAATTTAGGGGTCTGGTCTTGGGTCTAAATGTGTGTTGCTATAGAGGGTGGGGATGGGCTCTAAAAGCAAGGGTCGAAATATGTCTGGGCAGCAAACTGCAGTTGTCAGGGGGTCATCATAGTGTGCTCGATCGGATAGAAAAGAATGAAAACGACCCAAAAACAGGGAAAACATCAGATGTGACTCGCTGGATTTAATTATCGTTTATTCTGCCTGTATCTGACCCGTGTAGTTTTCACTTGTATAGTCTACAACGAGACGATACTATATGGCAGCTCTTTTGGTCTTTGTATAGTGGTAGCTTACACTTTTCTTTGACTGAAACAGCGAGTGTACGCTGCCCTTGAATTTATACATTGCGTACATATTTAAGGGAGTAGCGAGAAGCATGCCCACAAAGTAAAATGATTCACTTTATTTCTGCCCACCACCCCTGGATTCATCCCTACCAAAAATTGCCTGGTGTTAACCGCTTCCCGACCGCCCACAGTAAATTCACGTCGGCACTTGCTGGTCTCTGTGTAGCGGCAATGTGAATTCACGGTGGGTGTTAAAAGCGCGATCCAGGTGTCTCAGAGTAGCGCTGACACCCGGATCGTGCTGTTAACCCCTGCCTCTGGTCCCGGAGACATGATCGGGACCTGACTGGTTTAGGTCCCGATCATGTGATCGCAGGGAAAGTTTGTTGTAGCAACGAACTGGAAAGTTTGTTACTATAACAAACTGGAAACTTTGTTGCTACAACAAAATTTCCCGGGGACCGATTGCGGGTGCTGCAGTCGGTTGCATGGCAAAACCGGAGGCCATACAACAGCTCCGGGTCTGCCATGCACGGCAGCCTATGAGAACCAGCCGAAGGCTGATCCTCATTCCTCATGCTTCCTGTCAGTGTGACTGTCAGCGTCACACTGAAGAGTTTATAATACGTTACACTACCTAGGTAGTGTAATGTGTTACAGCAGCCATCAGTGCTGTAGGTCTTCAAGTAAAAAAAAAAGTAATAAAAATGTTTTATAAAAGTGTAAAAATAAGTTATAAGTTACAAAAACAAAAAATGCTTTTTTTTCCTATAATAAGTCATTTATTATAGGAAAAAAATTCAAATGTTAAAAAAAAGTACACATATTTGGTATCACCGCGTTCATAACGCGTTCATAACGACCCAAACTATAAAACTATAACATTATTTTCCCTACACGGTGAAAAAAAAATAATTAAAAACAATGTCAGAATCACTATTTTTTGGTCATCAACCCTCCCAAAATATAGAATAAATAGTACCAGTAAAAACTACAACCCGTCCCGCAAAAAACAGACATTTAGTGCCATGGGCAGCGCATGGGACAGGAGCGGGAGCTGTGTAATGTAATGCACGATGTTCTCCTGCAGAGGCAGAGCGTGTGTGCTCCGGGCGGCTGCATTATATGTCACATGTGACGTCATATAATGCAGCCGTCCATACACTCTACCTGTGAGGAGAACACCATTCAAGTGTTCAGCCCCAGCTAGCAGACAGACAGGGAGGATGGAGGAAGAGAGGGCTGGGGAGGAGCGGTCTTACACACAGCTCTCCTCCTGCCTGCAACCTGTGACCGCTGACAACATGAAGATCCCTCCACGGAGCTCCGGACTGATAAGTACAAATGTGTATGTGCAAGTAGGGGGAGGTATGTGTGTGTGTGTGTGTGTGTGTGTGTGGAGGTGTGGAGGTGTATGTGTGTGTGTGTGTGTGTGTAGGTGTGTGTGTGTGTGTGTGTGTGTGTGTGTGTGTGTGTGGAGGTGTGTGGGTGTGTGGGTATGTGTGTGTGTGTGTGTGTGTGGAGGTGTGTGTGTGTGTGTGTGTGGGTGTGTGTGGGTGTGTGTGTGTGTGTGTGTGTGGAGGTGTGTGTGTGTGTGTGGAGGTGTGTGTGTGTGGAGGTGTGTGTGTGTGTGGAGGTGTGTGTGTGTGTGGAGGTGTGTGTGTGTGGAGGTGTGTGTGTGTGTGTGGAGGTGTGTGTCCGTCGGCCGTTGTACTGCTGCTAATGACGGTTCCATGAATCACGGACCTCACACGGATGGCTTCCGTGTGCAGTCCGTTGTTTCACGGACCAAACCAATGCAAAGGTTGAGACTGTTCCGTCAAAAACGGGGAGGAGTAGGACCTGCCCTATTTTTGAGGGAACGGCGACACGGTTCCGTTAAAACAACGGAAGTTTGCATGGACCAATTGAAATTAATTTGTCAGGGTGCTATCAGTTCAAACAACGTATAGCACCCTGACGAAAAAAACTGAAGTGGACATGAGGCCTAAGGCCTCAAGCACACATCCGTTGCCATTTATACGGCTGCATATCACGGATCCGCGAAATAAGGACCGCACATAGAACTATACTGCTTGTAAAATGTACAAATGACTTTATGCTTCACTTACAGTAAAATAAAAGTGAAAAAAAAAGTTACACCTCATTGATTGGTTGAGAAAGCAAACATGGTGAGTGGGAAGGAGATGTCGGGAAAGAGTTTGGGGGGGAGGGTCAGCAGTGAGAATAGACCAGTGCTTCTTCAGCACTTCAACAACCTATCAGGTTTATCTATTCTGATCCACTGATCTTGGATGACCAAACTATACATATTATGAGCTTGGCGGCTCTCTTTCTGCTCTATTACAATCTGTGACTGAGGGTGGATGTTAATGCCATGACATTCTTTATAATTTATTTCTTTATCATTTATTACTGTTGTGCAATACCATTCCCGAGGTGTGTGTGTGGATGAGCCGCTGCTGTTGGTTGGCTTTTCTAAGGGCAGCATGTATTTTACACTTTTATTGTAGGGGACACTTGGGCACCTGACTTTGCATGTAACGCTACAATGGATCTCTGCATGGATTTGTGCACAGACAAATCGCAGTTGGATGGGGCATACCCCACTTTTTACGTGGGGTTTCTATTGTGGCTGTCAGCTGTTCCCTGCATTAAGTCCGGCCTTGCCCCTATTGCGCATGCGCTGTTCTTCTGTGCCCCGCTATCATCTAGCCCTGTCCTGCCCTGCCCTAAGTCCCTCAGCCGCTCTACTGCGCAGACGTGCCGTCTTTAAACTATTTCGGCATTTGTGTTTATACTACTGCGCAATTCACAGGCTGCCATTGGCTGCCTTGTACGTTGCCTCTCATTGGATGCTCACTCTCCCCTGATGCTTCCGATGTTTGGCCTCGCCTGATTGGCGGCCACCCACACACCCACCTCACGTCATGCTACACTCCCATAAGAGGAGCAGATTTCTCGCGGCGCCGCCATTAGCCCCGTGTACCCCTGAGGACGCTACGAGTTAGCGAAACATGTCGGGGGGGCTTTATTAATTTTTAAATCCCTGCCTCAGCCAGATCTCTGTCTATATATAATTAGAGGCACTTGTTGCCCTTGCACAGACTGTCTGCTGTTACTCGGCATACATCGCAATTTTCAGACACTCTGCTGGTTTCTTCCAGCTGATATACTGACTTCGTCTGCGGCAGTGTAATTTTAAAATTTGTGTGTATAGTTTGTCTTTGCTACACGTAGCTCAATAAAGGTTATAATTCTAATTTATTTCTACTATTAATTGGGTGGTCAGGAAATAGGGTTCCGTTTGCCTGCAGGCATTCCCTTTCTGAGGAACCTAATGATCGCTCATTCCAGTCCCCTAAAGGGACTAATAAAATGTGTAAAAAAAAGTTCAAAAAGTTATTATTAGTGAAAAAAATATATAATATATTTAAAGTCCAAAAAATCCCTCTTTCTCATGTTTCCTCTAAAGTAATGTAAAAAATTAACAAAATTGGTATTGCTGCATACGTAAAAGTCCGAACTATTACAATATACTATTATTTAACTCGCACTGGGAACGCCGTAAAAAAGAAAGAATTTAAAATGCCAAAATCGCAGGTTTTTTTGGTCACCTTAGCATTTTAAAAAAATCATAAAAAGTGATCAAAAACTTGTATGTAAAAAAAAATGGTACCAATAAAAACTACAGCTCGTCCCGCAAAACATAAGCCCTCACACCGCTTAATCGACCAAAAAATAAAAAAAAACTGATGCCTCCCGGAATGTGGTGAAACAAAACGTTTTGTTTTTTTAACAAACAGTTTTTACTTTGTAAAAGTAGTAAGATATAAAAAAAACTGTATCAATTTGATATCACCTTAATCGTATTAAGTCTCAGAAAAAAATTAAGTTGTTGTTTTTACCGCTTGGTGAAAGCCGTACAAACGAAACCCAAAAAACAATGGAGGAATCACAGCTTTTTCCAATTTCAGCCTGCAAAGAATTTTATTTTCAGTTTCCTAGTACATTAACCCCTTCAAGACACAGCCTGTTTTGGCCTTCAGGACACAGCCAATTTTTTCAAATCTGACATGTTTCACTTTATGTGGTAATAACTCCGGAATGCTTTTACCTATCCAAGCGGTTCTGAGATTGTTTTCTCGTGACACATTGGACTTTATGTTACTGGCAAAATTTGCTCGATACATTAAGTATTTAATTGTGAAAAACACCAAAATTTAGCGAAAAATTGCAAAAATTTGCATTTTTCAAAATTGATATGTATCAGCTTGTAAGACAGATAGTAGTAATACCACACAAAATTGTTGATAATTAACATCACCCACATGTCTACTTTAGATTGGCATCGTTTTTTGAACATCCTTTTATTTTTCTATGACATCACAAGGCTTAGAACTTTAGCAGCAATTTCTCACATTTTCAAGAAAATTTCAAAAGGCTATTTTTACAGGGGCCAGTTCAGTTGTGAAGTGGATTTTAGGGCCTTATATATTAGAAACCCTCGATAAGTCACCCCATTTTAAAAACTTCACCCCTCAAAGTATTCAAAACAGCATTTAGAAAGTTTCTTAACCCTTTAGATGTTTCACAGGAATTAAGGCAAAGTAGATGTGAAATGTTCAAATTTCTTTTTTTTTTTGCAGAAATTCATTTTTCATCTATTTTTTTTGTAACACAGAAAGTTTTACCAGAGAAATGCAACTTAATATCTATTGCCCAGATTCTGCAGTTTTTAGAAATACCCCACATGTCACCCTAGTGCACTCATTGACTGAAGCACAGGCCTCAGAAACAAAGGAGCACCTAGAGGATTTTGGGGCCTCCTTTTTATTAGAAAATATTTTAGGCACCATGTCTGGTTTGAAAGGCTCTTGCGGCACCAAAACAGTGGAAATCCCCCAAAAGTGACACCATTTTGGAAACTATACCCCTTGAGGAAATTATCTAGGGCTATAGTGAGCATTTTGACGCCGCAGGTTTTTTGCAGAAATTATTGGAAGTAGGCCGTGAAAATGAAAATCTACATTCTTTCAAAGAAAATGTAGGTTTAGCTAATTTTTTCTAATTTCCACAAGGACTAAAAGGAGAAAATGCACCACTACTTTTGTAAAGCAATTTCTCCCGAGTTAAACAATACCCCGCATGTGGTCATAAACGGCTGTTTGGACACACGGCGGAGCTTAGAAGGGAAAGAGCGCCATTTGGCTTTTGGAGCTCAAATTTAGCAGGAATGGTTTGCGGAGACCACGTCGCATTTGCAAAGCCCCTAAGGGACCAAAACAGTGAAAACACCAAAAAAGTGACTCCATTTAGGAAACTACACCCCTTGAAGAATCCATCTAGGGGTGTAGTGAGCATTTTGAACCCACAGGGATTTCATAGATTTTATTAGAATTGGGCAGTGAAGATAAAAAAAATCCTTTTTTTTCCAATAAGAAGTAGCTTTAGCTCAACATTTTTCATTTTCTCAACAAATAAAGGAATAAAATAACCCCAACATTTGTAAAGCAACTTCTCTGGAGTACGGCAATACCCCATTTGTGGTCATAAATTGTTGTGCACTCGATGTTGCAGAGTGAAAATGGTTTTTCAATAGATATGCCAATATGTGGCGCCCAGCTTGTGCCACTGGAGACACACACCCCAAAAATTGTTAAAAGGGTTCTCCCGGGTATGGCGATGCCATATATGTGGAAGTAAACTGCTGTTTGGGCACACTGTATCGTTCAGAAGGGAGGTAGCGCCATTTGGCTTTTGGAGCGTGGATTTTGCTTGTAGTAGTTTTGTTTGGAGTCTTACTGGTGTTTCCGTTTATAATGTGGGGGTACATGTAAGGCGGGCGGAGTATATAAGGGGCATAGTCAGGTGGTATAGTGGGGTAAAAAAAAACAATAAAATAATCCATAGATGTGTGTTACGCTGTGACACAATCCTTTCTGCACAGGCCGGTGTCGCACTAATAAATGGTCTTTACTTATTCCCCTTTTGGTCCGCACTCCGCACCTTTGAAGTTTGGGGAATTTTGCTGGGAAAGTGTTGTCCTGGTATAATACGGGCGCCCTCACTTCCTGCAGATATGTTTGGCCCTCCCCTTCCTGGTTCCCTAATTTTAGGGGCCTTGATAAATCGCCACTTGAAACAGAAGAAACGTTCCCCTCGGGCCGGCACAACTGCATATTTTTATTTCCTGGCTTATTGGTGCCTTGACTAATTTTATTTTTTCATAGACGTAGTGGTATGAGGGCTGTTTTTTTTTGTGTGACGAGCTATAGTTTTTATTGGTACCATTTTGGGGTACATGCGACTTTTTGATCACTTGTTATCCTTTTTTTTTGGGAGGCAAGGTGACCAAAAAACAGCAATTCTGGCATATTTTAGTTCTTCTTATACAGCGTTCACCATGTGTTATAAATTACATGTTACCTTTATTCTGCGGGTTAGTCCGATTCCGGTGATACCTAATTTATAGCACTTTTTATGTGTTACAACTTTTTGCACAATAAAATAACTTTTGTAAAGAGAATGGATTTTTTCTGTCGCCAAGTTGTAAGAGCCATAACGGTTTTAAATTTTTCGTCGACGGAGCTATATGAGGGCTTGTTTTTAGCGAGACGAGTTATAGTTTTTATAGGTACCATTTTTAGGTACATGCGACTTTTTGATCACTTTTTATTTCAATTTTTGGAAGACAAAGTGACCAAAAAATAGCACTTATGTCAGTATTTTGTAGTTATTTTTTTTACAGCGTTCATTGCGCAGGATAAATAACATAATATTTTTATAGTTCAGGTCGTTACGGTCGCAGCGATACCAAATATGTATGGCTTTATTATTTTTTTCAATAATAAATGACTTGATAAGGGAAAAAGGGCGATTGTGTTTTGTGTTATTATTTGAAACTATTATTGTATTTTTTACAACTTTTATTTTTACTTTTTTTACACTTTTTTTTACACTTTTCTTTAATCCCACTAGGGTACTTGAAGGTCCAACTGTTTGTTTGATGTTCTAATACATTGCACTACCTATGTAGTGCAATGTATTAGAACTGTCAGTTGTTCACTGACAGCAAGCCGATCAGGCTCCGCCTCCGGGCGGGGCCTAATCGGCTAACGTAATGGCAGATAGGAAGCCATTGTTAGGCATCCTGTTGCCATAGTAGCAGTCGATTGCATACAAACCACTTTGATGCAGCGATTGCATTGAATCGCTGCATTGAAGGGGTTAATGCCAGGAATCGGAGCTAGCTCCGGTTCCTGGCGATAGATCGGGGTGTCCGCTGTAACATACAGCGGACACCCACTGCTGATGACGCCGGCTCAGCTTCTGAGCCGGAAGCTGAGCCGGCGCCATCTTGCCGATGGTACCGGAAGCCTCCTGGGCCCCGCCGACGACGGGGCATAGGAGGATTCCGTTATTGGCGGACCGGGAGGTAAATATTAGCCCTCCGATCGCCTTTGCAGCCACCGGCAACCCAGCGATCACGTTGCTGGGGTGCCGATGGCTATAAACTCCTTGTTAGGGATCTGCCAGGTACTACGTCTAGGTATACTCCTGGGATTAATCAATCCACACCTGAGGCCAGACCTGTTCGACTGACACCATCTCCCACCAACCAGGGTGGCAGGCTCAGGAGTGGGAGAGCCTATCGCGGCCTGGTCAGTCGGAGTTAGCTCCGCCCCCTGTCCTTTATTACCTGCCGGGTTCTCTTCCTCAGTGCTTGTAATTCTTCTGGATTCCTGGCCTCACTGCTGCTTGCTCCAGCCTGCTTCTGCCGTGCTTCTGCCGTGCTGCAGTTCCGCTTAACCTGCTTTGCTTTGCCCCTGGCTTGCTTCCTTCTCCGTGCTCACTTTGGTATACTCCACTTCATCCTGGTCCTGACTACTCATTCACCGCTCCGTTTCCTCGCGGCGTTCCGTGGCTACTGCCCCTTCCCTTGCGTGTTCCCTGTTTGTTCTCACGTGCACTTAGACAGCGTAGGGACCGCCGCCCAGTTGTACCCCGTCGCCTAGGGCGGGTCGTTGCAAGTAGGCAGGGACAGGGCGGTGGGTAGATTAGGGCTCACTTTCCCTTCACCTCCTTCCTGCCATTACATAATTACAAGCCCCTACCTAGTCTACCATTTCTCCTACGCTGACGCTATCATGGACCCCCTTGAGACCCTGACCCAGCAGATGCAGGGCCTCTCCCTACAGGTCCAGGCCCTGGCCCAGAGGGTCAACCAGGGTGACGCTGCCTTAGTGGTGCCCCTCACCTCACCTCTAGAACCCGACCTCAAGTTACCTGACCGGTTCTCAGGGGACCGTAAGACGTTTCTCTCCTTCCGGGAGAGTTGCAGACTGTATTTCCGCCTAAAACCCCACTTCTCAGGTTCCGAGAACCAGCGGGTGGGTATCATCATATCCCGACTCCAGGAAGGGCCCCAAGAGTGGGCCTTCTCCTTGGCTCCTGACGCCCCTGAACTTTCCTCTGTTGATCGTTTTTTCTCTGCCCTCGGACTCATTTACGACGAGACTGACAGGACTGCTTTAGCCGAGAGTCAGCTGGTGACCTTACGTCAGGGTAGGAGACCGGTTGAGGAATACTGTTCTGATTTTAGAAAGTGGTGCGTAGCTTCTCGGTGGAACGATCCGGCCCTAAGGTGCCAGTTTAGGTTAGGATTATCTGACGCCCTGAAGGATCTGCTGGTTAGCTACCCCTCTTCTGACTCCCTTGACCAGGTTATGGCCCTAGCAGTACGAATTGACCGACGTCTCAGGGAACGTCAGCTTGAACGCTTCAATGTGCTCCCCTCTGACTTTTCTGCGATCCCCCCCGAGGTCCCGTCTCCTCGCCCCTCCACGGAGGACTCGGAGGTACCTATGCAACTCGGGGCCTCCATGTCCCCTCGACAACGTAAGGAGTTTCGCAGAATGAATGGTCTCTGCTTCTACTGTGGGGACGACAAGCATCTACTGAACACCTGTCCCAGGCGCAAGAATAAGAAGCCGGAAAACTTCCGCGCCTAAGTGATCATCGGGGAGGTCACTTGGGCGCACAGGTATTTCCCGTTAATGTGAAACGCAATAAAATTTTGCTTCCCTTTCAGGTCTCGTTTGCTGGCCGGTCTGCCACGGGCAGTGCTTTCGTGGATTCTGGCTCATCTGCTAATATCATGTCTGTGGAATTTGCTATGTCTCTAAAGATGCCTTTTATTGATTTACCTTATCCTATCCCTGTAGTAGGTATCGACTCAACTCCCCTTGCTAATGGTTATTTTACTCAGCATACTCCTGTTTTTGAACTCCTGGTTGGCTCCATGCATTTGGAGCAGTGCTCTGTACTGGTGATGCAGGGATTATCGTCTGATCTGGTATTAGGTCTTCCCTGGTTGCAGTTGCATAATCCCACGTTTGATTGGAATACTGGGGATCTCACCAAATGGGGTAGTGAATGTCTTATGTCATGTCTTTCTGTTAACTCTATTTCTCCCCGGGAGGAGGTAAACACGCTTCCTGAGTTTGTTCAGGACTTCGCCGATGTGTTTTCTAAGGAGGCCTCCGAGGTGTTGCCCCCCCATAGAGATTACGATTGCGCCATCGATTTGGTGCCTGGTGCCAAGCTTCCTAAGGGTAGGATATTTAATCTTTCATGTCCTGAACGTGAAGCTATGAGGGTGTATATCCAAGAATGCCTGGCCAAGGGTTTCATTCGCCCCTCGACTTCTCCTGTAGGTGCTGGCTTCTTCTTCGTGGGGAAGAAGGATGGTGGTCTTAGGCCGTGCATTGATTATCGTAACCTGAATAAGGTCACCGTAAGGAACCAGTACCCACTTCCTTTGATTCCGGATCTTTTTAATCAGGTTCAGGGAGCCCAATGGTTTTCTAAGTTCGATCTACGGGGGGGCATATAACCTTATCCGCATCAAAGAGGGGGATGAGTGGAAAACTGCGTTCAACACACCCGAGGGTCATTTAGAATACCTGGTCATGCCCTTTGGTTTGTGTAATGCCCCTGCTGTCTTCCAGAATTTTATTAATGAAATCCTGAGAGAGTACCTGGGTAATATTCTTGTTGTGTACCTTGATGACATACTGGTGTTTTCCAAGGACTGGTCCTCCCACATGGAGCATGTCAGGAAGGTGCTCCAGGTCCTTCGGGAGAATAATCTGTTTACTAAGACTGAAAAATGTGTCTTTGGGGTACAGGAGATACCATTTTTAGGGCAAATCCTCACTCCTCATGAATTCCGCATGGACCCTGCCAAGGTTCAGGCTGTGGCGGAATGGGTCCAACCTGCCTCCCTTAAGGCGTTACAGTGTTTTTTAGGGTTCGCCAACTATTACAGGAGATTTATTGCCAACTTCTCGGTCGTCGCTAAGCCTCTTACGGACCTTACTCGCAAGGGTGCTGATGTCCTCCATTGGCCCCCTGAGGCCGTCCAGGCCTTTGAGACCCTCAAGAAGTGCTTTATCTAGGCCCCCGTGCTGATTCAGCCCAACCAAGAGGAGCCATTTATTGTGGAGGTTGACGCATCCGAGGTGGGAGTGGGGGCCGTCTTGTCCCAGGGTACCAGCTCCCTCACCCATCTCCGCCCCTGTGCTTACTTCTCTAGGAAGTTTTCGCCCACGGAGAGTAACTATGATATTGGCAACCGCAAACTTCTAGCCATTAAATGGGCTTTTGAAGAGTGGCGGCACTTCCTGGAGGGGGCCAGACACCAGGTAACGGTCCTTACGGATCACAAGAATCTGGTTTTCCTAGAATCGGTCCGGAGGCTTAATCCTAGACAAGCTCGGTGGGCACTATTCTTTACCAGATTTAATTTCTTGGTTACCTATAGGGCTGGGTCCAAGAATATTAAGGCTGATGCTCTGTCACGTAGTTTCATGGCCAATCCTCCTTCTGAGAAGGATCCTGCTTGTATTTTACCCCCTGGTATAATCGTTTCTGCCACGGATTCTGATTTAGCTTCTGATATCGGGGCTGATCAGGGTGCAGCTCCCGGGAACGTCCCTGGGGACAAACTGTTTGTTCCCCTGCAATACCGGCTAAGGGTACTCAGGGAAAACCATGACTCCACTCTATCTGGTCATCCTGGCATCTTGGGCACCAAACACCTCATTACAAGAAACTATTGGTGGCCTGGGTTGCCTAAAGACGTTAGGGCTTACGTCGCCGCTTGTGAGGTTTGCGCTAGGTCCAAAACCCCTAGGTCCCGACCTGCGGGCCTACTACGTTCCTTGCCAATTCCCCAGAGACCTTGGACCCGTATCTCCATGGATTTTATCACCGATTTGCCTCCATCTCAGGGCAAGGCGGTGGTGTGGGTGGTAGTAGACCGCTTCAGCAAGATGTGCCACTTTGTGCCCCTTAAGAAGCTACCTAACGCCAAGACGTTAGCTTCTTTGTTTGTGAAACACATCCTGCGTCTCCATGGGGCCCCAGTCAATATCGTTTCTGACAGAGGGGTACAATTTGTTTCCTTATTTTGGAGAGCTTTTTGTAAAAAGTTGGAGATTGATCTGTCCTTCTCCTCCGCCTTCCATCCCGAAACTAATGGCCAAACGGAAAAGACTAACCAATCCCTGGAACAATATTTAAGGTGTTTCATCTCTGACTGTCAATTCGATTGGGTCTCATTCCTTCCCCTTGCTGAATTTTCCCTGAATAACTGGGTCAGTAACTCGTCAGGGGTCTCCCCGTTTTTCTGTAATTTCGGGTTTAATTCAAGGTTCTCCTCCGTTTCCCCTGGTTGTTCCAATAATCCTGAGGTAGAGGATGTTCATCGGGAACTGTGCACTGTCTGGGCCCAGGTTCAGAAGAACCTAGAGGCGTCCCAGAGCGCACAAAAGATTCAGGCGGATAGTAGACGTTCTGCTAACCCCCGGTTTATCGTCGGGGATTTGGTCTGGTTGTCGTCCAGGAACTTGCGCCTTAAGGTCCCGTCCAGGAAGTTTGCTCCCCGATTTATTGGACCTTATAAGATCATTGAAGTCCTCAACCCTGTATCCTTCCGTCTGGAGCTGCCCCCATCCTTTCGCATACATGACGTCTTCCATGCCTCCCTCCTTAAACGCTGCTCCCCATCCTGGTCCCCCTCGAGGAAACCTCCTGTTCCCGTTCTCACCGCTGAGGGGGTGGAATTCGAGGTGGCCAAGATTATGGACAGTAGGATGGTCCAGGGCTCCCTCCAGTACCTGGTCCATTGGAGAGGATACGGGCCGGAGGAGAGGACTTGGGTACCTGCCCGTGATGTTCACGCTGGGGTATTGATCAGGAGGTTCCACCTTCTCTTCCCTACTAAACCGGGTCCTCTTAGTAAGGGTCCGGTGGCCCCTCATAAAAGGGGGAGTACTGTTAGGGATCTGCCAGGTACTACGTCTAGGTATACTCCTGGGATTAATCAATCCACACCTGAGGCCAGACCTGTTCGACTGACACCATCTCCCACCAACCAGGGTGGCAGGCTCAGGAGTGGGAGAGCCTATCGCGGCCTGGTCAGTCGGAGTTAGCTCCGCCCCCTGTCCTTTATTACCTGCCGTGTTCTCTTCCTCAGTGCTTGTAATTCTTCTGGATTCCTGGCCTCACTGCTGCTTGCTCCAGCCTGCTTCTGCCGTGCTTCTGCCTTGCTGCAGTTCCGCTTAACCTGCTTTGCTTTGCCCCTGGCTTGCTTCCTTCTCCGTGCTCACTTTGGTATACTCCACTTCATCCTGGTCCTGACTACTCATTCACCGCTCCGTTTCCTCGCGGCGTTCCGTGGCTACTACCCCTTCCCTTGCGTGTTCCCTGTTTGTTCTCCCGTGCACTTAGACAGCGTAGGGACCGCCGCCCAGTTGTACCCCGTCGCCTAGGGCGGGTCGTTGCAAGTAGGCAGGGACAGGGCGGTGGGTAGATTAGGGCTCACTTTCCCTTCACCTCCTTCCTGCCATTACACTCCTCACATGCTGCGATCTCTATTGAATGCAGCATGTGAGGGGTTAATCGGTCGGATCGGAGGCTAGCTCCGGTCCTGGCCGATACCTCAGGGTGCCAGCTTTAACATACAGCTGTCACCCGGCGGTGATGTCGCTGGCTCAGCTCCTGAGCCAGCTTCATCTCCTTCACGTACATTTACGTAGAGATGCGGGAAAAGGCAATCTCCCATGACGTAACTGTACGTGAAATGGCGGGAAGGGGTTAAATGGTCCTTTAAATGGTGACACTAGAAACTAAAACTCCTCCCGCAAAAAAATAAGCCCTCACACTACTTTATTGATGGAAAAATAAAAAAGTTATGGCTCTTGGAAAGCAGGAAGGGAAAAACTAAAATGTAAAAGCAAAAAATGGATCACTCCTGAAAGGGTTAATTAATTTCTACTGAAAAAGCATTTATGACCACGTGGGGTATAGCCGTACTTGGAAGAAATTGCTTTACAAATCTTGGGGTGCTTTTTCTCCTTTATCCTTTGTGAAAATGAAAAAATGCAACATTTTTGAGGAAAAAATGTTGATATTCATTTTCACGGCCTAATTCTAATAAATTCTGCAAAAGACCTGTGGGGTCTACATGCTCACTATACCCTTAGATAGATTCCTTAACACCTTAAGGACGCAGCCTAGTTTGGGCCTTAAGGCTCAGAGCCCATTTTTCAAATCTGACATATTTCACTTTATGTGGTAATAACGTCGGGATGCTTAAACCTATCCAAGCAATTCTGAGATTGTTTTCTTGTGACACATTGGGCTTCATGTTCGTGGTAAAATTTGGTCGATATATTTAGTGTTTATTGGTGAAAAATTGCAAAATTTAGAGAAAATTTTGAAAAAATAGCATTTTTCAGAATTTAAATGCATCTGCTTGTAAAACAGACAGTTATACCACCCAAAATAGTTACTAGTTCACATTTTCCATATGTCTACTTTAGATTGGCATCGTTTTTTGAACATTCTTTTATTTTTCTTGGACGTTACAAGGCTTAGAACATAAACAGCAATTTCTCATATTTTTAAGAAAATTTCAAAAGCCTTTTTTTTAAGGTACCTCTTGAGTTCTGAAGTGGCTTTGAGGGGCCTATGTATTATAAACCCTGATAAAACACCCCAGTTTATAAACTAGACCCCTCAAAGTATTCAAAACAGCATTTAGAAAGTTTTTTAACCCTTCAGGCATTTCACAGGAATTAAAGCAAAGTGGAGGTGAAATTTGCAAATTTCATTTTTCTTGCTGAATTTCAATTTTATTTACCAGAGAAATACTACTAAATATGTATTGTCCAGATTCTGCAGTTTTTAGAAATGTCCCACATGTGGCTCTAGTGCGCTCGTGGACTAAAACACAAGCCCCAGAAGCAAAGAAGCACCTAGTGCATTTTGAGGCCTCTTTTTTATTAGAATATATTTTAGGCAGCATGCCAGGTTTGAAAAGGTGTTGAGGTGCCAAAACAGTAGGAATCCCCCAATAGTGACCCCATTTTGGAAACTACACCCCTCAAGGAATTCATTTATGGTTGTTGTTACCATTTTGACCACACATTTTTTTCACAGCACGTATTTGAATTGGGCTGTGAAATGAAAAAAAAATTCATTTTTTCCAATAAAATGTCATTTGTGATCAAAATTTCTTATTTTCACAGGGAACCAAATACCCCATTTTGTTGCCCAATTTGTCCTTAGTATGGCAATACCCCATTTGTGGTGATAAACTGCCGTTTGGGCCCATGGGAGGGCTCAGAAGGGAAGGAGCGCTGTGTGTTCTTTGGAGTACAGATTTTGCTGGTTTGGTTTTCGGGTGCCATGTCACATTTGCAGAGCCCCAGAGGTATCAAAGCAATGGAAACCTGCCAGAAGTGACCCCATTTTGGAAACTATACCCCTCAAGGAATTCATTTATGGGTAATGTGACCATATAGACCCCATAGTTTCTTCACAGAACTTATTTGAATTGGGCTGGGAATTAAAAAAAAAATATATTTTTTCCTATAATATGTCATTTTAGCTCAAAAATTCTTATTTTCACAAGAAATAAAATACTCCATTTTGTTACCCAATTTGTCCTGAGTGCGGCAATACCCCATTTGTGGTGATAAACCAACCACAAATGACCCCATTTTTGAAACTACACCCCTCAAGGAATTCATTTATGGGTGTTGTGACCATTTTGACCCCATAGTTTTTTCACAGAACTTATTTGAATTGGGCTGGGAATGAAAACAAAATTATTTTTTTCAAATAATATGTAGTTTTGGCTGAAAATTTCTTATTTTCACAAGAAACAAAACACCCCATTCTGTTGCGCAATTTGTTCTGAGTGCCGCAATACCCCATTTGTGGTGATAAACTGCCGTTTGGGCCCATGGGAGGGCTCAGAAGGAAAGGACCACCATTTGGCCTACTGGGGATTTTCTAGTGCGAAGTCATGTATGCAGAAGCACCTGAGGTACCAGTACAGTTGAAACCCGCAAGAAGTGACCCCGTTTTAAAAACTTCACCCTTAAGGCATTCATCTAGAGGTGTAGTGAGCATTTTGACCGGAGACCTACACCCCATAAACTGTAATGTGGGTTCTCCTGGGTACGGCAATACCCTACATGTGGCTGTTATCAGCTGCCTAGGCACACAGCAGGGCTCAGAGGGGAAAGACGAGGGGGGATAAGCTGTGCGGAGTGCATCAGGGTAAGTAAAATTGGGGTAAATTATAAACCAAGGGATGTATGATAAATTTTAAAACACTCTTTCATACAGAGCTCTGGTTATTCGGGACACGTGTCACATTGATATATTGTGTCATCCCTTATCGCCCTCCTATAGCAGACTTTGCACCTCTTTTGACTTTTTCCCTTCTTGCCAGTTTGGGGAACTTCTCCTGGAAAGTGTTGCCGCTCTGGTACGATGTGTGTGGCCCCGCTTCCAGAAGTACTGGGTGCCCCCCCTTCTTGCTCCCTAAAGATTCGGTTCTTGATAATCACCTCTTGAAATTCCAGGAAAGTTCCCATCTGGCCTGCACATCGACGTAGCACGTACGCATTGTACAAAGCCATCTGTATGATGTGCCCGGCCAGCTTCTTATACCACACCGCATGGCGCTGTAGGGCTTCAGGACTTGATCTGACAAGTCCACCCCTCCCATGTACCTATTGTAGTCCAGGATGCAGTCTGGTTTGGAGGTGGCCTTTCCTTCATATATCCTAAACCTGTAGGTATACCCTGATGCACTCTCGCACAGCTTATACATCTTCACGCCATACCTTGCCCTCTTACCCGGCAGCTACTCGCGGAATTGAACCCTCCCTTTAAAATGTACCAGGGACTCATCAATAGAAATACACTTCTCGGGGGTGTATGCTTGGGAAAACTGGGCACTGAAACGGTCTAATAGGGGTCTCCGTTTATACAAACGGTCAAAACTGGGGTAATCTTGGGGTGGGCACGGCTCATTATCAGCATAATGTAAGAAGCGAAGTATTGCCTAATTTATTTATTTTTTTATGTTACAGTTCAGTTCTGAAGTTTCTTTGAGGGGCCCATATATTAGAAACCCCTATCAAACACCCCATTTTAGAAACTAGACCCCTCAAAGTATTCACAACAGCATTTAGAAAGTTTATGAACCCTTTAGGTGTTTCACAGAAATTTAGAGCAAAGTAGAGGTGAAATTTACATTATTTTTTTTGTCAGAAAATCCGCTTTATACCATTTTTTTTATAACACAAACGGATTTATCAGAGAAACGCAACGTAATACATATTGCTCAGATTCTGCAGTTTAGAGAAATATCCCACATGTGGCTCTAGTGCGGTAATGGACTGAAGCACCGGCCTCCGAAGCAAAGGAGCAAGTAGAGGATTTTGAGGCCTCTTTTTTATTAGGCACCATGTCCGGTTTGAAGAGGTCTTGTGGTGCCAAAACATTGGAAACCCCCCAAAAGTGACCCCAATTTGGAAACTAGACCCCTTGAGGAATCCATTGTAGTTTTCTTGGGGTGCATGCGGCTTTTTGATCAGTTTTTATTCTATTTTTAGGTTGCGTGGTGACTAAAAAACAGCAATTCTACTATTGTTTTTTTATTCTATTTTTCACCGTGCGCTATAAATGACATATTCACTTTATTCTGCGGGGCGATACGATTACGGCGATACCAGATGTTTATAGTTTTTTTTTTATGTCTTATGGTGTTTGCACAATAAAATACGTTTTGTAAAAAATCATTCACTTATTGTGTTACCTTATTCTAAGAGCCAGAACTTTTTTATTTTTTAATCAATAAAGCCGTAAGAGGACTTATTTTTTGCGTAACTAACTGTAGTTTCGATCAGTACCATTTTTCGGTACATGCGACTTTTTGATCTCTTTTTATTCAATTTTTTGGGAGGTGAAGTGACCAAACAATTGTGATTGTGGTACGGTTTATTATTATTTTCTTTTACAGCGTTCACCGTGCGGGATAAATAACAAAATAATTTTGTAGTTCAGGCCGTTACGGATTTTTACTTTTAATACTATTAAAACTTTTATTTTCTTATTTTTACACATCTTTTTTTAACTTTTTTTTTTTACTTCATTACTTTGTCCCACTAGGGGACTTGAGGGCAGGAGGCCCTGGTCGCTATTCTAATACACTGCACTACATGCATAGTGCAGTGTATTAGAACTGTCAGCTACTCACTGACAGCAAGCATAGTGGGTCCTGACGTTGTCAGGACCCACTAGGCTTCCGTCTATGGCATAGCCGGACGCCATTGTTTGGTGTCCGGTTGCCATAGTCACCATCGCCGGCCGCTATCGTGTAGCAGGCCGGCGATGGCAGCTTAACTCCTAAAAAGCCGCGATCTCTATAGAACGCGGCTTTTAAGGGGTTAATCAGCGGGGACACAGCGATTGGTCCCCGCTGTAGGAGCTGCGGCAGCTGCTGTACAAAACAGCAGCTGTCACAGCTCCTGTATGTGTCGGGAGGACAGCCGAAACGGCCGTTACTCCCGAGACGTACTATTAGGTCATGGAGCGCGAACGATACAGCTGCCATGACCTAATAGTACGTCCAGGAGCGGGAAGGAGTTAAGGGGTGTAGTTTCCCAAATGGGGTCAGTTTTGGGGTGTTTCCACTGTTTTGGTACCTCAGGGGCTTTGTAAATGCGACATGACACCCGAAAACCATTCCGGCTAAATTTGAGCTCCAAAAGCCAAATAATGTTCCTTCCCTTCTGAGTCCTGCCGTGGGTCCAAACAGCAGTTTATTGCCACATATGGGGTATTGCTGTAATCAGGACAAATTGCTTTACAAATGTTGGGGTGCTTTTTCTCCTTTATTCATTGTAAAAATTAAACATTTCTATGTTTTTTCAGAAAAAAGTAGATTTTCATTTTCACGGTCTAATTCCACTAAATTTAGCAAAAAAACTGTGGGGTCAAAATGCTAACTATACCCCTAGAAAAATTCCTTCAGGGGTGTAGTCTCCAAAATGGGGTCACTTTTGGGGGGTTTCCACTGTTTTGGTCCCTCCAGGGTGTTGCAAACGCGACATGGCACTGAAAACCAATCCAGCAAAATCTGCGCTCCAAAATCCCAATGGTGCTCCTTCCCTTCTGAGCTCTGCCGTGGGTTCAAACAGCAGTTTAGTACCACATATGGGGTATTGCCGTATTCGGTAAAAGTAGCTTTACAAGTTTTGGGGTGCTTTTTATTCTTTATTCCTTGCAAATATTAAGTTTTTTAATATTTTTTCAGAAAAAAAGTAGATATTCACTTTCACAGACAAACTCCAATAAATATAGCAAAAGACCTGTGGGGTCAATATGCCCACTATACCCCTAGATAAACTCCTTGAGGTGTGTAGTTTCCAAAACCGTGTCACTTTTGTGGGATTTCCGCTGTTTTGGCCCCACAAGACCTCTTCAAACCTGACATGGTGCCTAAAATATATTCTAAAAAAAGGAGGCCCCAAAATGCTCTAGGTGCTCCTTTGCTTCTGAGGCCGGTGTTTCAGTCCATTATCACACAAGGGCCACATGTGGGATATTTCTAAAAACTGCAGAATCAGGGCAATAAATATTGAGTTGAATTTCTCTGGTAAAACCTTCTGTGTTACAGAGGAAAATGTATTACAAATGAATTTCAGCAAGAAAAATACAATTTGTACATTTCCCCTCTACTTTGCTTTAATTCCTGTGAAGCGCCTAAAGGGTTAAAAAAACAACTTTCTGAATGCTGTTTTGAATACTTTGAGGGGTGCAGTTTTTAATATGGGGTGATTTATGGGGTGTATCAAGTACATAAGGCCCTCAAAGCCACTTCTGAATTGAACTGGTCCTTGAAAAATAGCCTTTTAAAATTTTCTTGAAAATGTGAGAAATTACTGCTAAAGTTCTAAGCCTTGTAACGTCCTAGAAAAATAAAATAATGTTCAAAAAATGATGCAAATATAAAGTAGACATATTGGATATGTGAAATAGTAACTATTTTGTGTGGTATTACTAACTGTTTTACAAGCAGATACATTTCAAATTAGAAAAATCATAATTTTTGCACATTTTCTCAAAATTTTGGTGTTTTTCACAAATAAGCAATGAATTTTGTGACCAAATTTTTTCCAATAACATAAAGTACAATATGTCATGAGAAAACAATCTCAGAATCGCTTGAATAAGCAAAAGCATGCCAGAGTTATTACCACGTAAATTGACACATATCAGATTTGAAAAAATGTGGCTGGTCCTGAATGCCAAAATGAGCTCGGTCCTGAAAGGGCTAAAAGGTGAACATTCACTTTAAGGTTACAGAAAATCTACCGCAGCTTAGAGGAGATACCTGATGTACCAGGAAAAATTTTATGGTCATACCACTAGCCCATATTGATAGGAACATAACATATGCAGTTTAATTACTTTGATAGGCTGGGCCACCCTGTTTCACTTTGTTCTCAATACTGCTTTGTTTTTTAAGTTCATATGGACAACGTTATGAGACCATTTACTGATCATTGCTTTTCATTTTTACCCAGCGTGGATAAAACCTGTGTCAGTCCAGGTCCCAGTCCCCACCGCAATGTGTCTTTGGACATTAAAACTTTGCATCTTGTTCCTTTAAAGGTTTCCGGGGTGACTTGTGCTTAAAATATACTGTGGTCCTTTATTTAGTAATTACTGTAAAAGGCAAAACAGCCTTTGTTGGTGTTCAGTAAATGCGTGAGAAAGTAAATGCGTAGGGGGGAAATCTTTAAGAAGTGCTACGTAGAGATGATGGTTTGCGCACATCAACCAGCTCAAACCCACCTGTCTCGACCACAACAAACAATTTTGATTTCCTTGCATTAAAACAAACAAAAAAAAATTAAAAAAATTAAATCGACAGTGCTGGAGTCAGACTATTGGAAAACTAGACCTGCGCACACTTTCCACAGTGGTTATTAAGAGTACACAGATCTTTTGTCTTACAACAAACACTGGCTTACTAATGATGGAAATTCACAACCTCCGGACTGCATTTCCATCATGCACGAACTGTAAATTCTAACTTCAGAGTAAAGGTAAGACAGAAAAAATAAAGTGGGTTTAAAGAATAAAACTTGTACTCAGCATATGACATCATGAAGCTCAGCAAGTATTCCACCAATACTACAAAGTCACATTGAGAATATCACGTTATGATATCCTGGGTTTACACAAAGCTGTTTTAATACCAAAACTGACCAATCATAGCGCCAATATCTATGTGTAAATGGGCCAAAGGATTGGCTCTATTAGAAAAGGCTCTGATCCATTTTCGATCACTTATCTTTAGAAATTTAGTCCTCATTCACACTGCTGTATTCCAGATCTATATTGTATGGATCCTTAAAGGGGAACGTGTCATGTATTTTAGTTTTGTTAATTAAATGTAAGTCTAAAGAAGAGAATGTGTTTATTTTTTTTAATGTTGTATGTATTTATTTTTAAAAACTTTGGCGGCCATAGTGGAGGCAAACACTTCCATCCTTTGTTGTCAGTATAGACAGTGCAGCACGGTGTGCGCTTGATAGCTGCTGAAATGCCACAGATTATTAGTGTATTCAGGAAGGAAGTGATGTAGTGAAGTCCCCTGGCCCAGAAGCCAGAGAATGGCAAGGGAGATGCATACAGAGCCTTATCTGTTTGTATAGTGTTGCTATCCTACTTTATCTAGGCCTCCAGCAGTACAATCGAATGGTCATTATAGGGGGTTTTACACAGGACAATTATCGGTGTAGTTGCCGATAATTGCCCTGTGTAAACAGGGGAAAGATCAGCAGATGATCGAGCAAACGCTGATCATCTGCTGGTCGTATCGTTTTAAAAAAGTTAAATATTATCGTTGTCGGCAGCACTGCCGACATGATAACGTATGGGGACGAGCGATTGGAGTGACGACCGCTCGTCTCCATCCATTGATCCGTGTGACCGGAGCAAATGAGCGCATCGTTGATCGACGCTCACTGCACCGGCCGGTGTAAAAGGCCCTTAACTCACCCCCCCTCTAATAATAATGGGAGGACTCTGCTCATATTGTCCCAGTCTACAGAGAAATGCTGAAAATTTAGCAAAAGTCTTAGCATATTGTAACGGCTCTAGTTGCCAATATAAAATCTTGAATATCAACGTTTATTTTATGTGTAATCACATAAAATAAAACAACAAAAAAATCATTTTCTAATAGTATATTCCCTTTTATACAACACCCATGGTCTTCTATGGACCATACTGTACATTCATTCATGTGCCTCCAAATTTATCTCATGCTGTATTATGGACATGTTCAAAGGTAGCAACATTCAATGGCACACGGAATGTCTACATGACCAACCCAGGGTATAAAGACTGCATAATCTGAAAACCCCATTATGATAATTAGTATGGTTTTATTTTTTCAGTAAAATTCTTACATCCTACCAAAAATATCTCAACAATGAAAACATGAGACCAAAACTCATACCTGTAATGAGTTTTGAGGTGGCACGAAGCAGCAACACTACTGCACTGAATAACGTCATATAATGATACCAGATAGGCAGGGGTAATTGTTTATGCTACAGTTTCCCTCCATCTAAATCTACTAGCTTTTATACCCGGCGTTGCTCGGGAGGTTGACTTACGGTATAGATAGAGGAAAAGCTCACTATTTAAATACCTCACAGTATAAATTTAATTGCTACCTCTCAATATGAATTGAATTGCTAGAGAGTGTAAATAATGTTATTGGAAGCATAAAAGAAAAGAAATGTAGCAATATATTCATTACAGATTTATATAGTGTTGATTTAGGACTGCATGTTTCTATTCCAACGCTTTCTTGTAAACAATGTTTTTTGTCGTTTGATCCTGTGCCAAGATGTACAGATTCTTTCCAGTGCCAACTCTGGAGCAAGCAACATATAGTTGCCCATGGGAATAACAGGGACTTTGAAGGTGTATTCCTGCCACTTTCAGGGATTGACCTTGAGCCTTCTTAATTGTCATTGTGAAGGCTAGGCGTACTGGGAACTGTTGCCGCTTGAACTCGAAAGGAACATCATTTGGAGCGAGGGGAATGTGAGGAATAAAGACAACTTCCCCCTTGGCACATCCTGTTAGTATGGTGGCCTCGATGACGTGATCCATCAACTTCTTGACACACAGCCTCGTCCTGTTGCAAAGTTTCGGAGCGTCAATGTTTCTCAACAGCATGATAGGTGAACCAACCTTCAACATCAATAGATGAGCAGGTAAGCCAGCCGGCTCGAGAGAGTTGAGAAATTCTGTCGGATAGTACATCGCCTGATCGGGGTCAATAACTGTGTCGGTGGACTTGTACAACTTTTCTTGACCTGGCAGAGTCATTTTAATTTGCTGATTGATGACGTTGACAGAATCCTTCTTTGTAGCCAGTATTGCCCGTTGACATAACCATTTATGATCTCTGTAGTTGAAGGCGATGTTGGGAAAGACACTGATTGTAAGCTCTTCCACCGAATTGGGAAAATTTGCGAAATCATCATGGAAGCTGATCAGATCCGTCCCATTGTCAACTTGAACATCTCCATTCCCCAGATTGAGTAATCTGCTGGCAAACTCAACTGCTGTGGCATCGGGGAGGTCACTTGGGCGCACAGGTATTTCCCGTAAATATGAAACGTAATAAAATCTTGCTTCCCTTTCAGGTCTCTTTTGGTGGTAGGTCTGCTACCGGCAGTGCCTTCGTGGATTCAGGGTCTTCTGCTAATATTATGTCTGTGGAATTTGCTATGTCTCTAGCTATGCCATTGATTGATTTGCCTAAACCTGTCCCGGTAGTGGGTATCGACTCCACTCCTCTTGCTAATGGTTATTTTACACAGCATACCCCTGTTTTTGAACTCCTTGTTGGCTCCATGCATTTGGAGCAGTGCTCTGTACTGGTGATGCAGGGATTATCGTCCGATTTGGTTTTAGGCCTTCCCTGGTTGCAGTTGCATAATCCCACGTTTGACTGGAATACTGGGGATCTTACCAAATGGGGTAATGAATGCATGACGTCATGTTTTTCTGTTAATTCTATTTCTCCCCCTGAGGAGGTGAACACTCTACCTGAGTTTGTTCAGGACTTCACTGATGTTTTCTCTAAAGAGGCCTCCGAAGTGTTACCTCCTCATAGAGAATACGATTGCGCAATTGATTTGGTACCAGGAGCTAAGCTCCCTAAGGGTAGGGCTGGGTCTAAAAATATTAAGGCTGATGCACTGTCGCGTAGCTTCATGGCCAGCCCTCCTTCGGAGGAAGATCCTGCTTGTGTTTTGCCTCCAGGTATAATCATTTGCTCTATTGATTCTGATTTAGTCTCTGAAATTGCGGCTGATCAAGGTTCAGCTCCCGGGAACCTTTCTGAGAACAAGCTGTTTGTTCCCCTGCAATTCCGGCTAAGGGTACTTAGGGAAAATCATGACTCCGCACTATCTGGTCATCCAGGCATCCTGGGTAGCAAGCACCACATTGGCAGAAACTATTGGTGGCCTGGGTTGCCTAAAGACGTTAAGGCCTACGTTGCCGCTTGTGAAGTTTGTGCTATGTCCAAGACTCCCAGGTCCCGACCAGCGGGCTTACTATGTTCTTTGCCCATTCCCCAGAGACCTTGGACCCATATCTCCATGGATTTTATCATCGATTTGCCTCCATCTCAAGGCAAGTCGGTGGTGTGGGTTGTAGTAAACCGCTTCAGTAAGATGTGCCACTTTGTGCCCCTCAAGAAACTACCCAATGCTAAGACGTTAGCTACCTTGTTTGTCATACACATCCTGCGTCTCCATGGGGTCCCTGTCAATATTGTTTCTGACAGAGGGGTACAATTTGTTTCATTGTTTTGGAGAGCCTTCTGTAAAAAGTTGGAGATTGATCTGTCCTTTTCCTCTGCCTTCCATCCTGAAACTAATGGCCAAACTGAGAGGACTAATCAGTCTCTAGAACAATATTTAAGGTGTTTTATCTCTGACTGTCAATATGATTGGGTCTCATTCATTCCCCTCGCCGAATTTTCCCTTAATAACCGGGTCAGTAACTCGTCAGGGGTTTCCCCCTTTTTCTGTAATTTTGGGTTTAATCCACGGTTCTCCTCCGTTTCACCTGGTAGTTCCAACAATCCCGAGGTAGAGGTCGTTGATCAGGAACTACGCACAGTCTGGGCCCAGGTTCAGAAGAACCTAGAGGCGTCCCAGAGCATACAAAAGACTCAGGTAGATAGAAGACGTTCTGCTAACCCCTTGTTTGTGGTCGGGGATCTGGTGTGGCTATCGTCAAAAGATTTGCGCCTTAAAGTCCCGTCCAAGAAGTTTGCTCCCCGGTTTATAGGGCCGTACAAGGTCATTGAAGTCCTCAACCCTGTCTCCTTCCGACTGGAGTTGCCCCCGTCTTTTCGAGTACACAACGTGTTTCATGCCTCCCTCCTTAAACGCTGCTCCCCGTCCTTGGCTCCCTCGAGGAAACCTCCGGTCCCTGTTCTCACCCCTGAGGGGGTAGAATTCGAGGTGGCCAAGATTGTGAACAGCAGGATGGTCCAAGGCTCCCTCCAGTACCTGGTCCATTGGAGAGGATACGGGCCTGAGGAGAGGACTTGGGTACCCGCCCGGGATGTTCACGCTGGGATATTGGTCAGGAGGTTCCACCTTCGTTTCCCCAATAAACCAGGTCCATCTAGAAAGGGTCCGGTGGCCCCTCATAAAAGGGGGGGTACTGTAAAGGATCTGCCAGACACAGCTTCTGTGTCAACGCCCATAGGTAATCAGTCTGCATCTGCTTCTATGTCTGTGAGACTGACTCCATCTTCCACCACTCAGGATGGCAGGCTTAGGAGTGGGAGAGCCTATAGCAGCTGGCCAACAAGGTACAAAACAATGTCTATAGTTCTGAACGGGTACCTGAGGCAAGGTAGACAGTGGCAGGAGCACGACTTGACTTTCACAGCAGGTGATGCCGCGGATGCAGTGGGAAGACACGACTTGACTTTCACAGCAGGTAACGATAGCACGGGATATAGGGTATAAGCAGCAGGAACGGGTAACACTGGGAACATGGAAAACACTGGGAGACCTTTAGCAAGACTAACTAGGGTATACAACAACGCTCCGGCAAGCAACCAGTGGGCATGGCCCCTTATTATAGTCCAGCAGCCATTTGGGCTGATAATTGATGTTAGGCAGCTGGACACGTACTGGACCTTTAAGGCCGTGCACGCGCCCTGCGGAACAAAGTCCGAGGACCCAGAAGAGAGTGTCGGCATCTCCCTGGAGGGAGTGAATGCCGAGAAGAGAGACGTCCATGGCTGAGATTGTCAAGGGGTAAGTCAGAACGACGACCTCCGGCCATAGACGTAACAACGTCCAGTTTGGAAGCGATCGATTTCATCAATTGTACTTTCTTGTCTTTCTTGGCGATTGATTTGATAAGTTGTTCTTTCTTGTCTTTCCAAGCCAAATGCTGCTTGATCCGATCCTTTGTTGACATATTTGCAGATGTACTTGATCGCCTTAACTGAGTTGCAATATTCAACATTGACGTAAGATTGAAAGGTCTTGGAAAGAAATGGCGAGTAGGGTACAATACGTCTATTTTCGACCTCGATGTGCTGGTAACTATTGCCAATCTTCATCTTCATCAATGCAGTGAACCCGCCTTCTCCCACTTTTCTTCTGCGATAAAGTGGATAACCATCATCTCCAGACTGAGTTTCATGGATCAGCTGTCTTGGGAATCTCTTTGTACAGAAGCCATCTTTCATGCATGGGGAGCTTGGATTCAGTATTCCACATGGTCCATGGACCATGTTCTTCATGATGATGTCGAATAGCTTTTGATCTTCTTGTGCATTTGGGATCTCTGCACTAATGACAGAATCGATCTGATTTGGTCGGATCTTCTCCTTCAGCCAGATCAGTATATGTGCGTGAGGCAAACCTCGTTTTTGCCATTCGATTGTACACATGAAGCATTGAGTTTCTCCAAATACCTTGCCCTTCGTGAGGACATTCATGAACTTGATAACCTTTTTTTGAAAGACTTGGGCTACCAGATCGTGTCTATCAGTCGCCGATTGTTCTGGCAAGAGCTCTTGGCAAATTTCTTTCCATGTTGGGTTGCACGTAAAAGTAATAAACAGGTCAGGCCTTCCGTATTTTCACACATATGTCATGGAGTCTTGAGTGTATTCGTGCATATGTCGAGGGCTCCCTGTGAAGCTAAAAGGCAAGATAACCATCTGACCAACATTGCATTGCTCGTGTTTCCATCGTTGACGACAGCATCTTGAAGGTGGATATAGCTTTCAGTGCGAAGTGCCTTCTGATTAAAACGGACGAAGCAAACTCACTCCGTTTCGATTTTGGCATACATATCAACCAAAAACTGATGGAAAAGAATTTGGCACATCAAGAGGTGATTTGAATGGCTCGCCCGCATCATAATTCGATAGGCGTAGAAGGCCATGCACAAAACTTTTTTCCCAGCGGTAACATTTCCGGTACTTGGATTTGTTTGGAAGATTTGAATATCGTATCCGTCTTCGCCTTGCCAAAAGATTAGTGGGTACTGAAGGGCGTCATATGATCGATGGGTTTCAGAAACTCTCTGCAGTTGATTATCACGCTTCTGCAGCACAATATCCCGATTTTCAAATTCCCCAACGATGACGACAGCAACTTCATTGAGAGTTGATGCGTTGTATCACCGCTCATGCTCTCCTCTTGGCCTTCGGTCAGCCTTGATGACCACTTTGTAGTTATCCGAAGTCATCATTTCCAAAGAGCTCTTGAATATCTCGACATAACAGTCATGTTCGTGAAGCATCTGCTGCAGTTCCAGGGATGAGTTCCAGGGACGTTGCTCTGTCATTGCTGAACTTTAAGCTTTTCATCGCTCATGAAATAAATCTGCAGAAACTTTGGTGGTTCATTGGGCAATGGCAGGAGCGATCCAAGTCGATGGCAAACTTGTCCCTGAATTTTGAAGGTGGGCATGAAGCCTCTCCCTCGAATTTCATTCACACCAAACAAAGTCATCTGAAAGCAAGAGTTGTAGCGCCTCAAATTTCCCAGAAAGTGCTTAGTTTGGGGAGTGTTCGCAGCCATCAGTGACTTGAGTGGTTCTGGTGGTGCAGTAAGTGGGGGTAGTTGAACCTTGCCAGCAGAGCAGCACATGCCAGGTGGCTCTGACTCCCATTTCTGGGCTTCACAATGTTTATGGGTCATGTCCATGTTTCCAATATTGACCAAGTCGTGCAGATCATATTCAATTGTTGGGTCGTATTGCATAGCAGCTTTGTTCATGCAATCCCAAGATGTTCGTCGAGAAACAATATTTCTTGCTCCTTGTGCTCGAACCAACGATCAGTCGCTTGAGGTGTTTCTTCAGCTCTTGCGGTCGCTTGTCGCATTCTTTGATCTTCAAGCCGAGCATTGGTAATTTCTGACGTTTCTGCTGCTCGAAGTGTCGACCTTCTCTTTGTTCAGGAGATTTTCTTTTGGGAGCCATGGTCAGTGAAAAGTCAATTTCAGTAAAAGTGGCAAAAGGAGGCAAACTTTGTTCGATGTCCAATGCAACCACAAATCGCTAGTGGTTTGTTTTTCAACCAATCAAAGTGACTTTTAAACCAATCAAAATCTGCAAAAGGAGGCAACTTTGTGAAATGTCCAATCCAATCAAAAATCACTACTGGTTTGTTTTACAACCAATCAAAAATCGTGTTGGTTTGTTTTTCAACCAATCAAAAATCACGATCAGGCAAGTGTGTACTTCAATGCAAATTGTAAAGTGAATGGCAGTGAAAAGTAAATTTCAGTAAAAGTGATTTTCAGTAAAAGCTATTTTTAATCCAATCAAAAATCGCAAAAGGAGGCAAACTTTGTTCAATGTCCAATCAAAAAGAGCTATTCCCTGATCGGGCTTCAAACAAATTTTATATAGTTATATCCAGTATCAGGCTGCTCACACCAACTGCCTTTGACTTTAACAAGATGGCTGCCGTCACCATAGCAACAAGCACAGCACATTGAGCCGCATTTATCAAGACTGTTTAATAGAAAAACATATCCTGTGGCCCATAGCAACGAATCAAACCTCAGCTTTCATTTTTTTTTTCCAGTGCGCTGGATAAGGAAAGCTGCACTGTGATTGGTTACTATGGTCAACAAATCCAGTTTTTCTATTAGACAGTTGTGTTAAATGAGGTTCAATCTTCTCCCATAAGTTCTAAGATGTCTGCCATTGCAACCTGCACAACACATTGTTCTCATATAAGGCACAAGATGGCTGCTATCACCATAGCAACCAGCACAATGCATTCTTCTGACATAAGCCCCAAGATGCCTGCTATCACCATAATAACCAGCACAACACATTCTCATCATATAAACTACAGTGGCTCTCATTATCAGACATATATAACATTGTCATTTTCAGTAAACACTAACATTGAAAGTCTAATTTATATCAATAACCAAAACAATTGTCTGTAACATGGATATAAAAATGAATGTTACAATGGATTGTGTCCCTAATAAATCTGGAGACATTTCCATTACAGAGACGTCCTGTTACTGCACAGAGTGTTAGTGTGTGGATGAACAAATAGGTTATAATCTCACTCATACCCCTCCCCCGTACTATTTATCATTAACAATCAACCCAAATCCATAGTAGCAAAGCATTGATGACTCACCCCCTTTCTGCCTGAAAACACAAATTTGCATAGACACCACCTTTCCTAACCCGGCTTGCTGGACTGTCTCCCACAAAACGGGGTTGTTGGCAAATATACCAAAATACACAACCTGCCTATACAGTGAAGGAAATAAGTATTTGATCCCTTGCTGATTTTGTAAGTTTGCCCACTGTCAAAGACATGAACAGTCTAGAATTTTTAGGCTAGGTTAATTTTACCAGTGAGAGATAGATTATATAAAAAAAAAAAAAAGAAAATCACATAGTCAAAATTATATATATTTATTTGCATTGTGCACAGAGAAATAAGTATTTGACCCCCTACCAACCATTAAGAGTTCAGCCTCCTCCAGACCAGTTACACGCTCCAAATCAACTTGGTGCCTGCATTAAAGACAGCTGTCTTAAATGGTCACCTGTATAAAAGACTCCTGTCCACAGACTCAATGAATCAGTCTGACTCTAACCTCTACAACATGGGCAAGACCAAAGAGCTTTCTAAGTATGTCAGGGACAAGATCATAGACCTGCACAAGGCTGGAATGGGCTACAAAACCATAAGTAAGATGCTGGGTGAGAAGGAGACAACTGTTGGTGCAATAGTAAGAAAATGGAGACATACAAAATGACTGTCAATCGACATCGATCTGGGGCTCCATGCAAAATCTCAACTCGTGGGGTATCCTTGATCCTGAGGAAGGTGAGAGCTCAGCAGAAAACTACACGGGGGGAACTTGTTAATGATCTCAAGGCAGCTGGGACCACAGTCACCAAGAAAACAATTGGTAACACATTACGCCGTAATGGATTAAAATCCTGCAGTGCCCGCAAGGTCCCCCTGCTCAAGAAGGCACATGTACAGGCCCGTCTGAAGTTTGCAAATGAACATCTGGATGATTCTGAGAGTGATTGGGAGAAGGTGCTGTGGTCAGAGGAGACTAAAATTGAGCTCTTTGGCATTAACTCAACTCGCCGTGTTTGGAGGAAGAGAAATGCTGCCTATGACCCAAAGAACACCGTCCCCACTGTCAAGCATGGAGGTGGAAACATTATGTTTTGGGTGTATTTATCTGCTAAGGGCACAGGACTACTTCACCGCATCAATGGGAGAATGGATGGAGCCATGTACTGTCAAATCCTGAGTGACAACCTCCTTCCCTCCACCAGGACATTAAAAATGGCTCGTGGCTGGGTCTTCCAGCACGACAATGACCCAAAACATACAGCCAAGGCAACAAAGGAGTGGCTCAAAAAGAAGCACATTAAGGTCATGGAGTGGCCTAGCCTGTCTCCAGACCTTAATCCCATCGAAAACTTATGTAGGGAGCTGAAGATCCGAGTTGCCAAGCGACAGCCTCGAAATCTTAATGATTTACAGATGATCTGCAAAGAGGAGTGGGCCAAAATTCCATCTAACATGTGTGCAAACCTCATCATCAACTACAAAAAACGTCTGACTGTCATGCTTGCCAACAAGGGTTTTGCCACCAAGTATTAAGTCTTGTTTGCCAAAGGGATCAAATACTTATTTCTCTGTGCACAATGCAAATAAATATATATATTTTGACAATGTGATTTTCTGTTTTTTTTTTAAATATAATCTATCTCCCACTGGTAAAATTAACCTAGCCTAAAAATTCTAGACTGTTCATGTCTTTGACAGTGGGAAAACTTACAAAATCAGCAAGGGATCAAATACTTATTTCCTTCACTGTATATACACTAACCTTTATCCATTGTAGTAGAAGGACTGTGATCATACCTCCCAACTTTTGAATTCGGAAAAGAGGGACATTTTAAGCCACGCCCCTAACCACGCCCAATATCCCGCATAAACACATCAAATTACTGCCAGATCCTTCTTCAAATAACAAGAGCTTATTCTCACTGTGGATCTCTAGACTGTCTGGATATCACAGATATTATGGATCAGGTTATATCGTCTTTGTGTTACTTTTCCTATCTTGGGTATAACATTTTCTCATCACGGCAGCAGCTGCAGGACAAACCAAAAGGCTGAGAACGATGAAAGTCAAGAGGGAGACCCTGTGGTGGATGACTTTTCAATTGACAGGTAGCAGAGTTACATGATGGGGGTTTTTTTTTTTCCAGTTGTGTAACTCTGCTACCGGTCAATGAAAAAAAATCATCCACATGAGCCCCCCTGCAGATCGCTCCAAACACAGCCCCCCAGTAGATAGCTCCACACACTGCCCCCTTGTAGATAGCTCCACACACAGCCCCCCTGTAGATAGCTCCACACACAGCCCCCTTGTAAATAGCTCCACACACAGCCCCCCTGTAGATAGCGCCACACACCACCCCCCTGTAGATAGCTCCACACACAGCCCCCTTGTAGATAGCTCCACACACAGCCCCCTGTAGATAGCTCCACACACAGCCCCCCTGTAGATAGCGCCACACACAGCCCCCCTGTAGATAGTGCCACACACAGCCCCCCCTGTAGATAGCTCCACACACAGCCCCCCCTGTAGATAGCTCCACACACAGCCCCCCCTGTAGATATCTCCACATACAGCCTCCCTGTAGATAGCGGCGCACACAGCCCCCCTGTAGATAGCGCCTCACGCAGCACCCCCTGTAGATAGCGCCGCACGCAGCCCCCTGTAGATAGCACCGCACACAGTCCCCTGTAGGTAGCGCCGCACACAGCCCCACTGTAGATAGCGCCACACACAGCCCCCCTGTAGATAGCGCCGCACACAGCCCCCATTTTTTTCCCAGTTGTGTAACTCTGCTACCGGTCAATGAAAAAATCATCCACATGAGCTCCCTTGTAGATCGCTCCACACACAGCCCCCCTGTAGATCGCTCCAAACACAGCCCCCCTGTAGATAGTGCCACACACAGCCCCCTGTAGATAGCGCCACACACAGCCCCCCTGTAGATAGCTCCAGACATAGCCCCCCTGTAGATAGCTCCACACACAGCCCCCCTGTAGATAGCTCCACACACAGCCCCCCTGTAGATAGCTCCACACACAGCCCCTTGTAGATAGCTCCACACACAGCCCCTTGTAGATAGCTCCACACACAGCCCCTTGTAGATAGTTCTACACACAGCCCCCTTGTAGATAGCTCCACACACAGCCCCCCTGTAGATAGCTCCACACACAGCCCCCCTGTAGATAGCTCCACACACAGCCCCCCTGTAGATAGCTCCACACACAGCCCCCTGTAGATAGCGCCACACACAGCCCCCTGTAGATAGTGCCACACACAGCCCCCTGTAGATAGCGCCAAACACAGCGCCCCTGTAGATAGCTCCACACACAGCCCCCTGTAGATAGCGCCACACACAGCCTCCCTGTAGATAGCGCCACACACAGCCCCCTTGTAGATAGCTCCAGACACAGCCCCCCTGCAGATAGCTCCACACACAGCCCCCCTATAGATAGCTCCACACACAGCCCCCCTGTAGATAGCTACACACACAGCCCCCCTGTAGATAGCGCCACACACAGCCCCCCTGTAGATAGTGCCACACACAGCCCCCCTGTAGATAGCTCCACACACAGCCTCCTGTAGATAGCTCCACACACAGCCCCCCTGTAGATATCTCCACATACAGCCTCCCTGTAGATAGCTCCGCACACAGCCCCCCTGTAGATAGTGCCGCACACAGCCCCCTCTGTAGATAGCTCCGCACGCAGCCCCCCTGTAGATAGCGCCGCACACAGCTCCCCTGTAGATAGCGCCGCACACAGCCCCCCTTTTGTACATAATGTTGTCACACAACCCCCTTGCATCTAGTACATAGTGCCACACAACCCCCCTCCCCCTTTGTACATAGTGCCACACAACCCCACTCCCCCATATACATAGTGTCACACAACCCCCTCCCCCTTAATCATAGTGCCACACAACCCCCCTCCCCCTTATACTTAGTGCCACACAACCCTCTTATACTTTGTGCCACAATGCCGCCAGAGCGGAGAGCGGTAGAGTTAGCCGGCCCTACTGCTGCCACTCTCCGCTCTAATTTGATGTCACTCACCGTCAGAAGAAGGCAGGAGTCTTGCAGCGGCGTTCTCACTGGTGTCAGTCCAGTCACCTGACCGGTGAGGTCAGATGACAGGTCAGGTGACTGGACTGGTCCTCTCCCGGGCAGGCATCGATCCCAGTCAAAACACCGCCGTAAGACTCCTGCCTTCTTCTGATCACTGCTGCAGACGTCTGGCATGCAGGGCGCCTGTCAGCAGCGATCAGCTGTTTTGATACAGCTGCAGCGTCCAGCGGGACATTTTGCAGACCGCCCGGGATGGCGGGACAGCGGTGAGGTTGGGAGGTATGACTGTGATGTCTCCCATGTTACATGTAGGAAGTTGTTCTGATCATGTCCCAGGAAAACACAGCAGAGATGGCTTCTCCTTGTAGCAGGAGATGGAATACGGTCTTGTGAGTAATATTGTGCGTCCTCTCCTGGATGTGGAGTCTGGTGGCAGCAGGCGGTGTATTAGATGTGTGTCTGGTCTCTGAATAATGTACCAGGAGACAAATTATGATGTCAGCAGCAGTGAGACATCACTCTGGTTGTTACATCCCTACAACCAGCCAATCAGGTAAGATTTTATGATTTCCAAAGCAGGTATTAAAAATCCATGCAGCGATCTGATTGGTTGTTATGGCTTACAGATGACGTGATCCATTTTAAACCAATGAAAAATCGGGCTTCAAACAAACTTTTGAAAATATATAATAGAATAATTAAAATAAAAAAAAGCTACATAAATGCCACAAAACTGTGATGGATAAGTGATGCTGCAACTTAAAAAAACAAAACAAAAAAAAAAAAAAAAACCCTACAGAGCACGTGGAATTAAAAAAACGCATGATTTTTAAAAGCCCCATTCAATAAACAATAGTATCTTTCCCTTCCCTCTTTCCTTCCTCCCTCTTTTTGGTTCTGTTCTTATTATTATTTGATTTAGGATGTATTACTACCTTGAATATCATAGTAATTTGAATTTGATTATAAATGTCTTCTAATTACATGGTTGTAAACTCGCCTGTGTTCTATGTGTTGTATCCTTCGTGTCTTCTTACTACTACATGCGCCTCCAGTGACGCAAGCGCAGTGGGTAATGTCCTCTCCGCCTCCGGGTTGATGTTTGCAGCCCACAATGGTAAAGGCGCACGTGACCACGTCAACATGCGCTCACGTGCCCCGTGCACATGTTGTGTTGCTCTCACAACTTCCGGTTGGTGGGTGGACATGGCGCTGCGTTCGTGCGTCTGATAATTATACCGGTAAGTGTGCGCTTATTAATAACTGAAGACATACACCTGTCTCCCTACAAATTCAATTGGCTAGTTCTATCCTTAAAAGGCAGAATGTATTAGTATGACGCCACTCCCAGAGGAAGGCAAGTGCGCGGGTGGACGTCCATCAATCACTCCAGCAATTTATGGGTCAGTATGGTTATTTTCTTCTCAGAATTTTCCCCTTATACAGACTATTGCTGTACATGTAAGTATATACCAATTTGCACATGTGTTGTCTGGATACGGTTTGTTTTTGTATGTTACACTCCATTTTCTGACTCATGCATACATTGTTGATTACTCCATGTGCAGGAGTTTATTTGATGTTCGTCTTTCTTTTAGTGTGTCTGTGGACCTTTTTATATGTTCTATTTTAGTATTTTCAATAACATATATACGTTTTAGATTTGATACATTTCAATTGTGTTTTGCATCGCTTTCTTTGTTTTTTGGGCTGAATAGTATAGTAATATATAAGTAATAAGCTATAAAACTGGAACATCATCACGAAATTAAAAATGTTAATGACATGCAATTGCATACTTTATTTAAATGTCTGGCAGAAAAACTAAAGAAAAACACGCAGCCTTCGAAACATGGTGTGAACTGGCAAAGTCCCATCTTCTTGTCTTCTGTTTCCCTCAACACCGTCGCCCTCTTGTGGTTGCTTACTTGTAATACAATTTTGTCAGCAATGTTTCTAGAAAATATATACTATACTCTATGTACTGCGATCATTATTTCTTTTCTTTTATTTACATGGAGATCATTGTGGCAACAATATGAAGTAAAAGTCAAAAGTGAATGGAATGACAGACCTTACAATCCCCTGGGTATCCTGTGTGCCTATGTGAGGCAGTGCTTTAAAATGAGAATATCATCATATTGGTATATTCACCACAGACTTGTTGCAGAGATTTTTGCGACACAAAAATCTCTGGTGCACGGATTTCTGCAAGCCCCATTCAGATGAATGGAACAGTCGCAGAAATTTCTGAAACAAATCTGACGTGGGTGAATCTATTCTAAGGCCCCATGCACATAATGGTAGAATTTGTCCGTAATTACGGTCCATACTTACGGGCCCACTCACTTCTATTGTCCACGGACAACTTCCGATATATTTACGGGAAGGTGTCCGGGCCGTAGAAAGCCCCTGCAAAAGATAGGACGTCCTATTTTTTGCTTTTACGAACCATTCTCCCATTCTTTAGAGAGGAAAGGGGTTCCCTGCCAACCCACCGGCCCCACCGCGATACGATTGCAGGGTGCCGATGAGTTGCTATGGAAGTCAGGGGCCTTCTTAGGCGCCAGGTCTGCCACTTTAGCACACCTTTTTAAAAATATTATAAAAAAGAAAAAAACATAGAACACAAAATCCAATTCTTTCCTCAATAAAAATGCTTTAAGGCCTGTTCACATCACTGTTTCCCTTCCGCTGAGGGGTTCCGTCTGAGGTTTCCGTCGGGTTAACCCCTCAACGGAAAGGCAAACGGAAACCTAAGCTTCCGTTTCCCTCACCCTTGATATCAATGATGACGGAAACATTGCTAAAGGTTTCCGTTTGTCACCGTCGTGACAGGGTTCCGTTGTTTTGATGGAATCAATAACACAGTCGACTGCGCTATTGATTCCGTCAAAAACGACGGAAACCTGTCACAACGGTGACAAATGGAAACCATTAGATAAGTTTCCGTCACCATTGAGTTCAATGGTGAGGGAAACAGAAGATGAGGCTTCCGTTTGCTTTCCACTGAGGGGTTAACCCGACGGAAACCTCAGACGGAACCCCTCAGCGGAATGGAAAGGACACAGCCTTATTATGTCAAAACAAATAAAGAAAAAACAAAACACAATATCAGAAAAATAAATAAAAAAATTTGCGGCTTGCTTATCCCACCGAAAATAATAAATTCGTACGCACCCCAAAATGGTACCATGAAAAGTCAACACATACCTCAAGAGATATCGCACAGCTTTTATTGTGCAAAAGTAGTAAGACACAAAAAAATTCTAAATATTTGGAATCACCGCAATTGTACCGACCCGCAGAATAAAGTTAACATATCATTTATATTGCACAGTGAACGACTTAAAACCAAAATTCAAAAAACAAAGTGGCACAAGTACTTTTTTTTTTCTAATCCCCCTTAAAAAATAAAAATAAATGTTACATAATACATTATATCTACCCCAAAATGGTGTTATTAAAAGAATACAACTTAGCCCGTGAAAATCACATGCCCTCATACTGGTATGTAGACGAAAAAAGTTCTAACTCTTGGAACAGGACGATGATAAAAAACCTAAAGTCATGCATCCTGCAGGCCAAAAAAGTCCTTATGCTGGGCTCCTACTTGCGAAAATTGCAAATAAGAAAAAAAAAATAAAACCCTTTTTTTTTTTGTGTAAAGTTAATACTTGCAGCCAGGCAGTTGTCATAGCGAAACTTTCTACTGTTATCTGTCTAGGCCGGCATCCTGGGATGACGTTTCAAATCACAGGCTGCTGCAGTCACAGGGGCTGGAGCGTCATCCCAGGAGGCCGGACTGCACAGATAACCGAGGGACCCATTGCCATGACAACAGCCTGGGGTAAGTATAGACTTTTGTTTTTCTCAAAGCGCTGGTTTCTGCACGAAAAACTGCACCAAAATTTAGTCCAGTTTTTTATACGGAATTTGCTGCAGGTTCAAGGTTGGATATGCTGCGTACTTTTACGCGGCGTATCGGACCCGTGGGAATCCAGACTTAAGGGATTAAAACCACCTGCCTAATATTGTGCAGGTCTTCCCTCGTGCCGCCACAACAGCTCTGACCCGTCGAGGCATGGACTCCACAATACCTCTTAAGGTGACCTGTGGTATCTTGTCACAAGACGTTAGCAGCGGATACTTTCAGTCCTGTAAGTTGCGAGGTGGGACCTTCATGGACGGGACAACTTTCCAGCATATCCCACAGATGCTCGATCGGATTGAAATCTGGGAAATTTGGAGGCTAAGTCAACACCTTGAACTCCTGGTCATGTTCCTCAAACCATTCCTGAACAATATTTGCAATGTGGCAGGCACATTATCCTGCTGAAAGACAACCACTCATAATTATAGCAGATTAGGCAAGGTCTTACCCTACACCACCCTATCACTTTCTCCACACTTGTAGCATCCTAACGTGCAACATGCCATACCCGCCACGCTACCTCATTGTATATATTATCCATATACGCTTTTTTTGTGTGTTCCCTGAGGAAGTCATTAACAATAGGTGATGGAAACGAGCGGGGACGTGGCGGCCTGTTGATATAGTCACTTTGTTTCACTTTATTATTTATGGTGGTGGGTTTTTATGTTGTTAGGGTTTATTAGGGTTTGTGAAGCAACAGTATTGTGAGTAGGGATGTCACGATACCAGAATTTGGACTTCGATACCGATACTTCGTTTAGTATTGCGATTTCGATACCAATTTCGATACTTTTGCCAACAGTAATAAAAAAAATTCTTCTCTTTTCTGATGTGAGGCGCGACGTGTGATGAATTTTGAACGCGCCTCACATTAATAGTAATTAATCCCATCATGTTTCTCAGTCATAATGGGTTAATGTGCGAGGTACATGATGGGGTTAATTACTATTAATGTGAGGAACATGGAGGGTAAATTCATCGCACTCACATTAATAAGTCATAGAAAGCAGTGTTTATTTCATTTTTTTACAGCGTACACATCATAAATGATGCAAAAAAATAGTTGTGCGCGCCATTACTGAATGTGTATATTTTATGTTTGAGACTTATTTTAATGTTTATTGTAAAAAAGGTGAATGTGTATTTTTTTTTAATTTTAACAATACTTTGTTTTTACTTTATTTTTAAACTTTAATGTAATGTACTGACATATATCAGATATGTGCCAGTACATTAGCCTGTGGACGGATAGCACACAGGCAGTTGTTAGGACATACTTGGGTATGTCCTAACAACATGAAATATGGTAAAACAGCCCTGGGGTCCGTCAATAGACCCTGAGATGTCTGCCCATATATGGTATGGCCCTCGATCGCGTCACAGGAATTCCCTGTGACACGATCCAGGGGCATCCCCCTGCTCATTTTCTCCTGAATGCTGCAGTCAGCTGTGATCGCAGCATTCAGGAGAATAGCGGCGGAGATGAGCGGTTTCTCTGATCTCCGCCGTTATAGAGCGGGGCTGCGGCTGTGTAATACAGCCATTGCCCCGCTCCTGACAGGAAGTGCGCGCGCGGTCAGCATGAGGTGATGCGGCCGGCGCTGCACTAATGAGCGGCAGTTCAGGCACTGAGGACAGAACATGGGGGTGTTTTGTAGTGCGCCCGACATGTTCTGTCTCCAGTGCCGCAGATCATTAGTGCAGCGCCGGCCGAATCACATCATCCTGACCCCACGCACTTATCATGACTCAGGAGCGGGGCTGTGGCTGAATTACACAGCCGCAGCCGCGCTCCCATACATTCATGTATTACTATACTGAGCTGTGCGGCTGCGCAGCTCAGTATCGAAATACAGGAAATAGCGGTATCGAACAGTTTAGGGATGCACAGTATCGAAACAGTATTGAAGTTTCGATGCACCGTGCATCCCTAATTGTGAGGTTGCCCCTTTCGGGGTCGGTGCTCCGCTAAGTAAATTACAGGGTGGTGTAGGGTAAAATCTTTGCTTTTCTTCTATAATCCTTGTACCCTGGGATTTGGCTTATCACACAACCTACGTTTAGCTGGAGCTGTACACCTGAATTTACAATTTAAAAGCGGACCTCTAGCAGAAACATGTTTTGTCATCTGCCAAGAGCAAGATGGGTATTCAAAAAGTTAAAAACAAAATCTGCTCCGCAAAAAGCCTTGGTTGATGACCAGAACAGAGTGTTTAACATATAGAATGTTATACAATGTATCGGATAGCAAACTATAGAAGTTAGTACTTTGTAAAGCCTGGTCGCTTTCAATGCTCAAGATGTGCCGGCAACACCCTGATAAGGCACTACCATCACTTATACCCCCTTCCAGGAAGATGGAGGTCAGTCAAAGAATATTAGGTTAGTTTTTTTTTTCCCACAGCTGTGTGGTAAAAGGGGAAGCTAACAAATGTTTTTCTGCTGTAGGTATCCTTTAACCCCTTCCCTAGATCCGCCGAATCTGTACGGCAAAGGTCAGGTAGGGCAGTATGGAGTGGACTGCCGTGCTGAGCCGTCTCCAGAGAATGAGTGTGTCTGCTGTACGTAATAGTGGACACTTCAGTGTTAGGGATGTTCACACGATTAAGAAAATACGTCTGAAAATACGGAGCTGTTTTCAAGGGAAAACAGCTCCTGATTTTCAGACGTTTTTTGAGCAACTCATGTTTTTCTCTGTGTTTTTCGCTGCGTTTTGCCTATTTTTTTTACGCCCGTTTTTGGAGCTGTTTTCAATAGAGTCTACGAGAAAACGGCTCCAAAAAGTCCCAAGAAGTGTCCTGCACATCTTTTGACAAGCCGTCATTTTACGCGCCGTCTTTTGACAGCGACGTGTAAAATGACAGCTCGTCTGCACAGAACATCGTAAGACCCATTAAAAGTAACGGACAGATGTTTGCCGACGTATTAGAGCCGTTTTTTCAGACATAATTCGAAGCGTAAAACGCCTCCATTACGTCTGAAAATAGGTCGTGTGAACCCAGCCTAACAAGCGGAATCCCACTCGTTTAACTCCTTAGATGCTGCGGTCAATAGTGACCGCAGCATCTGAGCAGTTAGAAACAGGGAGCGGCCACCTCTGATTGTCTATTGGGGAAAAAAAAAAGGAAAAACCGCCAGAATCGCTGTTTTGGTCACATCGCCCACAGAAAACATGGAATAAAATTTGGTCAAAAAGTCTCATGTACCCCAAAATAGAAACGACAGCTCATTCAGCAAAAAATAAGCCCTCAAGCCGCTCAAATCGACAAAAATAAAAAACTTTAAGGCTCTCAGAATTTGGTGACACGTTTTTTTATTTTTAAACAATTAGTTTTCTCCTTGTAAAAGTAGTAAAACATAAAAAAATCTATTCAAATTTGGTATCGCCGTAATCTTATTAACCCGAGGAATAAAAGTTAACATGTCGTTTGTATCGCACGATGTATGCCGTACAAAAAAAACAATGGGAGGAACAGTTTGTTTTTTCCCCATTCCACCCCACAAAAGATATGGTTTCCAGTTTCCCAGTACATTATGCGGTACAATAAATAATGTTCTGCAAAAGAAAAAAAAAACCCTCATACAGCTTTATCGACTGGGAAAAAACCCAAACAAAAGTTATGGCTTTTGGAAGGTGGGAAGGAAATTTGATAAATGGCTGTGGCGGGAAGTGGTTAAGGGAACACTCCAGGCAGAACTACACAGTGTTATACCGAATGCAGAGCTTGCGGGGGCAATGCATGACAAGGATTCAAGGAATCGACAACCCCAGTGTCATTAACTGCCCCTTCTCAGGCCTTGCACTGGGCATAATACAGCGCATTCGTTTTGCCCAAAGTGTTCCTTAAACGGTATAGCTGAACATATTGGAACCGGTTATTTCAAACATTCGAGCTTTGTTGCATTCAGACACTACAATTTTGATTGTGTCTCTGACCGGGCACCTCCAAAGAAAACAAAAAAGAAATAAATCACATGACATCACGATATTAAATAAAAGCACAAATAACGTGTTATGCCATATTTATTTATAAAGAACTAATAAAACATAAATATGGCTACAATGAAAGAGACACGTCATGTATGAAAATGTTTTTGGGTGATTAAAAGAACTGTAAAACCGATACATATACAAAAGGATATCCCTTAGGCTTCGTTCACATCAGCGTTGGGACTCCGGTCATGGGTTCCATCAGACTTTTCCGTCGGAGGAACCCACGAACGGAACCCAAACTGAAACCATAGCTTTTTGTTTGCATTACCATTGATTTCAATGGTAACTCATCCACTGCAAATGGTTTCCGTTTGTCACCATTCTGTAATGTTTCCATTGTTTTAACGGAATAAATTGCGCAGTCAAACGGAGCCCCGACGCAGATGCGAACGAAGCCTTAGAGTTCAGTCATAATAGCCTGTGACTGTATAAATTCTGCATCTTGCTACCATGTACGGAGCAGAATATATGTGTAACTGATGCATATGAATCCCCTAAAAAGCCAAGTCTGGCAGCAATACAACTTGAAGTGTTATTTTTACATGGGACTGCACACAAAATAAAACAAAACTATATGTAAAACAGACGTCATATACTTGATTCTTTAAAAGGATTGGCACACACTGGACAAAATGACTCATCTGACAAAGTATACGCATGATATCAACCTTCTTGTGCTATACAAGTGTCTTGCAATGAACGTACATCTTAAAATAAAGTTACAAACATGGGTTGTAATACCAGTATTGTCCAATAGATGGCAACATTACTGAAGAAACAAGGCACTTTCCGCATTCCCCGGATCATAATAATTTCAAGCATTATGCACAAAAAGCGAGAAAAAAAACTAACTAAAGTGAACAAGACAAAAACAAAAATACTAATGCTGGTAGATCTTACAAGATCCATGTCCTGATCAGCTGTATTCTTTACAACCAACGAATATACGTAATGAAAGGAAACCAATTTAAGGGGTATAATTCCTCTTAACATATAAATTAGTTTTTTTTACTTATTGGCTAGCTATACACACTACAATTATGGCATGTTTTATCGGATAATCTGCATAATATATCGATGTACTTTGGCACCATCGAGAACATGGGCCACTGTACAGGAGCATTGTGCACGAGGCCGAATACTGACCAAATTTAGTAATAGTCACTGCTTTTAAGGAGATATTCCCAGAATAAAAAATTGTGGATAGCCGATCATTTTGTGATCGCTGCGGACCTCATTACCAATTGTGAGAATGGGAATCCTGTAACCCCAGATCCTCGTCACTGCACCCCTGCAGTGAGGAGGAGCTAGAATGGAGCAGTGGTCTAGAATGCGCCCACCGCTCTATTCAAACTCCATGAGAATGGCGCAAAGAGCCGAGTGTAGCGCTCGGCTGTTTCCGTCATTCCCATAGACTTTGAATGGAGAGGTAGCAAACGTGCTGGACCAAAGCTCAATTCAATGTCTTCCTCACTGCTGTTCAGCAGTGTAGAGGATCTGGGTGTCCGGGAGCCAGTTCTCAGTTTTTCCCTTGGGAATCAATGGGCAGATGTTTGGAGGCGTTTAGCCTCCGTGTTTTTAGCCTTTTTTCGGGGTGTTTACGGCCCGAAAAACAGCTGAAAATAAGCCGAGTGAACATTGCCTAAGAGTTACTTACATGAAACCCCCTTATGTTTTCTTCATTTTCCTTTGATGCAATAAAATATATTTATATCGCTAGGGAAATAGCACAGAAACAACCGTTTGTTTAAAACTTAATTAACCCCATCCTTCCTGAACACATACACAATGACATACTTATTGCACAATGATGAAGAAAGCCCCTAGAATTTGTCTGCAGCTCCCCACGCAAAACACCAGGGGGCCAAGAGGAATTCTACATTACCCGGCCAGGATCACACATGCAGTTTTGGTGCAGAAGTGAATCCAAAAGGAAGGAAAAGTATAAAGAAAAGACTGATGCATCCCAGTTTTTTGTGTTCACTCCTGTTTGGATTAAAAAAAACGCACCAAAAACTGTAGTGGTGTTTTTCAAAAAACGTGTGTGAACCATCCATTAGGCAAGGATCACACCCACGCAGCATTTGGCGAGTTGTTTTTTTTTAGCCAAACAGAGGAGTGGACACAAAAGTAAGGAGATGCATCAGCCTTTTGTTTTTACCTTTCCTTTTCTTTGGATCCACATCGGACTTAAAACGGAGCAAAAAAACGTATACAAAAACCACAATACTGTGTGTGATCGTGGCCGTAGTACGTTTCCCAATGGCTGAAGTCTCACAACGAAGGTTCCCTTTTAGTTAACCAAATGCAAACATATGTATGAATGTTAGGGAAGGACATGCAAAGAAATTCCTTCAAGTGCACGTTTAGGGTATGTGCACACGATAGCAGGCATTTACGTGTGAAAAGACAGACTGTTTTCAGGAGAAAACAGCTGCCTCGTTTCAGACGTAAATGCTCCTACTCGTATTATGCGAGGCGTCTTTGACGCTCGTAATCTTGAGCTGCTCTTCATTGAGTTCAATGGAGAACGGCTCAAATTACGTTGCAAAGAAGTGCCCTGCACTTCTTTGCCGAGGCAGTCAATTTACGCGTCGTCGTTTGACAGCTGTCAAACGACGACGCGTAAATTACTGGTCGTCTGCACAGTACGTCGGCAAACCCATTCAAATGAATGGGCAGATGTTTGCCGACGTATTGTAGCCCTATTTTCAGGCGTAAAACGAGGCATAATACGCCTCGTTTACGCCTGAAAATAGGTCGTGTGAACCCAGCCTCAACTTTACATATAATTGACAGAAAAATGTTTATTCATTTGTAAATACACTGGAGGACTCATCAAAACTAATGCAAAGGAAAAGTAGAGCAGCGGACCATGGGAACCAATCACAGCACAACCAATGTTTCAATTTTTAAATGCTTTTAACCCCTTAGTGACCCACCTATTTTAAACCTTAATGAACAAGCTATTTTTTTGCGTTTTTCCATCGTTTCATTCCAAGAGCTGTAACTTTTTTATTTTTGCGTCGACATAGCTGTATAAGGTCTTGTTTTTTGCGGGACAAGTTGTATTTTTTAATAGCACCATTTTGGGGTATATATAATTTATTGACTAACTTTTATTAACTTTTTTTGGGGGGGTAATGGAAAAAAAAACAAATTTCACCACTCTTTTTTGCATCTTAGATTTATGCCATTTACTGTGTGGTATAAATAATATAATAACTTTGTGTCACTTTATGGGGTATAAACTCTGGAATGCTTTCACCTATCCAAGCGATTCTGAGATTGTTTTCTCGTGACATATTGGACTTTATGTTAGTGAAAAAATTTGGTCGATAAATTCAATATTTATTTGTGAAAAACACCAAAATTAAGAGAAAATTTGCAAAAATTTGCATTTTTCCCAATTTAAATGTATCTGCTTGTAAAACAGATAGTAATACCACACAAAATAGTTACTATTTCACATATCCCATATGTCTACTTTATGTTTGCATCATTTTTTGAACATTCTTTTATTTTTCTACGACGTTACAAGGCTTAGAACTTTCGCAGCAATTTCTCACATTTTCAAGAAAAATTCAAAAGGCTATTTTTTCAGGGACCAGTTCAGTTCTGTAGTGGCTTTTAGGACCTTATATAATAGAAAGTCCCCATAAATCACCCCATTTTGAAAACTTCACCCCTCAAAGTATTCAAAACAGCATTTGGAAAGTGTTTTAACCCCTTAGGTGTTTCTCAGGAATTAAGGCAAAGTAGATGTGAAATTCACAATTTTTTTTCGGAAAAAACATAGAATTTTCCAATTTTTACAAGGAATAAAGAACAAAAAGCACCCCAACCTTTCTAAAGCAATTTCTCCCGATTACGGCAATACCCCATATGTGGTAATAAACTGCTGTTTAGACCCACACCAGAGCTCAGAAGGGAAGGAGCGACATTTGGATTTTGGAGCGCAGATTTTCCTGGAATGGTTTTCGGTGCCATGTCGCGTTTGCAACGCACTGGAGGGACCAAAACAGTGGAAACCCCCCAAAAGTGACCACATTTTGGAAACTATACCCGTCAAGGAATTTTTCTAGGGGTATAGTTAGCATTTTGACGCCACAGGTTTTTTGCTGAAATTATTGGAATTAGTCTGTGAAGATGAAAATCTACTTTTTTTTCTGAAAAAAAACATCGAATTTTCTAATTTTTACAAGGAATAAAGGAGAAAAAGCACCCCAACATTTGTGAAGCAATTTCTTCCGATTACGGCAATACCCCATATCTGGTAATAAACTGCTATTTAGACCCACAGCAGTGCTCAGAAGGGAAGGAGTGCCATATGGAACGCGTCATTTCTAGGACATATTGTTCCTAAATAGTACATGAAACTGATGAAACGCACCCCAACATTTATTACTTAGTTTCTCCTGTGTCCAGAAATACCCCCACTTAGGCTGTAATCTGCTGCATGCCCACACAGTGTGGCCCCAAAACAAAGAAACACCCTTTGGCTTTTCAAAACATAATTTTAGCTTGAATGACTTAATAGGCCCACTCCATGCCTATAAAGGATTTGAGCTGGCAGAACGATCTGACACCCCTAGAAGTGACCCCATTTTGAAAACTGCACCCCTAAGGTATTCACATATTGTTTGTACCGCTAGGTTTTTATAGCCGGAATCATGGTATTTAGGTGGTAGTTTTTCTACCAAATCTATTATTTTTGGGGCATGGTTGCCTTCCACAGCATATTAACCCGTAGAAGTGCATTTGCCAGTGTATGTAACTATGTCATGCCAACAAAGCAGATGACCAACAAATGTGTCAGTCCACAGCTGTTAACAACAGTTAAAGCAGGGAGAATTTAAATTAGAACTGTATTGGACTGAAGGGCAATATATTTGAGAACTGGAGGAAAAATTTTAGAACTTGAGCATGTTCACAGGATGAAAGAACAGGGTTTTTTTAATGTCACTTTTTTTCAAAGGGTCTGGTCATACAACATCTGTTTAGCCCCATCAATCTCTATACCAGAGACGAACGTGCCAAGGGACGTAGGCACACTATTACAGGTCCCTGCCCGGCAAGTAGGAACCGTAATGTGCACAAAACAACCAATCACCTACAGAATATATAAAAGGGCAGTGTCCAACACCATCTTTATGGACAGTAAAGGATCACTAATCCTCTAAGATATTGTCAGTTTTCGGGTTTAACAAGTTGTGCAAAAACCTGAACAAAACAACAAAAAAGCCCCGATCAGGAACAGCTCGTAAATTGAGTAACCTCCAAATATAAAGAACTATGCCCATATCACCAAACCGTTTATAAGAATTAATATAACAGCTTTATATGGCAGGACATAGTTATAATAATAGGCAAACTCAGTAAAATTATATAAAAAAATATGTATTGAAGGAATATTACATTTATATGAAATGACGCTGTCAAATAAAAAATTACATTTTTATCTCAAGTATGCTATTTCAGTGATTCCAACTGAACTTATTTTGAAAACTCTACCCTTCAAGGTATTCATCTAGGGGTATAAGGAGAAATTTTCTTAGGGGTTTTTCAAAAATATTTTAATTTTGTGTGACTAATTATAACGTGAAACCACGTAGGTATTCATCTAGGGGTGTAGTAAGAATTTTTCGTTTTGTTTGGGCTTCTTTTAAATTTTAGTAAGTGGGCAAAAATATATGAAAATAAAATTACTCAGCTTCAAAAATCAATTTAGAATGGCCAATTTGTAAAATGAACGGGTGTAGAAATAAAATAATCTAGAACTCATGGAGGTATGGTAAATTTTGAAGCATTCATTGATGCATAGGCCTGGCTTTGTGGGGCATGGCTCGCACTGGTGGACAGTGTCTTTCTTAATGCCTTTTTTGGAACACACCCGACATCTTTTCTGGGGTCTTGTTTTCTTCTCAGTGGGGGGGTATTACTGAGGGAAAAGTGCTGGCCTGGGATTATACGGCAACTGTGATCTCGTGAAGAACTGCCCTCGCCTTCTGGGTTGTCAAACAAAAGGGCCTTGATAATTGTCTCCTGAAATTGGAGAAATGTATTTCTATTGCCTGCGTATCTGGACACCACAAATGCGTTATACATTGCCATTTGGGTGAGGTGGACTGCCAACTTCTTGTACCAGGTCTTACTTTTCCGCATGGCACTATACGGCTTTATGACCTGATCAGATAGTTCCACCCCACCGATAAAGCGGTTATAATCCAGTACGCAGGCAGGCTTGGCAGTTGTGGTGCTGGAGCCACGGACTGGAAGGTGGATGCTCCTATCCTTATGGATGCTTGACAGAATGTGGACATCTATCTTGTCCCTATATTTCACTAGCAGCATATTCTCGCTGCACGTTGCTTTGCTTTCTCCTTTTGACAATGTTTGACCCAGGAGGGTTTTGGGGAGGCCCTTAGAAATTTTTTTTATTGTGCCACAGGCCACTGTTGCTCTTGCCAAAAGGCACTTTTGGAGAGGAATGCTGTTATAAAAATTGTCTATATAGACATTATATCCCTGGCCAAGTAACGGATGTATAAGATTTCACACAATTTTTCTGCTGACACTAAGGGAAGGGGGGCACTCTGGGGGATCAATTCTGGAATCCCTTCCCTCATAATGCCGGAAACAATGTGTGTACCCGGTGGAACTTTCGCAGATCTTATACAACTTTATTCCATACCGGGCCCTTTTGTTTGGGAGGTATTGACGGAAGTGGAGCCTACCCTTAAAACTGATGAGAGACTCGTCAACCGCAATATTTTTACGTGAGGTGTAAATTTGGGCAAATTTTAAATACAAATGGTTGATGACAGGCCTTATTTTATATAAACGGTCATAATTTGGATCATTGGGGGGTGGACAGCAGGTCTTATCTGTGTAATGCAGAAATTTGAGGATGACCTCAAATATTTTTCTGGTCATAATGGTGCCATAAAGGGGGGTATTATATAGGACATCCGATGAACAGTAGTCCCTAATGCTGCGTTTCTTTATGAGGCCCATATTCAGTAACAGGCCTCAAAATTTGCAAAGCTCCTCTGAGTTTGTGGGGGTCCAAATTTGGCCTTTGGAATACTAGGATGTGGGATTGTGGGTGAGAAATTGTTCCGCATATAAATGAGTCTATTTGGTCATTAAATTTATGTATTCAGCGGAGAAAAATAATTTAAAAAAAATCAAGCTCTCCGAACCCCGTGGTCTCCGAACCTGGGGGGCATAATATGTAGCAGGCATCCATATCACCTCACTATCGGGGGCGTCAGAACCAGCAACTCTCCTGCGCTGCTGGGAGAGCTCATCAGATTCGCTAGACGAAGATGATGTCAGCACGAACTGCATTTCACCCTCGCTAGCAGTCCTGTATCTGAGCATAGCATAGCGTATGCCTCCTCTGGGCTATAAAATGTCTGTGCCATATTGCAGTAATGTACACTACAATGTTACAGATATCATTTTAAAACGTAACTGTCCCTAAGAAAAAATAAAAAAAATGTTATATATATATATTTTTTGTATTAACTAGAAAAAAAAACTGGCGCTCTCTAAAATGTAGGAGCGGGATGGAACTGACCGTATCACTGCGTAAAACTGTCACTGTATGTGGCACGGCAACAGTAAATGGTGGCGATCTGTGTGGCTCGTATGGAAACTGACACGGCTCAATGTTCTCTCACTGGGCAGAGAGGGCGGCGATCTGGGGGTATTTAGGCTATTTCCTAAAGTAATATGGCGCAGTAATTTCACTGGGGTAATGGGTGGGCGATTTGGGGGCTATTCTCTAATTACTGGGACAGGACAGATCTGGGAGGATCTGGGGAGATCTAGAAGAGATCTTTATTCACTTTTCTTTAACTTTTACTTTCTGACAGGGCTTCACACACACCGACTCTCACAAGCTCTCTGACAGAAATGAGCTCGTCAGAGCCGGTGATAAGAATCCTGCGTCTTTTGTTTTCATATGCTGTGATTGGTTATTCAGTTTTGAATGACTAATCACAGCCATTGATGTCACAGGATCACTCTGATTGGCCCTGTGCCGGCGAGCGTCTGTTGTCACTCGCCGCCGCGATCTGCCTGTTGTCGCCAGGTTATGTGACATGGTGACAGGTTAATGTCGTCACGTAACTGTACGTGAGAAGGCGGGAAAACACCGCAGATTTTCACATAGTTACGTGATTGGACGGGAAGGGGTTAAAGAGCCATAATAGTTTTATCTTCACGCCGATGCAGCTGTATGAGGGCTTGCTTTTATTGGTACCATTTTGGAGTACATGTGAATTTTTTATCACTTTATCGCATTTTTTTGAAGGCAGAATGAACAGAAAACAGCAATTTTGGCAATGGTTTTCATTTATCTTTTTACGTCGTTCACCGTGCGGGTTAAGTAACAATCGCTTTATAGATGGGGCCGTTACGGACACGGCAATACCAAATATGTGTAATGGTTGTTTTTTTTAAAAAAAAAGAAAATTTTCGTTTTTTCTTATTGATCTAAGGGAAAAAGTGGGTTTTTCATTTTTTATTTGGGACTTTTATTTATTAACTTTAACTATTTGTTAACTTTATTTTTAGCCCCACTAGGGGACTTCACTACGCGATCTTCTGATCGCTTTTATAATACACTGCAATACTTCTGTATTGCAGCGTATTATTGCCTGTCAGTGTAAAACTGACAGGCACCTGCTAGGTCATGCCTCAGGCATGGCTTAGCAGGCATCCACCACAGGCAGACCAGGGGGCCTTTGTTAGGCCCCCGGCAGCCATAGGCACCCTGCGATTGCAGGGTGCCGATGGGGTGAGAGAGGGAGCACCCTCCCTCCAAAACCACTTGGATGCGGTGCTCGCAATTGAGCGCAGCATCTAAGGGACTAAACGGGGGAGGTGGATGTTGAAATCGTTTGCAGGCTTCAGAGCTGAAATAATGTAGCATTCTTTGCTGAATCAGTATCTTCAGAGCATACCTGGCGAATTGGATAATGGGAGCTGTATTCTTTTCACTGGGACTGCACAGAAAAACTAACTTTCCCACTGCTTCATAGGAGCTTATTAAAGCGGTTTTTGCTGACAGCTTCCAATAAGGCCTCGTTTACACAAGCGTAATATACGTCCGTGCGACGCGCGTGCTTTTCACGCGTGTCGTACGGACCTATGTAAGTCTATGGGGGCATGCAGACAGTCCGTGAGTTTTGCGCAGCGTGAGTCCGCTGGAAAAAACTCACGACATGTCCTATATTTGTGCGTATTTCGCGCATCATGCACCCATTGAAGTCAATGGGTGCGTGAAAATCACGCAGGTCACACGGAAGCTCTTCCGTGCGAACAGCGTGATTCCCGCAACAGCTGTCAAACTCTGAATGTAAACAGAAAAGCACCACGTGCTTTTCTGTTTACAAACATCCAAACGGAGTGTCATAATGATGGCGGATGCACGAAAATCTCGAAGCCGCGCATCATACGCTGACACACGGTGCTGTTAAGTGCCTTTTGTGCACGCAAAACGCCGCGTTTTTTTGTGTGCGCAAAACGCACACGCTCGTGTAAACCAGGCCTAACATACAGAAAATCCAAATGGCTACCTGCCAATAACCTGCTCACATACATAATATACACACACATTAGTCCATCTCAATGAATTAGAATATCAAAAGGATTATTTATTTCAGTAATTCAATTCAAAAAGTGAAACTCGTATATTATATAGATTCATTGCACACAGAGTGATCTATTTCCAGCATTTTTTTCTTTAAATGTTGATTTTTATGGCTAACCGTTAATGAAAACCCAAAATTTAGTCTCTCAGAAAATTAGAATATTATATAAGCCCAATTTAAAAAATGATTTTTAATACCGAAATGTTGGCCTACTGAAAAGTATGTCCAGTATATGCCCTCAATACTTGGTCAGGGCTCCTTTTGCATGAATTACTGCATCAATGCGGCGTGGCATGGGGGCGATCAGCCTGTGGCACTGCTGAGGTATTATCAATGCGGCGTGGCATGGAGGCGATCAGCCTGTGGCACTGCTGAGCTGTTATCAATGCGGCGTGGCATGGAGGCGATCAGCCTGTGGCACTGCTGAGGTGTTATAAATGCGGCGTGGCATGGAGGCGATCAGCCTGTGACACTGCTGAGGTGTTATCAATGCTGCGTGGCATGGAGGCGATCAGCTTGTGGCACTGCTGAGGTGTTATCAATGCGGCGTGGCATGGAGGCGATCAGCTTGTAGCACTGATGAGGTGTTATCAATGCGGCGTGGCATGGAGGTGATCAGCCTGTGACACTGCTGAGGTGTTATCAATGCTGCGTGGCATGGAGGCGATCAGCTTGTAGCACTGATGAGGTGTTATCAATGCGGCGTGGCATGGAGGCGATCAGCTTGTAGCACTGCTGAGGTGGTATGGAAGCCCAGGTTGCTTTGATAGCGGCCCTCAGCTCGTCTGCATTGTTGGGTCTGGTGTCTCATCTTCCTCTTAACAATATCCCATTGATTCTCTGGGGTTTAGGTCAGGCGAGTTTGCTGGCCAGTCAAGCGCAGTGATACTGTGGTTATTACACCAGGTATTGGTACTTTTGGCCGTGTGGGCAGGTGCCAAGTCCTGCTGGAAAATGAAATCAGCATCTCCATAAAGCTTGTCAGCAGAGGGAAGCATGAAGTGCTCGAAAATTTCCTGGTAGACGGCTGCGCTGACTCTGGACTTGATATAACACAGTGGACCAACACTGCTGCTCAATAGTCCAAAGTCCTGTTTTCAGTCAATTTTGCATTTCATTTGGAAATCTCGGTCCCAGAGTCTGGAGGAAGAGTGGAGAGACATCAATCCACGTTGCTTGCGGTCCAGTGTGAAGTTTCCGCAGTCAGCGATGGTTTGGGGAGTCATGTCATCTGCTGGGGTTGGTCCACTGTGTTATATCAAGTCCAGAGTCAATCTCATACGTCAGGTGCAAAAAAGTATTGGCAATACAAAAAATAAAAAAAAGGGAAACAATAGCTGCGTTGCTTTCTATCCCACCGTTTAACACAGACGTAGAAATCTTTAGGAAAAACAAACTTCTTCAAAGTTCATTTCTGGGAAAGAGCAGTTAACACTTTTCTTGTAAAATCCTCAGGAACTTTCCAATGTTTCAAAACATTTCCAATCCACATGAATCAGTTTCCTGATGGAAGGCAAGAGATACAGACCCACAGCCAAAAAGCAGAGGGCTTACATTACACATAGCAACCAATCAGAACCCAGCTGTAGGATTAAAAAAAACAAAAAACCAACATCTGACTGGTCAGAACTAGTATTCAGCCTCACACAGTTAAGTCTTAATGCAGGTTTTTACATGCAGTCTTAGGCTGGGTTCACACGAGCACATTAACGTCCGTAATGGACGGACGTATTTCGGCCGGAAGTCCCGGACCGAACTCAGTGCAGGGAGCCGGGCTCCTAGCATCGTAGTTATGTACGACGCTAGGAGTCCCTGCCTCTCCGTGGAACTACTGTCCCGTACTGAAAACATGATTACAGTACGGGACAGTTGTCCTGCAGAGAGGCAGGGACTCCTAGCGTCGTACATAACTATGATGCTAGGAGCCCGGCTCCCTGCACTGAGTTCGGTCCGGGACTTCCGGCCGAAATACATCCGTCCATTACGGACGTTAATGTGCTCGTGTGAACCCAGCCTAAGTCTAATACAGGATTACAAAAACATGGCTGCTTTCTTCCAGGAACAGTGCCACACCTGTCCATGGGCTGTGTCTGGTATTGCAGAATGGGGCGGAGATCAAATACTGCACACAACCTGTAGCAAGCCAAGTTCTTCAATTGTTATACATCACCTTTAGGCTAGATTCACATGCAGAAATCTTCTGGCAATTTAAACTGCATCAAAAACCGTAAAACCACTAGCTATTAAAATGTACCGTGATTTTTTATAGCATTTTTCATTTAGGGTCATTTTGTACAAGCTTTCTTTCTGCTGTTTTTGAAGTCCTATAGAGAAGCCCATGGGGGGAAAAAAAACCCCCACAAAAGAGCATGCTGCATTCGGAAAAACACCATTGACCACAAAATTGCCTTAAAAACTTCACAAACCAAAGAGCCCTTCGTTCTGGAAATCTCATGAATGTGATCTTCTCACATATATCAATGACAGATCAGAAGATCCTTTTGACTTATAATGTGGTGACAGAGCCTCTTTAAGTGCCCTTTCTCCTATATAAGAAAATCGGCGCTATAATGTAGGTGACAGTAATGTTTTTTATTTAGAAAAACAATCTTAAACCACTTTGAGCGATTTTTTGCTTTATGCTAATGAGTTTCTTAATGCCCAAGTGGGCGGGTTTTACTTTAGACCAAGTGGGCGTTGTACAGAGGAGTGCATGACGCTGACCAATCAGTGACCAATCAGCGTCATACACTTCTCCCCATTCATTTACACTGCACTAGCGATATAGTTATATTGTTATGTGCAGCTACATACACAAACACTAACATTACTGTAGTGTCCTGATAATGACTATACAGTACATCACTACCAGCCAGGACGTGATGTTTATTCAGAATCCTGACATGTCTGTAGCGTCTGAGATTTACAGCAAGGCAAACGTAATCTCACGAGATTACGATGTAACCTGTCATTTCAAACAAGATTACGTTTGCCTTGCTGGAATCTCACAGAAAAGATTCAGAAGTGTCAGGATTCTGAGTACACATGACGTCCAGGCTGGAGGTAATGTATATTCATTATCAGGACACTACAGTAATGTTAGTGTTTGTGTATGTAGCTGCACATAACAATATAACTATATCGCTAGTGCAGTGTAAATGAATGGAGAGAAGTGTATGACGCTGATTGGTCACTGATTGGTCAGCGTGATACACTCCTCTGTACAACGCCCACTTGGGCATTAAGAAACTCATTAGCATAAAGCTAAAAATCTCTAAGTGGTTTAAAGTAGATAGTTTTTCTAAATAAAAAGCATTACTGTCACCTACATTACAGCGCCGATCTCCTTATATAGGAGATAGGGCACTTATAATCTGGTGGCAGCGCCTCTTTAAGTAACATAACATCTTTTTCTATTTCTAAGAAACCAGAAGCATAAATAATGTGGAGCATTGTCCTATTGTGCTGGATTAGGAGGGCTACCATGCTCGGCTTCTTTAGTACAGAGAACCATACCTGTTAGGCCGAATTCAGACGACCCCAGTATACATCTGTGTGCCGGCCGTTAAAACAACAGCACTCAAACATGTATTTCAATGTGGCTGTTCACAAGGCAGTTGTTTCAACAGACCGTGTGAAGGGTCCTTTGAAAAATAGAACATGTCCTATTTTCTTCCGTTTTCACGAAACCCTCGATAGGGGATCTATGGGGATCCGTGATACCGGGACACGCACAGGTGCAACTCTGACGTGAAAAAAAACAGCCAATTTTGACGTCAGAGTTTGCACTCGTTTGTGAGAATCTGGCCTTACTGTAGACATCTACCTGTAAACATCTAACCTGTCTGTTACCCTTTTCAGCTCAATAGAAGGCATGGGAAATTGTATTCTTATCAGACCTTCTAGGGGGTGGAAATGGGCAACCAAGATTATTAGAAGTGTGAAAACCGTGGTTCTGTAATAAAAAATAATGGAGCACAAAAGAATCAGAGTATATTAGTATAAAGTTTCAAAATTATTTTGGATTATTTCTTAGAAACAAGTTGTAACGGTTGGTGCACAATCTACAGCGGCAAAACCTCAAGGGTTAATAGCAGAAAAGAGCCATTAGATCCTGGCATAGGTCGGCCATGACACCTATGTTTCTTGCATACAGGAAGCCAGTCCGTTGTGAAATAACAGTTTAAGATCTAGTATTTAGACATGATAAATAAATTCTACCTTTTTATTTCATTTCAAGTAAAGGTCAGTGCAAAATACTCTTTTCTATGGAAATTATCGAAGTATTACAAACGAAGTATAAAGTGAAGTCATTTCTATCCCAACAATTGCAGCTCATTTTATGTGTGGCCATATACATTGTGATCCAGTGGTGGCTTGTCGCTCTCCTGTAGGATACGGCCATTAAGTGGACCCTACGCACACAGTGATGTGGCTCAACAGTAACCCTGTGGACAAAAGAATAGAACTTACAATGATATAAAATACAAAAGGTTAGAACATTTATAGAAAGCCTCAAAAGTAGATCCTTTAGATTGTACCTTAAAAGGGGGTATTCTAGCCTACAACATTTTTCACCTATTCACTGTTTAGGTGACAAATGCTAGATCAGTTAAGGTCCGACCAATGGAGCCATGTGTGGTACTGCTCCGTTCAATATCTATGGCACTGACAAACACATGGGCAGATTTTTTGTGCGGAATACGCAGAAGTTTGCATTAAAATCGCATAAGTATGTTTGCAGAGTTTTTCTGTGAATTTTTGCGCAATAAACGTAATTGTGAACATAGCCTATAGAGTATTAAGCCAATATAACCCCTTTATTTTACCCAAAATCTGTGTTGGGAGATTTGTCAGGGATCTCCGGCGCTCTTGCCGGCAATGGTAGCGCAGGATGGAACCCTGACGGACCCAAGACAATAGGATGCAGTTTGGATCCGTCGTGAGACAGATCCGGAACAGCGGCACTGCTTGTATTCAGACAGCAGTACATTTTGCATCAGTGTTTGGAAGCCAAAACCAGAAGTGGGTCCAATATACGGAAAGCGGTACAAATCTGTCCATTGTACTTTTCTCCATCTATGTTCCACACCTGGTTTTGGCTTCCAAATACTTATGAGAAATATTGAATGAAATACTGCCATGTAAAAATGGCCTTAATGGAAGCCGTGCCACCATTGAGAACAGGGCCTTAGTCTCATACATACCTCAGGTAAGAAAGGTTCACCCTACAGCACTAGTCAAATCTTGGTAACCGGGAGAATCCCTCTAAGCATTATAAACAAGAAGGGAACCTTAAAGCGGCTCGGTCACCAGTTTATTAATTCCCTATCTCCTAACTAATCGAATAGGCGCTATGATGCTGATAACTACAGTGTGATTTGTTTTCAAAAACATTTGTTATTTGCAAAGTTATGAGCATTTTTGTAAATATGGTAATGTGGCTCTAATAGCCAAATGGGAGGTGACTTTTTCACTCTGGGTGGTCTAATGTTTTCTGTATGACGCTGTCCAATCAGCATACAGCTTCTCCCCCTTCCCTGCCCAGTAACCCAGCCTGATCATATAGTATACAGCTTCCATTCCCAACTGTGTATTCAACTGGTGATCTCTCCGGTTGTGCCACAGCTAGAACTGTGATCCCAGTGCCACATGAAAGATCAGAATCTCATCTTTCATATGACACTAGAACCACTGTAGTCCACAGCCTGGGATATGGCAGTTTTAAGTGATCCCCCTTCCCTCCAGTCTCACCCTCTCACACTGTGTGAAGCAGATTCATACTGATAGGACAGTGTCAGAGGCTGTGAGACGGCTCCACCTCAGGAGAATCATTGGTGCTGACACCCAGTTCTCAAGTATAGCCTCATTTGCATATTTAGAAAAACAGCTCAACTTAAACTTTTTGGGACACAATTTTCACTAGCATTATCAGTGTGACAGCGCCTATTAGATTAGCTAGGAGATGGGACATTACTAAACTAGGGCCAGATCCTCTTTAAAAGCTCAGTTTTTATCAAACAAAGATTCAGTTTTCAAAATAGATTGCAAAGATCTATTTCCAAAGGATACACCAATGCGCACACACGGCCAGCGACAACCATATGACCAAGTCATAGTACAGATAATGCAAGTGTAACCCATTGAAATGCCAATGCCGAATAAGTACTTCCTGGCCGCAGATGTACTTTACAACCCATCTTAATAAAAACGTATTTTGTTTATTTTTTAACTTTGGAGGACAAACTCCAAAAATATTAATTATTTGTAGTTACACAAATACACAGACATTCAGGAAAGTTATCAATGTTTAAAATAAAGTAAAATCGTCTTCGCGAAGGCATGTCCCGCTTCGCAGGATCGCCAGACCTTACCAATCCATTTGGGCAGAGCCGTGATAAAGTGACTGTGCTGATTAGCTCTGTCTGAGAGAAGCAGTGCTCAGTTACTGCTGTTAAATCATTACAAGTTCCATAACCAGAATAGATGGAGTAAAAAACCAAAAACGTATTTAGAAAAAAAAAAAAAAAAAAAATGGTCATGGAGGAAGCAGGCGCGGAAACCAAAATGAGAATGTGAATGCAACGTTCATCTTCTCCAAGGCTCCTTTAGTTCCTTTGAGTATTTACTTCAGAAGTCATTGTGGAATAGCTGAGCCGAAGACAAGGAGCTTGTTATATAATCAAAGACAATTAAAAAAAATCCTCCATCAGTCACTAGAGATTAGTGGGTCAGAAGTCACTGAGGATGCTAATATCAGCAAACTCTTTCCTGTAACGGTACGAGTAGAGGCCCAGCAGGAAGGACCACTTCATGGACATGAAACTCCATACACAGGACAAGTAGAAGCTCTTTGGATCAGTGAAAGCTGGAAAAAAAAAAAAAGAGAAAGTAAAGATGACATTAATCATTAAACATCCTCAAAGCTGCCGCCTATACAATTAGTAATAACAGCTCCAATTAATTTTGCGCAAAGACAAAATAAAATCCACATTATGGTCAGAAACGATCAACATCACAGTATATAATTTATATTTTCGGTATTTTCCTCCCACTATGCCTCGGTGTAGCACAGATTGCACATTGTTCTCATTCAGGGAGGTGCAGTCTCGTGTGCAGGGTCACCTGATGCTGGGTATTGCACTTTGTACGCCCTGTCAAAAGGAACGAGGGAAGACCATGCAAGACTGACGCATATGGCCTATTCCTGTTGACATATGTAAGGCCTCATGCACACGACCGTATTTTTGTCCACCCGTACATACTGGCGTAAATACGGGTAATTGGTCACACGTATTCGACCCGTATTGCACCCGTATTTACGGGTCCGGTGTCACCCGTATTCCACCCGTACTTACGGGCACGTTTTTGGCTGCAAAATTGCACTGCACTAATCGGCAGCCCCTTCTCTCCCTCAGTGCAGGATAAAGAGAAGGGGCAGCCGTTTCCGTAATAAAAGTAAAAGAAATTCATACTTACCCGGCCGTTGTCTTGGTAACGTGTCCCTCTCTTGACATCCAGTCCGACCTCCCTGGATGACGCGGCAGTCCATGTGATTGGCCTGCGATGGGCTGTAACGTCATCCCAGGAGGCCGGACTGGAGGAAGAAGCAGGGAGTTCTGGGTAAGTATGAACGTCTTTTTATATTTTTTTTTACAGCTTTATCGGGAGGTACCCGTGGCCAATAGAAGTCTATGGGCCCGTAATTAAGGGAGTTTTTACGGTCGTGTGCATGGGGCCTTAGCAGTTGTATACATGTTTGTTACCACATTAACCCCTTAAAGAGGCTCTGTCACCACATTATAAGTGCCCTATCTCCTACATAATGTGATCGGCGCTGTAATGTAGATAACAAATGGTTTTTATTTTAAAAAAACGATCATTTTTGAGCAAGCTATGAACACTTTTATATTTATGCAAATTCGTTTCTTAATGCCCAACTGGGCGTTTAACTTTTGACCAAGTGGGCATTGTAAAGAGAAAAGTGTTTAACGCTCACCAAACAGCGTCATACACTTCTCCTCATTCCAGCCCAGCTTCTTTCACTGCACAGCATGATCTCGCGAGATCACACTGTGCTGTCATTTACTCATACATTAATTTTACCGAAGTGTCTTAAGAGTGAATAGACATCACCTCCAGCCAGGATGCGATGTCTATTCACACTCCCAACACTTTGGTAACGTTTCTGTGGTACGGTGGTAATATTTAGTCACTGTATTTATTATTTAGGGGTAGGGTAATCTATGTATACAGATTGCATATTCTGGTACAGCATAGTCTGCCCTGTATTTCCTAATAGAGCACATGAGTGTTGGAAAACACAGTCCACACAACAGAACACCAGGACCTGGCTGTGCGCTGGGCAGCAATGCTGTGTAAATGTCACAGCGCCATGTACATTTATCAATCATGCCACCAGTAACAATTATGTTTACCGGATCAGAATTGATGAATAACAAACAATAGTTTTATTGATTAACACTGACCAACTATAACTCCAATTGCTGAAACGAGCGAATCAGGATAATTGGCGAGTGAAAAATGGGCCTTTAATAGGGGCGTATTTAAGCTTAGTGCCTAGGGCAGCGTGAGCTGTAAATATGGCCCTGCCTGGGATACCCATGTGCCGCTGGGCAGACAATATGGAAGGAATGGGACAATTTCCAAAGTATTGCATTCTTTTTAAATGTGGAGTTAGTTTGCCTTGCGCTTTACTTTGAGCACATATATACTAGTGACCTTGTTTTGCTGGCCACCTGATCTGCTCGTATCATCCACGTACTCAGATAAATATCTGGACATTGCCTTGTTTACATGTAGAGGTATTTTGCAAGGATGGAGTAGGAGATAAAAGCAGTCAGTCGTGCAAATAAAGCCCTGCGAATCCCAATAACCGGTATTCCATACCAATCCCCATACGCTGCGGCGACTGAATTACAAAGCTTTATGCAGGCCAGATAATGAGTTTGATTAAGACCAGCCACACATCATAGCAGAGGTCGCAATAACGTCTCTACAGGCATTTTAACGCTTTAAAATTAGCCTCAAGCGTATTTCTACACATTAGACTGAATGCTGAGATAATGAGAGGGAGACACCCGCCACGGCACTGTGCTGTGCTTGGAAGTTCCAGCCAATGAAAGAGCCCTTTACGTGCAACCGCTTGCCTTAGCTTAGGTTATGAGTAGAGAAGAAGCGCATTGACTGTTGTGAGCAGGTCGGGGGAATGAACTTCTCGGTGCCACAAGCATCTTTTCCTCTGTGCAGCAGCCTCCAGTTAATAGGCTGAGAGCGTCACTGTGCGATTCCTCTCTTGTGGTCCCTGGCAGACGGCTGGGGCAGGGGCCCAAATAGCTGAGGGAGCAGAGGAAAGTCAGGAGGATCATCACCATCAGTATTTGGTGAGAGACCGAATCATTTCCTCTACTGTCACATACATACATACATACATGTAGTGTCATGGATATATGTATGTATATACACACATATACATACTGCATTTGTGTGCATTTAATATAGGGTATATACATATACACGAATATGTTGCTATGGGCAACTACGTCATGTTTGCCTTGCACTTCTCAAAACGCCCGAATTACGTCTGAAAATAGGTCGTGTGCACATACCCTTATAGTACGGTTTCCCTGCAGAAGTAAGGAGCTTATAACATCACATACACCTATGTAATATTAAACTGAATTGCCGCAAATTATTTACTCCTCCTTGGCTAAAAATACTCATTTAAAAGACTAGGAGGACCCTCTGGCTGTGGGAACGGATTAAATGGGTTTGAGTGCTGGCAGCAGCTGGGATTACGTTGTGCATCTCACCTTATACCTGGGACTGATATTAAGCCGTTTTCCAAATTTCTTCTAATCATTAGAGGCAAGATATTCTTTAATTGCAGACATCACTTCAAAGCCCATACAAGTCTCCACTAATTCGGCAATGGTAATGATCGGCCGCTCTCTCTCCTCCTCAGGTGTAATCTCACTTTTGTATCGCCATCTATTGGATACGTTTTTGTGAAAATTCCCAAATTTAAGGGAAAAATGGGAGGGAGACTTGGGACTAGAGGTTATCCCCAGGTTGTCCCTTAGCTACCCAGTTCATAGAGTATACCGCACCCCAGATTTTTTTTTTTTCTTTAAAAATCGGAGCTCGAGACTCACCGCTCCGTAAACGCTGCAGTGAGCAGAGCTGATCTTATACATAGGATGTGGCGATGTACAAAACTCTTCCATTATTGGACAGAGGTTCTAAACCTTATCAATGCAAGTCATCATATTTTCCTGCCGCAAAATCCTCTCTCATGTGTCCTGGGATAAGTAAAAGATGTCCCATTCACTGAAGGCCCTAAGCTAGCTGTTAGTCTATGGCGATGCTATACATGGTCAGGAAACTGATTGCCCATTAGATGAATCGCCACCATCGGTCTCAGAGTTTATTTCTGAAATAAATTGGCTGAACACCCCTGAGAAGTGGATTTATATTTAAAGGGGCACGGTTTGCAAATTTGAGGATATGTGGGCTGGATGGTTGGACACACCAGGACTGGCTCCGCATTCACTATCAGGATACACATTATTATGAATGTTAATATGGTCTACATTTTGGGATTGCGGAGTTATCCTCATCTGCGTATAATTTGCAGTATACGTTTGGAAGAACAGGATAATCAGTTCTCCCGCTATCTAGTTCTCAGGATGCTTTTTGCTTTTCTCTTATTAAACTGTGTGATAATTTATTAGAAATGTTAATGTTATATTAGAGCTGGGCGATTTTGCCCAAAAATAAAATCTAGAATTTTTTCAACACTTTGGGCGATTTTCGATTTGAATCTAGAGTTTCTCATTTTTTTTCCGCTAGCGCCGAGCGGGTACTCTAGGACGAGATTAGATTAGTGTCTGAAGTGTGAGCAGGACACTGTGCATTACCGGCGGGGCAGTTAGGGAGCAGGATAAGTCTCCATCAATGGTGGGCGTTCTGATGACCAAAAGTAATACACCCAGTAATATAGCGACTAAATAAGAGAAGAAAACTTATTTTAAATGACTTTTTTTAAATACTATAATATTACAAGTACAGCAGTAAAATAGACCGTTATAAACACCAATTATAGGCATCCATGAAATAATCCCTCATTACACCACTGTCCCTGAAGATAGCGCCACAGACGCCCCCCTGTAGATAGCGCCACACAGACGCCCCCCCCCCCCCCTGTAGATAGCGCCACACAGCCACCCTTCTAGGTAGCACCCCCCAGTCCCTTGTAAGTAGCACCGCACAGCCTCCCCCCTCCCTTGTAGTTCGTGCAAACAGAGCAGAGAGCTGTAGCCTACCGCTACAACTCTCCGCTCTGCCTGACACGACTCCCCATCAGGACTCAGGAGGTGGTTATGCGGTGAAGATCGGATCACTTTTGTCTGGGGTCTGTGACGGCACAGGACTAGACCAGTTCAGTCACCTGACCTCACATCAGGTGACTGGATTGGTCCACTCCTGGCACCGACCTCACTTGACAGCGGACAGCCTGCATGCCGTCCTTGATACTCTGCGCTATCTCCTCCCTCTCTCATCTTCCAGGAGTTCTCATTGGGTGGCCGCTCCGTGAAGGTGAGAGAGGGAAGAGATTGAGGTACTTCCGCCCGTGGCACTGACAGTGCGCAGGCTTTAAAGTTCAGTGAGCGGGGGGAGTCGTGGAAGGTGCACCTTATAGTGAACGCTGGTCACACGATAGTAAAGAAAAAAAATGTCCATTAAAAACTGATCAAATATCAGTTTTTCATGTGCATTTTGCATCAGCGTCTCCAAAATCTCATCCATTTCCAGTCCGTCTGTCCGTTTTTCATGGCTGTTGGAAAAAAATAAAAAGAGATTTCATTTGTCAGGGTTTTTGTATTAACCCCTTAATGACGGCCGGGAGTCACGTTGTCTAGCGTCACGGATGCGGTGGGCTGGTGCGATTGGCTGTTACGTAGTATGCTGCCGAGGCCAGTGGGAGGAGTATACAGTTCATAGTTACTGAGAGTTCCGTAGTGAAGCATGCCGCTGACATCTATGCGTGCATGCTTCCGTGTTGTGCAGTAGAATATCTGCTGCTGAAGAAATATCGCTGGCATCCTGGCCAGACTGACAGACCCCTGATAAGTATCGAAACGCGTAGGGTCGGGTGAAGTGAGGGAATCTTGCGTAGGGGGCAGTGGCATTGTTGTGTACCCATACATTGTGTGATCTGGGTGCGGTTGACGCAGGCTCCGGTGTGTATTAGGGCCATTACTACTGTTATACCAATGTTCAAACGCTGATTCCATATTTTGATGTCGTTGATATATATCCAGTCATAAAGGGTTTGCAAACGAATCAGGACTTGGAGTATCTTGTTTAATACGTTTTTAAATACACGGTTGGGCTTTCCACAGTGGTGATTGTACCCCTGTTTTTAGATAGCTATGAAATAAAAATTATACATTTTACTCATTTATCACTTCAGTGAATTTGCAACTTTTCCTATTTGTGGGAGCACAATATATACCGTTCAAATACAGTGAATTATTGGGAAATAGAAAAAAACCTGAAATTTCGCCACTCTTTTTCGCGTCTTAAATCTACGCCGTTTACCGTGTGATATAAATAACACAATAACTTTATTCAGAGGGTTGTTACGATTGCAACGATACCAAATGTGTATAGTTTTTGTATGTTTTACTACTTTTACACAGTAAAAACGCTTTTTTTTCAAAATTATTTGTTTTTGTGTCTCCATATATGAAGAGCCGTAACGTTTTTATTTTTTCGCCGATGCAGTTGTATGAGGGCTTTTTTTTTGTGGGAAGACTTGTAGTTTTTATTGGTACCATTTTGGAGTAGATGCGACTTTTTGATCACTTTTTTTTAAAGTCAGTATTCACAGAAAACAGCAATTTTTCCATAGTTTTTTATTACATTTTTTACGGCGTTCACCGTGCGGGTTAAATAATGTAATAGATTTATAGTCGGGGTCGTTACGGACGCGGCGATACCAAATATGTGTAACTTTTTAACTTTATTTTGTTTTTTTAATAGTAAAGCATTTTGTAAGGGGAAAAGCTGGGTTTTTCATTTTTTCTCACATTCTTTTTTTAAATTAACTTTATTAAACTTTTTTACTAGTCCCACTAGGGGACTATAATATGCAATTCTGCGATCGCATTTATAATACACTGCAATACTTTTGTAGAAACACGATGGGCCGGTCACTAACGGGTTAATCCCCTGAAAACAGCAGTAAACATGTAGATTGTGCCATAATGTCCCTGTAGATAGTTCCCACATAGTGCCACAGTGCCCACATATAGTGACAGTGCCACAGTGCCCACATATAGTATGTGCCCACATAGTGCCGCCAATATAGTGCCACATACCACATACCCTTACAGATAGCACCCCCACATCTAGATCGCAAACTGCAAGGGGGGGTGGTGGCGCGATCTGCAAGGGGGGGTGGCATCGCTATATACAAGGAGTCTCTGCTTCCCCGAGAAACTGCAGTTCCGTACGGTATCAGGTTGTTCAGAACAGCAGTTCCGTGGGGAAGAAGAGGCAGAACAGGGCGGACCAGGCAGTGACGTGGCGGAGCTTCCTCCTGCAGCACGCTGCCACTAAAGACTAGATTCAACAAACACAGAATCGTGGGAGTCCTTGGGGGCGAATTAATTTGATTAATCGCCCAGCCCTACGCTATATGTTCACTGATTTTGCCACATCTTAAAAGGTACTTTCTGCATGACTCCACTGTATCACGGTGATATGAGGTTGTGGTGGGTTGGGAGGCATACGGAATCCTTTGTTCGTACAAGTTGGAAAAATTGTAATAAAAATTTACTTTATTAAAAAAAAAAAAAAAAAACAGTATTTTCACTCTGCTGTAAATGATTTAGGGCGCCCTCTGCATAGCAGAGTTTTCACTACAACCCAACATACATGGTCAGATGGTAGCATCAACCGCTAGATGTAAGCCTTGTATATTACAATGGAGTTTGGATACTTACAGTGATGATTAGATATGGCTATAGCAAGGAATGTGATGAATGCTATCACAGAAAGGATAAAGAAGAAAATCCCAATACAGAGGAAGAAGCGCAGTCCCTTCAGCCATGTTCTCCAGAAGTCCTGGACATACATGATGTGTGTGATGAGAGCCCACAGCGCCAACACACCTACAAGAACAAAGAAAAAGACTCTAGATTACACGGTCATATAATGAGAAAGTGAATTCAAACCTTTGAAGACTTTACGTTTATATACATTGTTTTAGTAAAAAGAATAGTGCAACTTTGTAATTGTTTTTTTTTTTTTTGAGCTATAGCTTCTATGTGCGGCATTGAACGGGAGCGTCAGTGTTGGAGCGGTAGGTCTTTGAAAGGGTGGGAATCTGTTAGCTTATAGTTTTATACCTTCCCTATAGGACTTCAAAATTGTAAAACTGCCGATTAACCTCTCTAAAGTTCCAAGTTAGGAAATTAGATGTGATCGATCACAGGTGGACCCTGCATGTCACTGAAGCAGTCAGCCCCGCTGACCAGCTGACGGATTCGGCTTTTAGCACAAGATACCACTTCTATGTATACATTATACATAGAAACGGTATCTCAAAGTAAACATAAAATATTTTTTTTTATAAAAAACAAAAACTACAAAGTTGCACAAAACACTAGAATACATTTTTTTTTTCTTTTACCAAAACAAAGTCTTCAAAAGGCTGCGAAAACCTTTGATTTTTTTCCCCCATTATGTAATGTATGTGTTTTTGCATAATAATTATTTTTCTAATATAGTTTTACGTAAAACTTGGTTTTGTTTTAGCGCTGCAGTTTCTACTTATGCACTATACATGGAAGCTCCATAACGCCGCTGTAAGCCAAATCCATCAGACATCCAGACCGACATCTTGGCTGACAGCAGATCCTGTGTGCCTCCGACACCTCATCCGACCCGAACACCATTCAAATCTTCGTTGATAAAAAAAAAAATATATGAATCAAAAAAGTTTTTCCTAGCCTTTAAGGGGGTTTCCCCACAAAAACATTTATAGCACATTGATAGAGTGTACCATAAAAGTGTGATCAGTGGGGATCCTACTTTTCCTGTATACCTCTAACTGTGAGAGGGATCGTGTATGTGGCCACCCCTCCTGTCTAGTGAGAAAACCCTTTTAAAGGGGTTAATCAGAAGTTTTAAAATTTTGAAATCGGGCTTGGAAGTTATAAAACAATAAACTAAGATACTCACCCTTTCAAACTCCTCCCGCTCCAGCACTGACATACTAGTTGGTCGCCGCTTCGGTCAAATGCTGTTCATCGGTCACGTGCCGCTGCAGCCATTCGCTGGTCTCAACGCTAATACTGCCATGAACGGCACTTGACTGCTGCCGCAGCTTCCTTGTTCGGAACGGCGTCGTACAGGTGTGTCATCGCTGGAGCAGGGGTCGTCTGAAAGTGTGAGTACCTGTTTATTATCTTATCAGGAAGACTTGAAGTGAATAGGGACTGTAGACCGCTGTGGCATTGTTCTTGTAAAAAAAAAAAAAAAAAAAAAAAAAAAAAAAAAAAAAGCAGCCATGTTTTTCTAATCCTGCACAACCCCTTTAATGCCTTTAGCACTACAATTAGTGAAGTGTCAGCTGTAACATACAGCCGACACCTGCAGAGTATGGAGCAGGTGCAGCCTGGGAGCTCGCTCCATACTCCCCCCTATGACGTACAGTCAATAAATGGATAGTGACACCAGGGGCTTCTCCAGTAGCGGAATCCTCAGTACAGAGCGATCTGACACCGGGGATTCCGCTCCTAGAGAGATGGACAGTGACGTCAGGGGCTCTGTCGAAAAGTGGAAAACCCCCGGCCAGTGCGATCTGACACAGGGGATTCTGCTCCTACAGTGGGGGGTGCAATGCCATCTACAGCGGGGAAGGGGCTGCTATCTGCAGGGGGGGGGGGGTGACACTATCTGCAGCGGGGATGGAAAGACGGCGGGGGCTCCCTCTAGGGGGGGAATCATCAGCCAGAGCGCTGGCTGGGGTTTCCGATGCTGGAGGGAGCTTAGGTGGCGCTATCTAGAGGGCTTTGCGCTGCCTACAGGGGGTTGTGGGTGTTACTATCTACAGTGGGGGTGCATTCCAGGGCTCTCAAAGCACCGACCGCCATGAGAGTGCAGCGCTGCTCACACTGAAGCAGCGCTGCACTCATTAAACCCGTTCCAGGCGGTCAACGTTTATACACGTGCTAACTGCACGGGGCATTGGCAGTTAGAACATATATAGCCGTATGGCAGTCGTGAAGGGGTTAAAAAGAAACCCTACACACAGAACACAATTTTACACAAAAAAAAAAAAAATACACAGGATGCCTGTCTCCATTTTTAATACAGAACACCAGTAGTTTAGTCTTTGTAAACCGGTTTGTGAACAGAGAAACAAGAGTGACATAATATGCAGGTGACTGTGCACTTTCACAATTCACATAGAATAGTCAAAACCGATGACTTGGCAGAGAAGTGTCACAAGTCTTCCCGAGTCAAAAAAAAATAGATGTAGCAGAGCTGAATTTGTCATTTAACCTTGTTTTTGTGTACCATTAATTTTGGTTTAAAATTATTCCGATTCATCTGCACGTTAAAAGCATACCAGACAGTTCAGAAGACCCCACATACAGACAGATCTCTTGCCAAGTAGAATCGTTTGTTTCCCTTTTTAATATCACAGGTGATACAAGATCATAACGCCTCAACCGGCTCCTGAACGCTTTGAGGTCAGTGTATTCTCTGGTCGAAATGAGACCATTCATAGGCCTAGGCAATCAGCGCATTTAGTTTTTTTCAGTTTTTTCCCGGTTTCAACTGTATCTGCGTCCATAGGATGCAGATACATTTGAATCCTATGGTAGAGCAGTGAGCCATCAGTTCTACACTATTAACACGGGTCACTCACGGCTCAGAGCAGACAAGCGCGACAACGTCACTGCCTTATCGCACCTGTCTGCACTGAGCCACACAGACCAGAGGAATCTCCGAACGGTGTTAGGTATTTATTTTATTATTTTTATTAGGCACTATTGGGGCTGTGTGGGTTGCCGCTGTGGGGCCATTCTACTGCGGCGGGGGGCAGCTATGGGGGAGTTATACTTTGTGGAGGCAGCTGTGGGGCACTATATTCATGAAGCAGTGTCAGGGGGTATATTACATACAGAAGTATACAGCAGGCACAGGGGATATATATTAATTCAATGGTGTGGAATTCAAATAGGTGGCGTGCAAAACGGGGTGTGGTCTAAATAATAGTTGTAATAACTAATCGTAATCAAGGTTACATGTTCAATTTGACATTTTGATTTAGGTCATAACCGCCTAACCCTAACCACACTTGTCACAACACGTCATCGCTGGAGGCCGTCTTAAACCACTGACCGGTGAGAATAACAGATTATCTGGTCACAATAACATGCGTCAAAGGGCCAATATACAGTATTAGGCCTTATTTACACGAGCGTAGCTCACGTCCGTGATAGGCGCGTGAAAATCACGCACGTCACACGGACCTATGTAACTCAATGGGGCCGTTCAGACAGTCCGTGATTTCGCCTTAGGCCTGATTCACACGAACGTGTCCTTTTTGCACGTATAAAAACAGTAGCGTTTTTCCTGCGTTGCAGTTCCGTGTGCCATCAGTTTTTTAGGCCAGTGTTGGGCACTTTTAAAAAAAAATTCTCTGCATTTCTTTAGCAACTGGTGCGTGAATCACGGACAGCACACGGAAGACAAAAATGCATCAGAATCGGTCATGCGGTAAGTTTCACGCAACGGACACTCGCTGCGTGAAAACTCACGCATGTCTGAATAGCCCCATAGAGTTGCATAGGTCCGTGTGCGGTCGGTTGTTTTCACGCACAACCCACGAACGTATACAACGTTCGTGTGAATCAGGTCTTAGGCAGCAAGTGAACAGTCAGATCTTGAAGATGATATTTTGGAAGCAGGAAAAATGGGCCAGCAGAAGGCTAAATTCACAGTGGGACAGAAATGCAGCAAAGTTTCTATGCAGAAAATCTGCAGCGGATTACAGTCCCGGACACAAGGATGAGATTTCAACAAATTCCAAGCAGAAATCCGTGGCATGCGCCTCCTTTTCTGGGTGTACACTGTGGCTTTCATCCTTTTCAATGTAGAAGGGGTGAAATCCGCCGCAGAATCCACATGTAACATGTGCAAATCTTGCTTCAGCAAAACCACAGCATCTTCATCCCGGGGTGAATCTAGTCTAAGGTTCTGAGTGACTGACAATGGCCAAATTGAGATGGCTAGACGACTAGTCAGAGGATCCCCAAAATGCCAGACCTTGTGGGGTGTTGGCTGTATGCAGTAGTTCGTACCTACCAAAAGTGGTAAAAGGAAGGAGTGAACCGGTAAACTGGCAACAGGGTCATGGGCGTCAAAGGCTCTTGCTGGGCATGGGGAGCGAAGGCACAGAAGAACTGCTGTAGCACAAATTGCTCAAAAATGTAAAGGGGTTTTACCATAATAAATATTAATCACCTATCCACAGAATAGGTGATAAATATCTGATCGGAGGGGTCAGACTGTAGGGACATCCACCGATCCCGAGAACGCGCTTACCTTGCTGTCCCTGTTTGCCCCATATGAATGGAGCAATACTGTGCCAGTCACATGGGGCTCACAGGGACGGCAAAATAAGCCCATTCTCGTGTTGGGTGGGGTTCCCAGCAGTCGCCGCCCCCCGATAAGATATTTATCAGTCTTGTGATTCAGGACCCGCTATCAGTGAACCAGTCAGTCCCGCGGACCTGACAGATACAGGATTCAGCGAACGATACAGCGGCTCTGTGTACAGGATACAGTGAAGCTGTATTTCAAAAAGTAAAAATTATTTTTTATAAAAACTAAATTATAAAAGTTGCACCAAATAAATAAAATAAAAAAAAATCAGGTCTGGCAAGTGGGCACACATATTTGACAAATTCTTATTTTCCGGTACCACTCTCTTTGCTTTGACTCCGTCCGTGTGGTTTTCCGCCCTGGTCCTTGAGTAACAGGTTTCGTGCTTCAATAAAAGTATTGTTCACACTCCTGTTCAGCGTGTAATATAAAAGTACGTTTAGAATTACCTAAACTCGCTATTTATGCATAAAAGATTTGTTACAAGTCATAGTAATATGTCCGTGCAGAAATAGCGAGTTTTTAACACCACATATCCCAATGTATTGTTAATCTGAATTACTGCAAATTTCGTACTCCTCCTCGGCTTAAAATACTCCTCAAAAATGCCAAGAGGAGTATTTTAATGTAGTGCAACTGGTTAGATCTCAACGGTTCTCAGAATATAATGGAAAGATCTGTATGTATCACTGGAGTGAACAAGTAAGGGCCTGTTCACATCACCATTCACTTTCCGTTGAGGGGTTCCGTCTGAGGTTTCCGTCGTGGAACCCTGCAACGGAAAGTCAAACGGAAACCAAGTCAAGTCGACTGCGCTATTGATTCCGTCGGAAAAACGGAAACCTGCTGCAACCTCTGACAGAAACCTCAGACGGAACCCCGGTACAGAAAGCTCAACGCTGATGTGAACAGGCCCTTATTTCATGTGTTGAAATTGGAATTAGACACCATGTGGATGAAAGCCTGAAACAAAAATTTTGCATACTTCGTACTTTGACCATGCTGACGCTAGTTAAAAAAGGGAACTCGCAAAATACATCTGTAGTAGTATTTTTTAAGTAAAACTTTACAGCGTGATTCAGCAGTTTTCTAGAAAGTCTGAAAGTGCAATGTCATGGTGAAACTATTTACATTCCATGTGAACATATTTTATCGGATTTCACTTCCTAAAGGCTCTAGAAACCTTTTTATTATTACAGTCAACTGATTTAGGAGTACAAATTATTTTTCCAATAGATATTTATAAAAAACGGTAAGGCTATGTTCACACGCAGTGACCAAAAACGTCTGAAAATACGGAGCTGTTTTCAGGCAAAAACAGCTCCTGATTTTGAGACGTTTTTGTAGCAACTCGCGTTTTTTACGGCCGTTTTTCAATGGAGTCAATGAAAAACGCCTCCAAAAAAGTCCCAAGTAGTGTCCTGCACTTCTTTTGACGAGCCGTCATTATATGAGCCGTATTTTGACAGTGACGCGTAAAATAAAGGCTCGTGGGAACAGAACATCGTAATTCCCATTGAAAGCAATGGGCAGATGTTTGTAGGCGTAATGGAGCCGTTTTTTTCAGGCGTAATTCAAGGCGTAAAACGCCAGAATTACATCTGAACATACCCTTAGGTTTTGTTTGTGCAGCCGACATTGTAGTATGCTCAGTCCCGTTCCCACTCAATACCGTCAGTGTAGTGCACTGACGGCTCGCTCTTCAGCCCGTCTGTCTCCTCTCCTGGGAGCTCATTAGAGCAGAATTAAACAATGTTTAATTCCCTTTACCCTCCTAAATCAATGGGTTATGTGTTCAATTAATGAACATGCCGAATCCTCAAGAGTGAAATACACTCTTTAACCCCTTGCCGCTGTGACCATTTTACCGTTCTTGTTTTTCTCTCTCCACATTCCAAAAGTCATAACCAGTCATAAAAGTCCGTCAGGGCAGCGGGACTGACTGGTTTAGAGTCAGCGGGTCGATCGAGCGGTTAACGATCACATCGAAGTTCATAACTTAGATGTGATCGATAACAGGTGGTTCCTGTGTGTCAGAGATGGATTCAGGTCTCTGCGCAAGATACAGTATACAGGATATAAAGCAGCTCTATTAAAATTATTTTTTAATAAAAAATAATTAGAAAGTTGCATCAAAACACAATATTTTAATTTTTTTTTTAAATAAAAATGTGTACGTTTTCAAAATGGTGTACATGGCCTTTAACGGCTCAAGCATTAAGGAAACAGTCGTAGGCCCCCATGCACACGACCGTAGACTTCGTCCGTAATTATGGACCAATTCTTTTCTATGGCCGACGGACACACGTTCCTGTATATTTACGGAAAGGTGCCCGTGCCGTTGAAAGGCTCCGCCAAAGATGGGACATGTCCTATTTTTTGCTTTTTATGGACCGTGATCCCATACTTCAAACGTGGGTGGCTGTAATCACAGATTGTAATTACGGGCACGGTCATGTGCATGGGGCCCTAGACGTGGCAAATTAAACTTGACAACATTGTCCAGTATGAACCCAGCCTTCGAGGCAATCAAGCGCTCCTTCCCGAGTCAAAAGATCCCCTTTGCCATAAAGCAAAAGTTATTTTATGGGACCTTGAAAATCATTTTATGGGTCTTAGAACTCTGTTGTGCCATTCCTGGTATTCCTCCTATAAACGAATGAATAAATTGACAACTGGGCGTTTCCATCCCTCTTTTCAAAGGAGCGTCTCCCTACACAGTAATCCCATTAGTACCGATTGGAAAGATACTAGAAAATGTGTTAGTTTATGGAGAATATAATTATTTACTAACATGAGAGCTGACAGGACCCCTTTAACCCCTTGAAGTCCAAGCCATTTTTTGGTTTTTAATTTCTGTTTCACATTTTTCCATCAATGGAGTGGTGTGAAGCTTGTTTTTTTTTTTTTGCAGGAGGAGTTGTGGATTCAATTGGCACCATTTAAAGTACCACATTATGTACTGGGAAACGAAAAAAATAAAAAAAATCTTGTGGGGGTAGAATTGGGAAAAACTGAGATTCCTCCATTATTTTATTTTTTTTGGGGGGGGGGGTGTTTTTACATCTTTCACTGCGTGGCAAAAAGGTCAAATTAACTTTATTCTACTGGTCAATACGATTACGGCAATACCAAACTTATATAGGTTGTTTTTTTATGGTTTTACTCCTTTTACAAAGAAAAAACTATTTGTGTTGCCACATTCTGAAAGCCATAACTTTTTTTATTTTTTCATTGATTGAGCGGTGTGAGGGCTTAGTTTTTGTGGTACGAGCTGTGGTTTTTATTGGTACGTATGACTTTTTGATTACTTATAAAAAATTAAAAAAAAAACAGCGATTCTGGCGTTTTTATATTTTACAGCATTCACCGTGCGAGTTAAATAATACTATAATGTAATAATTCTGACTTTTACAGACACAGCGTTACCAATTTTGTTTATTTTTTAACATTACTCTACAACAAAAAAAAAGGGAAAATGTACAATATATATATATGATTTTTTCATGACCCGTTTTTTTTTTTTTGTTCTTTTTTAAACTTATTATTCCACGCTTCATACTTCTTCCCCTGCACCACGACGTACCGGCATTTTGGTGTCAAAGGGGTTTTCCCACAAAACACATGTATCCCCTATCCACAAAATATGGGATACATATGTGATCACTGGGAGTCCGACCACTGGGACCCCCAGCGATGAGGAGAACGGGGGACCAGAAGCCCCCCAAAGTGATCCATAAGGATGGAGTGCTGTTGCGAATGCTCGATCGGTGCTCCATTCATTTCTATGGAGCTGCCGGAGACCGCGTTTATGACGTGGATTACACGATCGTTTTCCAGGAGATCCTCAAAGAGCTTGCAATTCTCAAAGTAAGTTTTACAAGAAGTTCTTCTCCCTCCCAGGCTCAGGAATGCCGTCATTTGGAAAGCATTATGTGTGGGAGGCAAGAAATATTAGGCAATAAGTTACGGTAAGTGAGATCTTCACATGCAGAATCTGAAGCAAGAAATTACATTATCAGATTCACATTCCGATATTTAGCAATCACTAGAGTGGAGCTTTTTGGGGTCCGTCTGAGCCCATCGCCCTTGTATCACAGCAGCCGCCTGCACAATCTTCACTGCGGAGATGATAAACCAAAAGTGAACAGAGATGCAGTAATGGTCTTATTCTCTTCCATCTGCCGGCTCTTTCTAAACCCAGCGATACACATGAGATAGCCATTTCTGCCGACTCTACCATAAACTGAGAGATGTCTGGCAGCGGTTTATTTCCCTCTACATATTGAAATAAACAAGCAAGCCCAGCCGAGCTCTTCTCCTGTGGGAACAAAGGCGCGGGCATGCGGACGTCCAACAAGCCTGATCCCATTTCTTCCCCAACATCTGCCGCTTGGGGAGAGGTCAGAAGACCCCAGTCACATAATGGTTGTCCTATCCCGCCGGTGGGTTTGGCAACTAATCTTATGTGCATGGTCACTTTAACTCACTGCCTGTGGTGGCACAGCAGGGGAACTGGACATTTGAGGTCAGGTTCCTCTGCAGATTACAGCTGACCACTGAAGGTACCAGCAGCAGTACCCATCAGCTTATATTTAAAGGGGCTCTACTAGGCTATTTTCAGAAGACACATGGTTGCCCCCATTATAGTCAATTGCTGAGCATGCAGCCTCCAAATAAGCAGAGCAGAGCCGACAGGAGTAAGGCGCTTTCCTGGTGCTGCTGCCACTTCATACTAGCAAAATCGGCTGTGAACGGGGGTGAACTGCAATACCCGAGACATACCATAGACAAGAGTGGCGCCGTATCTGAACAAAAATAAAATTAAAGGGAACCTGTCACCAGCATTTCACCTATTGAACTTTACTTATCCCTCACTGGCCGCTGTTATCAAAAGTTCATTGCCGTTACCCCCTCTCCTACACTCCTCCTCCGACTGTAAATAACGCTCTGCAAACATTTTGCACCTTTTATCGTAATAATCCGGTGTCCCTTTGTGCGCACACACCAGAAGAGGACATTAATACACAAGCGCGGGATTGTGTGTGCTGGGGAAGGCGAGGAGCTGTCAATCAAAAGTAAGGAGACGGGGCAAACTCGGAACGACTTGAGGAATGAAGATCTGACTCTTTTAAAATGAAGATCTGACTCTTTTCTGCTCATTAGCATACGGTGTGGGAACACTAAAAAGCTGAATAGTAAAGCTACAGAGCCGACTAAGAAGACAATTATAGGTTATATAGAAATGATTTTTCACCCACTACCACCAGGTATTGCTGGTTTAATAGGTGAAATGCTGGTGACAGGTTCCCTTTAACTGAACAAAAAAGCAGCTTCCTGTTCAACCCTTTTAGGATATGGCTGACATTTCTGGGGCGGTAAGAAAATGTGTCATAATAACAGCGAAGAGTTGCTACAACGTAGAAACCATACTGTACAGCAATGGCTAAACTAGGACTGCACGGTTTACAGCAGCGGCTGGTAGCAAGGCCGAAACCGCATAATGTGTCAGTTGCATAATTTTAGAACGTCTTTAATCCCTTGGCGACATCGGACGTAGTTACGTAATATGTGCGCCATCACAATGGCGTAGGCTTAGTAGCTGAGCCCACACTATATGTGGCAGGTGCCATCTGTTTCAGACATCAGACACCTGCCTGCTACGGCCGGGATCAAAGATAACTACAATCCTGGGCGTTTAACCCCCTAGCTGACAGTGTCAATAGTGACAGCAGTATCCGAGTATTTAGACAGATAAAGGGGGTGTCTGGGTGGCCACACAGACACATATAGTATAGACACTTGTGACAGAGTATCACAAAAAAAAATTTTTTTTCCCCAAAGCTGGTCATCTCAGGATATGTTGAGATAGGAGGAAAGGTAAGGAAAGGCATAGCAGTACGGGTCAGCACACAGGTTGCATAAATACTGCGGTTTTTCTGCAACAGAATTTGTTGCGGAAAATCCGCAGCAAATACAGTAACAGCAGAGTGGATGAGATAGAACAAATCTCATCCCCACGCTGCGGAAATACGGAGCGGAAAAAAACGCTCAGAAATGGACCGGTGGTGTGGCGTTTTATTCCGCAGCATGTCAATTGTATTTGGGTAAACGCTGTTTATATGTTGAGGGTTTTCCCCATTGAACTCAATGGGGAGTTAAAACCCGCAACAAATAGCAGTTGTTGCATTTTTTTTGCGGCGGGTCCACAGCGATTCCGCCGCAAAAAAAACACAACTCAGGAAAAAAAAAATCTTATACTTACCCACAAGTCTGTGTTTCTCCCTCATAAAAGTCATCCCAGGAGGCCGGCCTGGATGACATCATGGGGCTGAAGTTTTTCACAGCGGACATTCCGGCTGAAAAACTGCACCACGGTTTGGTGCGGTTTTTCACCTGGAATTCCCTGCGGCGCACAGGACGGCTACGTGGCGTCTTTACGCAGCGTTTCCGCCCCATGTGAACTCAGCCTACATCTCCACGTTGCCTCTGCAGTGCCACATTCATCCTCTCAGATGAGGAGGGATGTTGTGCCACAAAGAAGAGGAAATGTTGCATCAACATCGCTTGCTTAGGCCTCATGCACACGACCGTAAAAACACCCGTTATTGCGGGTCGTTATTACGACCCGCAATAACGGGCTCATAGGCTTCTGTTAGCCACGGGTACCTTCCCGTTTGCTCACGGGAAGGTACCCGTGCCGTTAAAAAAGATAGAACATGCCCTATTTCATGCCGTAATAACGGCACGGGCATCCCATAGAAGTCTATGGGGCTCCCGTAATCATGGGTGGCTGCGTGTGTTCACCCGTGATTACGGGAGCGTTGCGAGGTGAGGCGAGGTCAGGGAACTACCCGGTCTGCAGGCCACAGCCCAGTGGCGTAACTACCGCCGGGACTACAATGAAAACTATGGCAGAGCGGGGAGGTATCTCCCCGCTCTGCCATAAACAAGACATGTATCCCCTATCCTGTAAAAAATAAAAATAAAAGACGTTCATACTTACCGACAACTTCCTGCTTCCTCCAGTCCGGTCTCCCGCCCGTTGCCTTGGTGACGCGTCCCTCTCGACATCCGGGCCGACGTCCTGGATGACGTTTCAGGCCATGTGACCGCTGCAGCCAATCACAGGTCAATCACAGGCTGCAGCGGTCACATGGACTGCCGCGTCATCCAGGGATGTCGGGCTGGATGTGAAGAGAGGGACGCGTCACCAAGACAACGGCCGGGTAAGTATGAATTTCTTTAACTTTTATTACAGAAAAGGCTGTCCCTTCTCTCTATCCTGCACTGATAGAGAGAAGGGGCTGCCGATTAGTGCAGTGCTATTTTGCTGCCAAAAACGTGCTCGTAAATACGGGTGGAATACGTGTGACACCGGACCCATATTTACGAGCACGGGTTCGTAAATACTGGTGCAAAACGGGTGGAATACGTGTGACACCGGACCCGTATTTACGCCAGTATTTACGGGTGGGAAAAAATACGGTCGTGTGCATGAGGCCTTAGGTGGCGTTCTGTCCATTAGGGCTTCTCTTTCCACCATTCCCAAGATGAAGCTCCCGCATAGTAGAACCTTGGGGTTCAGAGGAACCAGATTGGAGCACCACTGTGTTAAGCTAAATGCACATGACCGTGCAGCATTTACGGTCAGTAAATACTACACGAAGGGGCCAAGGAGTGTCATCCGCAAACGTAGAACATGCTCACAGTAATAAGTATAGGAACACGGTCTGTAAATGCGAAAATAGGTCACGTCCTATTTTTTGTGGCTTATTTCTACAGCCTGGACACACAACCGTAAATACACAGGAAGGTCTCCGTGGCCGAGAGAAATTAATGGGTCAACATTGTATTACGGATCCGTAATTGCGGATAAAAACTACGGTGGTGCGCACGAGGCCTCAGCCAATTCTTTATTTTTGACTGGAGCCCACCTTCTAACTTTAAGACAACCGAGTCCTCAGAGAAAAATCACGGGGGTATCTTAGATGCCTAAACCTCCCGCTTTCTGTTAGTCCGAGGAGCAGATGTTTGCAATGATCCTGTATTGCTACTAGTACAGACCCTGCATATTCTGGGACCACCAGAACACAAAGCTAATTGAAAATGTTAACTACCGGCAAGGAACTTCACTGGAGTTCTAGCCTGCTAGGTACAGACTTATTGGCAGCAGATTTGCCTTATCTTTCAATAGGCAGCTGTCTTTAGCGGAGCCAAGCAGAAAATATTCTATCCAGAAAAAGTACATCACCTTCCAAGAACGCTGGGAGGGAATTACTAGAGAAGGAGATCAGTCTTACAATCGTACGGCCACAAAACAAACAATAACTAGAATAACAGCAACAAAATATATGTTACCCCAAGTATTGGTACCGGACGTCTAGATTCTCATGACGGCATCACTCTGCCCCCTGGGACTCGACTAGAAAATATAAAGCTTGTTCTATGCTGGGTTACTATGTTATTCTACGTACAAGAGGGATGGACAAAATATTATCAATTTTTTTCCAATTCAGGAGTCAGATTTGCTGATCCAGTAGCCCATGCAAAGGGACCTTTCATAGATCTTAAAGGGGTTGTCTCAATCATGTTTGATCACCTACCCACTGGATAGGTGATAAATGTCTGATCGGTGGGGTCCGGCCGCTGGGACTCCCTCACCGATCAAGAATGGGGGTTCCCGAGTGCTATATTTGAATGGAGCGGTACTATACATGCTCGGCCACCACTCCATTCACTTTCTATGGGGCTGCCGGAGATGGTGCTCCATTCACATAGGGCGCTTGAGGTTACCGTTCTCAGGATCAATGTGGGTACCAGTGGCCAGAACCCCACCGACTAGACATTTATCACCTATCCACGGGATAAATAATCATAATGTTTTAGGTTGTCTCTTATATTTTCTCCACTTTAATATAAAAAACATAAGGGCATGTTCACACAGGTCAAGTTTGCCAAATATAGAGATATTCAGAAATGTGGAGATCGCTGATGGAAGAGCCCAGTACGCACGGGCACGCTGCTGAACTTTCATTCTAGCCATCTGTGGGGTCTCCGCTCATGGCCCTACTGGTGGTGAATACTTTTACATGTCTCTACGATGTGACGGAAGTTTTCAGAAACAGGAGGGAACAATGTGTTGACATGACATTTATGGTGACACAGATCTTTCAAATAATGAGGGAGTAAAATAAATGGGGGAAAAAAAAAAGGGAACTAGAAAAAGCAGAGCAGGGACTTGTCAAACAACATCACTCTCCTCATACACGTCGCGACATTTCTGTGAATGCGACGCATGGTCGGTCCAAACAAATCTGCTTCATCTGACCAAGTCCTAACAGACAAAATTACCCCCAGTGTGCGAGTCATTCCGGCTTCAGGTGCGGACTTTGGTCACATGATCTCAGGTGCTGGCTGATTATATTAATTTATTATTATCTGCATCAGGTCACGTGACTGTCTTTGTCTCCATTCACATTCTTATTACAGTTGTAACTTTGGCGTGATGTGGTGCGTTCCCATATTCGTGGGGGAAAACACGCGTTTTATGTGATTGAGGTACAATTTCCACAGCGGAAACCATATTGAGTGGTGCGATCATCTGCAGGGCGGACATCAAGTCTTATTTTTATGAACTATTCTTAAAGGGGCACATCATGCCTTGCAATATGCAACCAACACTGGACTCCTATCCAATACATACTGTCCCCATTGCCAGCAACCCTATATGAAGATTTCCCTTCCCCCGGTGCATAGCAACTGATGACATACATTTATCACATTTTTTTTTTCGTCCAAAACCACAAGATGACATCATTCATGCTTCACCTGCAGCTCCTACCTGACAGGCCCCCCATGGCCGCAGTCCAGGGCTGCCCAAAGGCCACATTCCAAGCCAGGAAAGCTGACACACCAATTACGGTGCCTACTGTGGCGTAAATAATCCGGATCCAGAGCTGCTTCGTGACCGCCATGGAGACACAGGGGTGCACTCCGACAACACAGGCAGAAACCTCAGTCCAGACCCGGGCTGCGCAAACAAGAGCACTCGCCTCACTCTCAGGACGGATTGGCTAGCACAGCTGTCAGCTAAACTGATAGTAACCAATGGCGGCACGCAAAATGGGAGGGTTTACAAAGTCATAGCCAATGAATAAACGCAAACCTGTTAACCAATAGGAGAAGCACTAATATATTACGTTACTAGGCAGAGGTTGTGGCTCGCCCGTAGTCGGTGCCCGTTCTTATTACCATTATATGTGTGTGGATGAGAAGCAGTGACGTCACACGTGTGCCGGTCTTCAGTGACACGCGGGGCTGGCGTGTGGAGGGGGCCTCATGTTTACATGAAATATGTGCACAGGTGTTTCAGGGGACACAATGGAGGCGGACATAGGAGGGGGAGCGTTGTCTATTGGAGCGTTGTTAGATGTTCTTCAAAAACTTTTGTTTTTGCTCTATGACCTCTATTTTTAAAATGTTGCACAGAATACAGTCTATTGTGGCACGTCTGTTGAGAAATGTTACAGTGGGGCAGTGGTGCTAATGCTGTGTAAGGGTATGTTCACATGGCCTATTTACGGACGTAATTCGGGCGCATTAACCCCCGAATTACGTCCGAAAATGTGCCTCGATAGCGTTGACAAACATCTGCCCATTGAAAGCAATGGGCTCACGTTTGTCTGTTCACACGAGGCGTGTATTTACGCGTCGCTGTCAAAAGACGGCGCGTAAATAGACGCCCGCGCCAAAGAAGTGACCTGTCACTTCTTGGGGCGTAATTGGAGCCGTTATTCATTGACTCCAATGAAAATCAGCGCCAATTACGTCCGTAATGGACGCGGCATTCAAGCGCCTGCACATGCCGGTACGGCTGAAATTACGGGGATGTTTTCTCCTGAAAACATCCCCGTAATTTCAGGTGTTACGGACGCTGCCGTGTGAACATACCCTAACAGTTATACAGTATAGCCTTACACCAGGCGGTGAGAAGATGCGCCAAATTTATCACAGTGGCGCATGCTGTATGAAAAATCTTGCACGTTGGCACACTTGAAAAGTGTCTAGGGTGGCACAAACATCTGTTATTTGCGGCACATTCTAGACATGTCTAAAATGAAATGCGACATCGTGTGCCAAAAATGTGCCACCTTTTGGCGCAAAATACGACAACTCTGGCAGAGCCTCAATAGTAAGTGCCTGTGCACATCACGTTTTTGCCCAATGTTTAGCGTGTACATTTGAAAAGCTTCCAACGTACAAGGAAAACCTGTCTATAGGGCTCATAAGTCAGACGGAGGCCAAAAGTGTAACCTATTGGCCTCTGCTTTGCCAAACAGAACTACTACCAAGCTAAATCTGTGCTCCAAATGTCGCTCCCTCCTTTCTGAGCCCTACAGCGTGCCCAAACAGCAGTTTACGTCCACATATACGGCATCACCATACCCGGGAGAACCCGGTTAATATTTGATGAGGTATTTGTCTTCAGTGGCACAAACTGGGCATAACATATAGTGCACTAAAATGGCATACCAGTGGAAAATTTTAATTTTCACTCTGCACTATCCGCTGCGCATTAACCCCTTCGCGCACCACCACTTAATATGTCATGGTGTGGGGGGTGATGTATAGAGCAGGCTCACGCACTAATCCCGCCCCATAAGCTGCGGGTGGCAGCTGTGTATTAGAGCTGACACCCAGGACTAACGGACAGGAACAGCGATCGCGCTGTTAGGGTATGTGCACACTACCTATTTTCAGACGTAATTCAGGCGTTTTATGCCTCGAATTACGCCTGAAAAGACGGCTCCATTTCGCCAGCAAACATCTGCCCATTGCTTGCAATGGGTTTTACGATGTTCTGTTCAGACGAGTTGTAATTTTACACGTCGCTGTCAAAAGACGGTGCGTAAAAATACGCCCGCGTCAAAGAAGTGCAGGACACTACTTGGGACTTTTTTGGAGCCGTTTTTAATTGACTCCAATGAAAACCAGCTTTAATTACGTCCGTAAAAGACGCCGCGAAAAACGCGAGTACGTGCAAAAACGTCTGAATTTCAGGAGCTGTTTTCGCCTGAAAACAGCTCCGTAATTTCAGACGTATTTTGCGTTTGCGTGTGAACAAACCCTTACAAGAGCCTGTAAAAATGACAATATACTGCAATACATTACTATCTACTGACTGCTGGTTCAAGTCCCCTAGGGGGACTAATAAAATGTGTAAAAGTAAATAGTTATTATTGGTGAAAAAAATTAAAAAGATATTTAAAGTCCAAAAAAAAAACCTTTTCACATTTTTTCTCTAAGGCTGGGTTCACACGACCTATTTTCAGACGTAAACGAGGCGTATTATGCCTCGTTTTACGTCTGAAAATAGGGCTAAAATACGTCGGCAAACATCTGCCCATTCATTTGAATGGGTTTGCCGACGTACTGTGCAGACAACTTGTCATTTACGCATCGTCGTTTGACAGTTGTCAAACGACGACGCGTAAAATACTGCCTCGTCAAAAGAAGTGCAGGACACTTCTTTCAGACGTAATTTGAGCCGTTCTTCATTGAACTCAATGAAGAGCAGCTCAAAATTTACGGCTGTCAGAGAAGCCTCGCAAATGCGAGGAGGAGGAATTACGGCTGAAACGAGGCAGCTGTCATCTCCTGAAAACAGTCTGTCATTTCAGCCGTTAAAGCCTCTCATCGTGTGCACATACCCTTAAGTAAAAAAATACACAAAATTGGTATCGCTGCGTCTGTAAAAGTTCAAACTATTACAATATACCATTATTTAACTCGCATGGTAAACGCTGTGAAAAAGAAAGAATTAAAAAACGGCCAAATCCCTGTTTTTTGGTCAGCTTGGCTCTACTAAAAAATGTAATAAAAAGTGCTCAAAAAGTTCTATGTACCAAAAAATGTTACCAATAAAAACTACAGCTCATCCCGCAAAAAAATAAGTCCTCATACCGCTCTATTGATGGAAAAATAAAACAGTTATGGCTCTTGGAAAGCGGGGAGGGAAAAACGAAAGAGAAAAAGCAAAAATTGGGTCCGTCAGGAAAGGGTTAATTACTTTCTAATGAAAAACATTTATGACCACATATGGGGTATAGCCGTACTCGGGAGAAATTGCTTTACAAATGTTGTGCAGCTTTTTCCTCCTTTATCCTTTGTGATATTGAAAAAATTCAAAATTTTAGTGGAAATAATGTTGATATTCATTTTCACGGCCTAACTCTAAGGCCTCATTCACACGGCAGGGTTTCCCGGCCGGGTGCCGGCCGTTCATAAATCGGCCGGCACCCGGCTGCATTAGGAATAATAGACCCCTAATGGGGCTATTCACACGGCCGATTTTTTGACGGCCGGGAAAACCGCCCGTCAAAAAATAGGACATGCTCTATTTTCGCCCGGGTACCCGGCCGCCCGGCTCCCATAGAAGTCTATGGGGCCGGGTAATACCCGGCCATCACCGGGATGTGTCCCGAGTGACGGCCGGGTTTTCCGGCTCTTGCGCTCTATCTCCTCCTCCTCACAGCGCAGAGTGCATGTGAGGAGGAGGAGTTGATGCCATTCTGACGAATGGCATCGCTGTACACGGTGTGGCAGGGCCGGGGTGTACAGCAGGTGGAAGGGAGCGCTGCGCTGGCTCCCTTCCCCTGCTTGTTAAAAGCGCCCTGGCCCGGCGACACCTTTGATGGCGCCGCTAGCAGCTGCAGCAGCTGCTACTGCTGCTACTACTGTAGCAACGCCACTATAGCAGAGCAGGGAGGTATCTCCCCGCTCTGCTATGTGCTAGCCGCACTTTAGCTCCTTGAAGGAGCGGAATCCCCGTGTGTTCGGGGATTCCGCTCCTGGACAGAGCGCTTGATGTCTCTGTCCATATCTGGGCAGTGACATCAGGGGAAACTCCTGAAGCGGAATCCCCGAACACATGGGGATTCCCCTTCAGGAGTTGCCGATGATGTCACTGTCCGGATCTGCCCGGCCCGGCACGGATGCATAACTTTATGCAAACCGGCCGGGCAGAATGGCCGATTTTACCGGCCGGCACTCGGGCTCGGACGCGACCCGGTCGTGTGAATCCCGCCTAAGGCCTCATTCACACGGCAGGGTTTCCCGGCCGGGTGCCGGCCGTTCATAAATCGGCCGGCACCCGGCTGCATTAGGAATAATAGACCCCTAATGGGGCTATTCACACGGCCGATTTTTTGACGGCCGGGAAAACCGCCCGTCAAAAAATAGGACATGCTCTATTTTCGCCCGGGTACCCGGCCGCCCGGCTCCCATAGAAGTCTATGGGGCCGGGTAATACCCGGCCATCACCGGGATGTGTCCCGAGTGACGGCCGGGTTTTCCGGCTCTTGCGCTCTATCTCCTCCTCCTCACAGCGCAGAGTGCATGTGAGGAGGAGGAGTTGATGCCATTCTGACGAATGGCATCGCTGTACACGGTGTGGCAGGGCCGGGGTGTACAGCAGGTGGAAGGGAGCGCTGCGCTGGCTCCCTTCCCCTGCTTGTTAAAAGCGCCCTGGCCCGGCGACACCTTTGATGGCGCCGCTAGCAGCTGCAGCAGCTGCTACTGCTGCTACTACTGTAGCGACGCCACTATAGCAGAGCAGGGAGGTATCTCCCCGCTCTGCTATGTGCTAGCCGCACTTTAGCTCCTTGAAGGAGCGGAATCCCCATGTGTTCGGGGATTCCGCTCCTGGACAGAGCGCTTGATGTCTCTGTCCATATCTGGGCAGTGACATCAGGGGAAACTCCTGAAGCGGAATCCCCGAACACATGGGGATTCCCCTTCAGGAGTTGCCGATGATGTCACTGTCCGGATCTGCCCGGCCCGGCACGGATGCATAACTTTATGCAAACCGGCCGGGCAGAATGGCCGATTTTACCGGCCGGCACTCGGGCTCGGACGCGACCCGGTCGTGTGAATCCCTCCTAATAAATGCTGCAAAAGACCTGTGGGGTCTAAATGCCCACTATACCCCTAAATAGATTTCTTAAGGGGTGTAGTTTCCCAAATGGGGTAACTTTCGTGTGGTTTCCACTGTTTTGGCCTCTCAGGGGCTTTGCAAATTCGACAAGGCACTCGAGAACCATTTCATCTAAATTTGAGCTCCAAAAGCCAAATAGCGCTCCTTCCCTTCTAAGCCCTGCTGTGGGTCCAAACAACAGTTTATTACCACATATGGCGTATTTACATAATCGGGAGAAATTGCTTTACAAATGTTGGGGTGTTTTTTCTCCTTTATTCCTTGTAAAAATGTCTACGTTTTTTCAGAAAAAAAAGTAGATTTTCATTTTCAGAGACTAATTCAAAGAAATTTATCAAAAAAACTGGGTTCAAAATGCTAACTATACCCCTACATAAATTTTTTGAGGGGTGTAGTTTCCAAAACAGAGTCACTTTTGGGGGATTTCCACTGTTTTGACACCACAAGACCTCTTCAAACCTGACATGGTGCCTAAAATATAGTCTAAAAAAAAAAGGAGGCCCCAAAATCCACTAGGTGCTCCTTTGCTTCTGAGGCCGGGGTTTCAGTTCATTCGCACACTAGGGCCAAATGTGGGATGTTTATAAAAACTGCAGAATCTGGCCAATAAATATTGAGTTGCATTTCTTGTGTAAAACCTTCTGTGTTACAATTTTTTTTTATTACAAATGAATTTTGGCAAAAAAACTACTTTGCTTTAATTCCTGTGAAACGCCTAAAGGGTTAAAACACTTTCTAAATGCTGTTTTAAATACTTTGAGGGGTGCAGTTTTCAAAATGGGGTGATTTATGGGGACTTTGTAATATATAAGGCCCTTAAAGCCACTTCAGAACTGAACTGGACCCTGAAAAAATAGCCTTTTGAAATTTTCCTGAAAATATGAGAAATCGCTGCTAAAGTTCTAAGCCTTGTAACATCCTAGAAAAATAAAAGAATATTCAAAAAATTATGCAAACATAAAGTAGACATATGGGAAATGTTAACTAGTAACTATTTTGTGTGGTATTACTGTCTTCCTTACAAGCAGATACATTTAAATTTAGAAAAATGCAAATTTTTGCAAATTTTCTCCAAATCTTGGTGGTTTTTTTACAAATAAATATTGAATTTATGGACCAAATTTTTACACCAACATAAAGTACAATATGTCACAAACAGTCTCAGAATCACTTGGATAGGTAAAAGTATTCCAGAGTTATTACCACATAAAGGGACACATGTCAGATTTGAAAAATCGGCTTCGTCCTGAAAGCCAAAACAGGCTCAGTCCTGAAGGGATTTATTAGGCCCCCAGGCTGCCATGACAACCACTGGCACCTCGCGATCGCGTCGTTGAGAGCTGATGGCATGTCGGAGGGGGCCTCCCCCCTGATTCTAACGATTTAAATGCCATGGTCACGATCAGGGGTTAAACGAGCGGAATCAAAGTGATCTTTGATTACACCCATTGCAGTGAGGTGTCGGCTGTATTGCACAGCTGTCATCCGCTAAGTATGGAGCGAGCTCAGCCCATAAGCCCGCTCCATACTTCCTCTTAACGGCTTCCGTGTACATGTACATGGTATGTTGTTAAGGGGTTAATGTTATTACTGGAATTGCTCAATACTTTGAAATTACTCAAAAACCTAGCCACCCTTGCAGTATACCGGTGCTGTTTATGGCGGCCTGTATTCGGCTACTGACAAAATGTGCTGATGAGCATAGCCACTATGAGAACTCCATTCACTGAATACCAGCTGCCTGCAGGAAGTGGTAGAGAATGGGTTAGTGATGAAGATGTTACAGTTTCCCTTGTCATAAAAAAGAACTAGAAAGAAATAGCTGTATGTCTTTATAAATAAAATGTAAAGTACATTGACTAAATGTAAACATGGGACACACCCAGAATATCTCTCATCTCATTGGATGTTCTACTATGACATTATTAACACTTACGACATCATGAAGCTATATAAACATGGAACGCACCCACAACATCTCTGACTCCGTATTGGATATTGTCCCAGGAGTGCATGTTTTTACAAATATTTTGATGGGTTTTGGTGAATATGGTACCTGAAAAAGAGAGGTAGAGGAAGCAGTGACGATGGCAGAATATCTGGCCATATCAAAGAGATGCCCCCTGCAGGGAGCAAGGGGATGACAAGCCTGGCAAGAAGAGGAAAGGTGAGAGTGTAGATAATGATCGAGAAAGACCTAAAAAGAGAAGCAATGAAAGGAGCGAAGAAATTCAGTACAGCTCCAGAAAGTGTTAACAAGAGAGAGATGCTTAGGATGAGATCAAAAGGAAGCTTCAAAGATCCAGACACACTAGAGTCCTGTATAGCCAAGGGAATAGGAAAATAGAAAAAGAGAAGGAGAGCAAAAAGAAAATAAAGTGGGATTAGAACGGAGCAGCCTAGTCAATCAGTGTCATTGCACCCTTTGGAGTTTCCACCAGGAACTTGGTCGATGGGCTTTTGGAACAGTTGTCTCGGCATCTCTTGAAAATAAACCGTGGCTATGAAAGCCATTGTGAAAATAAAGATGCAGAGTGTACTGAGAGAGACGAGAGTACTGCAGTGGACCTCTGGAAAACCATACCTTTGCCATTCTAATGCTGGATTCCATCAGAAGCACATGCTTCCTTGTCACTTTTGGCAACCTGGAGGGAATGCTGGATGTTACGGCAATAATTCTCTGCACTGCGGAAATTATCTGTGGCATTCAGCACCCACACAAGTTGGGGGTAATCCACACTGATTTAAGAACAGATAATGCCCTCATTGACTGCCAGGGCCACATAAGAACATGTGACTTCAGGTTGGCTGCAGAGAACGTCTTTGGCGACAAAACTATCTTTGGATTTGGTGGAACACTTTACTATATGACATCAGAAATACTAAACAGCGACCCCTATGGCTCGTCCGTGGACTGGTGAGCGTTAGGAGTGATCTGTTTTCGCCTTTTAACTAAAGCATATCTATTCTTCGGGGGCGAAATTTACCATGAATTTATACAGTTAGTCCTTTGGGATGTGCCCACCTACCCTGAAGAACTTACCAAAGAGGCAAAAAACATCCTGCCTACGTTTCTATGCAAGGATCGGCACGGGCGTCTGGGATGGTCTAGAAATGTTCTGCAGCATCCCTTTTATGGCGGAATTGCTTTAGCAGAAGATTGAAAATAAGACCATGGATCCGCCTTTTTAGCCAAGGTTGGAACAAACCAACTACTCCGTCTTAAGCCAGCCCTTAGCCTTGCCTTTCCTGCACGCCCCAGAAGGTTATCAAACCAAACTTTATTTGTTCACACTGAGTGGCCCTAGCTGGTCAGTACTAACATCAGTCTGCTCTCTCTTCCTGACCATCGTACCATCTTTATCTCCTGTCACCAGCATTGTCCCCTCTTCCCGGTATTATCATTACATTCATGATCTGAAACTGCACCACAACCAGCACCATGATCAACCATAAAGATTGATTGTTGTCAGTTCTACCTTGACATTTCAATGTACACGTTGTCATTGTAATCACCCTAATCAATTCATCATCATCTTCACCACCATCATCATCTTCACTACTACCACCAACATCAACATTACGATAAAGGTACTGTGCTGCATAGTTTGTAGTACTCTTTTGCTTTACCCAATTACATTTTTGTGTGCTGCTATTTCTCCTATTCGAGCAGTTGGCAATAGCAACCAATCAGATTCCATTTTAAAAATGAAGGCATTGTTTCTTATTGGTTGCCATGGGAAACTGTCATATACATCAGGCCCAGAATGTTCTTCCAGTGTTGGATCCATGATTACTTGGTTGCTACGACGTAACTCTATAGTGTGTGTTTTCTTTTTTAGGACAACCACTTCTGTCTGTGGCAACTCCCGTTGCAGGGGAGCGGATACCCCTGGTAGTGTCATGTTAAAGTGGTTGTTTTATTAAGAACAAACACAGAGTAAACACTGCTGATTTTCCGCAATGGATTTCATTGCGGAAAATCTGCAGCGTTTACGCAGCAATCCTTGGCCAAGTATTTGTTGAGATTCCTATTGCATAAGTTGTTTTTGTTCTGCGGAATGCAGTGCGTGTTTTCCGCAGCGGTTTTTGATGCGGAAATGAGTGTTGGTTCAAAAAAGTGAAATTCCAATGAAATTAATTAAACTCTTCCCCTTTTAATTAACCCCAAAAATAGATGATTGGGCACTTATTATTAGCAGCCATTTTCAATTATCTTGCAAAAGAAAGATTTACTTTATTTTGTTCTGCTCTGGTATTTTAGGAATGGAAGAAAGTTCTATTTGTCCTCTACGCCTAAGGAGACCATATCTGAAATTGTTCCTCCTACTGGTTTTGCGGGTATTGAGACATTGCCGTGTCCGCCAATACATTTTATATAAATTTATATTGCGTTATTTTGGTTTTCAGTAATCTGTAACTTGTGAATATATATAAATTGTTGAATGTTATGTTTATTTGTACACAGGAGCAAGCTAGAAGACGAAGATTGTGGGTTCACGCCCTTCATCAAGAAAATACAGAGAAGGGACATTTCTCAAATCTGTCTGTGACCTCGAGGAGGTAATTGTTATGTTTGGGTGTCATTAATGATTTTAAAAATTTTATAGTTCTTTAACGTGGATTTCCATTTTTTTTTGGTATCTGAAGTTCCTAAATTTCTGCCGCCTTCCAAATAAAGATTTTGATCGTCTATTAGAAATGTTGCGGTCGGATTTGACCAATTCTGATACAAGAATGAGGAAGGCGATATCTCCTGAAGGAAGGATGCTCATCACTTTGCAGTGAGTAAATCAAATGTTTGGATTGTTTTGTTGCAAATGTGGTGTTTTTGTTTGTTGACTAATGATAAACTTACACTATATAATTTTATATTTTCATATTTTTTTTTAAAACATTAATGTAGAAGCCTTTACATATTATAACAATGTAAACTTGTCTTAACAATACAATTCCTTTGTTTGTTTTATATGCTTTTAAAAATGTTGGACTGAGTGTTATTATATATATATATATATCGTTAATATATTGGAACTTTATTTTATCTTTTTAGAGTTTTGGCCAATGAAGAAGGCTATGCATCACTGCACCTCCAAAATGGTGGTTTAAAACAACCATTTGTAAAATTGTGAGGTGCACATGCAACGTAATCTGGCAGAAGTTGCAGCACATAGTCATGCCTTGCCCAACCGAGGAGACAGCTACAGGTTGCAGCAGACTTTCATTCTGTAGCCAACTTCCCCAACTGTCTAGGCGCCGTCAATGGTAGAAAAGTTAGGTTGCAGCAGCCACTGCACTAATTGTCATGCTTCTATAATTATTAGAAGTATTTTTCTGTGGTCCTGATGGCAGTGGCTGATGTACATTACAAATTTATTGCCATTGATGTTGGTGCCTATGGCAGTACTTGGGACTCTCAGGTGCTGCAAACATATCAGGTTGGAATGCAAATTCTCCAAGATTGTGTTACACTTCCAGCCGCCAGACCTCTTCCGGGTCCACACATCAAGTCCCCTTTGTGATGGAATCAGTTGAGGTGTTCCCACTGAAGCCCAACCTGCGACGCCCATATCCACGAAGGGGACTGAATGCTCATAAGCGGATTTTTAATTTTTGCCTCTGCCAGGCACGAAGAGTCATGGAGTGTACCTTTGGAATAATGGTTAGTCAGTGGAGGGTCTTAAACACGACAATCTAGTTGGAGCCATCCACAGTTAATTCTGTGATCAAGGCTTGCTGAACTCGTATTTTCCATAATTATGGTCGGGATTACAATCCCAATGTAGATGTGGAGACCCTGCAGCCTGCCTTTGATACAGCCATCAACTCGGGTCTTGGGCCTCCAACTTCTTCCGGTGTCCATTTGCGAGATACCTTTGCTGACAGTTTCATGACTTCCGTAGGAGCTGTGCCCAGGCAATATTCCTGTGTTGGTGTTGCGCAGCCCGTACAGCTGGGATCGTCTTCCTAGATGCAATGTTTTTTCATGGTTCTCTTCTTTTTTTGTATTCAATAGGGTTTATAAGTCCTTTTAAATTTCTTTGTTAGTGTTTTGGTGGGAATTCATGATTTGGAAAAATTTATTAATTTAATATGTTTTTACCAATTTTGCTGTAAAATATTAAATAAGTAAAAATAATGTGTAAGGAAAAAAATTGTGTTTTTTCTTTTAAATAAAAATTTCTATAGTTTGCAAATTATTTTTATTTTGGTTTTCCCTTAGCCTTAATAAGTAAGTGTTACTGTAATGTAATGTACATATGTCATAGTAACGTTTCATAATGTTTTTATTTTTGTGGTTCCGGGTGTTAAAACCCCCAACAACGATAGTTGAAAAGAAGCCAAACAATCGCTTAGCAATGTGCTGTGCCCCTTGCCATCATTTTTGGCGGTTTTGCCTATTCTCAGAGAGGCGGGGTTCATATAACTCTATGACCGCGTTTTCACGTTACTCCATCTATCAGAGAGTACTCAGTGATTGCGTTGCAGCTGAAGGGTCACAGTGCTGTAATCAGCGCTTGTGCCCCTAAGTTGCTGAAAAAGATTGCCCTTCACAGCTCCCGGACACCCTCCTAAACAAAATTCTGAGATGTGACTAGGACATGTTATTTTCATTACAAAATGACAATTACTGTTCAACAACAGCAAGGACTAGCTATAAGCCCGAAAAAATGTAGTAAGCATTGTTTATTTTCATGCATGCTAAAGTTTTTCTTGCTTCTAGATACCGCTGAATTTGTTAGACCTTTTTGAAGTTAATTAAATATTTTATGGTAATTCTGATAATTAGAATAAAGAAACCAACATTATTTTGAGAAATGAAATGTTTTACTCACATATTGTTTTCATAAATTGTAAAGTACAATTTCAAGTCTCTTGAAAAATTAAAACCCATACCACCCACAACAACAACCACACCCACCCCAATAACATTTTAATTAGCCGACCCTGCCCGCCCTTGGAATTTGTACATTTTCAAAATTAAATAAAACGTGAAAATAAAATATTTCTTTGTAAATTAAAAAAATGTGTAAAAACGGGAAGGGGGAGACAATGTAGCTTGAGTATTAGAAGTGGTGGCGGTAGAGCTTGACATGGTGGCAGTGGTGGTTTGGGTAGATTTAAAAGTGTTTGGGTTATAAGAAGAAGGAGGAGGAGCAGATTGAAGAAAATAAATGAAGCAGAAGAGGAAGTTGAAGGCAAAGAGGAAGGAAAAAAAGATGTTTCACTGTAAGGAGCAAAGTGGTTAGAGGTATAGTATTGTCCTGAATAGTCGTAGTCATAAGTTATTTGCAATGGTGGTAGATGAGGTGGTAGAGGAGGAGTAGGAGCAATGGAACCAGCCTAGGAGATATGGCCAGGCTCCCGTCTCTGCTAGTGGTTGGGGGAGACCTGAATATTTCCATGACTGCGAAGACCACTGGAACACATGCCCACTGTCTGTTTGTTGGCAGATGACATAGAAATGCTGCCATGGAATGGCCAATGTGGCCCCAGCGGTCCTGGTATTCAACCCTCCGGATCATAGACAGTTTCTTTCTCCACATTCTCCTCTTTGTCTCTGGTCCAGAGGGTTCTTCGGGTCCCCCATCAGGGAGAAGCTGTGTGTGGGGGAGGGCTGCAGGTTTTGGGCTGGGGTGGATGTTGACCCCAGATGAAGATGGCTCCGCCTGTTCTTCAGCCCCTTCTGGTTCGGTCAGAAGAGGAAATTCCTGTGGGTCACTGTCCCCAGGCTGCAGTTCCTCTTGGGGAAGGCAAGAGCTCCGGGTTGTGAGGCGGTACATTGTCTTGAGACCTGTCAATACAAATTCATCATATTTCTATTGTTTTGTAACCACTAAAAAACAGTAATTTTTGTTTTGATTTTGAAAAAACATACATTTGTAATTGTTTGGACATTAACATTACATACATTACGTATTTCCCACAAGAGGACTTAAAGGGTTGTCTGGGCACGGGACAGTTTTTCATACTGATGACCTATCCACAGGATATGATCGTGGGGGTCCGACAACCAGACCCCACACTGATCAGCTGTTCCGGCTGCATCTGGGCACTGGATATCCGTGCCGGAAGCAGATGGCTCTGGTCATAGTATAGAGGCCATACTGCAGTTCTGCTCCTATGCAGTGTACGGAGCCATAGACCGACACCAGTCACTGCATAACATTCGGTGTCCGGAAAAAAGCCGGAACAGCTGATCGGTGCACGGTCCGGGTGTCGGGCCCCACCGATGAAAAAACATCCTGTGCCCGGACAACCCATTTAACCCCTTAATGACCGGGCCTGAAAAGACCTTAATGACCAGCTAAATTTTTCTGTTTTTGCCTCTCTGCCTTTCAGCAGCCATAACTTTTTTATTTTTCACTGATGTGGCTGTATGAGGCCTTGTTTTATGCAAGAGAAATAGTATTTTTTTTTCCATGCAGTTTGGGTTTTTTTTACGGCGTGAATATAGAATAAAGCGATTCTCTGCATTTTTTATCCCGTTCACATTTCACGATAAATAACTTGTTAAATAAATTTGTCAGGTTATTACGGTCGTGTAGATACATAATATATGTAGGTTTTTGGTTTTTATGTAATGTGGGGGCATTAAATTATATTTTATGCAAAATAATGACTTTTTTTGAGACTTTTAAAAAAAAAAAAAATTTTTATTACTTTTTTTTTTAAATCCCATTAAGGGATAACTTTATTTATAACTTTATTTTTTACTTATAATGTATTAGCATACTCCTGTATGCTAATACATTACACTGTGTCACTATAACACAGGCTGCTTTTAGGGCAGCACATAGTGTGCCCGAACAGCAGGCAAACGGAACAGACAGCCCTGCGGTCCTTTGTAGGTCCCCAGGGCTGACTGCAGATGGATTCCCCGGTGTTAGATAGCATCACCAGAATCCTGGTGATGCAGTCAAAGAGGGGAATTCCCTTTGATCATGCCACGGACCGCGGCGATCAAAGGGTTAAACAGCAGGGGTCCAAATGTTTTCCGACCCCAGCTGTGTTCAGGAGGCTGCTCTGAGATCAGGAGCTGTTCATTGCAGCTCCTGCTTAGAGGATGAGCGCTCAGATCAGCGCTAATCAGCCTGATCTACAGCGACGCCAAAAGACGTAGTTGTAGACTGGGGACCTGCACCGCCTGACGTCAAAAGACAGTGGGCGCTCTGGAAGTAGTTAAACAAGCAATTTTAAATAATATTGATTGCTCATTCATTGGCTCATCGTTGCCCTGTTTACAGAGGGCAATGATCGGGAACAAGCGTTCTGTGAATGTTCGCTTGCCCGATAATTGGCCGGTGTAAAACGGCCTTTATTCCTGGGCCAAATACTTTGTGTCATGCTTTTCCCTTTTACCAAGTGTGGTATATTATAAGGCTCCAGTCATGGTGCTGACCTCTTTAATAAAGGATATTGTATAATCCAAATAAAACTATTTTTATAAAAAGATAGAAAATAAATTCAGATTATTTATAGGCAATTGTTTTTAGTGAAATGATTGCAGAATATCTGTTAATATAAATACTCAGGGATACGTTTTATGAACAAAATGGGACTGTAAAATAATTTCAGAAGTTATAATGGACTACTACAATCATACCTAACATATTTCAACAATCAGAAAGAGGGACAAATCATGCGGCGCAAGTCTCTAACTCGCCCAATCCCTGTACATACACACCCAGTTCTTATTGTGCCTCCACACAGTATCATGACTCACTGGTGCCCCCACACAGTATCATATCCCAGTAGTGTCCCCACACAGTATCATGCCCCAGTAGTACCTCCACACAGTATCATTCCCTTATATTGTCCCCCAGACTGTATGCTGCCTTCATAGTGCTCCCACACAGTATTGTGCCCCCCACACAATATCATGCCTCCAATAATGCCTTCACAAAATAATCATGCCCCCAGAGTCTACCACACAATATCATGCCCCTATAGTGCCCCCCCCCCACACAATATCATGCCCTCATAGTGCTACCAGACAGGAACATGCCCCTATAGGGTCCCCCACACAGTATACTGCCCCCAAAGTGCCACCACACAGGATCATGCCCCCATAGTGTCCCCCACACAATATTATGCCCCGTAGTGCCTTTACACAATATCATGTCCTCATAGTCCCTCAAACAATATCATGCCCCCAAAGCGCCCCCACATAATATCACACAGTATAATGCCCTCAAATTGCCTGCCCACACACAGTATAATGCCCCCATAATGCCTTTACACAGTATAATGCCCCCATATTGTCCTCACACATGCCCTCATAATGCCTGCCCACACTGTATAATGTCCCTATAGGGTCTTCACAGAATATAATGCACCATAGTGCATTCCTACACAGTATAATGCCCCCATTGTGCCCCCACAAACAGTATAATGCACCTATAGTGTCTCCCCACATATTATAATGACCCCCATAGTGCCTCCCTACACAGTATAATGCCCCCACACAGTATTATTCCCCCATACTGCCCCCCACACACAGTATAATTTCCCCATAGTGCACCCCCAAACAGTATAATGTTCCCATAGTCCCCCCAACACAGTATAATGTCCCCATAGTGCCCCCCCCCATGCACAGTATAATTCCCCCATAGTGCCTCCTAAAAATAAATAAATACCTAACCCTGTTCCCACGACGAATGGAAGAGATCCCTCTGCAGGTCTCTATCGGTCTGTGCTGTGTGTGGCTCAGGGAAGGCAGGTGTGATGACATCATTGCATCACGCCTATTTGCACCAAGCTGCTCACACCAGGCATCACATAGTAAATGGTGGAGCAGGGAGCTCACGGCTCCCTGCTCCACCATTGTATTCAACTGCATCTTGAGGACGCAGATACAGTTGAAACCAGGACATGCCGCCGGAATCCCGGGACAGCTTCCGGAATCTGGAACTGTTCCACTGGATTTGGGATTGTTAGGGAGCTTGGGTATATTACAAATGTAAATGTAATTTTCTCCAAATCTCAGAAAACTCCTTAAATAAATGAGTCACACTAAGGATTTGTTCACATGCAATAGTTTTTGCTTATGGTGTTAATGATTTATAGTGTACAGAGCATCTTTGGCGTGTACCAATATTTGCAACTTTCCAACGCAACAAAAGTGGCTTAAAGCCGATAATAACATTTGTCTAAAACATAGGCGCTTATTCTGATTTGTTGTGGGTGTTATATTGAAGGCTTGGGTGTATTTGTATCACATGAAGAAAAAGAAATGGAAGTTGAAGATGCTGGAATAAAAAAAACACTAGATACAAAAGAGAAGTTGCATGGCAGATGGGGCCCATTATGCCTGGGTTGCATGGACTCTAAAAGAGTTGTCATGCCATTATGTAGCATTGACCTGGATCTCACTGTTTGTCCCTATGTTAGTTTTGTGCAACCTGCCGCCCACTAGCTGTTAAGAATCTACAGGTCCCAGCATTTCCTAAACTTGCATTTTCTTAGGGCATGCTTAGGAGTTGTAGTTTAAAAACAGCTGTGGGAGCAAAGGTTGCTCATCACTGCTCTATGTGCTCTTATACATGATCATATCAAGTAATTTCAGTGTTCAGATATGCAAAATATTGTACTTTATGCTATTTCCAAAGCTTTTTTCTCTTTTATCTTACATTGTAATTGTCCTGTAGAGGGCAGCATTGCACATAGCATGTAAAGTTTCACTGACCAAAGGTTGCTGACAGTGAATGTTGTGGCCAATTATACCTTTGACTGATACGATGCTTACAGGAATAAGACACTTAGTGTAACTAATTATTTGTAGGATTTTAATTGTACAACACACTTTGTCATTTCTTTTCTCAGTATTGGTCTCTTATATTATATAATGATCTGGTTTGTGCATAAAGCTCTCTAGTTTCCAATGAAGTTTAACTGCCCATTAAGCTTTAAAGGGATATTCCTATTTTAGACAATTAGGGCATATCCACAGGATATACTATAAATGTCTGTTAGATGCAGGTCCCACCTCTGGGACCCGCACCTATACCCAGAACGGTCACCTTATCCTGCGTTGTGAGGCGACTGCTGGCCACCACATCCCCACAGGGCATCAGTGTATATGTGGCCGACAGTGGCGGATCCCCATAGGTCTTTTATAGGCGGCGGCCCAAGGCTCCCGAGGTGCCCATGGCCGCCCAAAGACCACACCACATTTTTTCCACGAATTGCGGAAAAAAACGCGACAAAACTGAGGGACTCAGTCCTTTGGACGAGGATACAATTGACATCGCAGGCAAGGAAAGGGAACCATTGGTTCCCTTCCAAGCTGTTCAGCCTTATTTTGTGATGCCGCCACTTGGGTCACTCCGCTGGATGAGGCCTGGTCAGGGGAGACCAGGCCTGCATCTTCCGCAGAGGATGGCGCTGGAACGGGGACAGGTAAGTGTGGCACTAACTGCAGGGGGTGGCGCATTCTACAGGGGGGCTGTGTGTGTATCGTATCTACGGTGGGGCTGTGTGGCACTTTCTACAGGGGGCTGTGTGGCACTATCTACAAGGGGAGAAGTGCTATCTACAGGTGGGTGGCGCTATGTACAGGGGGGGTGTGGCACTATCTACAAGGGATGTTGTACTGTCTACAGGAGGATGGCGCTATCTACAGGAGATGTGTGTGTGTGGCACTATCTCCAGGGGGGTCTTTGTTGCGCTAACTACAAGGGGGACTGTGTGTGTGATAGCAACCAAAGGGTGGGGCTGTTTGTGGGATACTATCTTCAGGGGATGTGTGTGATTCTATCTACATGAGGGGCTGTGTGTGTGTGATACTAGCTACAGAGGGTGTGTGTGTGTGTGTGTGTGTGTGTGTGTGTGTGTGTGATGCTATCTACAAGCGGCTGTGTGTAGTATAAGTACTAGTAGTATTGTTAATAATTATAATAATAGTATTAGTTATATTTTATTTAGGCTATGTTCACACGGAGTATTTTGGGGGAGGAATATCTGCCTCAAAATTCCATTTGGAACTTTGAGGCAGATATTCCTCTCCCTGCACGCCGTTTTTCGCCCGCGGCCATTGAGCGCCGCGGGCATAAAACAGCGAGAAATACGCTTTCTCCTGCCCCCCATTGAAGTCAATGGGAGGTCAGAGGCGGAAGCGCCCGAAGATAGGGCATGTCGCTTCTTTTTCCCACGAGGCAGTTTTACTGCTCGCGGGAAAAAGACGCCGACGCCTCCCATTGAAATCAATGGGAGGCGTTCTCGGGCCGTTTTTGCCGAGTTTTGCGACGCGGTTTCCGCGTCAAAAAACTCGGCAAAATACCCCGTGTGAACATAGCCTTAAATAGAAGCCTGTACATAAGATCAATATAGTTTCTGTAAATGATACATGATCTAGCCTACTACCTGCACTGGTTATCCTTTCTGTGTCCAATCTTTAAAGAGACTCTGTCACCACATTATAAGTGTCCTGTCTCCTATATAAGGAGATGGGCGCTGTAATGTAGGTGACAGTAATGCTTTTTATTTAAAAAACTATCTATTTTCACAACGTTAGGAGCGATTTTAGTTTATGCTAATGAGCTTTCTTAATGCCCAAGTGGGCGTACTTTTACTTTCGACCAAGTGGGCGTTGTACAGAGGAGTGCATGACGCTGACCAATCAGCATCATGCACTCCTCTCCATTCATTTACACTGCACTAGTGATATAGATATATCGCTATGTGCAGCCTCATACACAAACCCTAACATTACTACAGTGTCCTGATAATGAATACACATGAAATCCAGCCTGGACGTCATGTGTACTCAGAATCCTGACACTTCTGAATCTTTTCTGTGAGATTTACAGCAACGGATACGAAATCTCGTTTACCTCGTAATCTCGCGAGATTTCGTATCCGTTGCCGGAATCTCACAGAAAAGATTCAGAAGTGTCAGGATTCTGAGTACACATGACGTCCAGGCTGGATGGTCATGCGTATTCATTATCAGGACACTGTAGTAATGTTAGGACTTGTGTATGAGGCTGCACATAGTGATATAACTATATCGCTAGTGCAGTGTAAATGAATGGAGAGGAGTGCAAGATGCCGATTGGTCAGCGTCATGCACTCCTCTGTACAACGCCCACTTGGGCATTAAGCAACTCATTAGCATAAACTAAAATCGCTCCTAACATTGTGAAAAAAGATCGTTTTTTAAATAAAAAGCATCACTGTCACCTACATTACAGCGCCGATCTCCTTATATAGGAGACAGGGCACTTATAATGTGGTGACAGAGTCTCTTTAACCCCTTCCTGCTCCTGGACGTACTATTAGGTCATGGCAGCTGTATCGTTCGCGCTCCATGACCTAATAGTACGTCTCGGGATTAACGGCCGTTTCGGCCGTCCTCCCGACACATACAGGAGCTGTGACAGCTACTGTCTCGTACAGCAGCTGTCACAGCTCCTACAGCGGGGACCGATCGCTGTGTCCCCGCTGATTAACCACTTAAAAGCCACGTTCTATAGAGATCGCGGCTTTTTAGGGGTTAAGCTGCCATCGCCGGCCTGCTTCACGATAGCGGCCGGCGATGGTGACTCTGGCAACCGGACACCAAACAATGGCGTCCGGCTATGCCATAGACGGAAGCCTAGTGGGTCCTGACAATGTCAGAACCCATTATGCTTGCTGTCAGTGAGTAGCTGATAGTTCTAATACACTGCACTACGCATGTAGTGCAGTGTATTAGAATAGCGATCAGAGCCTCCTGCCCTCAAGTCCCCTAGTGGGACAAAGTAATAAAGTTAAAAAAAAGTTAAAAAAAGATGTGTAAAAATAAGAAAATAAAAGTTTTAAAAGTATTAAAAGTAAAAATCCCCCTTTTTACCTTATCAGTCATTTATTATTAATAAAAATATATAATCAAACACATAAACTATACATAATTGGTATCCCCGCGTCCGTAACGGCCTGAACTACAAAATTATTTCGTTATTTATCACGCACGGTGAACGCCGTAAAAGAAAATAATAAACCGTACCACAATCACAAATGTTTGGTCCCTTCACCTCCCAAAAAATGGAATAAAAAGAGATAAAAAAGTTGCATGTACCTAAAAATGGTGCTGATCGAAACTACAGTTCGTTACGCAAAAAATAAGTCCTCGAACGGCTTTATTGATTGAAAAATAAAAAAGTTCTGGCTCTTAGAATAAGGTAACACAAAAAGTGAATGATTGTTTACAAAACGTATTTTATTGTGCAAACGCCATAAGACTTAAAAAAAACCTATAAACATATGGTATCCCTGTAATCGTATCGCCCCGCAGAATAAAGTTAATATATCATTTATAGCGCACGGTGAACGCTGTAAAAAATATTGAATAAAAAAACAATAGTAGAATTGCTGTTTTTTAGTTACCATGCCACCTAAAAATAGAATAAAAACTGATCAAAAAGCCACATGCACCCCAAGAAAACTACAATGGATTCCTCAAGTGGTCTAGTTTCCAAATTGGGGTCACTTTTGTGGGTTTTCCACTGTTTTGGCACCACAACACCTCTTCAAACCGGACATAGTGCCTAATAAAAAGGAGGGCTCAAAATCCACTAGGTGCTCCTTTGCTTCGGAGGCCGGTGCTTCAGTCCATTACCGCCCGAGGGCCACATGTGGGATATTTCTCAAAACTGAAGAATCTGGGCAATAAATATTAAGTTGCGTTTCTCTGATAAAACCTTTTGTGTTATAAAAAAAATGGTATAAAAAGGATTTTCTGACAAAAAAAAAATGTACATTTCACCTCTACTTTGCTCTAAATTTCTGTGAAACACCTAAAGGGTTCATAAACTTTCTAAATGCTGTTGTGAATACTTTGAGGGGTCTAGTTTATAAAATGGGGTGTTTCATAGGGGTTTCTAATATATGGGCCTCTCAAAGCAACTTCAGAACTGAACTGTAACCTAAAAAAATAAATAAATGAGGCAATACTTCGCTTCTTACATTATACTGATAATGAGCCGTGCCCACCCCGAGATGACCCCAGTTTTGACCGTTTGTATAAACGGAGACCCCTATTAGACCGTTTCAGTGCCCGGTTTTCCCAAGCATACACCCCCTAGAAGTGTATTTCTATTGATGAGTCCCTGGTACATTTTAAAGGGAGGGTTCAATTCCACCAGTACCTGCCGGGTAAGAGGGCAAGGTATGGCGTGAAGATGTATAAGCTGTGCGAGAGTGCATCCGGGTATACCTACAGGTTTAGGATATATGAAGGAAAGGCCACCCCCAAACCAGACTGCATCCTGGACTACAATAGGTACATGGGAGGGATGGACTTATCAGATCAAATCCTGAAGCCCTACAGCGCTATGCGGTGTGGTATAAGAAGCTGGCCGGGCACATCATACAGATGGCATTGTACAATGCGTACATGCTACATCGATGTGCAGGCCAGACGGGAACTTTCCTGGAATTTCAAGAGGTGATTATCAAGAACCTAATCTTTAGGGACCAAGAAAGGGGGGCACCCAGTACTTCTGGAAGCGGGGCCACACGCATCGTACCAGGGTGGCAACACTTTCCAGGAGATGTTCCCCAAACTGGCAAGAAGGGAAAAAGTCAAAAGAGGTGCAAAGTCTGCTATAAGAGGGCGATAAGGGATGACACAATATATCAATGTGACACGTGTCCCGAAAAACCAGAGCTCTGTATGAAAGAGTGTGGTAAAATTTGTCATACATCCCTTGGTTTATAATTTACCCCAATTTTACTTACCCTGATGCACTCCGCACAGCTTATCCCCCCTCGTCTTTCCCCTCTGGGCCCTGCTGTGTGCCCAGGCAGCTGATAACAGCCACATTGAGTGTATTGCCATACCCGGGAGAACCCACATTACAGTTTATGGGGTGTAGGTCTCCGGTCAAAATGCTCACTACACCTTTAGATGAATGCCTTAAGGGTGTAGTTTTGAAAACGGGGTCACTTCTTGCGGGTTTCAACTGTACTGGTACCTCAGGGGCTTCTGCATACATGACTTTGCACTAGATAATCCCCAGTAGGCCAAATGGTGGTCCTTTCCTTCTGAGCCCTCCCATGGGCCCAAACGGAAGTTTATCACCACAAATGGGGTACTGCCGCACTCAGGACAAATTGGGCAACAGAATGGGGTATTTTCTTTCTTGTGAAAATAAGAATTTTCAGCCAAAACGACATATTATTTGAAAAAAATAATTTTGTTTTCATTCCCAGCCCAATTCAAATAAGTTCTGTGAAAAAACTATGGGGTCAAAATGGTCACAACACCCATAAATGAATTCCTTGAGGGGTTTAGTTTCCAAAATGGGGTCATTTGTGGTTGGTTTCTATTGCTTTGATATCTCTGGGGCTCTGCAAATGCGACATGGCACCCGAAAACCAATCTAGCAAAATCTGGACTTCAAAGAACACATAGCGCTGCTTTCCTTCTGAGGCCTCCCATGGGCCAAACGGCAGTTTATCACCACAAATGGGGTATTGCCGCACTCAGGACAAATTGGGCAACAAAATTGAGTATTTTATTTCTTGTATAAAATAAGAATTTTTGAGCTAAAATTACATATTATTGGAAAAAATATTTTTTTTAAAAATTCCCAGCCCAATTCAAATAAGTTCTGTGAAGAAACTATGGAGTCTAAATGGTCACATTACCCATAAATAAATTTCTTGAGGGGTGTAGTTTCCAAAATGGGGTCACTTCTGGTGGGTTTCCATTGCTTTGATACCTCTGGGGCTCTGCAAATGCGACATGGCACCCGAAAACCAAACCAGCAAAATCTGTACTCCAAAGAACACACAGCGCTCCTTCCCTTCTGAGGCCTCCCATGGGCCCAAACGGCAGTTTATCGCCACAAATGGGGTATTGCTGCACTCAGGAGAAATTGGGCAACAAAATGGAGTATTTTGTTCCCTGTGAAAATAAGAAATTTTGATCAAAAATTACATCTTATTGGAATAAATGGCATTTTTTTAATGTCACAGCCCAATTGAAATAGGTGCTGTGAAAAAACTGTGTGGTCAAAATGCTAACAACAACCATAAATGAATTCCATGAGGGGTGTAGTTTCCAAAATGGGGTCACTTCTGGTGGGTTTCCATTGCTTTGATACCTCTGAGGCTCTGCAAATGCGACATGGCACCCGAAAACCAATCCAGCAAAATCTAGACTCCAACAAACACATAGCGCTCCTTTCCTTCTGAGCCCTCCCATGGGCCCAAATGGCAGTCTATCACCACAAATGGGGTATTGCCACACTAAGGACAAATTGGGCAACAAAATGGGGTATTTTGTTTCCTGTGAAAATAAGAAATTTTGATCACAAATGACATTTTGTTGGAAAAAATGTCATTTTTTTCATTTCACAGCCCAATTCAAATATGTGCTGTGAAAAAACTGTGCAGTCAAAATGGTAACAACAACCATAAATGAATTCCTTGAGGGGTGTAGTTTCCAAAATGGGGTCACTATTGGGGGATTCCTACTGTTTTGGCACCTCAACACCTCTTCAAACCTGGCATGCTGCCTAAAATATATTCTAATAAAAAAGAGGACTCAAAATGCACTAGGTACTTCTTTGCTTCTAGGGCTTGTGTTTTATTCCATGAGCGCACTAGAGCCACATGTGGGACATTTCTAAAAACTGCAGAATACATATTTAGTAGTGTTTCTCTGGTAAAACCTTCTGTGTTACAGAAAAAAAATTAATAAAATTGAAATTCAGCAAGAAAAATGAAATTTGCAAATTTCACCTCCACTTTGCTTTAATTCCTGTGAAATGCCTGAAGGGTTAAAAAACTTTCTAAATGCTGTTTTGAATACTTTGAGGGGTCTAGTTTTTAAAATGGGGTGTTTTATCAGGGTTTCTAATACATAGGCCCCTCAAAGCCACTTCAGAACTCAAGAGGTACCTTGAAAAAAGGCTTTTGAAATTTTCTTAAAAATATGAGAAATTGCTGTTTATGTTCTAAGCCTTGTAACGTCCAAGAAAAATAAAAGAATGTTCAAAAAACGATGCCAATCTAAAGTAGACATATGGGAAATGTGAACTAGTAACTATTTTGGGTGGTATAACCGTCTGTTTTACAAGCAGATGCATTTAAATTCTGAAAAATTCTATTTTTTCAAAATTTTCTCTAAATTTTGCAATTTTTCACCAATAAACACTGAATATATCGACCAAATTTTACCACGATCATGAAGCCCAATGTGTCACAAGAAAACAATCTCAGAATCGTATGGGTAGGTTTAAGCATTCCGACGTCATTACCACATAAAGTGAAATATGTCAGATTTGAAAAATGGGCTCTGAGCCTTAAGGCCAAAACTAGGCTGCGTCCTTAAGGGGTTAATATTCATATTAACCATTGGTGTTTCAACATATGTTTTAAATACAAATTATTTTTTTTTATCAGTAAATTATATGCTAGAGAAGAATTCTCTGAATAATGCTTGTCTTTGTTACCCAAGGATAGCATTAAAATATGCATCAATTGTATATCCCTAATATAGGGAAAATATGTTTGTTTTTTTAACTTCTTATCAATTCTTGTAATTCCTGGTAACCATTATCCTGGATGTTAGATACTTTTTGTCCACTTTTTTTCTTTCTTTTATTCCCCTCACAATCCAAATGCTGCATCATTGGAGTCCAAAAATCAGCCATACTTAGGGTATGTTCACACGGGCTATTTTCAGCCGTTTTTCGGGCCATAAATGTCCTGAAAAACGGCTGGAAAATCGGAAGCAGAACGCCTACAAACATCTGCGCATTGATTTCAATTGGAAATACGGTGTTCTGTTCCGACTGGGCATTTTTTTACGCCTCATTTTCGTTTTGCATTGACTCCTCAGAAAAACAGCTCAAAAAACGCTAGTTTGATTAAAAAACGGCTGAAAATCAAGAGCTGTTTTCCCTTGAAAACGGCTCCGTATTTTCAGCTGTATTTTGTTAACCGTGTGAACACACCCTTACTCATAAGGGCAAGTACACACACCACGTCCCAGCAGGAAGCAAACAAACAACAATACTACATGGAGGGAGATTGCTCAGGTGCAATATACTGATAAATACCCACTCACACGCCTACTATTCATGAGGGAGGGAGGGGCTGCTTAGTATTATCATTGCACACAGATATGGCTTTTATAAGAGTGGCAGTCACACGGTTACATGTAGTGCACCATGCTGGAATACAGCCTATTAGTCATGCCCATAATATTAGACAAGCCGGGCTGCCCAGCAACTTATAATATACTGACACACCATTCTCCCCCAGCACAAGAAGGCCTGGCAGTATCCTGAAAAGATATCCATGATACACATTGGAGTCCAGCATTAAATAGCAGCTAACATAGAAAACCCATATAAACCTAATCAAGCCTATCCTTATTATTTATAGTGTTTAGGTGCCATTGGTGTTCTCAGAGTGCTGTCTCCATTTTCTTGTGTTCTGTATTGTTTTGCAGTCACAGGCGATCTTGCACATGTATACACGTTTTGTTTCATTTTGCTGGAATGTGCTGATCAAATTCTCTTGTCTCTTATGTATTACATATATGTGGGGTTAGTGACTGCCACAATTTTTTGATCTTGAACCCCTCCCATTCTGCATTGGGTGATTTTAATTAGTTTAATGCTGGTTCCTACCTTCCCCAGATATATGTAGGCTTAGTACCAGTTTTTGGTCTATGAGCAGCATTAGGGACCCACCTTATAGAGGTCGCCTTGTCGTGGCAGATGGGCTCACAGAATTTGATCAAAATGTGCACTAAGAACCTCACTATTGAAAGTAGATTCCGCAGCAATGCATATTTATTTATATATAGTGATTGGGTGCCATTGGTGTTCGCAGAGTGCTTTCGCCATTTTCTGGTGTACTAGATAGATAGATAGATAGACGGTTCTCTGTTCAGGATTCTCATCTATTGAACAGAGTGGTGAGCGGCTACAAAGACCATATTTTGTTCTGAAGGACCTGTTCTTTTTTACTTTTTACAGACAACTCATTGATTTGAAAGGCACTGTGTAATGCTTAATTTTCCCTGTGTTGGCGCTGCAGGGAAATAAAACACTTACTGCCAGGTTTCCCCACAGATCCCAGCAGAGGGGTACTTTGTGATCAGCTTATTGTTAAGGAACCCTTCTAACAATTAGGGATTGTATGATACACATAAGAATGACATATCAATCAACAGCATCTTGTTGATGGTTTCCAATCAGCAACAGAAGACTTGTGACAGTTTTTACATTGTACCCAATGTACGCTATGATATTATTGATAAATCTTCTTCTTTATTTACTAATGGTAACTATATATACTACTAGATATTCATGCATAGATCATAGGGATTAAATCTAAAGGAAAATTTCAGCTGTCTGAAAGCGCAGGACTGAGTACATTATATTTCATAGTTCTGCTGCCAGCAATCAATGCCCAATGCCATAACTTCTTTGTTAGCTGGCATACTTCAGTGGTTGCAGCAGCTTCTATAGGATGCTCTTAAAGTGGCTGCTAATAATCTTACTAGTTTGTATAAAAGAGACGGAGCAGTGGTGATGCCTTGAACGGATAAAGAGCGCTGCACTGAAATCCATCTTGAAACTTTTAAGGAAGGAAGCACTGATTACAGAGCCGCTAATTAGGAAATGAATGAACATGGGGAGACGGCCTTGTGTTTACTTCTTTTGCCATTAAAAATGTTAACTCCTTTGCTGCCAAAGTAGCTGTAGGCTAATTCAATAGCAGCATTTTTGCTGTAATTTTTGCCAGTTTTGTCATTTTATAAAACCCTGTAAGGCTGGATTCACACAGTTTTCGTGGCATTTTCGTTGGCTTTTTTTACAGCTTTTTTTTTTAGCTCCGCTGCGGCCAGATGTTACTATTAAGTCTATAGTTAAATATAGAAAACTCTACATACAAAGACATTTGGTTTGTAGCGTTTTTGGGATCAGTGGCTGAATGGTGTTTTTTTTGTTCTGGTGTTTTTCCCATAGGCTTCTCTATAGGACTTCTAAAACATCAGAAAAAAAAAGTTCAAAATAAAAACTTCTACCAAAAACACTTACAAAAGAATGTCATGAAAAACGCTATAAATTCATGGCGTTTTTACAAGCGTTGAAAAACACTGAAAAAATGTGAAGGAGGCCTAAAACCATGTGAAGGAAGCCTAAGGGCACATTCACACGTGGCGGAATTGCTGTTGAATTCTGCTGTGGACAGTGCGCAGTGGAATTCTGCAGCAGCCATTTTTTACATTTGTTTTTATACATTTTTAGGAAAGTTAGTTCAGACGTTGCAGAAAATAACTGTGCGGAAATTAGGCTGCGGTGCAGGATTTCCCCTCCGCAGCACGCTCATGACGTTGCGGAGAAGAAGCGGAATTTCACTGCGTATTTCAGCCTTTGCAATGCAAAAACTGAAATCTGTGGCAAGTCCGCTATGATATCTGCAACGTCTGAATTACCTGTCAAATATGCAAATGTTGGTGCAGATTCGTTGCGTAATTGCCCCAAATCTGCACCAACATTTGCAGCGGAAAAATTCTGCCACCTCTGAACGTGCCCTACGGATATGTGCACACACAAACTCAAAAACGTCTGAAAATACGGAGAGGTTTTCAAGGGAAAACAGCTCCTGATTTTCAGAAGTTTTTTAAGCCACTCACAATTTTCGCTGTGTTTTTCGTGGCGTCTTTTACGGCCGTTTTTGGAGCTGTTTGTCTATAGAGTATGAAAACCAACTACAAAAATGGCTGAAGAAGTGACGTGCACTTCTTTTTCGTGGTCGTTTTGTTTACGTGGCTGTTTTGAAAAACAGAACGCCGTTTTTCCCATTGAAATCAATGGGCAGATGTTTGGAGGTGTTCTGCTTCCGATTTTTCAGCCTTTTTTCGGGACGTTCACGGCCCGCAAAAACGGCTGAAAACACTCCGTGTGAACATACCCTAAAACCTTGCTTTTCTTTGAGAAAAAAATTTGAGTCCTGCATTTTTCCCGCACATATGGGCATACCATTATCTGCTTTTCTTTGCTGTCTCTTCCTTCTGTTGTCCATTGTGCGTTTTTTTTCACGCCCGCATAGACTTCAAAAGGGGCCAGAATAGGGTATGCTGTGAGTTTCTCGCAACGGACACACACTTCGTGAAAAATAAATGGATGTGTAAGTAGCCCCATTCACTTGTATCGGTCAATGTTAACACAAAAAGTACATTGCCAAGAAATGTTTGTGTGAATAAGGCCTAAGGACATATTCAGGCAAGCGTTTAAAAACTTGTGTGTGTTTCATTAGGGATACGGACAATTTTCCAGCAGATTTGAAACAACATTGTGTCCTAGCGAGTTCAGTTTGTTAGTTTTTTATGTCTGTTAGGCATCAGTTGTCACATACGTAAAAAAACAACTGATGCTGCTTGGGCAGTACTTTCTGCTTTCTTTTCAGTGTCTGGCAGAAATCCATCAGTGAAAAACTGACTGCACTTGGATAGCATCATGTTCTGTCAAATTTTTTTTCACTGACCCATTGACTTGAATGGACGAGTCCAGTACAAGAATCGGACCACAGTAGGACATGGTGCAATTTTGTCTGCACAAAGCAACGGTCCGCATGGAAAATCATACATGTGAATTGGCCCATTGACTTTAATGTGTCAGTGTTCAGTCAGTGTGTTGTCCGTTCTACATCAGGAGAGCAAACGGACCGCAACAACACTCGTCTGAATAGGCCCAAATGGTATGTATAGGGTAAGGCCACATGATGCGTTGTTGATGCGGTTTTGTTGCGTTTGAAAACCGCATGCGGTCAACTGCATGCGTTTTTTTGTCTCTGTAATGCTGCAGTTCTGTTGCGTTTTTTTACGCACATAGTTTATGGACATAATTTTCACCCGTGTTGAACTTTGTTAGGTGCTGCCTGTATATAGTTCATTACATTGCATTGCAGAACTGTTAGCAAAAACGCAAGCAGTTCAGCAACAACTTTGGCAGCGCGGTCATTAACTGCATGCGGTCGGACATTATGAAGATGCGTTCAACCGCACAAAAAACACATTGTAATATAATAGCAGCCGTCTGTCAATAACACAAATGTCACCATTGACTTCTATTCAAAAATGACTTGCTGCAGTTTAAAAACGCAACATAAACCCAACGTGGCCGCACCGTGTGGCCTTACCCTTATATGTGGAAGATTAGTTGCAGAAATTTCTGTGACTGTCCCATTCATCTGAATAATGCTTGCCGAAATCCACAACCCTATTCACATGTATAGAATGGATTTTTACCTGTAGAAATGTCTTCAATAAATCCGCCATGTGTCAATATGCCCTAACTTATTCCACCCTATATTTGTTCACACAGTACAGATTTGATGCAGCATTTTCATTCCGTATGCAGAGGGCCTATTGGTTAATTCACATAGTGTGATCAATTTGCAATTTCACGAAAACCAAGGCAAAATCTGCATCATGTGAATAAACTCTAAAGGCGTTTTCACAAATTGCAATCATTTTGTATTTTGTTCCGCAATTTATGCAAAATCACATCAATTTAGAGCTGTTTCGTGAAACTTGCAGCAAAAACGACCATCATGGTGGTGTGTTGTGTGGTTAAAAATGTGCAGCAAAAGTGAACGTACGGTGTTTAAAAGCTAAAACACCCCCGGATCACTACCACTAGGTGTACAGGAGTGCTAAAGATAAGGGTCCAAAGCAATAAGTAAGCAGAAACAGGTTGCTTCCCCAGACCGATTGTTCAGCCAACAACTATCACCTCCCTTCTCCCAAAACATGTTCATTTAGCTTGGTGAAATGGGCATATTATTTCCGTGGAGGTAGATAAGGCACATCTGCCAGGCACATCTAGGAAAAATACAGAATAAGACAGGTTAAAAATTTGAGCCGTTTGGTACCTGTTTTCCCCCACAGGAGACTTAGGGGAGGGGGGATTGGCTGTCCCCATAGACATTACATTTAACATCTGGTCACTGTGGTTTTTCTTCAGCAAAAAAATGCCAAACGTGCAAACCATGAATGTAGTCATAACCATGAATTATTTGCAAATGAATCTCATATCCATGGTTTTTGAGGTTTTCTGCAGCAAAGTGGTATCATTTGTTAACATAGAGTAGTGGTTGCCCTACCCGGCCGCAAAATCTAAACCTGGACTTCTGGTGGTGGCAAATGGACGTTTCACACAGATCATTTTCTCCGTTTTTTTACATGAATACCTTAGGGCTTATACCCTTGAAAAATATCGCATAGTTATGCCCCTTCTGGCAAGTTATTGGGATCCCCACTGATGTCCGGAATAAAAAGGAGCCGGGAATGCGGCCCTTCAACAGTTTGCTGTAACTTGAAATCTCCAGCGCAGCAGTGGATCAGAAGAAACACATTGATTTTGATGCAGCACATGTGTCTAATAGCTATCCATGTGGGTGAGGAGAATATATTTTACACAACTGCATTCTGTTCAATATAATAAATGATAAGCCCAGACACCCTTTTTTATAGTACATTGGCGCTTTAATTTAAACACTGTGGAACATGTTCGCCTTGTGATCATTTTGCTATTCCACCATTTATTAAAAATACATATTTAGGCTATGTTCACACGGAGTATTTTGCCGAGTTTTTTGACGCGGAAACCGCGTCGCAAAACTCGGCAAAAACGGCCCGAAAACGCCTGATTTCAATGGGAGGCGTCGGCGTCTTTTTCCCGCGAGCAGTAAAACGTTTACGCCTCTGACCTCCCATTGACTTCAATGGGAGGCAGAAAAAGTGTATTTCACTGTGTTTTATGCCCGCGGCGCTCATTGGCCGCAGGCGAAAAACGGCGCGAAAATCGGCCTGCAGGGAGAGGAAAATCTGCCTCAAAGTTCCAAATGGAATTTTGAGGCAGATATTCCTCCTGCAAAATACTCCGTGTGAACATAGCCTTAATGTAAACTTGTTTTCTTTGTATGGAGAAAACTTTACACACTTTATAAAAATACCTCCCTAATATAATCAATAAATAAATATTTTTTTGAGGGAGTATTTCCAGTTGGACATTTAACGGACAGAAATGAGAGCATGCTGCGTTTATTCAAAATAGCAGCAAAATATGCACATGAAACGTAGTATTTTGCTGCAGAATGTTTCGGAAATGCTGCAGATTTTTCCGTCCCGTGTTAATCCAGCCTTGCGATATTTCTATGGGAGAATACCTCAATAGAGTACCTTTGTGTCCACAAATTTTTTTTGTTGTTGCATTCATATGAAATCTGACAGAAAAAAAACTCTGTGTGCATCAGAGGTTGTGGAGCTGTAATACGGCCATGTGCATGATTATTTTTTTTAGGTGAAAATCAGTTCCATTCATCTGAATGTGGCTGTTTCTGCAGCAGGTGTATGGAGTTTTACAAGTTACATATAGATGAATGGAACTGATTTTCAGTCGTAGAAAATTTCTGCAACTGTATCCTCAGTCATTAGTACGTTTTAGAATATTATTATATATATATATATATATATATATATATATATATATTATTTTTTTTTACTTCTCTGCATTTTTGAAATATACAGTTACTGTGCTATTATTAATATCTGTAATAAAATCAAACTATGTGCTATTTGTTATAGTGGATTTTTACTTTGTAAATGTTTGAGTGTTAGGCCTCATGCACACGACTGTTGTGGTGTGCACGGGCCCTGATTTACGGCTCAAACGGCCTGCGGGGTGCCACCAGTGGCCACCCGCAAATCACGGGCCGTGCAAATTTCCGTGTGCATTCATTTCAACGAGCCTGGACCGCAAAATGCGGCCGTAATAAGACATGTCCTATCTTTTTGCGGTCCAGGCTCCCGGGCAATGCACAGACCGTAGAAACCAAACTGTGCATGGGCCCATTGAAATGAATGGGGCCGCAATTCACCTGCGGGTGAATTGGGGCTGCAAAAATACGTTCATGTGCATGGGGCCTAAGTCCTTTTGAAAACCATTTTTTATTTTGTTACTGCGTGTACAACGGCTACATTAATTTTTCTTAAAGGGGTATTCCAGTTTAAGCAAGTAAAGCATAACCATTGTATAATTTTCAAAAATACTTTGTGTATCGATTCCCCACAGTTTTCAAGATCTCTGTTTGTAATCATTGAGTGGGAATTCCTTCATTGTTTACTTCCAGAGGCTGAAAATGTGTCCTAGTCATGTGATGATCTATCACACAGCGCGATACAAGACACAGCTCTGATAACTGTAACAAGCCATGCACCTGTGTGACTACCACATGACCAGCACAGATAACTGTAACAAGCCATGCACCTGTGTGACTACCACATGACCAGCACAGATAACTGTAACAAGCCATGCACCTGTGTGACTACCACATGACCAGCACAGATAACTGTAACAAGCCATGCACCTGTGTGACTACCACATGACCAGCACAGATAACTGTAACAAGCCATGCACCTGTGTGACTACCACATGACCAGCACAGATAACTGTAACAAGCCATGCACCTGTGTGACTACCACATGACCAGCACAGATAACTGTAACAAGCCATGCACCTGTGTGACTACCACATGACCAGCACAGATAACTGTAACAAGCCATGCACCTGTGTGACTACCACATGACCAGCACAGATAACTGTAACAAGCCAAGGCACCGGTGTGACTACCACATGACCAGCACAGATAACTGTAACAAGCCAAGGCACCGGTGTGACTACCACATGACCAGCACAGATAACTGTAACAAGCCATGCACCTGTGTGACTACCACATGACCAGCACAGATAACTGTAACAAGCCATGCACCTGTGTGACTACCACATGACCAGCACAGATAACTGTAACAAGCCATGCACCTGTGTGACTACCACATGACCAGCACTGATAACTGTAACAAGCCATGCACCTGTGTGACTACCACATGACCAGCACAGATAACTGTAACAAGCCATGCACCTGTGTGACTACCACATGACCAGCACAGATAACTGTAACAAGCCATGCACCTGTGTGACTACCACATGACCAGCACAGATAACTGTAACAAGCCATGCACCTGGGTGACTACCACATGACCAGCACAGATAACTGTAACAAGCCATGCACCTGTGTGACTACCACATGACCAGCACTGATAACTGTAACAAGCCATGCACCTGGGTGACTACCACATGACCAGCACAGATAACTGTAACAAGCCATGCACCTGTGTGACTACCACATGACCAGCACAGATAACTGTAACAAGCCATGCACCTGTGTGACTACCACATGACCAGCACAGATAACTGTAACAAGCCATGCACCTGTGTGACTACCACATGACCAGCACAGATAACTGTAACAAGCCATGCACCTGTGTGACTACCACATGACCAGCACTGATAACTGTAACAAGCCATGCACCTGTGTGACTACCACATGACCAGCACAGATAACTGTAACAAGCCATGCACCTGTGTGACTACCACATGACCAGCACAGATAACTGTAACAAGCCATGCACCTGTGTGACTACCACATGACCAGCACAGATAACTGTAACAAGCCATGCACCTGTGTGACTACCACATGACCAGCACAGATAACTGTAACAAGCCATGCACCTGTGTGACTACCACATGACCAGCGCAGATGTTTAGCCTCTGGATGCAAAAAAAGAACGCTTCCCTTCATTGGTGATACACCGAAAAACTGTGAAGAATTGATACACAAAATATTTCAGAAAATTATACAATGTGAACTTTTAGTGATAGATTCAATAATTACGTAAATAGTAATTTGCTAACAAATAAATATAACCAGAATTGCTTAAAAAAACGTATCGCTTCCCTGTGGGTGGATTCACACAAGCCTTAATTTTACGCCACAGCTTTGGTCGCAATGAATTCGCTGAATAATCCGCATATTTTACATGCGGATTTTGATGAAGATTTGCTTCGAATTTTAATGCAAAGGGTGAAATCCGCAGCAGTCCATGACATAGCTGCCTCCAAAACTGCATGAAAATCCACACAGCATAAACGCTGCAGAATTTACACAATGGAATTCTGTGCAGAAATTTTGCAGCAATTACAGCAGCAGCAGCAGCAGCAAGGTGAATGAGATTTTACAAATCTCAGCCACACGCTGCAAAAAAAACCCAGATAATCTGTGCGGAAAGTGTTTTGCAATGTCAATTTATACTGCGTATTCTGTGCGGAGATCCAGGACTTCAGTGGGAGCATAAATCCTGCACTGCACTGAGTTTTGTACAGCCCTTACACAGCGGAAACGCAGTAAAAACCGCTGGAAATCCGCAGGTGCACATATAGATTTCTAAAATCAAGGCTTGACACTAAGGCTATGTTCACACGGAGTATTTTGCCGAGTTTTTTGATGCGGAAACCGCGTCGCAAAACTCGGCAAAGACGGCCCGAAAACGCCTCCCTTTGATTTCAATGGGAGGCGTCGGCGTCTGTTTCCCACGAGCAGTAAAACTGCCTCGCGGGAAAAAGAAGCGACATACCCTATCTTCGGGCGTTTACGCCTCTGACCTCCCATTGACTTCAATGGGAGGCAGGGAAAGCGTATTTCACAGTGTTTTATGCCCGCGGCGCTCAATAGCCGCGGGCGAAAAACGGCGCGAAAATCGGCGTGCAGGGAGAGGAAAATCACTAGTACTGTCAAACACAAAACACTAATTACTACTTACCAACCAATCAGTATGTAATACAGGTCTTTTTCAAAATACATAACAACACTAAAATACATCAGTACACCCATCTAAGCAGACCTAACAATAGGCTTACAATTCACTGCTTCTGTACAATTTGGACAAAAACACAATTTTCCTCTCCTCTTATATGTGTCATCATTAGTTGGACACTATTGCCAGTATTCCAATTGCTACCACTGTCCTTAAATGTACATATACATTTATACAGTCAATCTTAGTAGCCCTACTACACGTAGACAAAATCCAAACGTAAAAATAAAGGTATCTTACCAGACGTGGATAAAACCTATGACTGGCTGACAGCGTACAGAATGTCCCAACATGCTGCGTCTTACGTAATCGCAGCATCACTCGTCGATGACAGCGGTCTAAATTCTAAAACCCCACTATCTGACTTACCTAAGGCATTCATGCGCCAAAATTGATATCTAACCTTTAACCCCTTAGTGTCTAAGCCTGTTTTGGCCTTCAGGACCAGCCCCATTTTTGCAAATCTGACATGTGTCACTTTATGTGCAGAATGCTTTTACCTATCCAAGCGATTCTGGGATTGTTTTCTCGTGACATGTTGTACTTTATGATACTGAAAAAATGTTGTCATTAAATTCAATATTTATTTGTAAGAAACGCCAAGATTTAGAGAAAATTAGCAAAAATTAGCATTTTTCTAAATTTTAATTTATTTACTTGTAAAACAGATAGTAATACCACACAAAATACATACTAGTTTATATTTCCCATATGTCTACTTTATGTTTGCGTCGTTTTTTGAACATTCTTTTATTTTTCTAGGACGTTACAAGGCTTAGAACTTTAGCAGCAATTTCTCATATTTTCAAGAAAATTTCAAAAGGCTATTTTTTCAGGGACCAGTTCATTTCTGAAATGGCTTTGAGGGCCTTATATATTAGAAAGTCCCCATAAATCACCCCATTTTGAAAACTGCACCCATCAAAGTATTCAAAACAGCATTCAGAAAGTATTTTAGCCCTTTAGGCGTTTCACAGGAATTAAAGCAAAGTAGAGGTGAAATTTACAAATTTAATTTTTTTTCTTCAAAAATTCATTTGTAATAAATTTTTTCTGTACCACAGAAGGTTTTACCCAAGAAATGCAACTCAATATTTATTGCCCAGATTCTGCAGTTTTTAGAAATACCCCACATGTGGCCCTAGCACGGTCATGGACTGAAACACCGGCCTCAGAAGCAAAGGAGCACCTGGTGGATTTTGGGCCTCTATTTTATTAGAATATATTTTAGGTACCATGTCAGGTGTGAGGAGGCCTTGTGCTGCCAAAACAGTGGAAACACCCCAAAAGTGACCCCATTTTGGAAACTATACCCCTCAAGGAATTTATCTATGGGTATAGTTAGCATTTTGAACCCACAGTTTTTTTGCTAAATTTATTTGAATTAGTATGTGAAGGTGAAAATCTACTTTTTTTGTGAAAAAATTAGGAAATTTTAAATTTTTACAAGGAATAAAGTAGAAAAAACACCCCAGCATATGTAAAGCAATGTCTTCCGATTATAGCAATACCCCATATGTGGTAATAAATTGCTGTTTGGACCCACAGCAGGCCTCAGAAGAGAAGGAGCACCATTTGGATTTTGGATTTCTGATTTTGCTGGAATAGTTTTCAGTGCCGTGTCGCGTTTGCAATGCACTGGAGGGAAGAAAACCGTGGAAACCCCCCAAAAGTGACCCCATTTTGGAAACTATACCCCTCAAGGAATTTATCTATGGGTATAGTTAGCATTTTGAACCCACAGTTTTTTTGCTAAATTTATTTGAATTAGTATGTGAAGATGAAAATCTACTTTTTTTCTGAAAAAAGGTAGCCATTTTTAATTTTTACAAGGAATAAAGGAGAAAAAGCACCCCAACATTTGTAAAACAATTTCTCCTGATTACGTAAATACCCCATATGTGGTAATAAACTGCTGTTTGGACCCACACCGGGGCTTAGAAGGGAAGGAGCGCTATTTGGCTTTTGGAGCTCAAATTTAGCTGGAATGTTTTTGGGTGTCATGTCGAATTTGCAAAGCCCCTGAGAGACCGAAACAGTGGAAGCCCCCCAAAAGTAACCCCATTTGGGAAACTACACCACTTAAGGAATCTATCTAGGGGTATAGTGAGCATTTAGGCCCCACACGTCTTTTGCAGAATTTATAAGAATTAGGCCGTGAAAATTAATATCAACATTATTTCCACTAAAATGTTGAATTTTTTCAATTTCACAAAGGATAAACGAGAAAATGCACCCCAACGTTTGTAAAGCAATTTCTCCCGAGTACGGCAATACCCCACATGTGGTCATAAATGTTTTTTCATTAGAAAGTAATTAACCCTTTACGAACTGATTCATGTTTTGCTTTTTAGTTTTTCCTCCCCGCTTTCCAAGAGCCACTACTTTTTTATTTTTCTGTCAATAGAGCGGTGTGGGGGCTTATTTTTTGCGGGACGAGCTGTCGTTTTTATTGGTACCATTTTTTGGTACGATGCCATATCGGTGGACATAAACGGCTGTTTGGGCACGCTGTAGGGCTCAGAAGGGAGGGACGCCATTTGGCTTTTGGAGCGCATATTTTGCTTGGTAGTAGCTCTGGCGTTTTGCTGGTATTTCAGTTTATAATGTTGGGGCACATGTAGGCTGGGCAGAGTACATCAGGGGCATAATAAGAGGGTATAATAATGGGGTAAATAAATAATAATCCACAGATCTGTGGCCGGTGTCGCACTGATAAATGGTGCCCGATCTTATCCGCTTTTGGAACACTGCACATTTTGCATCGCCATAATCTGGGAGCCGGAACTTTTTTTATTTTTTCACCACCGGAGCCGTGTGAGGGCTTATTTATTGCGGGACAATCTGTAATTTTCATTGGTACCATTTTGGGGTACATGCGATTTTGTTGATCACTTTTTATTAAATTTTTCGGCAAGCCAGGTGACCAAAAACCATCAATTCTGACAATGATTTTTATTTATTTTTGACGGCGTTTACCCTGGGCTATAAATGACTATTATACTTTATTCTGCGGGTTGGTACGATTACAGCGATACCATGTATATAGGTTTTTTATGTTTTGCAGCGTTTGAGCAATAAAATCACTTATTTAGAAAATAATGTATTTTCTGTGTCACCATATTCTGAGAGCCATAACTTTTTTATTTTTCAGTCAAAAAAGCTGTGTAAGGGCTTGTTTTTTGCGGGACGGGTTGTAGTTTGTATCTGTACTATTTTGGCGTACATGCGACTTTTTGATCACTTTTTATTACATATTTTGTGAGGGGTGGTGACCAAAAAATAGTGATTCTGGCATTGTTTTTAGTTTATTTTTTTTGCGGCGTTCACTGTGCGGGAAAAATAATATTATAGTTTTATAGTTGGGATCGTTACGAACGCGGTGATACCAAATATGTGTACTTTTTTTTTACGTGTTCATTTTTTTTCCTATAATGAAAGACTTATTATAGGAAAAAAAGCAGTTCTTGTTTGTCACTTATAACTTTTATTTTTACACTTTTTTTAAAACATTTTTATTCTTTTTTTTACTTTTTTCACTTGTCCCACTAGGGGACACTTAGACTTGCAGCATTGATCGCTGCTGGAATACATTACACTACACACGTAGTGTAATGCATTTCAACTGTCATTGTGACGTGACAGTCACACTGACAGGAAGCCTACGACGACCACCCTCGGGGTGGTCCTCATAGGCTTCTGTACATGGCAACCCGGAAGCCATTGTCTGGCGTCCGGTTGCCATGGGTACCATCGCCAGCCCCCGTGATTTCACATGGGGGCTGCCGATCGGCGCTAAAAACCTTAATTGTGGCGTTCAAAATCGAGCGCCGCAATTAAGGGGTTAACTGCCGATATCAGCGGCGACAGGCCGCTGATCGGCAACGGGGAGAGCAGGGCTGACACCCTGCACAGTTAACCGCCGCTGCGGTGTAGCGCCGCGCGGCGGTTAACTGTCAAAGCACTGACGTAACTGTACGTCAAGGTGCGCGAACTTACTGCTCACCATGACGTACAGTTACGTCATGGTGCGTTAAGGGGTTAAAACTACTTTCTTCATAACAACATCCTAATACGGCCACACGTAATTGGTTATCCTACCATTAGTGAATGGAACTAAGACGCAGCTGTCAATACCTAATGCGCCAGTACACACAGCGCATCTCTCAGCCCCTGTCACGTTTTCTAATGAAGACAGCGGTCCCTTAGAAATTCTTTCATCCAATGTGATCATGATACGCATGCGCCAAGAACGACCTCTGATTGGCTAACGGCCATCTCATCGTACAGGCCGATCTCAGTGTCAGTCTAACATTGTGAAGGCTTGTCCCCTTCCACAATTTCCATTGGCCACTCACCGGGGATGACACACCACGGTAGGTGTGTCCCCCAACTATATCAGGAAGAGGAATCTGCACGCGCGAGTAATAGCCCTATAATTATCCCCTGAGGACGCTGCTGCTGCAGCGAAACATGTCGGGGGGGGCTAGCGCTTTTTTAATCATTGCCGGTCTAACAAATGAACTTCACTACCGTGTGACATTAGAGGCTGTTCGAGCAGTCTGCAGCTGCCGCCCATGCCTGCCACACTTCACTCTTGAGATCTAATACACACCAGATCTCAAATGTTAGATTAACGTCTTTGACAATTTTAATTCAATCTACTATTGTACAATTATTTACTTTATCTGCTACAACCTGTTTCTAAACTAAACAATAAAAGTTATATTTTAATTAATACAATATTTCTATAGCAGCTGGGAAATTGGGGACTTCTTTGTGCTCTGCACATTTATCTGTTTGTCTATTCCAATCATCCCTGCCAGTTGCTTGGGTCTTTGTTAGGCTATGTTCACACGGAGTATTTTGGGGGAGGAATATCTGCCTCAAAATTCCGTTTGGAACTTTGAGGCAGATATTCCTCTCCCTGCACGCCGATTTTCGCGGCGATTATCGCGCCGTTTTTCGCCCGCGGCCATTGAGCGCCGCGGGAATAAAACAGCGAGAAATACACTTTCTCCTGCCTCCCATTGAAGTCAATGGGAGGTCAGAGGCGGAAGCGCCCGAAGATAGGGCATGTCGCTTCTTTTTCCCGCGAGGCAGTTTTACTGCTCGCGGGAAAAAGACGCCGACGCCTCCCATTGAAATCAATGGGAGGCGTTCTCGGGCCGTTTTTGCAGAGTTTAGCGACGCGGTTTCCGCGTCAAAAAACTCGGCAAAATACCCCGTGTGAACATAGCCTTAATTTTTCTGGGAGAGGAAAATCTGCCTCAAAGTTCCAAACGGAATTTTGAGGCAGATATTCCTCCTGCAAAATACTCAGTGTGAACATAGCCTTAAGGGTTTGTTCACACGAGGGCGTCCGTAACGGCTGAAATTACGGGGATGTTTCAACCTGAAAACATCCCCGTAATTTCAGCCGTAACGGCATGTGCAGGCGCTTGAACGCCGCGTCCATTACGGACGTAATTGGCGCTGCTATTCATTGGAGTCAATGAATAACGGCTCCAATTACGGCCAAAGAAGTGACAGGTCACTTCTTTGACGCGGGCGTCTATTTACGCGCCGTCATTTGACAGCGGCGCGTAAATTACGCCTCGTGTGAACAGACAAACGTCTGCCCATTGCTTTCAATGGGCAGATGTTTGTCAGCGCTATTGAGGCGCTATTTTTGGACGTAATTCGGGGAAAAAACGCCCGAATTACGTCCGTAATTAGTGCGTGTGAACATACCCTAAATCTGCAGGTGAAACTGCAGCGTTTCCACAGCAATATGGGCAGCAAAAACACAATATTTGCTGCAGATTTCTGTGCCTAATTTACCAGTGGCTTTTTTTTTTATATTCCGCTGCAGATTTTCTGTTGCAGAAATTCTGCACCATATCTTGTGCGTGGGACCATCCCCTTAACTTGCGGATTTTGCGGCGTATTTGCGTCAGACAAATCTATGGCGTAAAATTACACCCCGTGTGAATTCACCATTAGGGTATGTGCACACGGCAGCGTCCGATACGGCTGAAAATACGGAGCTGTTTTCAGGAGAAAACAGCTCCGTAATTTCAGACGTAATTGCTCGTCCTCTAATTTTGCGAGGCGTCATTGACGGCCGTAATTTAGAGCTGTTCTTCATTGAATTCAATGAAAAACGGCTCAAATTACGTCCAAAGAAGTGTCCTGCACTTCTTTGACGAGGCTGTCATTTTATGCGTCGTCGTTTGACAGCTGTCAAACGACGACGCGTAAATTACAGGTCGTCGGCACAGTACGTCGGCAAACCCATTCAAATGAATGGGCAGATGTTTGCCGACGTATTGTAGCCGTATTTGCAGGCGTAATTCGAGGCATAATATGCCTCGATTATGCCTGAAAATAGGTAGTGTGAACCCAGCCTAAGGCTGAAGTTGTTTTTCAATGGAGTCAATGAAAAACAGCTCCAATTACGTCCCAAGAAGTGACATGCACTTCTTTGAGGCGGGCGTCTTTTGACAGCGACGCGTAAAATTACACCTCGTCTGAACAGAACATCGTAAAACCCATTGAAACCAATGGGCAGATGTTTGCAGATGTATTGAAGCTGTTTTTTCAGGCGTAATTCGAGGCGCAAAATGCCTGAATTACGTCTGTAAATAGGTCGTGTGAACATACCCTAAGGGCATGGCCAGACGTGGTGGAATTGCTCTGGAAGGGGACATTTTCTCCATTGGTTTCCACACCTTTTTAGTTAGGTTCGAGCACACGTGGCGGAAAACTCCGTTGCAGACCATAGGCTGCGGTGCGCAATTTGGTGTCCGCAGCATACACTGACTGTTGCGGACGTGTAGCGGACTTGTTGCAGACTTATTGCGGAATTTCTCCATTGACTTCAATGGAGATTCAAAATTCCGCAATGAAATCCGCAGATGTTATGTGTGTTGCGTTGCGTATTGGTTTTACAAACAGGATATTTCATCATTCTGGCTGGACCTATGTGTGTCGAGGTCTATAGCCAGACTGAGATGAAATGTTTTAAAAGACAGCAGGAAGTACTCTTCACCTGAATACGCAACGGCTAATCCGCATCAATTTACTTCACATTTTAGGCAAAGGTGCAACGGAATCTGCAACGCAGATTATGTGCGGCATTGATGCGGACAGTGTCGGCAGAAATACGTCACGTCTGGCCATGCCCTTACTGTTGGTCTGTCTGTATCTGCTGCTGTAGACTGCTGACGGATTTTCAGATTGGCAGTTGACTCAAATTTTCTCTGCACACGGAGTTCCTACAAGTCCATAATCCCGTATGCCTCCATTCATACATAATGCCGTGCACACAAGACCTAAAGCTGAACCTACACTAAAAGTCCCTTTGCTTCACATTCATGAGGATCCCTCAGTAAGCAAAACTTGATATTGCCATTCTCTGACACTGTCCAGACTTAGCATGTTACATTTCATTTACTCCTCAGTGTTTCTATACTTGTGACTCTCTTGAGTGATCTTAGACAGATATTACGCAGGGCAGCGTGGGTTAACAGCCTGGTATTTCCATCTTGGAATGCCCGTCTTTCACAAGTCCCTCTACAGGAGAGGCCTGCAAATTGTGCAACCAAAGTAACTGCAAACCGCCGGCAATTGCTTCCTTCCTGAGATGAAACGCAGAGCAGCCCCTATTATTAACTTTTTCTCCTTCAAACCTGGTTCTGTTTATTTAATGTGGTTTGAAATGCCTCCAGCAGATTATATGGGGGTGGGGGACAAGTATGTGTATGTACTAGTGGGGTTATTCAGAAAGCTGCCATGTGTCCCAGTGCGCATTATTCCAATGATGTGAGTAACCCCTCACGTCCTTCACCTCATGCCCAACTAATTGTATAAATAACAGGACTATGAAGCCTCGGTGGTTATGCACAAGGGATGGATTTCAACTAACTTTAGAATAAATTATGACGTTTTCACATAGTTAATTATTGTCCCTACAAGGTGCTAATGTCCATTTTATGCAAAGAAAGAGATAATTTATAAAATAAGGAGACACGGAGGGGGTTGTAATTTGGAATGTGCAAAATTGGGACATCAATTTTTTTTTTTTTAAATAACTGTTTTTGATTAGCCATCGTTCCAATGCATCTACGTACAATCAAAAATGACGCAACTTTGAAATGATAAATCTCTTAGGGCTCATTCACTCAAACATGAATAACGTCCGTGTGCTGCGCATGGAAATCACGCGCAGCACACGGTCCAATGGGGCCGTTCAGACATGCGTGAGTTTTCATGCAGCGAGAGTCCGCTGCGTGAAACTCACTGCATGTCCTATATTGGTGCGTTTTCATGCACCTACGTGCCCATTGAAGTCAATGGATCCATGAAAACCATGCACCGCACACGGATGCACATCCGTGTGCAGCGCGTGACTTGCGCATCAATTGCGAGTTTGTGAATAACGCATGCCACTCGCAAAGCACACTGATGCATAACGCAACACACACGGACCAAATTCGCGTGCATTTTTAACACACATGAATCTGATACGCACGTGTGAATGTAGCGTTAGGGCCTGTTCACACCTGCGTCGATGTTTCTGTTATTCTACTCCATCAGAGCAGCTGAACAACAAAAATACCAGAAGCACCGATTCCGTTGCATGACAGACACCATCGGTGCCCGACGTAGCCCATTGCCTTTAATGGGTTCTGTCGGGTTTCCGTCATGATGTCCATGGTTTTACAGGAAATAATAGCCTACGCTATTGTTTATGGTATTTTGGGCCGGCTCTGTGACTTAATTAATTAAGCCTCCAATGCAGATGTGAACAGACCCTTAGGCTGGATTCACACGAGCATGTTACGTCCGTAATGGACGGAACGTATTTCGGCCACTAATCCCGAACCGAACACAATGCACGGAGCCGGGCTCCTAGCATCATAGTTATGTACGATGCTAGGAGTCCCTGCCTCGCTGCAGGACAACTTGTCCCGTACTGTAAGTACCGTCTCCCTGCATTGTGTTCGATCCGGGATTATCGGCCGAAATACGTTCCGTCCATTACGGACGTAATGTGCTCGTGTGAATCCAGCCTTATTGTTTTGTGTCTACATCTCTAATGTATAAAGTATGTCTGCATGTAAAAGACAACAAACAAACCATGTGGAGTCTGATCTTGCAGTCATGCTCCCTTTTTATATGTCCCCTAAATATTACTGACAGGTTAAGGGGAATGTCTACTGTAGAGAACCCTCTTCTATTAACCAGAGCAGAGAGCCACTGCAAAGGCCTCGCTCCAGAGGATTTCATGCAATCCAGAGACCTATCTACGAAGTAGTTCACAGCTGGTTGTTGAAGGGCCTGCAACATGGAAAGGGGGGTCTAAAGCAGCGCTACAACATTAACATTGAGACACTCCAGATGAATTATTATCTAATTAGCAAATAGTTTAAAGGGGTGTTTTATCTGGACAAGCAGTTCTTAGAATGACGCTGCCGCCATGGTAATCAGCCAACTTCCCTTCTAGAACGTTTATATGCTTTACTTGGGCATATGCACCGGAGTCATGCTGCGGGACAACCCTTATGCTGTAAAATAGCTGTGGGGTTAAAAATATATATCAATATAACAAATAAAATACATTGGGGCAGATTTACTATTCAAAAGGGGCCAGAATTCTGGTGCATATGCCGTGCACCCCATTCAATAACTGTTTTAGACCTTCTTTGTGCCGCACCCTACATGAGGCATGGCTTAGCAAAAAGGGCATGGCTTAACATGAGCCGCTGTGTGCCAAAATTGCGCCCACATTTTGGTACAAAAGACTGGTGTAGACTGATTTGACCAAGAGGTGGTATAATGAAGAGAAAAGTGTCTAATATGTCTAGCAAACTGTGCCAAATTTATCATATAGCATGCACAACTCCTGACTGCCTGGTCTAAGTTTACAGGCCCAGATTTACTAAGCTGTGTAAGTTTTAGACAGCGTAAACTAAGACCAGGCAGTCACAAATGTACCAAATGTATTAGAGTGGTGCACGTGGTATGATAATTTTGGCGCACCTTGCATGATCTGATAGATACTATTCTCTTCCTTATATGAGGGTGAGTCAAAAATTATCCGCACTCTGGCTGTAGAATTTATTTTAATCAACTTTCAGAAAAGACAAATACCTAATTTTTCGACATAATCTCCCTGCTTTTCACTACACTTTATCCATCTGTCAACAAGCTTTCATATTCCCACATTAAAAAATGTTTTAGGCTACATTCACACGAGTTTATCAGATTCACGCGCGTGAAAAACGCGCATGAATCTGGTCCGTTACGCATTAGTGTGCTTTGCAAGTGGAATGCGTTATTCACGCACTGGCAAAGCTCATCTTTTTTAAAAATTATTTTCAATTGAATTGATGCGGAAATCACTCATCGCACACGGATGTGCATCCGTGTGCCGTGCGTAGCTTTCACGCACCCATTGACTTCAATGGGCGCGTTACTGCGTGATAACGCACCATTATAGGGCATGCAGTGAGTTTCATGCAACGGACTATCGCGTTAAAACTCCTGCATGTGTGAACGGCCACATTGAAATCAATGGGTCCATGCGCTGCGCGTGATTTCTATGCGCAGCACACGAACGTTATTCACGTTCGTCTGATTGAGCCCTTAGGCTGAGCTGCGAGCCACGAATGCACCGCTGTCTTCACCTCTTCATCAGACTTGAATCTTCGTCCTCGTAGGGCTTCTTCAGGAGCCCAAACAGGTCTGTCCAATAGAATCCGTTCACGTGCACTCTCAATGTTGTCATCAGTCGTGGACGGGCGTCCGGCTCCTTCTTCGTGGCTGATACGTGTGTGAACTTCATTGAACTTCTCTATCCATTTATACCACACTTCTTCGTGAAAAAACACTTTCTCCAAACTGTGCACAAGTTCTTCAAAAAATATCGGCACCAGATCACACTCAGACCACAAAAAAACAATCACTGCACACTGCTCTTTTTTCGTGCAAATCACAAGTGGGGCAGCTATTGTTTCTCGCACCGCAGTCATAAATAAACAGACGTAACATGTTCAAACCTGCACAGCAGTGACTGGGGAGACACCGACCTCGTACGGAAAGCCCTGATAAGACAGTGCGGCCAACAGAAGTTTTAATTTAATCGGAGAGCGGATAATTTATGACTCATCCTCGTAGCATCTTCGATTTGTCCTATTTTTCGCCAGAATTTTGAGCCAGTTTTTTTGGGGTGGCGTATTTAAGCTATGCCTTTTCTATTAAGCCCATCCCTCTCCAGCTAAGCCGCACTACCTTTTGTAGAAAAGAGTCTAGTGAGGGGGAAACATCAAAATGTAGCAAAATTGCGCAAAAAAAAAGTACCAATTTGCGACAAATGTGGCACATTTCTCTACACATTCTAAACCCAGACACGATAGTAAATCTGCCCTATTGTCTCATCTACAATCATTTCATGATAAGTCCTATTTTCAGGCTTCCTTTAATATTATCGTAACTTTTTTTGACAGCCACCAACAATAACACCCTAGATCTTTCCGGATACCTGTCACTCCACTGCAGTACACTACATAAAACGCTACTTTCCCACGCGATATGGGCTTGTTTTAGGACTCTAAAAGGCGGCATTAGGTGAATTCCTAAGGAATTGCATTAAAGTCATAAAAGTTGTAGCCATTTCTCTAATTCCCTTTTTCTAATTTTTCTTCTACCATGAAGCTTCATGGCTCTATGGTAGAAAAAAGTGAGAAAAAGAGAATTAGAGAAATGGCTAGATTGGTTCTGGACGCTAAATCTGTAGTCCACCACCCCCCACTCCCCCTTAAATGCACTCTATTAGCGCCCTGATGTTAATGTGTAGAGTTAGCTGTCAGTTTATTGAGTAAACTTCACTCATAGACCTAAGATATAAAAAGGACAAGAATGAAGATCAAACTATATAAAAAACCCTGTTATAAAATACCTGACATTGTGACACCAAAACATTTATTTATTTATGCATGTATTTCTAGCACAGTAATACAGCTCAGATACTCCCCATCTGGAGGAGCTTGTCAGTGGCACATCCAAGGAAAACAAACAACGTGAGATACATGTGTCGAGCTCCGGAACTACAATTCTGTTCATAAACAAAAGCTTTACTTCATTGGAATCTTTTGCAGAATGTGTCCCGGTGTCGATGGCAGGCAAGTCATCTTCTGCAGCAATAGTCCAAATCCAGGGATGTAACTATAAAGGGGGCAGGGAATTGCGTTTGCACCTGGGCCCTGGAGCCTGAGGGGGCCAAAGAGGTCTCTGCTCTATATGAGAATACTATGACACGTGACTGTTTTTTTTTTTAATTTTTACAGGAGCTTCATGCTATGTCTCTATCAATTTCCCATAAACCTATACCTGATTGCCTGTAGATATCTTATCTCTGTTCAATTATAGATAATCTGGAACATAATGTATGGATGGGCAGTCCACAGTTCTTGAGCTTGATGCATTTACAGCATAAATATATTTTTATCATTGTACAACCACACTATAATGGTTTGATGCTGTGTACACTGCTCTGCAATGTAGATCTGTTATCAAAGGGGTTGGGATATTTCTCCCTCCATTGGTGGCCCTTGATTAACTCACCATCCTAGAATGGGGGTGGCACGTGAAAGATGAGATTCTAATCTTTCATATGGCATCAGGATAGCAGTTCTAGCTGTGAAACAACCGGAGATATCACCAGTTGAATACACAGTTGGGAATGGAAGCTGTATACTATATGATCAGGCTGTGTTGCTGGGCAGGGAAGGGGGAGAAGCTGTATGCTGATTGGACAGCGTCCTACAGAAAACATTATACCGCCCAGAGTGAAAAGAGTCACCTCCTATTTGGCTATTAGAGCCAAATTAGCATATTTAGAAAAATGCTCATAACTTTGCAAATAATAAACGTTTTTTATTTTTTTTTTAAACTGTAGTTATCAGCATCATAGTGCCTATTAGATAAATTAGGAGATAGGGAATTAATAAACTAGTGACAGAGCCGCTTAAGGGTATGTGCACACGGGAACTGTGTTTTACGTCTGAAAAGACAGACTGTTTTCAGGAGAAAACAGCTGCGTCGTTTCAGACGTAAAAGCTCCTCCTCGCATTATGCGAGGCGTCTTTGACGCCCGTAATCTTGAGCTGCTCTTAATTGACTTCAATGAAGAACGGCTCAAATTACGTTTCAAAGAAGTGTCCTGCACAGTCATTTTACGCGTCGTCGTTTGACAGCTATACACAGGTCGTCTGCACAGTACGTCGGCAAACCCATTCAAATGAATGGGCAGATGTTTGCCGACGTATTGTAGCCCTATTTTCAGGCGTAAATCGAGGCATAATACGTCTCATTTACGTCTGAAAATAGGTCGTGTGAACCCAGCCTTAAGCTGTCCCGTCTTGCAGCGTACAGTTTCTGTATCCTGCAGAGCGCGCCTCCCCCAAAGACCGACACCACCCCCCTCCCTCTGTTTTGCACCTTGCAGAGTGGACAGTTGTTATGTTCACTTAGTAACACTGAGTGCATCAATCACAGCACATTCCCATCCACAAAACAGTCACAGCAGGGGCACGATGAGCAGAAGGGCAGTGAAGAAAGTTCGGAAGTTGCAGGATGGGAATACCCCTTTAATGAATTACAGAACTCTAAACAGAAGGTAAATATACAAAGTTTATCATGTACAATGTAACTTGACCAGCACTCCTTTGAGTGAACATAGTTTATTGATATTAAAAAAAACATCACTTTATATTTTATTCTTTTTCCTTTTGCTTATATATATATTGGCCACACATTCTGTAGCGCTGTATAGCGATTGTTATCACTCACATCACTCCCACATACTAGATTAGCAATGTTTCTACAGTACAAATGGTAGCCATAATTCTGTTTTCCAAGAAAATCTGAATTTCTGGGAGTAACCCTTGAAGAGTTAAAAAGTCCTGTCTGCACCCCCGTTCTATTCTAAACCAAGCCTTCTATTATAGTGAGTAACACTGCCAGACCTCTACAGAATCATGGAGAACCATAAGTGTCACTCACTGGCATGCTATTTTCCATATTTTGACAGCTATGGCACAAACAATGTTCATTGGGGAGTTACAATATCTTTCTAATTAATAATTAGTTATGTAAACATCCATTAATGCCAAAGTTTTCTTTAAAGCATACATAACTTTTCAGATGACTCTCCAGAATAAGCCGTCATATGTGTGTACATGAGAAATAACACTATTTCTGGCCATTATATGACTTGAATTATGACTTGCATTTTTTTTAGCAGTTTTCCCCTCGCCAATCTCTATATCTAATTCTCAGCTGTCTCTGTGCTAGTCAGCGGAGCCTAATGGCTATCATGTCTTCCATACACAGCACACATAGAGAAGAGGAGAATCCAGCTCTCCTATCTCTATCCATCACATATATAAATGCTGCAGAAGCATGGAGGAGATTATACAGCAGTAATGAGCAGTGTAGCTGAGAATAGAGCACTGAGGTGAGAAATAACACTTACCAGAAAGCTGCTGGAGCGTCTTTCTGTGGCTTTCTCACACTGCTCCAGCTCCACCCTCCCCTCTCCATAGACTAGTATGGATAGCGTGTCTGTGTCTCTTTCTATCTCTGCTCCCTCTTCCTGCTCCCCTCTCCATAGACTTGCATGGGCAGCTTGTCTATGCCTCTTTCACTCTCTGCTCCCTCCTCCTGCTCCCCTCCCATTTCCAAAGACTTGTATTGGCTGCGTGTCTGTGTCTTTTTCTCTCTTTGATCCTTCCTTCTGCTCCCCCTTCCCTATCCATAGACTTGTATGGGCAGAATGTCCATGTCACTTTCTATCTCTGCTCCCTCCTCCTGCTCCCCCCTCCATAGACTTCTATGGGCAGGCTGTGAAGAGACAGTCCAACTTCTGTAGTCCGTCTGTAACTAGAGACAGATTTGGCTTGACAACAGGTTGTGAACAGCAGATTACAGACAGGGAGACACCTAGTGGTAGTAATGACACAGAATTTGCATGGATAAAATACCTGAATTTTAACAGTAAATAAATTACAATGTTGATCTTTATCAGGTATTATTAGATTAGCATAAGTTGTTTGAAAAGTTAGTGTCCATTGAAATCCCTAATTTAGTTTAAAAATACAAAATTCTTATGAGTACACATTATTAAGATGGCAGTTTCCATTCATCTGTATTCAAATGTGCGCATTTCCCTCTTCCTTTCCTGAAGCTTTATAATTTCTATTGCTATATTCTTTATGGGAGGGATCTTAAAATGCCAATGCAGCACGGTGTGGCAGTATATTACATAGTATATAGCACAAAAAATGTTCTGTTATCACTTCTCAATATTTAGTCAACTGGTAGTCACCTAGAAAAGAATTCAAGTGGTTGCTAGGCAACCTGAACTCACACACACTGAAGAAGGCTGCAAGAAGAGGAATAAACATAGTATAACTATTAATACATTTAGGCCATTGTTGTCAGGTTTGAAGACATCAAAAAGTCTATAAATTGTTACTGTTATACCTCTAAAAACAAAAAACAAAAGTACATACATACATACAAACATACATACAAACAATCAAACAAACAAACAAACAAACAAACAAACAAACAAACAAACATGTCACTGTTTACTCATGTGGGGGGAAAAGGCTGAAATGGTATAGTGGGTTGTTTGCAGCAGTTTATCACATTTTTAATTGTTTATGTGGGGCTGGGATCATAATTAGAATTCCTTTACATATAGCAAAAGGGTGAAATTGGTCAAATTCCAATTAAAAGTGTCAAATTCTATTATGTATATTTAGCAAGTAATGCACATTTTCATCTTCGGAGGCACTACTTAAATTGGTGCTGATGGGGACTGGATATAAAATGAATAATATGTATAAGGCAGTAGTTGTAAGGAAAAATGCTAATATAATGTTTAATGATTGTATTGAGTCATTATAAACTCTTTATAAAAGTCTTCCACACAGTAAGGGTATGTTCACACTGCAACGCCAATTACATCTGAAATTACGGAGATGTTTTTAGGCGAAAACAGCTCCTACATTTCAGACGTTTTGACAAGTGCACGCGTTTTTCGCGGCGTTTCTTACGGACGTAATTGGAGCTGGTTTTCATCGGAGTCAATGAAAAATGGCTCCAATTACATCCCAAGAAGTGACATGCACTTCTTTGAGGCGGGAGTATTTTTACGCGCCGTCTTTTGACAGCGGCGCGTAACAAAAAAGCCCGTCTGCAAGGAACACTGTAAGACCCATTGAATTCAATAGGCAGATGTTTGCAGACGGGTTGGAGCCGTTTTTTCGGGCGTAATTCGAGGCGTAAAACGCCTGAATTACGTCCGTAAATAGGGTGTGTGAACATACCCTAAGAAGAAACTAAAGCTGGCCAAAGGGATTACATATACATTTTATTTCAATAGGAGGCTATATTTATAATCTGATGTCTATGGCCATTATTACTACTGCTGCTGGTGCTATTCCTGTCCGGTTCTCGGAATAATCTCCAAATAACCTTGTATGCAAGGAGGACCTCTTATGTGGAGTATAAGATCTTGGTTCTTTGATAGGCAAATTTTTTTCTTTAGAGGGCTACTAAATGGCAAATTTTAAAAGATTATTCTGGTTTCTCCCCTGCAGCATCTGCCGTTTTCTGATACATTCATGTGATCCACCAAGCTCATACACTTATTATCCTTCACTTTTTTGCTAAGTATGAGCACAGTTGTTGTAAATGTAAGTGCATTGAGCAATGTAAAAAAGCTGCAGTGCCTAAGCAGAGCAGGTCATATATTCTTCTGGTAACACCTTAATCCGTGACTGGGTGCAATACTCTAGCGCTGTATTTGCATAACATTTATGTCATGACAGAGCCTGCAAACCAAACAATCAGACATGGGTATGTTCACACAGCACATGTTTGAGGCAGTAAAATAAGAGGCTGATTTTAAAAGAAAACAGTCTCTGAATCCAGGCATTTTTGGAGTTAATTTTCAAAGCATTTTTGGTGTTTGCAAGCATATTTTGAGGCATATTTGTGTTTTTTGTAGTGTTAGTGTTCTGTTCACACGGCCTATTTACGGACGGAATTCGGGCGTTTTTGCCCCGAATTACGTCTGAAAATAGCGCCTCAATAGCGCTGACAAACATCTGCCCATTGAAAGCAATGGGCAGACGTTTGTCTGTTCACACGAGGCGTATATTTACGCGCCGCTGTCAAATGACGGCGCGTAAATAGACGCCCGCGTCAAAGAAGTGACCTGTCACTTCTTGGGGCGTAATTGGAGCCGCTATTCATTGACTCCAATGAATAGAAGCGCTAATTACGGCCGTAATTGACGCGGCGTTCAAGCGCCTGCACATGCCGGTACGGCTGAAATTACGGGGATGTTTTCAGGCTGAAACATCCCCGTAATTTCAGCCGTTACGGACCCCCGCCGTGTGAACATACCCTCAATGGAAAATCAGCTCCAAAGAAATGACCTGCCACTTCTTTTTACAAGGCGTTTTTTTTATTCACGAGCAAAAAAATAAGAATTATATGAACTACACAGTTATTTCTCATTGAAATCAATGGGAAACTGTTTGCAGGCGTATTTCAAGTGTATTTTGGAGCGTAATACAAGCGTTTTACGCTCCAAAATACACCTGAAAATAAGCAGTGTGAACATGCCATATTTATTTTATTTTTACTTCTATATATTCAGTATTAAAAACTATTTGTGCTAATAAATATGCTCTGCTGTACACCTGTTGTATCCACTAAGATAACGGCATAGGACGGGCACCAGCTTAAAGATCACACACATACCGTATTTTTCGGACTATTAGACTCAGTTTTTAGCAAGAATAAATCTTGCTAAAAAGTCACTGCGTCTTATAGTCCGCAGTCAAGGGACCCGGCATCACCGGGCCCCCTGACCGCTTCATTACTTAACTCCTTCCCGACCTATGACATTCCCGGCACATCATGGAGCGGGGGGGGGGGTTTATGGAGCGGGCTCACGCGCTGAGCCCGCTCCATACACTGCAGGTAGTTTTGAGGCAGTTTTTGGTGCAGTTCTTGGCTCAATTTCTTTTAGCCAAAGCCAAAAGTGGATTCAAAAGGAAGGAAAAGTGTAACGAAAAGACGGATACATTTTCTTTCTTTTGTGTTCGTTCCTGTGTTTGGCTCACAAAGCTGCATCAAAACTGGGTGTGTGATACTGGCCTAATATGCAGGAAACCTGTGACTTTATACATTTTTTTCTGAATTCGGGGACATTACATGATACATGACCCTGCCGATTTAGAGCAAATGCAAGCACTTTCCATTCACTGAATCATTCAAGACACATGCATAGACATTGTTAAATGTTTTATTGGTTCCGCCACCTGCAGATATACTCTTTCAGGAGCTGTTTATATGTTGTGCTATTAGGCTGGGTTCACACGACCTATTTTCAGACGTAATCGAGGCGTATTATGCCTCGTTTTACGTCTGAAAATAGGGCTACAATACGTCGGCAAACATCTGCCCATTCATTTGAATGGGTTTGCCGACGTACTGTGCAGACGACCTGTAATTTACGCGTCGTCGTTTGACAGCTGTCAAACGACGACGCGTAAAATGACTGCCTCGGCAAAGAAGTGCAGGACACTTCTTTGCAACGTAATTTGAGCTGTTCTTCATTGAAGTCAATGAAGAGCAGCTCAAGATTTACGGGTGAGGAGCTTTTACGTCTGAAACGAGGCAGCTGTTTTCTCCTGAAAACAGTCTGTCTTTTCAGACGTAAAAGCCACTTCTCGTGTGCACATACCCTTACTTTCCTATGACAGAATATACTGTAGATAGTCATCTATTTCCATGTCCCAGTGTGGAATATCTAGGAAATAAGAAGTAACCTCACAATATTTCAACCGATATTTTACCATATTTTGTTATCTTTTAACAATTTCAAGGCAGATTTGGATCATATTTATTTTCAGAGGAATATTTTTACTGTTTCTCTACCTTGTATAATAAAGCATACAATGAAATATGAAAAGTCTTTTTATAATCGTAATATTATTTTCACTCCCACAGAAGTTATACATTTTTCCGATGGCAGCCGGATTGATGGGAAATTCCTTCTTGCCACTGAATTCTGGCATGTCTGTTCTTTAGAGAATCTGCAGGGACTGTTCTCTGCTGAAGCTTGGCCTGGAATATAATGGTCACCCTCTTCTCATATAATATGATGTATGCAAGAAAGCCATCCATAAATGCAATGCAACAGCTCTTAGGTCTTTGAAGAATTGGATGAGAAATGAATAGACAGGGAGGTAGCTGAACCTTCCTTGAGATCCCTCCAAAGCTACAAAAAAAGGCATTTTGATTTTTGCAGACTTTACGTAGAAGAGAAGGCTCCATTTGGATTAGTTTCATGTTTCTTTTCCTGAATAAATAACTTCCACAGGGTTTCTTTACAAGTGGTTCTATGTCCACAGTTGACTTTTACATTCGTGGAGTGAAAAGGTCAGCGGCACCACGGTTTTTCCAGCTGAAACATGACTATAGTAGACGTCACAAATCCTTTTCTAGTGTAGGTCTTCCAGAATCATTATCCCAGATGACTGGTTGTAGCGTTCATTCACATAACTACTGCACAGCTCTTGTGCTAGGAAAAAAGTTGCACGTAGAACAGAGGACCTTCTCTGGTAGTTCTTTTGATGGTCACTCTTAGCATACCTGTTAAAAGAGCATGATATAATGTTAGAGATTTCTACACATACAGAACTGTCTTACTTTATATTTTAATGCATTTATCAAAATTATTTAAAGGGGTTGTCCCTTTTTTGTTGGCAGGGCACCTATGAAATCAAAGGTTTTTCCATGTAAGGTACTTTAGAGAGAGAGAGAGAGAGAGAGAGAGAAACTCTTTGTAGCTGTTAAGGTTATAGAGGTTAAGAATGAAGGACTCCCCTCTATTTTATAACAGGTTTTCTAATCCAGACAACACTTTTAACCTTGGTTTGTGGCAGAAGTGACTCCTATAAGGCTAGATTTACACACAGCATTTTGCTGCATTTTCGTGTGTTTTTTGTGGCGTTTTTAATGTCTTTTTTTGCTGTGTTCTATAATGCAGTTTCAAGTACAGCCAGATGTTATATTAAAGTCTATAGTAAAATATCAAATGTACTACACACAAGTGCGTATTGGTTTGTGGCGTTCTTGAGGCAATTTTGTGGTCAGTGGTGTTTTTTTAAAAATGCAGCATGCTCTGGGTGTGGTGTTTTTCCAGGCGTTTTTCCTATAGGCTTCTCTATATGACCTCAAAAATGCTAGAAACGGTTCATTCTCATAACACTAGCGTTTTTTTAAGCGTTTTTTTTTTTTAAGCAGTTTAAAATGTTAGACAAATTCTGTGTGTGAAGGAGGCGTTACACAATAGAATCTGTCTGTATTTTGTTGCAGTGTTCCTGATAGGCTAAGTACATGATAAAAATAGTGTTGGTGGTAGGTGTGCATCTGAGACACATCTAGTCCATGAGCCTAAACTTTCCTCATGACTATGCTCAATGGAATTGTAACTTCACAAGCAAGAGGAAGTTGCGTGTGATATGGTTTGCATTAAAACTTTCCCACCACTCACAAACAATATACATGGGATTCAGAGTAAGTTTAAGGCCAAGATTTTGCCGTTTTTGGCTCAGTTTTTTTTAGCCATAGCCAGAAGAGGACCCAAAAGGAGGTAAAGGTATGAAGAAAAGACTGATGCCTCTCCTCTCTTTTATGTCCACCTCTGTGTTTTCCCCAAAAACTGCCACAAAAATGGCATCAAAACTGTGTGATCCTGGCCTAATAGCCCCATAAAAGCAAGCAACACAACTGAAAAGTACATTGTCTTATTAGTATATACAAGACTATTGCATCTCTCAACGCAACCTAACAAGGTCAACATGCACTCAATGTAGTGGCAGACAGCAAGTTTTTATTGCTTATCTCATAATAGCTCCCCCAGATGTAATGATCTTGACAGATAAATAGAAATCAATGATCTATACACTACCGTTCAAAAGTTTAGGGTCACTTAGAAATGTCCTTATTTTTGAAAGAGAAGCACAGTTTTTTTTCAATGAAGATAACATTAAATTAATCAGAAATAAACTCTATACATTGTTAATGTGCTAAATGACTATTCTAGCTGCAAACGTTTGGTTTTTAATGCAATATCTACATAGGTGTATAGAGGCCCATTTCCAGCAACCATCACTCCAGTGTTCTAATGGTACATTGTGTTTGCTAACTGTGTTAGAAGGCTAATGGATGATTAGAAAACACTTGAAAACCGTTGTGCAATTATGTTAGCACCGCTGTAAGCAGTTTTACTGTTTAGAGGAGCTATAAAACTGACCTTCCTTTGAGCTAGTTGAGAATCTGGAGCATTACATTTGTGGGTTCGATTAAACTCTCAAAATGGCTAGAAAAAGAGAGCTTTCATGTGAAACTCGACAGTCTATTCTTGTTCTTAGAAATGAAGGCTATTCCATGCGAGAAATTGCCAAGAAACTGAAGATTTCCTACAATGGTGTGTACTACTCCCTTCAGAGGACAGCACACACAGGCTCTAACCAGAGTAGAAAGAGAAGTGGGAGGCCCCGCACAACTGAGCAACAAGACAAGTACATTAGAGTCTCTAGTTTGAGAAATAGACGCCTCACAGGTCAACACTCAACTGGCAGCTGCATTAAATAGTACCCACAAAACGCCAGTGTCAACGTCTACAGTGAAGAGGCGACTCCGGGATGCTGGCCTTCAGGGCAGAGTGGCAAAGAAAAAGCCATATCTGAGACTGGCTAATAAAAGGAAAATATTAATATTGGCAAAAGCACACAGACATTGGACAGAGGAAGATTGGAAAAAAGTGTTATGGACAGACGAATCGAAGTTTGAGGTGTTTGGATCATACAGAAGAACATTTGTGAGACGCAGAACAACTGAAAAGATGCTGGAAGAGTGCCTGACGCCATTTGTCAAGCATGGTGGAGGTAATGTGATGGTCTGGGGTTGCTTTGGTGCTGGTAAAGTGGGAGATTTGTACAAGGTAAAAGGGATTTTGAATAAGGAAGGCTATCACTCCATTTTGCAACACCATGCCATACCCTGTGGACAGCGCTTGATTGGAGCCAATTTCATCCTATAACAGGACAATGACCCAAAGCACACCTCCAAATTATGCAAGAACTATTTAGGGAAGAAGCAGGCAGCTGGTATTCTATCTGTAATGGAGTGGCCAGCGCAGTCACCAGATCTCAACCCCATAGAGCTGTTGTGGGAGCAGCTTGACCGTATGGTACGCAAGAAGTGCCCATCAAGCCAATCCAACTTGTGGGAGGGGCTTCTGGAAGCATGGGGTGAAATTTCTCCCGATTACCTCAGCAAATTAACAGCTAGAATGCCAAAGGTCTGCAATGCTGTAATTGCTGCAAATGGAGCATTCTTTGACGAAAGAAAAGTTTGAAGGAGAAAATTATTATTACAAATAAAAATCATTATTTCTAACCTTGTCAATGTGTTGACTATATTTTCTAGTCATTTTGCAACTCATTTGATAAATATAAGTGTGAGTTTTCATGGAAAACACAAAATTGTCTGGGTGACCCCAAACTTTTAAACGGTAGTGTATGTTGTAACAAACTACTACTACTCTGTTCTAGTCAGGAAACTATCTCATTGTGCCATGACTAAGGACAGGTATTCTGTCTGAAACGCGTAGGCTTGCTGCTGAAGCATCCACCCTTACTCCTAGTGGATTTTACTCTATGTCTGAAATAAAGTTGGAATATCATTCCTTTTAATGAGACAGCACTGGATCCTATTCTTCCGTTTTTGCAGGGAACTATCTTACCCAATGAACACATGCTACTCATTGGTCTTTAGAGTTTACTTTAAAGCAGCGTTCTACTGTATGATAATAGTTCCCAATAGGCATGGGGAAGAGCTACATTTTTCAAATATGCACCCCATCTTTATTCCTTGTCGATGAAGAAGCAATGAACTTTGTAGCAAGCAATGTTACATGAACACTTAAGGCCCTTTTACACCTGCCAATTATCGGGCAAATGAGCATTCACAGAACGCTCGGTCTCGATCATTGCCCTATGTAAATAGGGCAACGATCAGCCAATGAATGAGCAAATGCTCGTTCATTGGCTGATTGTATCGTTTATGCAGCCAAAAATATTATCGTTGCCGGCAGCACATCCTCCTGTGTAAACAGGGAGATCATGCTGACGACATGATAGAAGTATATGGTGAATGGGCGTTCGTAGTAACGAGCACTTGTTCCCATTCTAGCTTCTTGTAAAAGGAGCAAACGAGCGCCGATCAACGAGCTGTCTCGTAATGTGGCATGTAACAGTGCTTGTTTCACAGATTTCTCCTGCCAACCTTTAGCTCCTACAGATCTATGCATACAGAATCAGAATAGTGTGCACATTAAAATTGCACTTCATCCCCGTTTTAGCCTAGGGGGCACTATTACCATATAGAATATAACTTTTTTAAGTATTCAACCATCTCCCTGTGCATTGAATTATTGCACATACTATTGCTCATCTCTTATATTAATAAAGTGCAGAATAATAAACATTACACTTAATTTGCACGGTACATAATAATTGGTGATAGCCCTTCCTCCCAAAATCGGACTCTGTATCTGTGAACCAACCCATGTGGCATTTTGGGTCTGCGGCAGGGCATGGTAACCAGGATTTTGAAACCTTAGCACAGAAGATTGGCTGTGAAATGTTGAAAATGTGTTCATTTGTAGAACAGCAATGAGTTAACAATCATCTCTAAACATACGTGGGTGGGAGGCAAGCCTTGTAAACATAGAAGATTTATCAAAAAGAAATGTCTGTTTATTACTAAGTTCCCAAAGCAGTGCCGGTGACCCTTTCAACATTTTGGCAAGCATTTAGAGCATTGTAATACTGCTTGGAAACATATGCTCAGCAAATATTCACTCACCAGTAATAAGAATTTAACAAGGAGAGTCAGATAAATTGTGTCCCAATGTGAAGGGAGGGGAAAGTATAGAGAACATTGTATCCTGCATCAATGCGGATGACATCTTCACACACGTATGCGTTCCTAGATCATGGCTCTGAGTGTCCTATTTGGCAAGTTTACCAGTGTGACATCATATTGCATCTTTACCCAGATAAAAAAGGTTTAAAGAATTTTTTATAGGGGTAAATTGACAGACTAGCATTTTTAAATTACAGAAACAGCATGATATGAATAGGATTCACACATTGCACATAAAAAACAATTCCACCTTAATCTGTTTTAATTTGCTTTAAAAGTAGGACTTATGTATATGGCAGAGCTTCATGCACAGAACCTGTATAGTGGCACACAAAGCGCCCATAGGCACTTCATGTGCGCCATACTGTATGTGGCCAACGTACTGAACAATATTGCTGAGATATTCCCTCCTAGAAGCAATACCTGTATGGCAGAATATTTCTAATACTGCATTGGATGAAATATAGCAGTGTATAAACTCTGAGGCATACAGTAGAACAATATGGCCTTGTAGACTTCTGTAGGATTATGGCTCTATATAACTCTTAACTTGTACGATCCATAATATGCTTGTATGTATGAGCCTCACTGATGTATAAAGGAAATCTGTCAGCAGTTTTGAGGCATCAAATAGCTGTATACAGGGTTGGGATTGTAGTGTTACTATATCGGTGGTGTCGGTCATTCAAGTTGCATGACCAAGAAATCGAGGTTTTAATACCTCCAGGCCCACCATTGTAAGTGCCATGGAGGCGGCCCCTTGATGTCCAAGTGCTCCAGGCTTTCCTCAGTATACGCTGCCAGCCACTCCCCTCTGCTCTGAGTGACGTATTAGCATTCAATCAGGTGACCGTCACTCAGAGTCCAGGGGCCGTCAGTGTTCAGTGAGGAGAACCTGGAGCACTTGAACATCATGGGGCTGCCTCCATGGCACTTACAATCGCGGTACCAGGGTCATTAAAACCTTGATTTCTTGGTCATACAATTTGCATGACCGACACCACCGGTACTGTTACGCTAGACTCCCCACCCAGTATATAGCGCAATCAGCAGTTTTGAGGGCTCAAAACTGCTGCTGACAGTTTCTTTTTAAAATGTATATCCCATTATAATGATTTGTGAAGACCACAGGTAATGAAATGGACCGTCTGCCCGGACAAAGCAAACCTGGGAAAATTCTAAACAGGAATACAAACTTTGGATGGACAGACGGCAAAGGATGAAATGTTCCTATGAGGAGGCGCAACTGTTCTGGTATGGAATTAAGGCTGGAATGTTGATGGCAAGATTAATGAAAGGTGAAATTAATGAATGAAAAATACACGGCCCTACACACACATATATCAATCTTTAAAGATGAAACAAGATTAGTACAACAGCATCCCTCAAAGATAAATGAGATCTTTAGGGACTTTTATCAAACCTTTTATAAAAAAAAATTAAGATGATTCAAAGGAAGATACATCTCAGAAAAATATCTAAGTAAAACTAAACTACCGGAGTAATCAAAAGAGGATAGAGATATCTTAAATGCACCTATTACGGAGGAAAAGTTGGCAGGAGGGATCCCACATCTTAAAGCCCATAAGGCCCCTGGCCCTGATGGGTGCACTGCAGAGGTTTTTTTTAATCTTAAAAGCACAAATGACTCCCTGTATAACGTGACTATTTAACCTCTTAAGGACACGGCCAATCGTCATTTTTTCATTTTCGTTTTTTCCTCCCCGCCTTCCAAAAGCCATAACTTATTTTTTCATTGACACAGCCATATGAGGGCTTGTTTTTGTGGGACAAGTTGTAATTTTTCATGGCACCATTTATTTTACCGCATAATGTACTGGGAAACGGAAAACAAAATATTTATGGTGTGATATAGGCAAAAAACAGCAATTACGCCAGTTTTTGGGGGGTTGTGTTTTTACGGCGTCCATCAAGCGGTAAAAATGACATGTTCACCTTATTCTACGGGTTGATACGATTACGGTGATACCAAATTGATATGTTTTTTTATGTTTTACCACTTTTATAAAAAAAAATATTTTCTGTCTCCATATTCTGAGAGCCATAACATTTTTATTTTTCCATCGATTGAGCCATGTGAGGGCTTATTTTTTGCGAGGCGAGCTGTAGTTTTTATTTTACCATTTTGGGGAATATGCAACTTGTTGATCACTTTTTATAAAAAAAAATTATAGAGCTGAGGTGTCCAAAAAACCAAAAAACAGCAATTTGGGAGTTTTATATATTTTTTTTACGGCGTTCACCGAGCGGGTTAAATAATGCTAGATTATAATAGTTAAGACTTTTACGGACGCGGTAATACCAGGTATGTTAACTTTTATTTTTACCATTGCTTTAGGGAAAAAAATAAAAAAATGTTTTTTTGAACTTTGAAAACTTTTTTTTTTTTTTTGGAACACTAACTTCTTCCCACACCTTGATGTAACTGCATATCAAGGTGAGCAGTTAGAAAGCGCACCTTGACCTGCAGTTACATCTGGAGTTTAACAGTTAACCGCTGCGCAGCGCTACACCGCAGCGGTGGTTAACTGTGCAGGCAGGGGCGTAACTAGGAAAGACTGGGCCCCATAGCAAACTTTTGACTGGGGCCCCCCTCCCCTGGGTGTCACACAACCCCCCCCCCCTTGTAGATAGTGCCTTTTTTACAGCCTCCCTGTAGATAACGGCATACATCCCCCTCTGTAGATAGCGCCATACAGTCCCCCTGTAGATAACGCCATACAGCCCCCTTGTTGATATCTACAAAGGGGACTGTATGGCGTTATCTACAGGGGGGGCTGTATGGCGCCATCTACAGAGGGGGCTGTATGGCGTTATCTACAGAGGGGGCTGTATGGCGCTATCTACAGGGGGGGCTGTATGGCGTTATCTACAGGGGGGCTGTATGGCGCTATCCACAGGGGGACTGTATGGAGTTATCTACAGAGGGGGCAGTATGGCGTTATCTACAGAGGGGCTGTATGGCGTTATCTACAGGGAGCTGTATGGCGTTATCTACAGGGGAGGCTGTATGGCGCTATCTACAGGGGGGCTGTATGGCGTTATCTACAGGGGGGCTGTATGGCGTTATCTACAGGGGGGCTGTATGGCGCTATCTACAGGGGGGCTGTATGGCGTTATCTACAGGGGGGCTGTATGGCGTTATCTACAGTGGGGCTTTATGGCGTTATCTACAGGGGGGCTGTATGGCGCTATCTACATGGGGGCTGTATGGCGTTATCTACAGGGGGCTGTATGGCGTTCTCTACAGAGGGGGCTCTATGGCGTTATCTACAGAGGGGGCTGTATGGCATTATCTACAGGGGGCTGTATGGCGCTATCTACAGGGGGGACTGTATGGCGTTATCTACAGGGGGGACTGTATGGCGTTATCTATAGGGGGTCTGTAGGGAACGCCATACAGCCCCCCCTGTAGGGAACGCCATACAGCTCCCCCTGTAGGGAACGCCATACAGTTCCCGATGTAGATAACCCCCATACAGTCCCCCTGTAGATAACGACATACAGCCCCCCCTGTAGGGAACGCCATACAGCCCCCTCCTGTAGGGAACGCCTTACAGCCCCCCCCTGTAGGGAATGCCATACAGCCCCCCTGTAGGGAACGCCATACAGCCCCCCTGTAGGGAACGCTATACAGCCCCCCCTGTAGGGAATGCCATACAGCACCCCCTGTAGGGAACGCCATACAGCCCCCCCCTGTAGGGAACGCCATACAGCCCCCCCTGTAGGGAACGCCATACAGCCCCCCCTGTAGGGACCGCCATACAGCCCCCCCTGTAGGGAAAGCTATACAGCCCCCCCTGTAGGGAACGCCATACAGCCCCCCCTGTAGGGAACGCTATACAGCCCCCCACTGTAGGGAACGCCATACAGCGTCCCCAACCCCCCAAAAAAATGCGACCTACAGTGTGAAAAGACAAAAGACATGTATCCCCTATCCACAGGATAGGGGATACATGTGTGATCGCTGGCAGCGATAGAGAGAACGGGGGACCTAAAGTCCCCTGAAGTTCTCCATGACTAACCTCTGACTTCCGGCGTCTGCGCAGCTCAATAAAAATGAAAGGAGCGCTGGTCACGCATGCGCACAAGAGCGACCGGCGCTCCATTAATTTCTACGGAGCTGCCGACACAGACCCTGGAAGTCCGAGGTTTGTGATGGACAACTTCAGGGGACTTTCAGTCCCCCGTTCTCCCTATCAATGCCAGCGATCACACATGTATCCCCTATCCTGTGGATAGGGGATACATGTCTTTTGTTTAATGGCAGAGCGGGGAGATACCTCCCTGCTCTGCCTTAGTGTTAAGTGTCATCGCGCTCATGTCGCGGGCCCCGTAGCAGCCGCTACGGCTGCTATAGCGGTAGTTACGCCACTGTGTGCAGGGTGTCTTCCCTACTCTCGCTATTGGCGATCAGTGGCCCATCGCCGCTGATTTCATGAATTGACCCCTTAGATGCGGCAACCGATTGCGATCGCTGCATTTAGGGGGTTTGTAGCACATCGGCAGCCCCCGCAATGCAATTTTGGGGGCTGCGATGGTTGGCATGGCAACCGGAGGCCAGACAATGGCCTCTGGGTCTGCCTGGTATGGAGGCCTCTGGCTGTTCCTCATAGGCTTCCTATTACGTCACTGTCAAACTGACAGAATACATTACGCTACGTAGTCCCCTAGTGGGACAAAAATAAAAAAAAGTTAATACAAATATTTTATAAAAGTGTAAAAATAAAAGTTATAAGTTACAAAAACAAAAAATGCTTTTTTTCCCATAAAAAGTCTTTTATTATAGGAAAAAAATGAAAATGTTACAAAAAAGTACACATATTTCTTATCGCCGCATTCGTAACGACCCAAACTATAAAACTATAATATTATTTTTCAGTGCGATGAACACCGCAAAAAAAACAATGCCAGAATCACTATTTTTTGGTCACCACCCCTTCCAAAATATAGCATAAAAAGTGATCAAAAAGTCGCATGTACGCCAAAATAGTACAAATCAAAGCTACAACCTGTCCCGCAAAAAACAAGCGCTTACACAGCTTTTTTTGACTGAAAAATAAATCTCAGAATATGAAAATAAAATATTTAAAGTCCAAAAAAAACAAACCTTTTCCCATTTTTCCACTAAAGTAATGTACATTTTTTTAAATTAAACTAAATTGGTATCGCTGCATCCATAAAAGTTCGAACTATTACAATATACCATTATTTAACTCGCATAGTGAACGGCGTAAAAAATAATTTAAACTGCCAAAATCACTTTTTTTTTGGTCACCGTAGCTCTTCAAAAAATAATTCATAAAAAGTGATCAAAAAGTTTTATGTACCAAAAAATGGTACATTCCGCTCAATCGACCAATAAATAAAAAAGTTATGGCTCTCGGAAGGTGGTGAAGTAAAAAATTTTTTATTTAACAAATAGTTTTTACTTAAAAAAAAAGCTATATGAATTTGGTATCAGAGTAATGGTATTGATTCGCAGAAAAAAATTAAAGTCGTTCTTACCGCATGGTGAAAGCCGTAAAAACTAAACCCAAAAAACAATGGAGGAATCACAGTTTTTTCCAACTTAAGCCTGCAAAGAATAATATTTTCAGTTTCCCAGTACATTAAATGTAATAAATTAATGTTAATAGAAACTACAACTCATCCCGCAAAAAACTAAGCCTTCGCACCACTCTATTGACGGAAAAAGAAAAAGGTTATGGCTCTTAGAAAGCGGGGAGGTTAAAACGAAAATGAGAAAGCAAAAAATCGATCAGTCCTAAAAGAGTTAATTAATTTCTAATAAAAAAAAAAAATATTTATGACCACATGTGGGGTATAGATTTACTCGGGAGAAATTGCTTTACAAATGTTTGGGTGCTTTTTCCCCCTTTATTCTTTGCGAAAATGGAAAAATTCAACTCTTTAGTGGAAAAAATGTTGATATTCATTTTCATGGCCTAATTCCACTAAATTCAGCAAAAAAAACCTGTGCGGTCAAAATGCTAACTATACCCCTAGAAAAATTCCTTGCAAATGGGGTCACTTTTGGGGGGTTTCCACAGTTTTTGTCCCACCAATGGGTTGCAAACGAGACATTGCATCTGAAAACCATTCCAGCAAAATCTGCGCTCCAAAATCCAAATGACGCTCCTTCCCTTCTGAGCCCTGCCAGGAGTCGAAGCAGCAGTTTATTACCATATATGGTTATTGCCATAATAGGAAGAAATTGCTTTTTATTTTTTATTCCTTGTAAAACGTAAAAATTTCAGTTTTTTCAGAAAACAAAGTAGGTTTTCATTTTCACAGACTAACTCCAATAAATATAGCAATAAAACCTGTGGGGTCAAGATGCTAACTATACCCCTAGATAAATTCCTTGAGGGGTGTAGTTTCCAAAACTGGGTCACTTTTGGCGGGCTGCCACTGTTTTGACACCACAAGACCTCTTCAAACCTGACATGGGGCCTAAAATATATTTAAAAAAAAAAAATCCACTAGGTGCTTCTTTGCTTCTGAGGCCGGTGGTTCAGTCCATTACCACACTAGGACCACATGTGGGGTATTTCTAAAAACTGCAGAATCTGGGCAATGAATATTGAGTTGTGTTTCTCTGGTAAAACCTTCTAAGTTACAGAATTTTCTTTATTACAAATTAATTTTGGCAAATTAAAAATTTCCCCTCTACTTTGCTTTAATTCCTGTGAAACGCCTTAAAGGGTTAAGATACTTTCTGAATGCTGTTTTGAATACTTTGAGGGGTGCAGTTTTTAAAATGGGGTGATTTATGGGGTCTCTCTAATATATAAGGCCCTCAAAGCCGCTTCACAACTGAACTGGACCCTAAAAAAATAGCCTTTTGAAATGTTCTTGAAAATGTGAGAAATTGCTGCTAAAGTTCTAAGCCTTGCAACGTCCTAGAAAAATGAAAAAATGTTCAAAAAAACTATGCAAAAATAAAGTAGACATATGTGAAATGTTATCTAGTAACTATTTTGTGTATTATTACTATCTGTTTTACAAGCAAATACATTTAAATTTAGAAAAATGCACAATTTTGCACATTTTCTCAAAGTTTTGTTGTTTTTCAAAAATAAGTACTGAATTTATCGACCACATTTTTTCACGAACATAAAGTATAATGTGTCTCGAGAAAACAATCTCAGAATCGTTTGGATAGGAAAAACATTCTAAAGTTATTATCACATAAAGTGACACATGTCAGATTTGAAAAAATCGACCTTGTCCTCAAGGCCAAAACAGGCTCAGTCCTGAAGGGGTTAAAAAAACCTTTATTTAATTGTTTTTTGCTTTTTTTAATAGTGCCCCTAGGGGACTTGAACCAGCGATCGTCGGATCGCTTGCATGATATACTGTAATACTATTGTATTTCATTTTTATCACTGTCCTGATAGTCTCTAGAGGCAGGGCTTCAGAGGAGTGCAAAGATAGCAGACCTGGGGGCTTCCATTAGGCCCGCGGCATTTAATGATTGACTGCGGCATTTAATGTGTTAAACGAACAGTATAAAAGCCCCGAATTACGCCTGAAAAAACGGCTCCATTACGCCTACAAACATCTGCCCATTGCTTTCAATGGGTTTTACGATGTTCTGTTCCCACGAGGTGTTATTTTACGCGTCACTGTCAAAATACGGCGCTTAAAAAGACGCCCGCAAAAAAGAAGTGCATGTCACTTCTTGGGACGTTTTTGGAGCCGTTTTTCATTGACTCCATTGAAAAACAGCTCCAATAACGTCCGTAAAATACGCCGCGAAAAATGTGAGTTGCTACAAAAAGGTCTTAAAATCAGGAGCTGTTTTCCCCTGCAAACAGCTCCGTATTTTCAGACGTATTTTGCTAAGCCATGTGAACATACCCTTACACAGCCGTCACCTGCTAAGTATGGAGCGAGCTCAGCCCTTGAGCCCGCTCCATACTTCCCCTTAATGGCTGCCGCGTACATGTTCGTGGTATGTCGTTAAGAGGTTAATAACTATATGAAAGATACCAGATGCTACTAATAAAGCATATATAACAGTCTTGCAGAAACAGGGAAAAGATTTTACTCTTGGTCAGCACATAAAGGCCAATTTCTTTCTTGTGTCATTAGATTTTGCACCTCATCTTGCTGGGCAAAGGTAGCGTGGCTTCATCAATACGATTAACAAATTATATAGACATAGATAATCTGAGATTTCAATTATTTTTGGGATATAATTATTTATAGCCTCTTTTCATGTCTGCCTTGATTTGTCCCCATGTTCGGGATTCATGTTGTGAAATGCTCCCAATGTATATGCTGAGCCTTTGGCCTGACGTATGCACCTATATGCTGTATAGTATGCTGCCCATTGTCTTGCATGGTAAAAAGTATACCAAGCGTTATTCTTTTTTGTGGGATCCTCTTGTATTAAAATGCGTAGTCTGATACACTATTCAATACTGTTAAAGAAAAGTTATTCCGGCTAAATGTATGCCAAAAGGGCACTCTTGTGGAATATATGGGACCCTAAGGCTACATTCAGAGGAGCGTGTGCAACCTTGGACGTGAAAAACGGACATCTGAATGAGCCCTTACTGTATATGTATCATGATCCAAGTGTTCAGTCGGTCTAGTTGGTATTTTTTGCAGACAATATAATACTAGGTTTTCTGCTGTTAGTTATCATGTTAGGTACGTATAGATATTTATTTTCTGGGTTCTCCTTATCCTTATGAGCACTTTACTATGAAGCTAATGGGCTCTTTTTATTTTTTTTATGTTTATTTTTTTCATTTTACCAGAGAATCAACAGATAATATTCTGAGCCTTGAGTGCGGAAAACCAAAGGTGTAACTTGAAGCTTCCAGTTCCCAATGCAAAATCTGTAACAGGGCCTCAAACTATCACACTTCATTTATATTTCTGGTCTACTTATATGGGTCAGAAGGCCCTTTTGGGCCCCCACACGATCCAGGGCCCGGGTTTGACCGCAACCTCTGCACCCCTTATAGTTACACCCCTTCTGAAAACGATTTACTGAACAATAAAGCAATGTAATATATAATTCCAAGTTAAAAAAGAAGAATCTAGGAGTACATGTAAATGATAGAGGTTATGTATATGTGTAACGGCTGAGAATGAACCGGCGCCAAAATTTGCAATTCAACCATCACACATTGCTGGTGTTATGTCATGCATGCTGTTTCTTTTTAATGTAATCGTATTCAAAATTAAAACCAGGTTTAGAGATTTGAATGCTCGTCTTTTTCTAGACAGAAATATCTGGTTACAAATTATTATTTTTATAATGATTATTATTACATATCATCACTGCGGATTTTAGACTTTTCGGAGGGACGTATTTCAAGCAACATAAGAAGTGAGGCAATTGTGTGAAATGTTTCAAAGTAGTAACAAGTCTTTACCAATCTGTAGCCATAATTATAAAATGTTCCCATTACCTACACAAAGTGTCATTTTAGCCTGAAATTATGAAAATTCCAATAGAGTTACTGGATGATTATTGTATCCAGACTATATCAATATGTCATAGACTGTAGGATCCCAAACAGCAAAAAATGAAGGAACTTTGGCTTTTAGTTTGGAGATGTTCAAGCTAGTGTTAATTTAGCTGTCATAGGAGTGATTGGGACTAAATGCGCATGCCCACCCTCGATCTATACAGATCACATTTATGCCCACTTTTAATTGCATCATAAGCTCTGCTGCTATCACTCATATCATCAGTAAGGACATGCTCTACAGTCAGCTTATATCAAACTGTGCACTGCCTCATGGGTTGTTTTATGGCTAGGATTTTATATTATACTTTTGTAAAAGATTCAAATTTTGTGGCTTTGTTTTTCATGAGAGCTATTAGGAGAAAATAGCCTGACAAGGTGAGATTGTAGTTTTAAGGGTATGTTCACACGGCTTATTTTCGGCCGTTTTTCGGGCCGTAAACGGCCGAAAAACGGCAGAGAAACTTGGAAGCAGAACGCCTCCAAACATCTGCCCATTGATTTCAACAGGAAAAACGGCGTTCTGTTCCGACAGGGCGTTTCTTACCAGGCCGTTTTGAAAATCGCTCGCGAAAAAGTAGTGTATGTCACTTCTTGAGCCGTTTTTGCAGCCGTTTTTCATTGACTCAATAGAAAAACAGCTCCAAAAACGGCTGTGAAAAATGCGAGTTGCTTAAAAAAGGGCTGAAAATTAGGAGCTGTTTTCCCTTGAAAACAGCTCCATATTTTCAGATGTTTTTTATTAAGCGTGTAAACATACTGCAACAGGGCAAGAATTTTGGCTGTATACAGAGTAGTATATAAGGAGATTTTCTAACATACTGTGAAATGTCATTGTGATGAAAATTTGTAAAGGAGCTGTCCCTTTTTTGTTTTGGCCAAAGGTGGAAATCTAATTTTTCAATTGATAACTTCCTACATCCCCAAATGGGTGTCCGCGGCTCAGCACGTACATGGCTCCCCCTCTCCCCGTACATAGTATGGAGCAGAGCTCCAACAAGCAGCCATGAGGCCTACGGAATCTGACAGAAAAAACATCTGTACAGACGTAGCCACCTTTAACTTGACTCTGATAACTTGCTGCAGCGTGATACCACACAAAAAAAGCCATTGAAAAGTCATTGAAAAAGTCAAGATAAGAGATCTAGCCATTGTTTATTTAATGTGTTAAAAGTCAAGATAAAGATGTCTACATCTGTATGTCTCTGTACACCTGGATGTTTACCTGCAATCCAGCCCTGGATTAGCCGGAATTCCAGTACCAAAGTTCCAAAGCCTTGGGTACCAGATAGATGATAGATAGATAGATAGATAGATAGATAGATAGATAGATAGATAGATAGATAGATAGATAGATAGATAGATAGATAGATAGATAGATAGATAGATAGATAGATAACAATGTTTTAATTCAGGGTGGCTCAGGTTTAAAAGGCTCCCTATCCCCTTCTTTTTTAGGGTAGCACTAGATAAAATAGTCTTTTTTTGAGGAACGCTCCTCTGTGGATAGGGGAGAAGTTTTTCAAGACCATTAATATAATTATAAATGACCTGATTTGGAAGGGAAAGCATCCTAGAATAAAACAGAGGCTTACTCAATATCCGAAGACAGAGGTAGGTATTGGTTATTCCGATTTTAGACTTTATTTTCTAGCTGGTCAGCTTAGGTATGTAGTAAAGGGAGAATATGACTTGACAACTGAATTTTTCTTTTAGTAGTAACAAAGCCTTTTGGGTTTAAGTATCTGTTTGAACTGCTCGAATTGGGTCAACTAAGTATAGAACATATATCTTGGCAGGTCTCCGCTATAAAACCTGGGATAGAGTAAAAACTATAGCTGGCAAAAAATGACACCCAAAACATCATTTTAGAACAATAGATATATTAAAGCAATAGGGGAATTTCCACACAGGGGCTACTGAAATAGTAAGGGTATTACACTGGTTCCGCAGTTGTTTCATGATGGAGAACTAAAACCATTTCATGTGTTGCCAGAAGAATTCCCTATCCTGCAAAATACCTCTTTGCATTTCTTTTATTTCCTGATAGAGCATCTTATACTAGCCATAAAAAACTCTTACGATTTTATGGTGAAAGACTCGAGGGTTATAGAAACACTGGTATCGAATACCCAACTGTAAAATCTTTCGTACAACTGTTCAATCTAAACTGTACAATCTTTTCTTAGGTCTAGATATTGATATTAATCTGTCGCCATTTAAATAAAAATGGGAGAGGGTTGTTGGAAATTTGGAAGTAAATCAATGGGAAAAGATCTTTAAGAGAAATTTTGGATGATTCACTGGGCACAACGTTATTATTAACGCTTCATTACTACCCTGAAAGTTTATATAAAATGCGGTTCAGAACTTCCCCACAATGGTCTAAATGTTTATCAGAGAAGGCAAATTTGATTCATTTCTATTGGAAATGTTCGAGTTATATAGCTATTGGCAGAGGATTACTAGAGAACTTGGACAGACGTTTTTATTGAATATACCCTTAACCCAATTGAGAAAGAGATTGGGGGTACAAAGAATGTCACCACTGCTATAGGTAGATCTTTGATAATTGCAAGAATTGTACTGCTACAAGTCTAGATGTCACCAAATGAGCCATCTATTACTATTTGGAGGAATGAGGTCTCCTAAAATGTCTTGTTTGAAACAACAATCTATAGTAAAAGAAACCGATAGACAAAGTTTCGTCTAATTTGGACTACTTGGATAGATAGATAGATAGATAGATAGATAGATAGATAGATAGATATATGATTTTTTTATTTCTCTCTCTTGTATCCCCTTCCTCGACCGCTCCCTAGTGGTTATGGAGAGAAGAGGGTTGGGTTGGAGCGAGAAGAAGGGTGGGAAGGGAAGGGAAAGGAAAATGTTTTTGTATGAGTACCACTATTTGTTTTTATGAAAGAAGCAATAAAAAAAATAGGGTTCCTTGCTCATCATGTTTGAAAGATCCCGTTATTCTGTTTGTCTTTTTAGATAAAAAATGAAGAGAAAAGAGTGGCACAAGTGAGAGGGGAAACATTTTCTAAGGAAATATTTAAAGATTTTAACCTCGTTTTAACCTAAAAAGATCTATGACAGAACAGATCTCCTAAATGTAATGTGAAAGGGGCCATAGTTTAAACTCACAAGGTTTTTGCTGTCCTTTCTTTTGTTTTTCCCAAGTCCTCATCATGATTGACTCATTAGAGAATTAGATCATGCATAGCAATGTATACAACAGTGGAGAAGTATATTTGTAGAAATATCAGTCATACCAATACAGCATTGAAATAACCTAGCCATTGTTGATAAATATAATGTTTGTGTCTGGACGAGAAGGGAAGAATTAAAAAAGACATAAAGGGTCACGAGAGGCAAGAAATGCGTTCTTGTGATTTTATCGGTATCACAAATACTCCTGCCACAATTGATTATTTAGGCCTTGCAAATAATGTCTGCTGAGTAGTTCATCCAGATATTGATGTTAAGTTGGACCTATAAAATGGCATGAAAGATCGGAACGCATTTCACTGTAATTGTAAGCTTGCTCTCACCTCCACTTTGCAGGACTCTGCCCAGCTGAGTTTGCTTAAAATGTTATAGTTTGATCACATTATATTTTAGTTCAAAACAGATGGCATAAAAAGAAATCCATCCAAGTGGATTGAGAAACATAACCCCCCTCCTCCCTTTCCTAAAAGGGATTCTGCTCATAAAGAGAGAGAAGTATGGAAGTAATTGAGGACTGAGATTAGTGTTCCTTTCATCTTCCAAAACATCCTGTCCCTAGAGATGAAATAGTGAGTGGGGATGATGGGAGCTTCACACGCTGGAAATAGCGGCATTGCTCCATTTGGAGAAGTGAATCCTTTAGATCAGCAGCAAAATCTTAGTCTTTCTGCCAGAATGTAACATAGGGCATGTTCATCATTGTAATCCCCGGTTAAACATAATGCACAGTTTATGAGATGTAAAAGAGACTTTTGTGATGGTCAATTGGATCTTCTCTAATTATTCAGGACTAGTAATATTAAATATTATAATATAATAGAACATACACATACCATAAGGGCATAACAAGTATCCATTTGGCCCCTTAGCAAAATTTGGAACAGGGCCAAATATCCCAGATTATTTTGGTCTCCGTGCCATGTGTCTTATCCACATTTCTTTGGCCTCTTATGCTGAGGGTTCCAATAGAAGCTTCTTTGCCTGCTACCTTTGTAGTTACGCCCATGCATACCATGACAAACTGCTGAAGTTTTCCCAAATTTTTTTTTTCAGAAGCTGTGTTGGTTACATTACCTTTGTTAAGGTGAAGTCACATGAGGGCGATAACAGAAGTTTAAAAACACGTCAGGGCAAATATATGGGGACATATCTAGGTAATTGCACAATGATATCATTATTTTAGACTGAGCAATATCACTTTAAAAATAAATACTGTTGAAAGTTGTCGGAAGAGTTGAAGAGCCACAGGTCAAAGGCCACTATATTAGGGAATTACATTTTGTCATAAGACAGCAAATTACATCATTAATGGTTAGGTAGTATTAGTGTATTAGTGGCACTAAGGAAGGAGCTTCAAGCTACACCTTTAGGACTCACAGTAGTTCATTCAAAACCACTTGCCTAATATTGTGTAGGTCCTCCTCGTGCTGCTAAGCATGCCAAGCCAACACTGTTTGCCATGTTCCTCAAACCATTCCTGAACCATTTTTGCAGTGTAGCAGGGTACATTATCTTGCTGAAAGGGGCCCCTGCCATTAAGGAATATTGATGCCATGAAGGGGGGGACTTGGTCTGACACATTGGTCAGGTAGGTGGTATGTGTCAAAGTAACAACCACATGAATGCCAGGGCACATGATTTCACAGCAGAATGTTGCCCAGAGCATCACCCTGCCTCCACAGGCTTGTCTCCTTACCTTCTCTTCCCCAAGTAAGCGTCACACACACACCGGCTGTCCACATGGTGTAAAAGAAGACATTATTCATGAGACCAGACCACCTTCTTCGATTACTCCATGATAAAGTTCTGATGCTTACATGCCTTTTGTAGGTGCTTTTGGTGGCGAACAGGGGTCAGCATGGGCACTGTGACCGGTCGGCGTCTAAGCAGCCCCAAACGCAGCAAGCTGAAATGCACTCTGCTTTCTGACACTTTTCTATCATAGCCTGAATTAACTTTTTTATAGAAATTTGTGCTACAGTGGCTCTTTTGTAGGTGCCGGACCAGACAAGCTATCCTTCACTCTTGGGCGTCCATGAACTTGTCACCAATTCTCAAGTTGTTTTTCCTTTAACAACTTTTGGTAGGAACTAACCACTGCATACCAGGAACACCCCACAAGACCTCAGTTTTGGAGATGCTCTGACCCAGTCGTCTAGTAATCACAATTTGGCGCTTTTAAAAGTTACTCATATCTTTAAGTTTGCCCATTTTTCCTGCTTCCAACGCATCAACTTCAAGAACTGACTGTTCACTTTCCGCCTAATATATCCCACCTTTCGACAGGTGCCATTGTAACGAGATGATCAATGTTATGTAAGTGATTTTAATGTTATGGCTGAAGAATACAAATTATATATATATATATATATATATATATATATATATATATATATATATATATATATATATATATATATATATATATATATATATGTGTGTGTTTTTGGTCGAACTTCCAGCCTACATTTTCTATAGAGCTAGCTTCTTATTGATCTTAAGGTGATCCTTATCCCTTGAATTGCATTGATCTTCATGTGTTAGCTACATTTTGATGCAGAATACGGAACAAAATACTGCCGTGTGAAAGTGGCCTTGGGGGGGTAGTGTCAAGTTCTAGGTTTTTTTAATTATTTCTACTTATTTATTTAGTATCCATTTTTTTAATTTTTTTTTTATATACCACATCCCCTATAAGATCATAATAGACATTTATTTTACACTAAGGCTCAGTTCACACTATGGTCATGGCTTCCATTTATAACGGAAGCAATGGCGCTGTGAAAAATCTGTTGTACAACGGATCCTAATGGTAACCAATGGACCCCATTGACATAATGGAGTCAGTCAGGGTTCCATTAAGAATAGTGCAGTATACTGTGCTATTCTTGCTGTCAAAAGTTATGGAAATGCTGAGAAGTCCTAGCGTGTATGTGAACAGAGACTGAATTGAATAAAAAATGAAATAAAAAAATTAAATATATATATATATATATATATATATATAAAAAAAATATATATATATATATATATATATATATATATACATATTGTATCTTGTGTTGTCAGTTATATAAAAAATGGAGTTGACCTGGGTCTCCAGAGTCCCAGCTGTGGAAATTCTACCGACAGGTCCTAACATAATCGCCTAACTACGACCAAAAAAAGATCTTTAGAAAATTGATAATGGGTTAAAAGGAGGAACGTTTTTCCAAATCTAATTATACCGCCTGTCTGCATTCTTTACATGAATATAATAGACAACTAGTGTTTCAATATTGCAGTTTTAGTTAGAATAAAATGAATAGAATGAATCTTGGGGAGACAGGACTGATATACAGTTGGGTTTGTAATTCTCCGGGCACCTCTTTTGTATGATTTGGGAGAGAAGCTGCACATAGAAACCTCTTTACAAATTGCCTCTGCTTTGCCATTTTTAATCCTTATCCAATAATTCACTGTATAATTCTACAGTCAATTCTTTGTTTTCATTGTGGTTTCTGTAAATGCTTCTCAATGACTCACTGTGATTACCAAAACGTTAAATGGTTGATGCGTTTCTTCCTTTGTATTAAGCCCATAACTAGACTTAAAACCAAAGCAGGATACCTTATATCCTGGGGAACACGCACTTCCCGGCTTATAGACTGCACAGTATGTGAAATATTTATCATGTAATATGATGAAGCAACCGTTACCAATGATACCAAAACCTCTAACTTTAATGTGGGGTCCATAGTTACAAGGTTCGAGGGCATGAAGTGGGGAAATTGTTGACATTGAAACCATCACCAATATAAATAAAACAAGTTTTATATTGTGGATGATGAATGATGGGTGTTGTATACATTGTTTCACATTTGATCTGTTCTGAGATGTTATGTTGGCCCCTCTCTTTCAGGCTTTAACTTTTGTTTCCTCAAGTTTTTAGGGCACCCTAACCTTCTTCATAACTTACAAAAGAGATGACCTTTAGTTTATGCCAGGATAATAGCATCACAGTAATATTTCAAAAAATTGTCTATGGATTGAAGACTATGACAGAGTTCATCAAATTACTTTTTGCAGGGTCGAAGCTCACGGTGTTTCACGGTATATTCACACATGGCAGATTTATTCTAAGAATGTCCCATTCATCTGAATAGAGCTTGCCAAAATCCATGTGCTTGCCGCCAAAAAAAAAACATTCAAATGAATGGAACTAATACTCAGTCGCAAAAATTTCTGCAACAATCTGCTGCGTGTGATTTAACCTTTACAGAGCCAGAGACCATATGTGTGCTACCGTATGCTTTTTCCGTGAGTCACCATAGCCTCTCCTAGAAACAATGCTGCGTGTAGAGAAAACCTATATAATATGCATGTAATGTCATATGCCACAAACCTCTATGTGCCTATGTATGTCGATGTGGAGGTACAGTATGGCCCCATAGACTTCTATGGGTGTTTTTATTACAACTCCACACAACTTGGATCTTTTATGGAGCTATAATACGACTGCATTCATGAGATCTGAGAATATTTTTTTTTTCTAAATAGACATTGTACAGTACAATGTATGTACGACAATTACAGTTACAGATGCAGCATTGTTATATGATGATGAAAAAAGGAAGCGCAAATATATTTAAAAATTTACTGTTTGAAGTACCATCCCATAATTTCATGCACAGTAGCACTAGCCTGTCTAGGGTCTACGGCACTATTCATCCAGCTCCCACTGATTCATTAAAAAATACTAAAACTGCTGAACCACTCTGGTACTCACACATTTAGGGTCCTTTTACACCTGCAAATTTTGGCCATTAAAACGAGCGCCGATCAACAGGACAGCTCATTGATCGGCGCTCGTTTGCTCCTTTCACAAGAACCTATGTATGGGGACAAGAGATCGTCACTACGATCGCTCGTCCCCATACATTTATATCATGTCGGGAGCACATCTCCCTATTCACCCAGGGAGAGGTGCTGCCGACAACAATAATATTTTATGCTGCTCGTTCATCAGCTGATCGTTGCCATGTTTACACAGGGCAATGATTGGGAACGAGGGCTCATATGAACGCTTGTTTGCCCGATTATTGGCCAGTGTAAAAGGACCTTTAGAGAAGTAGAAGAAACGTCGTGGGTGATATAACACAAAGAAAGCTACATTAGAACTTCTTCAACCACCTAGTTGATGATAACCCAGAATACACAGATCTAGTCAAACCACAGTTGGTCTGTTTGTCTAGTCACCTAATCTACTGGATATATATTTCCAGATATAGATCTCACTGAAATTGTGTTTCTATGTGACACTTACCCTAAAGGTCTATCCCTATCTTTGACATTTATGAGATATCCACAGCTCTGAGACCCGGACCTATCCTGAGAACAGGGGATCCCCGCATCCAGGTAAAATTGTGTCATAATGTCAGTTGACAGGTGCACACGACTAAACTCCTCGTGCAGTGGCAAAAATGTAAAAATGGCATCTGCCCACAACGCACCATCGCCGTAACTAATACAATTATTTATATACACAGGGTCAGACTGACTCACCAGAGTACTAGAGGATCCTCCATTGGGCACAGGTTCTAACACAGTAAGGGGCCCTCAAGTCCCAGCAGAAGACGACCCCATTTGAGGCTAATTTGGAGGCAATTGTTATAGAGGGGATTCATAAATAAGCTACTAGAATTTTTTAATATTATGATATAACCTGCACAGTGATAACAGTATAATATAGGTTACAGTTAAAAGTGGACATGCACATGTTCGATATAAATTGATAGTGGATCCTCAGATTATTTTTTTTATGGTGGGCCCAAGGTACCCTACACTGTAAATACACAAACAAAGAGGATGCCTCCAGCTCACCTTGTATGTGGACTTGTGTTTTGTAGTCCCTGCGCACGACTGGCTGAATATGGATGAAGGAAAAGAGTTGGATCCAGCGCTGTTTAGAATTTAAAAGGAAACTAATTCCAAGTTTTAATTGTCCATTGTTAAAACAGGATCGAGGGAAAGTAATAATGGTGTCCTGGAATGCAGAGAGTATATAAATGAGGAAGGTAGCCTACGCGTTTCGAACGCTTGCTGCGTTCTTATTCATGGCCTTTGTAGATACACGTCTTAACTTTTTTCACCCCTTTTATTACTGGTATACTATTAGTATATGCAAGGGGGTTAGGGGGTCATTATTTTAAAATGATGTGATGACTGGAATTTTCTGTTAATACGTCCAGTGGGACAAATCCATTAAACTCAAGATCTCTTCCATTGTTTTTCTAGTTGATTTCCAACACATGAAGTTAGGGTGAGCAGAATGTCATGTGATTGGATTCCATATCAGTCTTTTAAAAGGGTGTTCCCATAACAGAAATGTATGGCATAACCATAGGATTTGCCATAAATGTCTAATAAATATATGGCTCCCACTTAAGCCGACCCCCTGTCCCATCTGGCGAGGTGGCCGACACATGTGGCCGACACAGAATGAATATGCACGGATCTCTCCACTAAATTCTATGGAAGTTACGGAAGGTGCTGAGCACACCCGAGAAGTAGGACCCGCTTGTTTCAAACATTTATGGCATGTCCAGTGGATATGACATAAATGTCTGTGATGGGAATAACCCTTTAACCTGCACTAACTCATGACAACATATACTCTATGATGATGTCATTTGAATAGTGAGATTGCACATTCATTGTGCACAGGTCCCTATTCTCCTATGTGGAGGAAGGTCCAGTTGGCAACCTCTTCATGTGAAGGATACTTGATAATAAACATATATTGGGTAGACGTCTCTTAACAAATTGGCAAAAACTGTGGCATGATGTTGTTATATAAGTGGGAGGTAATGGAGATAACAACTGGATTGTACTATAAGCAAATTGAAATTAAAAAGATTTAAAAAATCCATTCCTTTTTAATCTTCATTACCCTGAGAGAAGATATAGTCCACTGTTCTACTTTAAAGTTAACCTGTTAGTTGCTTTGGATGTGTGGGTATGAATATAGTATGTCCAGTCCTGGCAGTTAAGGGGTTTCCATGTTTTCACTCCGCTGTTCATCTAATTTCCCATAATCCCTTGTGTCCTGGATGTCTTTTCTCTTATAATGGAAAATGCTGGGTTTAATTGACAAGCCTTTAAAGAGGAAAAAAAACCTGGCACAGTATTTTAAATGAAAATAACTGCGCTTAACTTCAAAAGAAAGTGCCCTGGGATTTTAAATGAGTGAAGGGAGGGAGAGGGAAGAAGAGTGGGGGATTCTGGATACGGCATGCAACTATTTCAGTCATCAATTTTAAAATTGGGAATACCTTTTGATAGAGTTTAAATATGTAAACTGCAAAAATTACAGAGGAAACCTATGCTTACAGAATGCTTTTATGAGGTGTATAACCGGTTATGTATGCAGTTTGTACTTTTATAGGTTTCCTTCCATGTGTCTAGATATATTCACATACATTTTTGTATGTGTTGCTATGCAATTGTCTAGTTAACACAATACATGATTAGAAGCAGTATTATAGATTGAGTCAGAGAAAAGATATACATTAGGACTTTCAATAGTGTGCTGGCTGGAAATAAGCAATATCAAATGTAGTTGACTGCCAAGAAACTTTCAAGAAAAGTCATATAATGAACCCACACAATGGCTACTTACCACATTTTATCTTCCATATATTTTCTTCCCCTTAACATCCCATTTAGCCAAACTGGTTGATAAGTTTTTAAAGAGGTTTTTCCAATATCCAACATAGATTACAGTAACGGATGCGGCTTTTATTTAATTTTTTTATATTGACATGATCGTCTTAACGCTTTGTCTTATTATGGCATTTCAACGCCATAAACGGTTCTTACAAAGAATTGCTTCATGGTTGATAATTTGTTTAAATAGCTATCATATGGTACTAAATTTCACCTTCAGTGGTCACGGCATCTCCCAACGTTATCGATGTTCACTCTGGCTGTTTTCTTTAAAAATAAAACTTCATGTACATGGCCTTGTGAACAGAGGCGGTATGGAGTTCATGTGGCTTCATACTACAGTATGGTTGTCCGTGCGCCACCATATGGTGCTCAGTACGACGCTATATAATAGGGTAATTCTTCCCTAGAAGAAATCCCATGATTTTGATTTCCAGCAGATTTATACAAATCACTTCTTATGAAATCAGAGGTATATGGGGGTACAGTAGGGCCCAGAAATAATTCTTCTATGACTACCGCCGACTTTCTGATGTACTTGTCTCCTCCCCATATCATTGAATTGGGTCATTCATGATTAGTATTAGTGATAGAGGTCAAGTCTGATATTATTATGTTGTTTTGAGTTTTTCGTGTCTACAAGATGTCCACATCAAAAGAAACATAAATGCGAGGTGTGTCACAAAAGTAATGAGAATGTATTCCAAAAAAATCCTTGTTTTCAATAAACATATAATTAGTGTCGATCACCTTCAAAGTAAGTTCCCTGGGACTGAACACAACAATTCTAGCGACACTGCTACTCTTTGTAGCAGTGCTGGAATTCTTCATGTGAGAGATTGTTTAGAGGCCTCGTTGCAGTTGACTGGACGGTGGGGTGGGTGAGGAAGAGTATGGATATTTTTTTTTTGGTCAAAAACCCCCTCACAGACAATGATGTGTGACTCGGCGCATTGTCATGGTGGAGGATCCACATTTTGGCAATGTCAGGGCGCACTCGCAAAACCCTTTTCATATGCTCCAGGACTTGTAGGTAAAAAGTCTGATTGACTGTCCAGGTGGTACAAATTCTTTGTGAACAACTCCTTGACAGTCCAAAAAAACGATGAGCATTGATTTGACTCTCGATTTGCTCTCGAGGTGAATTGGAAGAGTGCCATTCTGAACTCTGCCTTTTTGTTTCGGGATCATACTCAAAAACCCATGTTTCATCTCCAGTAATTACTCTACGCGATAAATTTCTAGCTCAGTTGTCACACGATCCAACAGTTCTTGGGAAATTAACTAACGATTCTCCTGCTCATTGGACACGTTTTTGGAAATCATTCTCATTACTGTTGAGACGCACCTCATATATAACAATTCATGGTATGACTATTGGAGATAAATCACTTAAAGTGAATGGTGACTCAAGCTTATAACAATATTTATCAAGATTATCTGTGAATTGTGCAGAAGTGGCGCACTGTTGGCTGACATCCCAGTATAGAAAACAGACTGATCATATCCAAACCTGGGAATCCCTCTCTAACCAGCCCTGACTTTCTAAACACTGGCTTATTTTAGGGCTCAGTCTTACAAAAACATGTAAATGTGAGTATTTATTCTCAAAAACGTTCAGGAAGTGTAGTTACAGATAAAAGCATGCCACATTTTTGGCTACACGCAGCAGAACACAGTACAGAAAATAATTTTCCTTTGTGTGAGCGTTTTATGTAATCAGAGGAAAACCATCCAAGTGGCATAAAGCTTGAAGCTTTCTTCTTTTGTTAAAAGGCCTTCGGCAAAAATTACATTGGTAATGGAGCGTCCTCATAAAAATCAGCCTAAAAGTGTCCTGAGTTCATAAGAGCACAATGGGATTAACTCCTTCACTGCTATCACAGCTGGAAAACCATTCCATTTTATCCGGAAAAAGGAAGTGCATTATATGTTTTTTTTACTTTTCTTAGGCCACGTTGCCGCATGGTGTACAATTCATGTGAATGGGCTTTACAAAAACCCATTCACACACTATGGAAAAATCTGTGCAGATATGAGGGCATGCTGCAGACTTTTACATTTGCACAATGCCCTGGTGTCAATTTCTACTAAATTTTCTGCAGACTTCATCCACTGCAATGCAAAATCCACAGCAAAATCTGCAGTCTGCCGTAGAGCTGCGGCTCAGTGACCTGGCTTTCTGCTTTCTGTATGACCAGATGTACAATTGTCCGGAGTCTGTATTCTGGGTGGCAATAAGATATGGAGTCTGAAGATGATGTTTCGGCAAATTGACAGATCAAAAAGCCAAAGACAGTCAATTCCTTCAAGCCAGCATCAAAGTTAGTTGCCAAATTATTAGCTATCCTGATTATCAGATAGGTCATGTAATCTTTAGGAAGAAAGCCTGAAATAAAATGTTGACACAAAATCTCCTTCTACTACTTTGTTTTTTTAATCAGAGGAATTGTATCATTATTTTTCTCTGCTCAGGCCTCTCTATCTAGGTTTGTGAAATTTATATTTATATTTATTATAGTAGAACGAAGGAAAACGTTATTTTGTTTATTTTTTGTAAATAGGGTATATCTTTAGAGTAGCATGGTGGCACATTGGTTATAGCATTGGCTCCGTTGTCATATATTTAGGCCATGGGTTTAAATCTGACCATGAGCATTTTCCCCATGTTGTTCATATCCACAATACAGCACCCATAGCCTGCTATGGGCCAATACCGTACCTCCATGTGTCTCTGATTTTATATAGAGGCAAACTAATTGACGCTTGTCATATAACAGAGGGATTCTCCCCTATTAGCAATACTAATGCAGATACCATACAGTGGCACAAGGAGTGCCTTTAAGTCTGTAATATGAACCTGTAGGGACTCCCCCTGCCACCATACAGGTGCCTAGCAGACCTTAGGCCCCGTTCAGACAGAGTATTTTGTAGGCACAAAAAATCAGCCCTAAAATTCCTTCAGGAATTTTGAGGCAGATTTTGACCTGCCTGCAGTCTCTTACCGCAATTTTCGCTACGTTTTTTACCCGCAGCCATTGGATGCCGCGGGCATAAAAAGGCCACGATAAATGCTTTTTCTGACTCCCATTGATTTCAATAGGAGGTCAGCGGTGGATCCACGGCAAGAAAGGACATGAAGCTTTTTTTTCCCCCTAGCGGCTATAAGGTGCTTGGAAAAAAAATCACCTCCACCATTGATTTCAATGGGAGGCGGTTTCAGATGTTATTTTTGAGCTGATTCAAACACAGTTTCCACGTCAAAATACTTTGTGTGAACAGGGCCTTAGGTTGATAAAAATTCTGTGAAATTGGACCTAGCAATAGTGTGAGCGCTTGAGATGAGGACCTCAGAAGCACTGGGATCCACATGTGAGTCCATTTTCTGTACAGCACTATAGAATATGATGACGCTATATAAATAACTGGATATAAAGACATGTAATAAAGAAATAGCTTGTACATTAACTGGAATCATAGTAAGGAATCTCGTTATTCCGGAACATTTGGTTTCTGGGAATATGTGGGATGGTGTGGTAATGCACCTATGACTGAATCTTTGTACTGGTTACTAAGCACTTTATTCACGCATGTAGACTCTTCCTGAGGTGAGTCATTTTTGACCTATTCCATATCCATACCCAAAACTCAGGAAACAGCTTAGGTTTTTAAGAAGTCTGAAGCAGCGTTCTTAACATTTTACTGGAGTTCCCATGTGTACACTTGGCATATCTGAATGCACGCTAAATTATTTCGGGCAAAACGTCAGATATTTCTGGCAAAACTTCTTCAGAAAATGAATTTAAAAAACAATAAAGATCTGAGAAACATAGTGTGCATATTTTGTTGTCCTTTGAAGAGCTTTATCCCATGGGACAAGATGAATTCTAGTGCAAGCGTCCATAAATCAGAAGAGAACCCTGTTAGTATCAGTATATTAATAATAGTTAACCCTATATAGTTAATGTAGGTATTTGTGATTGATGTCCATAGAGCCCAGCAGAACGTTATATGGTTCCCAGCATGCTATACAGGAATATGCCAATTCATCAAATGGGAATTGTGCCTTAGACATATTTTCTTTATAAAGTGATAAATGTTATACTCTTATTATCGCACCATAAAATTCCATTGGCATTCACTCAAGCATACGTATAGATGTAGTTTTGTAGCGTGTTATAAATGTCGACCAGGATTCTCAGCAAACCTGATGAAAGTTTTCAGCACCTTAAGTTTAAGTAAGTGGCGCAGTGCCACAGGCACACGGGGGATCCCATTAGTATGTTCTTTCTTGTGAGTAAAGGCTCCTTCACACTTGCGTAATAAAATATCTGTCAAATATAGATGTGGAATACGGATTGGTTTTTTTAAATAATTTGTTCCGTATACGTTTCAGTATTGTATTCATTTTTGTTCTGTATTTTGTTATGAGTTGTTTGTTTGTCATTCGTATCCGTTCAGTTTGTTAAAGAAATAAAATAAAGAAATAAAAATGTTTTCACTGTTTTTGTAATGTTACTATAGTAACCAGATGTAAAAAAAAAAAATGGAGCAAATACGCATATGTGAACCATGCAAAAATAGAACAGGCGTTTTCAAAATTAACCCGTTGACTTCTATAAGCTAAAAACGTTAACAACACAGTTATGTTGGAAAATATTGCTTATTGAAAAAATGCCATGTCAATAAAAAAACATGCATAGAAAAATTTTTATAAAACCATTTTAATGTATTGACACTGTTTTTTCAATGGAAAAATGTGTCTGAAGAGAAAATTGTTCGTACTTTTCAAGCTAGCCATACACTTGAGATTTTAGATGGCGAAAAGGTCGATATAGACAATTTTTTTGCTGACTGCTGTAGCCTTTTGATGACACGAACGAGCGTGACAGACAATATCTGTGGAAAAGTCGGTCTGCCATGTTGGATTTTCTTCGGTCATTGTCGGGTGAAATTATGAAAAGTCATTCATGCCAAACGACAGATCTGTATCCCAGCAAAAGAAGACCAGATGAGGCCACAGATCACGGCAGAGATCAATGAGCGATTTGTCGTTTCAATTTATGGCGTTTTTGTCCAGATCGACAACCTTCAGAAACCTACAATGAATGACAAGTTGTTCAGAAAATGGCCGTCTGAAATCCTAAAGTATGGCCAGGTTTAAGATACGGCTCCATGGTCAATTTGGTTGTTGAAAAAGGCAAAGGGAAACTTGCAAGGATTAAAAGATTTTCAACCATGTTGTACGTTGAAACGTCGCTGTAGATTCTTAGCCTTAAGTGATGATATTTAAAAAAAAATAATAGGATTTTTTTTTTAAACATAATTCTGAAACAAATGTGTATATAGAGGACAGGTTGTCCTATAGCAAAAAAGAAATGGTCTGAGCTGATTCTGCTGTCCTCATGTCTGCCTGTGCCTAAGAAGACCACAAGATGTTCTGGTTTTATGTGGCCACACAATGGCCGATTCACGGCCACTAGGTGCGGCCTTACCCTTATGACATTCTGCATTTTCCATGGTATGCTGGGGCTTGTCGTTTCAGAGCAGTTGGAGTGCCATGGGTTGCACACTACTGATCCTAAAGGGATTTCCAGGTTTTAGATTTTTTTCTAAATAAGCTGCATATGGGTCAATATTGTTTACAATGTGGTAACGATGACTTGTCAACCTAACACATTATAGTGCATTGTGCAAAAAACACTCAGTCCTTTTCAGAACACCAATCTAACATAGACCTTTCACATTACAAAGGATTGGGAACATACCAGAATTTTATCTGGAACTTCATTTTATTAAAGGTTGTGTAAGACAGATGGATGTTAGTAAATGTGGGTTTAATTAAGCTGTTTCCTCAGTGGTAGTAAACTGAAAAATGATCCATTAAAAAATGCCAAATCATTGTATCAGAAAGGAGGACACACATTTAGTTGACTATAAAGAATGTATTAACTTCATAGGAGACAACCGTAATCTTTCTATTAAAATTTAGAAAATCTGATATTTTAGTCTGGAGTTACTTTACTGAGCACATCCATAATATAATGTTATTATGAGAATCATACCTATTGCAAACAATTTACAGCAGCCTGTATTCTGTTGGTGCAGTGCTGACACATTCCGGCCTACATACAGTACTGTGCTTATGGCCATTCAGTAACCTCTTTGAGTAGTCCACTGACTTAATTAGGCCTTATGCACACTACTGTAAAACTGCTCCGTACACCCTCCGACTTGTACGAAGCCGCAATATGGCAAACATAGAATTCTATGGGGCACTACTGTACATCTGTATGTCTCCATTGTATACGTAGACATACAGAGGTTTACTCTGTCTGATTCCTTTGCAATATAGTGCCATATAGAAGCACCTCACAATGACAAAGGCTCCTGCATTTTTTCTGTGTTTAATGGGATCCCTCGTGTTTGTAAAGAGAGAGATTCATATAATAACATATATGACTTGGCCCTAACTGAGGGTTTCCATTTAGGACATAAACATTATTGTTATATTATGCGCCTGTTCTGCAAACTTTTAGTTACTTTTTAGTCCAAAATGAGTCAAGTCGGTTAAAAAATGGCTGTAATTCAATGAATAAACCTAATTTATTAAAACATTGGTCCACATTTACAAACACTGGAGTTTTTTTTTACACCAGTCAAGGTGAAGGAAGAAGTTAGAGCGATCTGCGCCAAATTTCTTAAGAGTCACTCCCCTTTTAATAAATCTGACGCATTTTGACCTCTCAAACCAACAGAAAACAACGTTTTTGTTGGCAATGAGCGAGCAGAAATTTCCACCATTTTCATCTAATGCACTTCTTAACAAGTGTGGCCTAAAATTCATCTTCTTGGAGACTATGCCCACTTTACTCGTCACTTTTCAAATTTGACAATTGACAAGAAAAGTCGCAAAGTTACACGTTCCATTTACCAAGAACTGTTTAGTAAATGTGGTAAATGTAGACCATCCTGTAAAACATTAGGCTTGAATAAGGCAGAAGGTAAGGTTGAATGACAGGAGCTGTCTACTATGAGTCTATAAACCGGGAGGGAGTGTAATAAGTGAGGACCTTACATGTAAGATGATTTCAAACTAAAGGGAATCTGTTCCATTGCGCTCAAAATTTAAAGGACATGTTTAAAAAAATGTTTTGTCTGCCAGTTGTCATTGCAGTTTTTTGGCATAAACCAAGACCCCCACTGACTACTGAAAAGAAGGGGCCAATTGGCTTGGCTCTGAGATTTCCATGGGGGAGGTTAATAAAATTAAAGGAAGCATCTGAAACATCACTTGGAAATGCAGAAATATCCTGGTGAAGCTGAGGTTAAACAATTGATGGAGGTCTCGGCTCATTGACCCCCTCTAATAACCTCATCTGATGTGTCTCAATTACGTTTCAGAAGATGTTTAAAGGTGCACATACCCTTTAAGCTGAGCATCATGTAACCACGGCTTGTCTAAGATATTTTAAGTATACAAATCATATATAGTGCAAGTTAAGTTCCAGAAAGCTTTCATCTGTTTTCTTGTGTTGTCCGCTAAGATGGCAACGAATAATAAACTCATCATTATGGGAAAAATGGTAAGTGATGCAGTTTCTTAAAAACCACTGATCATTGTTACTATTATTAAGATTAACGGAGGGAGATTTATCAAAACGAGTGCAAAGGAAATGTGAAAGAATGGCTGATAGTAACCAATCGGATTCCCTTGCAAAATAAAAACATTTGTATGTGCATATCCTTCACTTTTTGCAGTAGTTTTGATCAACCAATTGTACAATTGAAATTTCAAAAATGTCTAAATTTGAATATAATATTCCTTTCCTGCTGAACTCAGCACAAGCACAACACGTTGTTCACAATGTGTGCACTTTAGGTTACCTTTATTCATAAATGATTTGAAGGCCATATCCCTTCTCCTTGCATCTCCACTGCCTGAGGGTCGCCTCTACCTCCCCTTATATGCCTACATCAAACTGCTTCAAAGGCAATGGAAGGCATGTGTGACTTAAACTTTCAAGAGGCTATTAAACACAGAGAGTAAGTAAAAAAAGCTGGGCATTTCACATAAAATCTCTGAAACTGTAAACATCTGGTGTGGAGTGGAAGCTGGGTCCTTCTTAAGATATCTCATGGTCCAAGTCAAGTTACAGAGAACTTTTTTGCAGCATATAGTCCAGACACTTTACATATTATTATTATTATTATTATTATTATTATTATTATTATTATTATTATTATTATTATTAAGGAGCTCTGTAGAGCAATGCTTCATAGCTGACACTCAGCAGTTTCATAAACTCAATAAATAATAGCTAAATAACGCAAAAAATAAATACATGGCTGTATAAGCTATAATCATAACGATTCACACTGCACCAAGAAAGAGCCGTGCTAAAGCATAACTCCGCCTAATAGACAAAGTTCCCCTAGTACTCTCTTATCTTATCCTCCATTCTTAGTTTTTTCGTCCTCAGTTCAACCATACAGCCCTTTAATATTTTGATCATCCGTTATTAATATCTGCACACCTATAGTAACAGTTATTCCATGCTTTATGCTCAAAACTAATAAGGATCACACAAAGTGTACCTTACAAATCAGTAATACTAGTTATACTGGTTATACCCAGATAATATCTATTTATCCGTCCATCCGTCTCTATCTATCTATCTATCTATCTATCTATCTATCTATCTATCTATCTATCTATCTATCTATCTATCTATCTATCTATCTATCTATCTATCTATCATCCAAAAATCAGGCAGCACTCCAAGGTATAAGCAAGGTAGAAAAAGGTTCTTTATTGGTCCATATACACACGACGTTTCAGCTCAACACAGGAGCCTTTTTCAAAAGGCTCCTGTGTTGAGCTGAAACGTCATGTGTATATGGACCAATAAAGCACCTTTTTCTACCTTGCTTATACCTTGGAGTGCTGCCTGATTTTTGGATTCTACTACAGCAGGTCTGTTAGCCCTGACCTGGGCAGGTCGGCACCCACCTATGATTTACAAGGCTGTGCGGCTGACATTGTATTTGGACTTTATCTATCTATCTATCTATCTATCTATCTATCATCTATCTATCTATCTATCTATCTATCTATCTATCTATCTATCTATCTATCTATCTATCTATCTATCTATCTATCTATCTCATATCTATCTATCTATCTATCTATCTATCTATCTATCTATCTATCTATCTATCTATCTATCTATCTATCTATCTATCTATCTATCTATCTATCTATCTATCATCTATCCTATACAAACTCCTAAAACTAGGCTTAAACCAAGTAGGTTTAAGTGAGAGTGCATATTTTCTTACGTCGACTCAATAAGGGTATATTTACGCACAGCAGATTTGTTTTTCTGTCCGTCCCATACTTCTCAATGTGGCTTGAAGAATTCCATGCATATGCTGCAGAAACAACCCCATTCAGTTGTATGGAAGGAATTTTAGACATTTCTGCAACAAATCTGCTGTGCATGAACCTACCCTTTTTTCCCCCTTTATTTTTGCCTATGACATGCGACTAAACATCCAGGTGTAGCTGACACCAGTTCATTTCAGGATCTCAGGACGGACGCTGGGAGGAAACTGCTGTTATTAATGCTAATTTACTATGTTTTGGTGATCATGTCACATTAGTCATATTTCAAAGTATACATGTTCCAGCTGGGAGATCAGCAGGTGTTTAGCTTCCCTTTTTCTATAAAGACTCTATAAGATGTTTTTTTATATAAAAAAAACCTCTTTAAATTAGTTGGTGAAAGGTTCAACATTTGCAAAAACGACACAATGTAACAGATTCCTGAACTGGTTACACAACAGCAGCTTGATGCATGCTACAACATATTTGACCTTTTTTTTCCCCTCATAAAATCCACACCACCTATTTAATTTTGTCACAAATTTCACACTTTTTTTCCCTCAAAATAATGTTATGCTATTTTTTGCTTTCTTACAACTGTTGGGACTCTACATCTTTTTATATGTATTTGTTTTTATTTATTTAATAAACAAATAGAAGTTTTAAATGAAAATAATATTAATTATAGAACTACTGCGGCTAATCATAATCATCATTTTAGTAAATACGTGTTACAAAATATATATACAATTTTGTAGAATTGTGTAAAAATGTTTCCTTTATATTTATAGCAATTTATAGATTTTTTTTTTTCAATATTTTATGTAATAAGAGCATTTTACTACTAAATTCTGTCATCTGTGTGACATGGAATCTCAACTATGCCTTTTACATGCTTACATTTTGTTTTTTTCCTGTAACACCTATGCTGATCATTTCTGCTTTTTGTAAAAAAAATGTAAAAAATTTTTTGTCTTGTTTTAACAGTACTTTGATCATGAATTTATAGTCAACCATTCTTTTAATTCTTAAACTATCAAATAAAATATATTTTGTGAAAAATGTAATACAGTAGAGTTATACTTTATAGGCAGGAGGTAACGTGCTACTGTACATTAACAAGTGCCCGGAGGATGTCTTTCCCCCATTGGACTACTCATTTAATATTTTAATTGGTTAACTGTAGAAACAAACAATGCCTTCAATATATACTGGTTACTGCTATACATTTCACTGTTATACTTTTTTGGCCACTATAGAACAGGCCACAAATGTATGATATATAATTGAATTGACATAATCTAGTTAAGAGGTTTGCTTTTGTGAAAGTGACACCACTGAAAGTGAATGTAGGAATAGCAAACTGAATTGTTACATACTGATCCGTTCATGCTTGTAGATTGAGAGATGTCATAAACTTGCCTACTGTTGTCTGCTGGAAGGTCAACCAATAACAAAAGAAAAATAAACTGTCATGTGGAGAATCTCTTCTTGCCTCGTATTTTCATGTGTCTCACTTTTTGACCGTGAATCTCACATTTATTTCGCATACAAAGCACAATGTGCCCTCACACCACGACACATCTCACAGCTTCCCAGGACGTTGTCTCTTTTAGACTGTTCGACACTCACAGGGGTTAGGGTTAGTATATTCTGTATATGTTCATGTTGTGAATTTATATAAGACATTCCCTCACAACTGCTACAGTACAAGTGTCATCTGATCCCTGTAGATACAATCTGTATTCACTTAGGTAATATGTAGAACAGAACTGTTTTTTGACAGTCATTTTTGTGAAAAGCCTAATCTAGGCATATTTGGTTTAAATTTGGTATTTTTTTTCTAAATAAATCTATCTATCTATCTATCTATCTATCTATCTATCTATCTATCTATCTATCTATCTATCTATCTATCTATCTATCTATCTATCTATCTAATGTCTATCTATCTATCTATCTATCTATCTATCTATCTATCTATCTATCATCTATCTATCTATCTATCTATCTATCTATCTATCTATCTATCTATCTATCTATCTATCTATCTATCTAGCATCTATATTTCTATCTATCTATCTATCTATCTATCTATCTATCTATCTATCTATCTATCTATCTATCTATCTATCTATCTATCCCATGTCTATCTATCTATCTATCTATCTATCTATCTATCTATCTATCTATCTATCTATCTATCTATCTATCTATCTATCTATCTATCTATCTATCTATCTACCGTGTTTCCCCGAAAGTAAGACAGTGTCTTACTTTCTTTTTATCCCCAAAAGCCCCACTATGTCTTACTTTCGGGGTATGTCTTATATTGGAAAAAAATTGTCGAATTATTATTATTTTTTTTTTCACAAACTTTATTTAACTGATTGCCATATTTTTTTTTTAGTCCCACCAGGGGACTTCACTATGCGATGTGCCGATCGCATATATAATGCTTTGGTATACTTAGTATACCGAAGCATTATTGCCTGTCAGTGTAAAACTGACAGGCAACCTATTAGGTCATGCCTCCGGCATCGCCTAACAGGCAGATGCTGAAGGCAGACCTGGGGGTCTTTGTTAGACCCCCGGCTGTCATGGAAACCCGACGGCGACCCGCGATTTGTTTGCGGGGGCGCCGATCGGGTGACAGAGGGAGCTCCCCCCTCTGTCAAACACATTAAATGCCGCTGTCACTATTGACAGCGGCATTTAATGGGTTAAACTGCCGGAATCGGCGCGCGCTTCGATTCCAGCAGTTGCAGCAGGAGCCAGGCTGTGTATAACAGCCGTGCTCCTGCCGCTGATCGCGTGGGTACAGTCTCAGTACCCGCGCCATCACAGGACGGCGCGGTGACGTATGGAGAGGGGGGCGGCGCGGAAGTGGGCAGGAGGCGGCAATACCCCCGTGTTTCCCCGAAAGTAAGACATATGTCTTACTTTCGGGGTACGGCTTATATTAGCCGACCCCCCTGAAACCCCCGATATGTCTTACAATCGGGGGTGTCTTACTATCGGGGAAACACGGTAGCATCTATATTTCTATCTATCTATCTATCTATCTATCTATCTATCTATCTATCTATCTATCTATCTATCTATCTATCTATCTATCATCTATCTCTAGATGCAGACAACATACGATGCTTCTGAAGAGCCATATTATTTCATGCCACACTTTGAAATTTGATCTACTCTGTATAACTGATAATTTTTATATTTCCCGAATGAACAAATAATATATATATATATATTTTTTTTTAAACAGGGAACACCTGTATAATAATAATAATACTAATAATAGAACAAATATCAGGAGGTCAGTAATCCTATGTTATATGTGAAAAACTATAAGTAATGAACACAATTAATTAAATATACTACAACTTGCAATCCACATTGCTGCAGATATGTATACACATGTATATAAACTCTATAAGGGCTTATTTTGCTGTCTTGAAAGGAATCCAGTAGAAGGGATTTTCTTTATGGTCTATATTTCCAATAAATAAATGGCAATGAGTGTGGTTAAAAGGCAATAGTATAAGTGTCAATTGCCTCAGTCATGTTATTGGAAATGTCTTTGGGAATTTTATTACGCTGATGGATGGTTAAATGCGATATATAAATGCCTGCTATAAAAAAAAATCATTGGGACATCTGCTTCTCCATCAGCTCCTTTACCTCCATGAGATACCTTGGCTGCAACTATTTCAAGGCGTCAACGAGTGACAACATCAAAAAAGGACAGACATATCGGATGACACTGGAATGGACCTGGATGATAACGGCATCACATTATTTATAAGAGAAAGAAGAAAAAGAAACAACAATAGTCATTTTAAAATATAGAGAAGGAGATGAAGAAGAGAAATTATTATCTACACTATTGTATGGTCAATACCTATGACCAATCTTTAGACATATATAACAGATACAAACATCTTTACTTTTGTTACTCTTGAGAAAATCATCCATCTCCTAAGAATTGTGTAAGACTATAATTAAGAAACGTAGCCTGAAATCAAAGTCTTTATGTTCCAATTAAATCTTAATACATTGGCTGTGACCCTTAAGTTTTCCATTGCAAAACCCAACAAATCTACTAATGTTCTCATACAGTATTTCACATGATCAGTGCACAACGATGAAAACCGATCTATACAGGAAAGAAAAAATCCCCATAAATAGATTGAATTCCTCCGTGTAAATCAGCAAAAAGGAGAAACACTAATCCTCATAACAGGCTGTATGTCATAGCCAGGTTTTTACTGTCTATTGCCAGATTTTGTGAGTGAGTACAAGTAGAAGACTAGGCAGGATTCCTATAGAAATGAAGGTTGACTTGCCTTGACAGCTGATAAGGCTGTATAACCTGCCACTGTTTAGTAGTTCCATAGCTATAATGGATCACTTTCTTCTTTTTAACCCATTGCATTCAAAATGGCTGATGTATATGATTTTATTGTAATTTAAACTATATCAGTTAGAGGATAAATGTTGTTATTGCTCCAGTGTAATTTTATTTTAATAGGGACAGTAACAAATCGAAAGGTGGATATATGAGGATAACATTCTTCTCCAACAGTACTGATCACTAAGAGAATTTTGTGTTTCATTTACCATACCTATATATTATTTGCTTAGATTGATGCAGGGTTAAAGTTAGGGGGTGGCTGGCGCAGTTGCTGCGTGGCAGGAGGTGCGCCAAAAAGAAACTGTGCCCCTGGAGAGAAGAGCCTAGCTATGTCTTCTAAAGGGCCTGTTATTATGTGATTTTGTATTAAGCAACATTAAATATTTGGAAAATATATTGTCTAATCATCCATTTTTTTCTGTTTTTATAAAAAATGAAGTCTAAGAAATATAGATTTCATTTTATAGCTCTCTCGTGTAAATAAAATGTCATGCGTTAAAATGAGAGGAACTACCTCAGCCATTTCACAGACTCTTTCTCTTCCTTTCAACACAAGAGTGACAATGTCTGACATCTTATACACAGACCGCTATTCCCTGCGTTTCCTGGAACAAAAAAAAAAAACAGCCTGTAGCTCATTTGCTCCTCGATTTGCTAAAGGTCTCAACAGGAGCAGACAGGTCAAGTGTTAATTAATCAAACATGATTTTGACATTTGTCTCTTTAGATAGATGTGTCTAATAAAACCCCTTCCCCAAGGTGAACTCCAAAAAATATATCAACTTAATTGTAAATTATGCCAGTGGTAACATGAGCAGCTTAAAAATGACACATATAGAAATGTACCTGTAAATGTAGGGGAGGAATCGAGTTAATCCTCAAAGTTTAAGGAAGCAATTTAATACAATTAATTAAGTAAAGTTTGAGGCAATTTTTTATGACTTTTTTTTATATTATTTGTAGTTTGAGTGGTAATAGTAGCGTAAAGGTAAAATAGTATAATGATAATAATTATTGTTTATCATTATCATTACTATTAGTGGTAGTTCTGGTAGTACTATTAAAGCTAACGTTATTATTATAAAGTATTTATTAGTAGTAGTCATAGTATCTATAGTATTGTTAAGGATACAATTATTATGAATCATTATAATCTATGATTAGTAGTAATATTGGTCATAAAAGTATTAAGGTAAAATAATTATTAGTAGCACTATCTGTGTTAGATATAATAAAGGTACAATTGTTATTAGGGTTAGTATTAATAATTTCACATTTATAGTAATTATTATTATTATTATTACTATTATTAATAGCTGGAATTATTGGTAACAATAGTAGTAGAAGTAATAGAATTGGGATAAAAGTAGCTGTAGTATTAAAGGTACAATCATTATTTGTAGCAGTAGTGGTGTCAGCGATTATAACGTTTTTATTATAATATGGTTAAAAGTATTAATGGAAAATGTATAACTATCATCATTATTATTATTATTACTTGTTAATAACAAAAGTAGTAGCAGTTGTAGTAATAGAAAAGGGGTGGTCGTAGTGGTGTTAAAGGTACAATTATTATTAGTAGTTATAGTGGTGGTGGTAGAGGTATCAAATACAGCATTATAGTATGTAAAGTAGTATTTATGGCACACTTCTAATAATCATTAGTAGAAGTTATAGAGTTTGGGTGGTAGTGGTATTTAAAGGTGCAATCATAATTGAGAGCAGTAGTGGTGTTAAAGGTAGAAATATTATTAGGGTTAGTATGATTAATAATACAATTATTATCAATAAAATAGTTATTGTAAGTAAAAGTAGTAGTCACAGTGGTAGTAGTAGTATTAGTAGTAGTAATAGTAGTAGTAGTAGTAGTAGAAATGGTGATGGTAGCAGTATTAGTATAAGGTACAATAATTAGTTTTAATAGTTAAATTAAAAGTACATTATTAATATTATTATTATTATTATTATTATAGGTACAAATATTATTATGATTATCATTACTAGTAGTAGTATGTAGTTAAGTCACAACTCCTTACTATTATAGTTATTTTTTAGTGGTGACAGTAGTAGTATTAAAGCTACAGTCATATTTTGATTGCTTATTTTATATGTTTATGTCTATGCATATATGTATATGAAATAGTAAGTGAAAGCATTGCATTAAAACTTTTTATATTTTAATATTTTATAATGCCTTCTGCTCTTGTTTCATACTTTCCTTTATTGCATATAGAGCTAACATAATGTATGTTACAAATAGGTCTCTTTAACACCTGTCCTGGTTGGATCATGTGTAGAGTTGTGGGTAGTGACAATCCATGTCTATTTTAACTTGGAACACTTTGACTTGAATTCCACTTGCCTCCGATTTCTAACAGTTTATGATATGACTTCAGGGAATATACACACTTTATTACTTACTGAGTGTATATAATAGGATAGTAAAGCGATTACTATAACATATGAAGCCATGATGTAAGCCCAGTCAGATTATGTATTCTGTAACAGCGTTGTTAATACAACAAAATCCACGACTGTCATGCAATGCAGCCCCCCATGTGTCCAGAGGCTTAAAACCATGTTTATATTACAAAATCCCATATCCAAAAACTCGAAAGATGCTCTGTGCTACAAAACATGCAAGCTGAATAGTTTTCTGGGCAGATGACGGCTTTGAGCTTTGATATTGGTCTTGTCAACACAAGATAAATAATCTATGTTAAACAGACAACGTGAGAAGAAAACAGGGCTGCACGGATCTGCGCTGCGGTTGACGTGAGCTCTGTGATCTTTTGAGATTCTAGTAAGTTCCTACAAAGACTTCTGTAACAGATAAGTGAGCCTGAATAGAAAATACGCATTTCCTACTGGACTTTGGAAGGTGGTCACCTATCTAGTGACATCTACTATGATATAGTAAATATTAAATGCAACATATTGTACATGGTAAATCATGATGTTTCAAAATCAAGAAAAATATACAGCTTCTAAATGTCTGTAGTGTATATGTTATAGGTGGAGGAGATAGATATGATATCGTATTTTATTTTTCTTCTCGAGTTCAAGTTAAATAAAAAAAAATTAAAGTTGAAACTAATGGGGGATGCAGTTTGGATATTTTACTGCTTAATCTATGTCCTAAATTGGATAAGTAATAGAAATGAGTTGTATCTACAGATCACTTTCATTACTCATTGTACCAGAGATGTGACTTGCACGAGGAATACATAATGTACAGAATATAACTTTTATGGAATACTCAGTTTATAGAGGATGGCTAAAGGTAGGGCAATTTTAGGTAATACACAATTTATATGATATTGTAATGTGTTACAATATAGAGGCAACCTCTGTAACTGGGTATATTATAAGTATAACATATATATTCTATATTACTATGTTGTCTGGTCAACCATTCCCATGTGTCCTGTCCGGTCAATGGGCTGTTTAATGTAGACGATGCACTGTGCACCTTGCCTACAGCTAAGTGTGGTGAAAGTCTTACTGGTTGTACAACTCAATCAGCCTGGATAATGTAATGAAGGAAGTGCTTGTTCCTAGTTTCCGCACAGGAGACATGATTAGCCATGAAAAGTGATAATGTGGCCTAGGTCAGCCCGACCATGGCGTTGTCTAATTTACAACAGGAGTGCATGACGTCCCTTTCTGTTTAGCTGCAAGTTCATATGGCAAAGGTATAAGTGACATGTGCTCCTGCAAGACTGCAAGTGCTGCTAGGAAGGTCGTATATCACTAACACTAGGTGGGCTCGACACAGCTGGAGAGTGTAGATACTAACAATGGGATAGTACATGTTTTTTAACAGTAATTAGGTTAGTTTGTATGGAATCTGGATATATGAGAAAACCATGTGTTCGTCTGTTGTTCTTGGCACATGTATTTGATACTCTAAGGAAATCTTTAATACATATTGTATGATATCATTAAGCATTAACTGTTAAGGCAAACCATAGCAAATCCAAGGTTGTCATCATAAACATCCAAATAGACTAAATAATTCCACCTTGAAATAATGCGTTCTTTAGGAATGTGTATGTAATGCAGAGTTCATATAAAAAATGTGACATGCTTTCTGGTGTGCACGTACCTTCTTAAACAGCAGACAAGAGAGGCATCATGGGTGGGTTCAGTGGGATGTTGACATGGACCAAGCACCTTCCATTCTCCACACGGAGAAGGCGTAGCTGAGTCTTTCATGGGCAAGATAGTTACAACTGGCAATCTTGTGGTCCAGCTCATCACTCTGCAAGACCTGGTAGAGGAAATCAATATAGCGAGAAGCCAGCTTCAGGGTCTGTATTTTGCTTAGCTTATCGGATGGCAATGTAGGAATGATCTTTCTGAGCTCTGCAAAAGCATCATTTAGGGATTGTGTGCGCTGCCTCTCTCTCACATTGGCAATGATTCTCTGTGTGTGTACATCCTCAAACACTTCTAATTGGGGGCTCCTTTTGTTACGCTTGCATGGAGGTGATGGGGGTACCCTCCCCTCACCACCTTTGCCTACCAGCACTGTGCGTTTACGTATGTCCTTCCTCTGTTGGCGCTCAGCCTCTTCTTCGCTAGTAACCAGGCTGCCGTCAGGGGAGTCAGGGCATTCTCCTTCTTCTTTCATCATGTATGCACTGGTCCCTGCTGCCTCAGCTCTATTTGTGTTCCTCCCCCAGGAGCCAACAAGGGGATGCTGTCTTATTGTTGCCAGGACCTTTTACAGTGGTAGAAGCAACAGTCTGTATTCAATATGGAACGAAATGTGGAAGGCTAAGTGGCAGCGCCAGCACAATTGGTAGTCAGTTGTACCTCCCAGCTGCCTCACACAGAGTGTGTGCTCCTGAACTTAGCAGGCTTCCCGAATAATGCTCCAATCCTTCCCTCTTTTCTTTCACTCCTCATTTTTGGATGTTAAGGAGGGATTTCACAAGAAATTGGCCTTGTGCTTCTTCTGATTGGATCGCCCAAACTGAATAACTTGGTAGGAGGGATTCATGACTTCTCTCTTCTTCCTTGATTTCAAATAGCTCCTTTACCCCCCTTCCCTCTCTCCTTTCCTTCAGTCAAAACCAATCCATCATGGAAAGGTAGTATAAACTTTGCTGGACATTATGGGTTCCAGATTTTAGCCCTAAAGGCACAGATGCACAGTGAACGGAAGGCTGAAGCAGACTGCCCATCAAGACAAAAGTAACAAAGAGGCGGCATGAGACCCCTTAGGCGCCACTGACGGGGTACAAGGACCTTTACCAAAGAATCATTGCTACCCCTTAAATCTTTCAGTCACTTCATCATTTAATCACAGAAGTTACACCATGTTATCTGTGTATGCAGAATCTATAATTTTTCTATGAACAAATATTGCTGCAAGGCTCAGGACTACCCGATAGAATGACATTGTCCCAAGGTGACAGTGTGCGCTGTAGGAGTGCAGCATGGTATACATGACTAGTTATGAAAGTGTCTACCAGTGCAAATCCTAACCAGATGATGAAAAGATGACTCTTTGCTTCCCGGACAGATTCATAGCCGTAGACGCTGCTTGTGTCCCCAAATCCCCTGATCAGAACAAGCTGCCAGTAATGTTTGGAAATTGCATTGGACCAGTCAGATACATCTGACTGGAAAATAGACACACTGCGATGCAGCTGCCAATTGTAAAATATACAGATATATACAGAGGCTACAGAGCCATCTAAAAAAGATCAAGACGAATCTTCTTGTATAAACAGGATAAAAGGAATATTGTTATTCTTCCAAGAAAAACACACAATAGGCGTAGGGACAATGGAACACCATTGCATATATGACTAAATGTATAAATTTATATAAATATATATAAAAATATATCTCAAATGTTAGGCAGTAGAATGAGAAGTATGTAAACTTAAAGGCTATGTGCATTTTTACAACAAATTTTTAATTTACTGCTTCAATGCAATGGAGAGCCATAAGTCTGCACAGGCGCTGTATACACAAAACGGTAATTTGTATTTAATCAAGATTATTCGGAAAAATGTTTCCTCGTAGCAATAAAAAATTGTTGCAAATGTGCACATGGGACGGGTATACAACCTTTAAGTAATACCTTTTATTGGTTAACTGAGTAGATTAAAGATGTGAATTTTCCATACAGCTCAGGTCTCGTCTTCAGGCAATGTATGGCAACACAATCACTAGAGAAGAGACCTAAACTGACTTGAAAACATGCATCTTTAATCTACTTAGTTAACTAATAGAATGCATCAATGAACTCTGTTCTGCATAGATCTTAAAGTCTACTTCAGGCAAAAAACAATACCTACCGTCCCCTGCTATGTGACATGTGACGTATGATAATCTCTGCCCTTAGGTAAATTAAACCCCCCCTTAATGAAACAGTAAATATAAATCAAATAGTGTGTCAAACAATATGGCAGCCATTACAGATCCCCTAGGGGTGTCCCTTTTCTTAATTTGCTGAATGGCCAATCTGCCTAGTTGTATAGTTATACATCCTATTACTACTACATAGCAGGTTTGAAATTCAGAACTACAGAAACCTGGGTGACAATCCCATGTGGGAGCTGGCATGGTGGCCACAGTGGCTGCTGTCCAGCTTTTTTTAGAAACAGATATGACTAAGTGGCGGAATAGAAGACGATGATTATGGGGTGTATATTTGATTATTTGATTTTCATTTTTTTTCTTTTCTTTTGGGGTAAATGTAGATGAGATCAACATCATAAGTAATCTCGTAACACAAGATTTATAAATGAGGCAATGTAATATTATAATGTCCAGTCCTGAGCAGATGTTTACCTCTCACACTTGCTGTGCACTTGTCAACATCTGGATCAGAAACTCAATGCAATCTTTTTATCTGAAATGTATTCGGATTGTATAAACAATATGAATCTAAATGATTTACAACCCTCAATGCCATTTGTCATTAGATAAACATCTAGATGTTTCTTGAATGCTGTCATCGCATTTGCCATTACTACCTCTTGGGGTAGGGCATTCCATAGTTTAACTACTCAAACTGTAAAGAACCCTTTCCTATACAGATGTTTGAAAAGTCCCCTGGTCCTTTCAGTTCTTGGATTGAATAAATCACGTGTCAGTTCATTGTATTTATCACACATATATGATTCGCTAGTGAATGACATAACTAATGCACATACGCCACCCATCCTCCATAAATAACTGAATTCTGCCGGTAATTGGGTCGGTCACTTAGTTCTGAAAATATTTACATTTTATCTAATCAGATAATTCACATTCGATGCTTAGGTCAAAATTATTGTTCCATATGTTCATTGCCTCACAGGGATTTATTCCCAAAGGTCCCATCAGGTTGCAAAATCCAACAATAGGCAATTAATATTAATTTTAAGACATTTGTAATACATTTCTCTGATCATTGGATTTTGTTTTGATATCATTGTTTTTTTCAGCTGTGTGTGATTCAACCGTTGCGGTTGAATCACTATTTTGCTGTGATTTTCACAAAAGAAAGATCTCATGCATGGAACCTGTACGGAAAAACACAGAGTCCGTTCGGCTCCATACTTCTCAATGGGTACTCTGTGTGCCGCCAGATGGTACCTCCATGTGGCGCTGATATTCTCCCCTAGAACCAATGCTATACCACTTATTTCATTATTCATTTACACATTAGTGTGTGTGTGTGTGTGTGTGTGTATGTGTGTGTATTTATGTATGTGTGTACGTGCATATATGTATGTGTATATATATATATATATATATATATATGTATGTATATATATATATATATATATATATATATTTATTTATTTATTTGTTAACTGCCCGCTTATGGATAGAGGTAGGGTTTTTACACATCCTGGGACTGGTAGCCAATATGACATCAAATATACGTTGACTTGCTACTCTGATTGGGTCATCTATGTACTTTGGTGCCCCTGTCGATTATTATATGTAGGAGAAACCACATGTGAATTCAAAAGACGTTTGAATAATCATCGTTTTTCTATTAGAAAGAAGAAACTTGATTTGCCTGTGTCTAAACGTTTCGCCGAACAGGGTCATACTGAGGAAGATTTAAAATGTATGATCTTGGATCATGTTCCATTATCCTGTCAGGGTGGTGATAGACACATGATGCTCCATAAACGTGAACTTAAATGGATGTTCTTATTGAACACATTGAGGCCTAATGGTCTTAATGTAGAATTCAATGGTGCTAGGATTGCTCTTTAATTGCTCACTGCCTCTCGGCTGCTTTTGATCCTCCCTGTGTCCTCTACAGAATTAGATTGTGATACATTTATATGCATTTTCATGGTTGATAAATGTATACCCTATGTTTAATTATATTTGTGTTGTTTTTGAATATACTAAATTTTATTAATATGTCTGGTCTTTTAGATTGCAACCTTACATCAGGACCACTCTCCAATATGCCGTATAGATGTTCAGGAATTACTATATATACTTCATCCTCTTCTCTCATATGTCTTGGGATCGTTCTACAAGTGTGAATTTCAGTATATACATACTATCATGTTGTTTTCCTTAACTCATTTATGGTGAATGGTGTCAAGATATATATATTTTTCTATATAGTTATCTGTATTTACTTCTTGCGAATGGTTTCAGCACCGAGCTGCTGCGTAGCAGGCTCTGCAGGTCCGTTACACGTTATGTGGTTTTAGTGGGATGTACCATGTTCACGAAGGTAGATCATGGGATTCCCTCGAACCTGGATTGAGGATCGTATTGACCGCATAAGTGTGGACATAGTTCCTCGTATCCACGTGTGGACCATAATTGTGTTCTGCTGTTCCCTAAATATAATATATATTAGGTCATCTAGACATATACAATATTGTCATTTAGTTATATATCTCCGCCATTCACCATTTTTTGAATTTGTAGTTTGATGGGAAGATTTTCCCGATATATTCCCCTAGTAGAACGTTCCAACAGAACACAAGATCTGGTTATATTAACACATAAACTCAATTAGGTTCGTTTCTCTACTAACACCTTGTTGCTAGACCTCATGAGATGCTTACCGGGCTCTGTTTTGTCATGCGCAGTTGATGCCAGTGTGATTGCATGACGTTTCCGGCTTGCTCCGTTGCATAGCAATATTCATCTTCCGTTTTTTGCTGACGCATGCGTACTCGAGGTTCAGGAACGCCGAACACAGCACGATGATGATCTCTCCAGATACATCTTATCGATTAACTATATTGAATATTCAGAACATCATGGATCGTTGATTGGTGAGTGATCCTGTAGTTCCACCCCTTGACACAGCTGTATTTTTCATATTATATGTATGTATGTTTATACATTTATTATAATGCACTTGTCACTTTCACTTTTTGTATCAATTTTATCTTTTTTGATACCTTACTCTATTAGTGTAACATTGTTTTTGCACGTTATGAATTGTTTTAATTTATTATAATGGGGCTAATTATGCCAGTGGAACACTGGTTATATATATCACCATAAACCTTTGTATCACTAAGCTTGAGAAAAGTCCTATTGCAGGACTGAAACGTTGCATTGCTTGATGTTGACTGAATAAATCATACTTTTATAAATCTTCTATCGGAGTGCTACAAGATCTTCTTTTTAAAATTGTATTCAGTCCAAGGATCAGGACTACTTGCTGGGCACCCAGATATTAATTTTCTCGGTGTGAGTGCTGCTGCTCTTCTTTTTTTAAAATATAAATAAATATATAAATATATATATATATATATATATATATATACATACATATATATATATATGTATATATATATATACATACACATATGTGTGTATATATATATATCTATATATATATATATATATATATATATATATATATATATATATATATATATATATATAGCACCATCATATCCAAGGCACTTTAAAGTTAAAAAAAAGACAAGTAATCAAGAAAAAAACAAAAAACAATGAGACAAAAGGAGCTGTATTATATTATATGAGTTTAGAACTTGACACAGTGCTTTTCCATAGAGCTGCATTTTTGTATATTAAATTAATGAGAAATATCTAGCATATTCTGAGTAGGAGTATATAAGAAAAATGGAATAGCCAATATTGTGTAAAAATGAGGATAACGTGACATCAGAACAAATTATGTTCTCATTTCTAATAACTAAGGCTTTTTGTTTCTCTGTAGATTTTCACTACATTATTTGTGTGTTATGGTGTCAGATATACTCATCTCAGTTCCCATAATAGAAATAATGTAAGAGGTCATAGAGTTAAAATTATATGCAGTAAAAAGTTTCTATAATTGATTCCCCATAGGAGTCAGTCAGTGCAGAGGATCAGCTTGTACGTCAGCGTGTCCATGGACTCACGGACATACAAGGTCTAATTTGCATTTACTTCAGACCTGTTGACCGGTGCTGATATCAGTAACAGCCCGTCTTTGTTTAACCAGTTCATTGTAAGATTCACTGTAGTTTGTGGGTTTTTTTGTGTTCATTTTTTTACAAATTAAACTTTTCCCTAGAAAATATTTTTTTTTTTTACAGAGTCTACATGGACGGCCAACTGATAAATCTACAGAAGCAACAAAATATATGCAATTTTACCTCTCCGTGCATTGCTAATTCAATTACATGAGCTAGCTCAGCATTGGAAGAGTTAAGCAGGGACATATAGAATCAAACTGGGAAGGGGTTAATCCAACAAACTGCTCTGAACAGGGTTCAGCACCGCCATATGTGAACAATTAGCACCATAGTCTTACTAAATAAGATACAGATGTGTCATGACCAGCACATTATCTTTGATGTCCTGTGGTCTGCCATGTGCTTTAACCCCATCACTGCTAAAGGTATACATCCATTTAGTCTGTGCGCATACTGGATGAGAACCCATAGGAGGACACCCTAAATACTCCACATCATATCGATTCCCAGTAGTTTTTCTAGATTATAAGTTAAAGAGTCATTTCTGACATCTACTCTAAATAATTATTTAATAATTAGCGAAAATTCCTGGCATGTTGAAATATATATTGCTTTGATGAATGCTACGTTGGATGCCTCTGACCTCACCCCGGGATACAGTGAGAAGATTTCTTATAATTTGTCACTAGCTATTTTTCACATTCGTTTCATGAGGCACAGATGTGTCTTCACCTTCAGTCTAAACTTCCCAACAAGATTTACTAATACTGGCGGGTAATACTACCACTGAGCAGTATACCAGTATTTAATTACAATAAAGTATAGGCCATATTCCCGAATACAGCACAAGTTCTATAGAGTAATATGGACAACACTTCTGAACTATGTCAGGTCGTGATGCCTGGATTAGTGGAAAAGTTGTTTAAGCAAGTTGCATGGAGAGCGACTTAAAAGTGGCAGCCCCCCCCCCCCGTTTTTTATAACTACAAAAGTATCGTACGCGTTCGAAAAATTTGTAGCTCAATGCGATTTTGTCACTGTACTCATTAATGTAATTGTATTCAACGTCCTGCATCAGTTTTACGATTTCTCAGCTTCCTTATCTTAAATTTTTGTGGTCGGAATTAAAGTGAAGAATAATAATACTTAAAGTCATAATATTACTAAAATGATCATCCTAATAAATAAACTATAGGATCATCCTATCATTTTATAAAAATCAATAAGGGAAAAACGGAGAAACATTAAAGGGGCACGGGAAAAAATAATTACAATTTTACTAATATAACAAGGAATAAAACTACCCTAGTAAATCAATACTTTAGGTCATAGTTTTTCTTTATTGTTATGTTTTATTATGATTTTTTTAAATTTTAAATTGACCATAAACCTGATTTTCTTCTTTTCAATTTATACTTAATAACTAAAAATTAACAAAAAAATTCTAAACATAATATTCATTACTAAAGTTTGCTGTATTGTATTGTAGTTAATTGTTTAAATAATTAGGTTAACCCTGCTATCTATAAAAAAAAAAGTTCATGTCAAAATTAGAAATTAGCCTTTGGTCTGTCTGTTATATAACAATTCATACTGACAAGATTGTAATACATAACTTTTTCTTTTAAAGGTTCATAATGATGAAGAGCGATGAAAGACAAATTGTATCACACGAGAGCTTTAATTCGACAATATGTTATACCCATTTTGTAATTTTTTTCATTGTTTTACTGTTTAACTTATCTAATTGAATTATTACTAGGATTATTATAACTTATTATCACGTCATGCACATTACTAATGTTATTACTCCCTTTTCATCCAAAGAACACAGTATGTAATAAGAATGTAAAACAGAAACAGACTTCAATACTTTAGTTGTAGAACTGGATATTAAATCTGGAGATGCACTTAGATTCCAAATAAGAATTTGTCGTCCCAGTTATGTGATAATAAATATGGATGTTTCCCATGATATATTAATGATGTACGCCTTTATTGTCCCGTTTTTTTGGATATGTCTTACAGCAAGCAAGGCCAATTATCTATCTATCTAAATAGAAAAAAACAACATATATTTTTCAGAAAACACTGAGTAACTAAAAGTTAACAGGCAGGAGTTTTCAAAGCTGGAGTTTAAAAAAAATAAAAGTCCTAACAACCAAACAAAACCTCATTGACCACCAAAACTGTCACTATCACATAAAAAGTTAATAAAAAACAAAAACACTTCATTTCTATCTTTGAGATAAAGAAGAAGATCAACCTCCACGTTTGCTTCAGATCTAAAAAAAACTGTCCATCATTCCACTATGAAAAGACAACTCAACGTTATGAGTCTGAAATGATTTGTCGCTGTCAAGAAACCAATGCTGGGAAAAAGAAATAGACAAGAGAAGAAGAATATTTTCACCAGAACACCAAAACTGGACATCTGGAGATGTGGAGTTATGTGCTATGGAGTGATGAGACTAAATTTCAGGTTTAAGGAAGTAACAGAAGGCAGTTTGTATGCCACCAAAGCAATGCAGCAGACTCTTTGATCCATGTCTATAACCATCAGTCATCTTGGTAGAGGATCAGTTCATGTTTTGGGATGTATAACAACATCTGGAGTTCGTGATTAGTTTTTTATTAAAGGAATTATTAATGATGTAAAATTTGTTTTTTGTTTTTTAAATTATACAGCAAGATAAAAACCAAAAGCTCACATCTGGGAAGATAAAGATGTAATTATCAAATAAAGTAGCCCCTGGTGCTCTCAGGACAATGGATTGACTACACTAGAGCCCAGACCTTATCCTTTACACGTGCAGGAAAAACTGCTCATAGCGAGAAAGATGGACAATATGTAAAGTCGATCAGCGTTTGTTTACTTTCATTTTCACATAGCAACGATCGATAGGGTTTTTTTTTTTTTTTTTAACAATCGTTTGTATGATTGCTTGTTCAAACCCCCTCTAATACACTTTAAATTGTTGATGGCGGTACATCTCCTGTCTACACGAGGGATGTGTGTAAAATATGCTGGCATAAAAGATTCAATCAACGACAAACGTTTTCTCATTTGTTGTTTGATCGATAATCATGATTAAAAAGGCCTTTACTGAGTAGCACAAACTGCACCCACTTCCAATGCTAATCACACACAATAATTAAAGGTAGGCTGCGCCTTCTAATTTTGGTAGGATCGAACCACGATCTTATGTGCATGGGGCAGCCTAGCAGATATGGGTGGCAGAAGGATTGAAGTCCAACACGCTGAATCCCCCTTAGCCGTTACTGAAAGATGTAGGCTGTCAGTCATAGACGACTGCCATGGGTGAGGATTTGGGCACAGCTCCTCAGCAAGGCCATTACTGCATCGTACAAGTAGGTGACCGTATGGGCAGTACTTCCTAACTGTGCTATACATCTACGGCACTGTGCAGGAAGGGGTTAGTGGCCGTTTTGACTGGAAATAAAATAAACAAAAGGGTGGTCTCTGATAGTAATATTGTATATATCAGGGGCGGACATACCATTGGTGCAACCTGTGCATCTGCACTGGGGCCCAGTAGTTAAGGGGACCCTCTGTCACCTTAAAGGAGCTTCCTTCTGTCTATTAGATTGGATTGCATGTAAATGTCTGAGCTAATCCATTTTCTGGCTAACAATTACTGGGGAATTTTTAGAGAGGCATAAAAGGGTGTTCTATGATGAGATATTGGAGAGCAAGGGGCCCTGATACTGTTCTTGCACAGCGGCCCTCAGATGTCTGTGTCCGCCCCTGGTATAAATGTATATCATCCATGATCACATATGAGTCTCGTAACCCTCACTCTGTTCTCTAGCTCCAAGCAATTACTTTTAAAATTAAAATTTATCTTTTTATATGCAAAGATAAGTTCACAGGATATCATTAGGTCCCAATCATTCATATTCATTACATGTAGACGTGATACTAGAGTAACTGAACTTTCAGTTTGTGGTCCTGAACTTCAGACCATGAAGGCATCAATGATGTAAATGAGAGATTTAGAATCAGATAAAATAAATTGTTTTTTTTTTAAGGTTTCTTTCCATTTAAACTCATTACCCTTCCATGTAGCATGGAGTGACACTCATGTCAACTGTATGTTGATCAACACTTTATTAACACTGGAATTTCATACGCCAAGCCTAATAGTAAGAAAATTTGGAGTAAACTGCGACACAATTATAAAGAGGCGAAAGTCTCTTAATAAATTTGTTGCAATTTTCCTCTGGGCCATGCACAACAGTTGTGGCGCAACGACCGCCACCATGGGTCATCCATTCCCCCCACACCGCCAATAAAATTAAAAAAAACACATACCTCATCGGTCTTCTACCCTCATCATTCCAGCAAGGCTTATACAAGGTCCTGAGGCCAAGCAGCGGCTGTACCTTATATGCAACGCAGCACTTCAACGTCATCAGTGCTGCATCGTATACTGCGTGCTCGTGCGGCCTGGCGTCAGTACGTTGTATGAGCTGCGCTGGATTGATGAGGGGACCCAGAGGGAAGAAATGGAGCAGTGAGCATAATTCATATTTTTTCTTTTTCATTTTTTTTTAAATTTAACTATCCAATGGGGGGAGTAGAAAGTTTCGCAATTTAGCCTCTAAATCCCTGAAGATAAACTAGGTGGGATACTCTGAATGCTTAGGATAGGAGCTACTAGAGTATACATTGAATCTAACGTATTGTAATTGATTTGCATCCATCCACCTTGATTACATATTCTGTGCATGTTTTCAACACCAACTATGTTAAGGCATAGGATTGGGGTAGGTGAGTAGAATACAGGTAGATGATTCCTTTAAAGGTAGCTCAAGTGAATAGGATGAGCTGCAGTACCAGGCACAGCAGCCCATACAGACCACTGTGCCTGTGTATACAAGATTGTGGACGCAGCGCTTCTGCAGCTCCTTCATTGTGCTGATTGGCGGGGGTGCCGGAGGTCTGACCTTCATTGATCAAACATTTATGGCCTATCCTATGTCCCAGAGAACTTCTTTAACCCCTTGCAGCTGCAGCCAGTCTTGACCTTTCTGACAAAGACCAATTTTTCAAATCTGACATGTGTCACTTTATGTGTTAATAACGTTCAAATGCTTTTACTTATTCAAGTTATTCTGAGATTGTTTTTTGTTGTGACACCTTGTAATTTATGTTAGTGGTAAAATTTGGTTTATTTGTGAAAAACACCAAAATGTAGAGACAATTATACGAAAAATTAGCATGTTTCGTAATTGAAATTTATCTGCTTGTAAGACAGATAGTTATGCCACACAACATAGTTACTCATTAACATTTCCAATATGTCTACTTTATGTTGGCATAATTTTTTTTATCGCCCTTTTACTTTTCTAGGACATTAGAAGGCTTATAACTTTAGAAGCAATTTTTTACATTTCCAAGAACATTTCTAAAACCTATTTTTAGAGACCAATTTAGTTATAAAGTGATTTTGAGGGGTCTATATGCTAGAAACCCCTAATAAATCACCCTATTTTAAAGACTGGACACTAATCAAAACAAAGTAAAGGTGAAATTTGAAAATGTATTATTTTTATTTATTTTTTTTGCAGATATTCGATTTTTATCCTGTTTTTGTGTAACACAGCAAGTGCTAACAGAATAATGCAACTCAATACTTGTTACCCTGATTCTGACATTTTCAGAAATATCCCTTAGGCCTCATGCACACGACCGTAGTGTTTTTCAGGTCCGCAAATTCCAGGACCGTGCTCCGTGTTTGTGGCTCAAATCTCCTCCGTAGTTCATCCGTGTGTAATCCGCAAAATGCGCATAAAAAAAATATCTAGGTACAACATGATGTCACAAGCTTGTCCCAACCCCTTTAGAAGGTCACATGATTGCTCAGAAGCCATTTCCTTGTGCATTTTTGCTTGTCTTTGCATTGTGCGAGTCCTGTCAGATTCCTCTGCTGATATAGCTGTGGTTTTCTCCAGGCGATTTGGACAGCAACCAGCAATTCTGGACGAAGAACCGAAAAGGAGGAGGTATTGGGTTCACCCCTTTGTCTTCCAATAGCTTAGGAATGGTCATTTCAACATCCTCTACTCAGACCTGCGGCAGCACGCGGACAAGTTCCTCAGCTACTGCCGTATGTCCGTTCAAACTTTTGATCGTCTGCTGGCGGACCTTCGTCCTGGACTCATCTCCCAGGACACCACCATGAGACGTTGCATTTCTCCTGAGGAAAGCCTGATCGTCACTCTGAGGTAAGAAAAGTTAAGTCCCCTTTTACGCCATGTCACCACACTGCAAACAATATTAGTATACTCGTCCTTTGTGCATATTGCCGCCATGACAACCGTGGTGGAGATATTTTGCCTGTATGTGCATATTTTTATATTTTTTTTCACAGATTTCTTGCAACCGGCAACTCATTTGCATCGCTACATTTACATTTTCTGCTGGGGTGCTCGACCATTTCGCAGATTGTCAAGCTTACCTGTGAAGTCATCTGGCAGCAACTTTGAGCAGCGGTAATGCCTAAGCCCAAGCCTGAGGACTGGATTCGGATTCCCGATGGCTACTTCCAATCAGCACAGTTTCCCAACTGTGTTCTTGCGCTGGATGGTAAGCACATCCGCGTTAAAAAGCCTGCTCACTCAGGGTCACAATATTTTAATTACAAACAGTTTTTCTCGGTGGTGCTGTTGGCCTTGGCTGACTATCGGTTTGTAATTGTCGATATTGGGGCCTTTGGAACGGATGCTGGCATCTTCAGGGCTTTCAGAATGGGTGAACGGCTAGCGTCTAACCAGTTCGACCTTCCAGAACCTAGATGGCTTCCAGGATCTAGAGGATCTCCCGCACCCTTTGTCATTGTGGGTGATGAAGGCTACGGACTGTCCCCTCACCTGATGCGTCCAAAAATGTACAGTTATTGTTACTTTCAGTCAGCCATAGTAACTGATTTATCCTACGAATATCAAAAGATGGTCTATCCTCAGTATAGGCCACAAATATTGAATGTGTTTTTTTCCAACACACGAGACACCTACCAAACAGCTGTTTGTATGAGGGGGGACAGTGATCGTATGAGCGCAGTACCTACTTCCAAACAGCCGATTGGTGGGTGTCCCGTGTGTCATATGCCAACACAGTAGATGTTCGTGGCCTATATGGAGGAAAGTCCTTTTTTGTTTTAAGTGTTTTTCAAACCCATTTGGCATAAAAGTTTTTGGAATTCAAGATCTTGCATGTGCACACTCACACCATGCATACACCTCAGGCCCTATTCACATCACCTTAGGGGCTTCCATTGGAGGTATATGTCGTGAAAACCCCCTATGTATACCTAGGATAAAAGGTCCAAACGTATCCCACTGTATGGTATACAGTGGAATATGTTGCCGGGGGACATTCCCTGTCAAAACTACTGAACTCATTGTGCATTTATGGACCGTGACTTCAGGAGATCCCTATCGCTGGATTCTGCGAATATAGCATCAGCTGATGCTCTACTCGGGAACTACAGCACCTCCTCTTGCCGTCACTGTCCATATATGAGTGAGACAGTGACTTCAGGTATTTTCAGGGGATCGTAGTCCCAGATAGAACCATCTAATAGCGCTCTGGCCAGGGACTACAATACCGTGGAAGCTCCTGACTTCACTATCCCTATATGTGTAGGTTTTTTATGCGGGGACCCACAAGATGGAATAGCATAGTTTACTACGCTACTCCATCATTCAAATATAAGGTATACTGACGTATACCAGCCCAACGGAGGCCAAAAGGACACTGTTTTGGTCTCCGTCAGGATAATGGAGCCCTACGGATACGTTTATCTTGTACGTCGGCAGCTTTCCCGATGTAAAAGATAAACAAAGTGCTTTTAACGTGATGTTAATGGGGCCTCACGCGTATTCACAGCACACATAGAGCACTCAAGCAATCACATTACTCCTTTGAAAAAATACAAAACACATAATTAACTAGTTAACCTTCTTTAAATATTAAACACATAAAGTGTCATTAAACAAAACGAAAACATTATAATTGTACAAAATTATAAGTCATAAAAATGTGGAGGTGCTGGGTCGTGCTGGGGTCGTGGAACAGCCTCCCCCTGCTGCATATGCCGATAATGCTGTGAAGAAGGTCCTGGCATGCCATAGTCTGGACGATCCTGGCTAAATAATGACATTGAGGTATCGTATGGCGGATGCTGGCTGGGTTGAGAATATGTTGCAGGTGCTGGAGGGACACAGCGGAAGTTGCTACCATCACAGCCCCGACGATAATATTCAATGGCTTGGTAAAGCTCACGTGGGTCTGGGTGTGTGGCAAAAACCTCTACTACACCTATTAGTGCCGATTGCCGCATCTGCCTCTCCTTGGGCACTCTGTTGAGATTGTTGGCTAGAGAGCGACAGAATGTGCCCTCTTCAGTTTCTGTCTCTCTTTTTTCCAGGTGTTCAAGAACACGTAAATCGATTTCCTGCCTTGGCTCTCTACCTGTCGCACCTTGCTTGGCCATCCGGCAGCGTTTGGTTCGGGGGATAGTTGGGGCTTCCGGTTCTGTGGCATGTGCAGGATTGTCCACTTCTGCGTTTTCTACAGGGACAGGACTGGAAGTGGACCTAGCAATCCCCAAACTTAAAACGTTATCCTCTTCAATTAAAGTCACTTCAGACTCATCATCTGTGTCCAGATTATCCTTGGTTCTGTTGGAAAATTAAAGGAATTAAGGGAATTTTATTTGCATTTTAACTGGTTGCTGACACAGGACGAGAATGCTTGTCCTGAGAGGCGAGTACTTTGCGCATTAGAACGAGCATTCTCGTCCTGTGTGACAGCCGTCTCTGCGGGCGATCGAGAGCGGGGCAACGGCTGTTATACACAGCCACGGCCCCGCTCTGACAGTGGAGAGGAGAGAAACATCTTCTCTCCGCCGTTAACCCTTTGAACGCCGCGATGAAAGCTGATCGCGGCGTTCAAGGAGGGGGGACTGCACTTTGATCGCGTCACAGAAAATAACTGTAACGCTATCAAAGCCCATAACTCATATGGCCAGACAGCCCAGGGTCCATTGAAGGACCCCAGGGCTGTCTGAACATATTTCCTGTTGTTAGGGCATACTGAGGTATGCCCTAACAACTGCCAGTGTACGATCAGTAACAGGCTAATGTACTCGCATATAGATCTATGCCAGTACATTGCAGTTACAAAATCAAAATGATAAATCCCTTTATGGGATTAAAAAAATAAATTAAATGAATGTAAAAAAAAAATAATGATAAATAAATAAATAAAAAGTAAAAAAATACACAGAAACACAATTTTTTTTATAATAAATAAACTTTTTAAAATATAAGTCCCAAAACATGAAATAATATAGACATATTTGGTATCACCACGACCGTAACAACCTGTAAAACAAATGTATAACATTATTTATGATGATCGGTGTATGGTGTAAAAAAAAAAATATTAAAACTGCTGCAAAACTGCTTTTTTTCTGCAATTTCGCCAAAATAAAAATTTATAGAAATTAAACGATAATGTATTTGTACCAAAAAATGGTACCTACATAAAGTACAACTCGTCCCACAAAAAGCAAAGTCTCATACAACTACGTTGTACAAAAAATAAAAGAGTTATGAGCGTCGGGATGCAAAGTGGGAATTCTAAAAAAATTGCTCTATCCTCAAGGCCAAAATTGGCCGTGTCCTTAAGGGGTTAAGTGTCATGTCTACAGCAGCATACTTGCTAAATCACGCAGAGCGTATACACTTTAAAAACATATGCAGCTTATCCGCTGGACTGGCTATAGGGAATTATGTGCTTGAAGAGACCGTATAATTGGGCACACCAATACGTACTCTATTGACATACTCGCATGCATCACTACACGCCCTGACTACAACAATCAAAGTATATAAGCAATACTTACGGGTAGAGATGAGCGAACCGGGACAACCGAACCCGGTTTCGGTCCGAACTTCCGGAAAAGTTCGGTTCGCAGCGAATCCGAACTTCACCGGGTTCGGCCGAACCCGTTTTGACCGAACCCGGTCAAAAATATTATACAAATCGGCAGCCACTTATCTCTATCAATCACTGATAGAGAAAAGAGGCTGCTGATTAAAAATAAAATAAAAAGCATTTCATACGTACCTGGTCGTTGTCTTGCGGACGAGTCCCTCTTCTTCCTCCAGTCCGACCTTCTTTCCTGACGCGGCAGCCTGTGATTGGCTGCAGAGGCCTCTGCACCCTGTGATTGGCTGCAGACGCCTCTGCAGCCCGTGATTGGCTGCAGCGCTCACATGGGCTGCATCGTCATCAAGGAATGTCGGGCCGGATGTCGCGAGGGACGCGTCACCAAGGCAACGGCCAGGAGACCGGACTGGAGGAAGCAGGGAGTTCCCGGTAAGTATGAACGTCTTTTTTTTTTTTACAGGTACTCTATATTGTGATCGGTAGTCACTGTCCAGGGTGCTGAAACAGTTACTGCCGATCAGTTAACTCTTTCAACACCCTGGAGAGTGACTATTTACTGACGTCGCCTAGCAACGCTGCCGTAATGACGGGTGAAAACATGTAGCCACCCGTCATTACGGGGCCTCATGCAAACGACCGTAAAAACACCCGTTATTACGGGTCGTAATTACGACCCGAAATAGCGGGCCCATAGACTTCTGTTAGCCACGGGTACCTTCCCGTTTTCTCACGGGAAGGTGCCCGTGCCGTTAAAAAGATAGAACATGTTCTATTTTTTTATTTTACGGGCCGTGCTCGTAATTACGACTCGTAATTACGAGCACGGCCGGCCACGGGCAGCCGGCCGCTTTTGCGAGCCGTGCTGTCATTATAAGGGTATGTTCACACGACAGCGTCCGTTACAGCTGAAATTACGGGGATGTTTCCGCCTGAAAACATCCCCGTAATTTCAGCCGTTACGGCATGTGCAGGCGCTTGAACGCCGCGTCCATTACGGACGTAATAGGCGCTGCTATTCATTGGAGTCAATGAATAACGGCTCCAATTACGGCCAAAGAAGTGACAGGTCACTTCTTTGACGCGGGCGTCTATTTACGCGCCGTCATTTGACAGCGGCGCGTAAATAGTAAATATACGCCTCGTGTGAACAGACAAACGTCTGCCCATTGCTTTCAATGGGCAGATGTTTGTCAGCGCTATCGAGGCGCTATTTTCGGGCGTAATTCGGTGCAAAAACGCCCGAATTACGTCCGTAATTAGTGCGTGTGAACACATGTTTTCAGGCGGAAACATCCCCATAATTTCAGCCGTTACGGACGCTGTCGTGTGAACATACCCTAATTATAGCAGCACGGCCCGTAAAATAGAAAAATAGAACATGTTCTATTTTTTTAACGGCACGGGCACCTTCCCGTGAGAAAACGGGAAGGTACCCGTGGGTAACAGAAGTCTATGAGCCCGTTATTGCGGGTCGTAATTACGACCCACAATAACGGGTGTTTTTACGGTCGTGTGCATAATGGGAGCACAGCTTGGAAAAACGACCGGCTGCTTGTGGCCGGCCGTGCTCATCTCCTGAAATACTCTGTGCTGCCTTAAACTCTGGGGACAGGTCAGGATCCTGTTTCTTTTAAATGCTGCTAGGGAACCCGCTCGATCCACTATATAAGGCTGCGCTACAGTGCAGCATTTAAAAGAAACAGGATCCTGACCTGTCCACAGAGTTTAAGGCAGCACAGAGTATTTCAGGAGATGAGCGTGCAGATTCAGTGCTGCTGTGAACTCTGCTCTTACCATTACGTAGCTCTCAGTCTGTTACCTCTCCTCCACTACTGTCCTCAATAACACCTTCATGATTGGCAAGTCACCACGTAACGGTAAGAGCAGAGTTCACAGCAGCACAGAGTATTTCAGGAGTTGAATGTGCAAATCTTGTGCGCGGTGGTGACTTGCCAATCATGTGAAGGTGTTCTTGAGGACAGGAGTGGAGGAGAGGTAACAGACTGAGAGCTACGTAATGGTAAGAGCAGAGTTCACAGCAGCACAGAATATTTCAGGAGAGGAGCGTGAAGATTCTGTGCTGCTGTGAACTCTGCTCTTACCATTACGTAGCTCAGTCTGTTACCTCTCCTCCACTCCTGTCCTCAATAACACCTTCACAAGATTGGCAAGTCACCACCCCGCACAAGATCCGCACGCTCATCTCCTCAAATACTCTGTGCTGCTGTGAACTCTGCTCTTACCATTACGTGGTGACTTGCCAATCATGTGAAGGTGTTCTTGAGGACAGGAGTGGAGGAGAGGTAACAGACTGAGAGCTACGTAATGGTAAGAGCAGAGTTCACAGCAGCACTGAATCTGCACGCTCATCTCCTGAAATACTCTGTGCTGCCTTAAACTCTATGGACAGGTCAGGATCCTGTTTCTTTTAAATGCTGCACTATAGCGCAGCCTTATATAGTGGATCGAGCGGGTTCCCCAGCAGCATTTAAAAGAAACAGTGTGTGTGTTTGGGTATGTGTCTTTGTCTGTTTTTGTTTTTATATGTGTGTTTGTGTATATGTGTGTTTATGTGTGTTTGTGTATATATGGGTGTGTTTGTGTATATGTGTTTGTGTATATGTGTGTGTATATATGGGTGTATGTGTATATGTTTGTGTGTAGATGTTTGTGTGTGTTTTTGTATATGTGTGTGTTTGTGTGTGTTTGTGTATATATGGGTGTGTTTGTGTATATGTGTTTGTGTATATGTGTGTGTATATATGGGTGTATTTGTGTATATGTTTGTGTGTAGATGTTTGTGTGTTTTTGTATATGTGTGTGTTTGTGTATGGTTGTGTGTATGTGTGTGTGCGTGTATATATGTATGTAGGTGAGTAGAAGTATTGTTATTGTTCACATTGATAACTGTTTTTTTATGTTGTTGCAGATTTTGATGTACCCATTGGACTACGTCTTTGATTCGTTGGACTACTGCGTAGATCTACGTTTTTTCAAATTTTAATAAAATGGTTAACGAGGGTTTTGTTGGGGATTTCTTATTTCAATAAAAAAGAATTGTCTTTGTGTTTTTTTTTAAACTTTATTAGTGCCTAGATAATGGCAGTTGGCTGATTGACAGCGTCCATTATTAAGGCGGTACTTAGTGTTAGCCGGTGCAGAGGCTAACACTAACCACCCATTATTACCCCGGTACCCACCACCACCAGGGGTGCCGGGAAGAGCTTGGTACGATCCAGTACCCGACCATCTGTTGTGATGGTCGGGTACTGGGGTGGCCGTAGGCTGGTATTATGAGGCTGGGAAGGGCCAAAAACAGTGGACCTTCCCACCCTTGTAATGCTAGGCGGCTGCCCCCCCACTTTTATAACCAGCCAGATACAACACAGCAGCAGCAGCCTAGCATTACAAGGGTGGGAAGGTCCACTGTTTTTGGCCCTTCCCAGCCTCATGATACCAGCCTGCGGCCGCCCCAGAGCCCGACCATCACAACAGATGGTCGGGTACTGGATCGTACCTGGCTCTTCCCGGCACCCCTGGTGGTGGTGGGTACCGGGGTAATAATGGTGGTTAGTGTTAGCCTCTGCACCGGCTAACACTAAGCCTCGCCTTAGTAATGGATGTTGTCACTCAGACAGCGGCCATTACTAAAGTGGTAGTAATAAAATTTGAAAAGAAAAAGACAAAGATATAGATAAAATATTTTATTGAAATAAAGCACCCCCAACACAACCCTCATTAACCATTTTATTGTAGAAAAAAAAAACGGCATCGAAGTAGTCCTCGAAACCGACGTAGTCCAAACACCAAACCTGTAAAAAAAAAAAAATGAAATAAAACATGTCGTAGGCTTAGATTCAGTTTAATGTGTGATACTGACTGTTATACCATGTATAGAAGCCTGCCGCGAAGTTGACTTAGATACAGGGCGCCAGAAGACAGTATCATACATGGCCATACAGACATATATACAAAAACATACATGCAAACATACATACATACATACATACATACATACATATATACAAACATACATACATATATATATATATATATATATATACAAGCATGCACATATATACATGCAAACATACACACATATATACATACAAACTATCATACATACATGCATACACACACACACATGAAAACATACATACATACAAACATGCAAAGATACATACATACAAGCATGCACAAATATACATGCAAACATAATTACATACATGCACATATATATATAAACATACATGCAAAAATAAAAACATGCAAACATACATACATACATGACAACATACATACATACATACATACATGCAAACATACATACATACATGCAAATATATACATGCAAATATACATACAAACATGCACATATATACATACATGCCAACATACATGCAAACATACATGCACATATATACATACATACATGACAACATACATACATGACAACATACATACATACATGCAAATATACATTCATGCAAACGTACATAAATGCAAACATACATACATATGCAAATATATACATGCAAATATACATACGAACATGCACATATATACATACATGCAAACATACATGCACATATATACATACATACCTGACAACATACATACATGACAACATACATACATACATACATACATACATGCAAACATACATACATACATGCAAACATACATAAAATGCAAACATACATACATACAAACATACATTCATGCAAACATACATACATGCAAATATATACATGCAAATATACATGCACATATATACATACATGCCAACATACATACATACATGCAAACATACACACATGCAAACATACATACATGCAAATATACATACAAACATGCACATATATACATACATGCCTACATACATGCAAACATACATGCACATATATACATACATACATGACAACATACATACATACATACATACATACATACATACATGACAACAAACATACATGCAAACATACATTCATGCAAACATACAAACATGCAAACATACATTCATGCAAACATACATACATGCAAACATACATGCAAATATATACATGCAAATATACATACACACATGCACATATATACATACATACATACATGACAACATACATACATGCCCAAAAAAAATAATAATACGTTCATACTTACTTTCCTCCAGTCCGGCCTCCAGCGATGACGTTTCATCCATGTCACCGCTGCAGCCTGTGATTGGCTGCAGAGGCGGTCACGTGGGATGAAGCGTCATCCTGACGTAAGTGACCGCCACTACAGCCTGTGATTGGCTGCAGCGGCGAAAGGGATGAAACGTCATCGCTGGAGGCCGGACAGGAGGAAAGTAAGTACGAACGTATAATTTTTATTTTTTTATTACATTTATTTCCGCGCGCCGAGCATGTACAGTCAAGGTTGCTGAAAGAGTTAGTGCAGCCCATTAACTCTATCAGCACCCTGGACAGTAGCATGCTCGGCGCACGGAAGTGACAGGTTCGGTCAGAACTAGTTCGGTCCGAATCGTACTTTTTGGTGAAATTCGGCGAACTAGCCGAACCGAACTTTTGATAAGTTCGCTCATCTCTAGTTACGGGCCAACCTCCATGACATTTAGCAGGAACGACAGTTGTTTCGTGTAGAGGTATGGTTTTTTTTTCAGGCGTCCGTCTCCGCTCCACCCCATTTCGTTAAGCTCCCGCTTAAATTGGTCCCTGCACGTGTTCAAACGTGTTTTAACGTAGTCAACTGTGAAATTAAAAAAATATATAAAACTCACAGAGGTGTAACGTTCATCAAACTTCTGACATGTAATAGTGACATGTCAGAAGTTTTGATTGGTGGGGGGTCCGAACCATGAGACCCCCACCAATCGCTGAAACGAAGCGATCACACGAGCACTTCTGCCGCTTCGTTTCAGCGATTGGTGGGCGTCTCAGTGCTCCAACCCCCACCAATCAAAACTTCAGACATGTCACTAGGACATGTCAGAAGTACCCTTTAAAAAATAACAAACAGCATAAAGGAGTGAAACTTACCCATTCGTTTCTTTTGAGACTTTCATTCCTTCTCCCACTCTGCCAGATAAAGTTCCTTGCACACCTCCTGCCGGGCAAGATCTTTTCAATTCCTGTCAGTATAGTCTTCCTAGCGCTTATCCCAGAGACAGGGCTTGTGCTGGACCAGGATGATTAGCTTCTCCACACTTATAATAGAAGCCATGCTGCTCTCTGCTGCTTTACAACACTCTCTCCAGCCTTCACGACGACAGAGCTCAGTCCCGGTCGTCGCTTAGCAACACTTCCGCAAATCCGCAAACTGCGGTTGACACACGGAGGTGTATCCGCATTTTCCATGGGCCCATTGACTTCTATGGGCAAGTCCGCATCTAATTTGTGGGCCGCAATAAGACATGTCCTGAGTTTCTGTGTCACGGATTTGCGGTCATGCTAGGAACCGTGAAAACACGGGTCGTGTGCATTGGCCCATAGAAATGAATGGGTCCGCAATTCTCCCTTGGATTTTCAGTGGAATTGCAGCCGCAAAAGCACGTTCGTGTGCATGAGGCCTTATGTGGCCCTAGTGTGCTACTTGTTTGAAACACAGGCCTGTATGTAGATTTTGGGCCTCCATTTATTAGGATGTTTTCTAGGCACTATAGGTTTTCAGAGGCCTTGAGGTGCCAAACAGAAAGACCCCCAAAAGGACCCCATTTTGGCAACTACGCCCCCGCTATTAGAATTTGGACATGAAAATACAAATTGCATGTTTTCCATGTTTTTAGATGTAGTTTTAGCTCAACATTTTTTAATTTTTACAAGGAATAAAGGAGAAAAAGACACCCAAAATTTGTAAAGCAATTTCGCCCAAATATGGCAACACGTCACCTGTGGTCATAAACTTCTGCTGAGACATGGCAGGGCTCAGAAGTGAGGGCTTTCGGAGTGCAGATTTTTCTGGATTGGTTTCTTGGTGCCATCTTGCATTTGCAGAGCCCTTGGAGCACCAGCACAGTGGAAACTCTATTTTGGAAACTACACCTATTGAGGAATTCATCTAGCAAAACTGGCGTAGAAAAGTTAAAATATTTCTCTAGGTCATCATTATGAGGAAAAGAACACAACAAAAAACACGAGACGTCTGAAAGGTAAGTGCATGAAATTTCAAACGTTTTATTTACTTGCATTGTGGCAGGTCTCATAAAAAACAAAGCAAATTGAAAAAAAAGCACAACTATGAATGTAGTAGTTAATCAAATACCATAGCTATGGTTCAAATGCAAGTTTAATGAGGTGACATCATCACATCTTGACATCTAAACTTACGTGATGAAGTACCAGAATACAGGGTCTGTTAAGAAGAGATCATCCTCTAATGGTAGCCTTTATAGCGTAAACTGTAGTTAAAAACACAACACAACCTTTGGTGGCTTTTTATTAGGGTCTGTATAATTTCTCCGCAAACCTCAAACATTTGTATGCATTCCCTGAGAGACTCTTCTAATAGAGTGAACTTGTAGGCTCTTGTCCATGTACCTCCAGCATTTTTGTTTGGGAGATGACTCAATAGTTGTATTTGAACAGGGAAACATAAAACCCCTATTTGTTACACTCCACCAATAGCGGAGTCACGTTTCAGGATTTTTTTAAAATTAGAAATAAGTTTGTTGAGGGATTTATAAACCACTCTTTTTACTTGCATGTAATTACTTACATGAATAGGATGGCAAACTTGGTTATGTCATGAAGTGGCTGCTTCCATATTCTTCTACACCGCATTCCAAATTATTATGCAAATGTTATTTTTCGCTGATTTTCCTAAATAGTCGATGCAAATGACAGTCAGTATAATCTTCAAGCCATCAACCGTTGGAGTATAATGCAAATTTTATTGAACAAATCTCCTAATGATAACAGATTTTTTTTTAGAAGTAAAAAACTCAAAATGCACTGTTTCACATTATTATGCACAAAAGAGATCAAAACATTTTACAGGTTGTAAAGAGAATTAAAATGGTAATTTGTTGAATTTGCAGCATCAGGAGGTCATATTTACAGAAAAAACTTAGCAGGCCAAGTTACATGTTAACATAGGACCCCTTCTTTGATATCACCTTCACAATTCTTGCATCCATTGAATTTGTGAGTATTTGGACAGTTTCTGCTTGAATATCTTTGCAGGATGTCAGAATAGCCTCCCAGAGCTTCTGTTTTGATGTGAACTGCCTCCCACCCTCATAGATATTTTGCTTGAGGATGCTCCAAAGGTTCTCAATAGGGTTGAGGTCAGGGGAACATGGGGGCCACACCATGAGTTTCTCTCCTTTTATGCCCATAGCAGCCAATGACACAGAGGTATTATTTGCAGCATGAGATGCTGCATTGTCATGCATGAAGATAATTTTGCTACGGAAGGCACGGTTCTTCTTTTTGTACCACGGAAGAAAGTGGTCAGTCATAAACTCTACGTACTTTGCAGAGGTCATTTTCACACCGTCATTTTCTCCCCATGATTCCAGCCAAAAACATAACTCCGCCACCTCCTCGCTGACGTCGCAGCCTTGTTGGGACATGGTGGCCATTCACCAACAATCCACTACTCCATCCATCTGGACCATCGAGGGTTGTACGGCACTCATCAGTAAACAACACGGTTTGAAAATTAGTCTTCATGTATTTCTGAGCCCACTGCAACCGTTTCTGCTTGTGAGCATTGTTTAGGGGTGGCCGAATAATAGCTTTATGCACACTTGCAAACCTCTGGAGGATCCTACACCTTGAGGTTCGCGGGATTCCAGAGGCACCAGCGGCTTCAAATACCTGTTTGCTGCTTTGCAATGGCATTTTAGCAGCTGCTCTCCTAATCCTATTAATTTTTCTGGCAGAAACCTTCCTCATTATGCCTTTATCTGAACTAACCCGTCTGTGCTCTGAATCAGCCACAAATCTTTTCACAGTACGATGATCACGCTTAAGTTTTCTTGAAATATCCAATGTTTTCATACCTTGTCCAAGGTATTGCACTATTTCACGCTTTTCGGCAGCAGAGAGATCCTTTTTCTTTCCCATATTGTTTGAAACCTGTGGCCTGCTTAATAATGTGGAACGTCCTTCTTAAGTAGTTTTCCTTTGATTGGGCACACCTGGCAAACTAATTATCACAGGTGTCTGAGATTGACTACAATGATCCAAAGAGCCCTAAGACACAATACCATCCATGAGTTTAATTGAAAAACTAATAATTAAATGTTTATGACACTTAAATCCAACGTGCATAATAATTTGGAACACGGTGTATACTGAAAAACCGCCCCCTGCCTGGACAACCCCTTTAAGCATCAGGATAAAAATGTTAACATCCTAAACTAACAATATCCGAGCTTCCAAAGATAGACACAAAGACAAATATTTTTCACATAAAAGTTTTCTCTTTATGAATAAATACAATGAGACAATACTAAGTTACCCCCAAAGACAAGATAAAAGCATTAAATCACCCTGGGGTGATATCCCCTCATCAAACCACGCTAGTAAATAGTCAATGACTGTTTGGAGATATAATCAAATTTATAGGTAGTGCCATATCCTGAACTTGGCTCTACATCTAGAATGGAACCCTAGGACAGTTCACTATACAGAGTATCACATAAATAAAGTACTTGTTGTAGACATGGTTGAATGATGGGAAAAGTAACCCCACAGAGCACCACAACGCGTGTTTCGCAACTTCTCTTAGGTACTCTCTAGTTTTAAATATGGAAGCCTAGTGACGGTATCTAATGGCACATGTCACATCTGGGTCCTGGTCGGCACAGACCATCCAAATCATCAGCGTCAGACATATACATGACCAAACAGGAACTTCCGCCCATACTATGACAACTTCCGGTACTGGGTCAAGTCAAAATTTCAAGCCTATGAAGATCGGTCAAATGATTACAATACCACTAAAAGAAATTACTTTGACTCGCATTTCATAGCTTTCGTCAGGAGATTTAATCTATAACCTACTCTTTTATGATTCAATAATTTTTATTGAAGGTTTTCAAGAAAAGATAAACTGTACATCAAACAATGCAATTAGCATCCGGGGGCAATCCCCATAAATTGAATCATGGCAGACAAATATTGCCACATTGCAAAAAAGAAAGAGGAAATAAAAGGGAGTGAGAGAAAGAGGGAAAAGAGGGGGGAAAGGTAGGAGAATGAGGGTCAAATGTCTTGAACCTAAGAGATCGTCTCAAGGTAACTGAGCTATGGCTGCTAAACTTGAAGGAAGAGCTCCTCCTTATCTGAGACCATACAGTGTTAATGGCCATTGACCATAATCCAATTAGTCTTAACCAGATGAGGAGGAATTACAGGACTTTTCCAGGATGCAGCTATAGCAATTTTGGCAAAAAGGAAAGGAAAGAATACAAATTTATGAGAGGCCTTAGATAATCCAGGGACGGTCTCATTAAGTAATGCCTGTGACGGGGAAAGTTTCAAGTTAATCTGAGTTATAGAATATAACATATTAAAAATTCAGCGTACCTTCGGGCAACCCCACCATATATGCAGAGGGCCTCCCACACATCCACAGTGTCTGAAGCAAGAAGATGATGAAGAAGGGAACATCTCGGCCAGTCTAGAGGGAACTAAGTACCATCGTAAAAATACTTTATAATTGGCTTCGACCCGCGAAGCGTGAATGGTAATTTTTGCAGTACCTTCTGCATATCCTGCCATTCCCTAACAGTAAAGGATGTGTGTAAGTCCCTTTTCCCACATAGACATACGTTTGTCCGATGGAGAAACCAAAAATAAGTAAATATTAGACAAGAGCTGATGACCACTAGAATTATTCAAGCATAAATTCTCAAATACTGAAGTACTTTGCTGAACCGAAGTAGGTTTAAATGAGGACATAAAATGGTGAATCTGTTGAAAGTGAAAAATCTCAGAGTCCAGCATGTGATATATAGACTGATTAAAAGGACAGGGTTTTACGCCTAGTCTATCAAAGAAGTGTCCAATACGGTAAAGATTTGTATCCAGCCACCATTGAAATGCTGACAGTTGTATTCCAGGAGCAAAGGCAGGATTAGCAAATAGTCTGGCTGCAGGTGTGTGTATAGAACAGAGCCGGAACCCGTGACTCAACCCGTACCACAGCTCAGAGTAAGAAGGGAGGAGCGGGCATAACACAGGTGGTCTTTGTTTGAGTTTCAGTCATAGCAACTGATCTACAGGAACATCAGGAGTAGCTGCCTGTTCAATAGAAATCCAACGTGTTTGGTTATTTACACTGTGGAGTGAGACTAAGGGTGTCAGGCAAGCAGCATAGTAGTATTTAGTGAGGTTCAGTTAACCCAATCCCCCCGAAACTTTAGGAGCATAGAGAGTTCTTTGTGGGACTCTACATCGTTTAGGACCCCAAATAAAGGACAATATAAGCCTTTGAAGGTCTTTTACATAGGGAGTAGGGATATCTATTGGTAAAGTACGGAAGAAGTATAAGATTCTGGGAAGAACTGTCATTTTAATAGCTGCTATCCTACCGAACCAGGAAGGAGGCATAGAAGCCCAGTGTAACAGTTCTGTTTTCCGATTTTGTTTTAGAGGGAGGAAATTTGTGCGAAAAAGGGTGGAATAGCAAGGAGTGAGGTGAACCCCCAGATAGGATATTTTGTCTTCCCTCCATCTCAGCTCAAAGTTTTGTTGTACCAACTTGGCCATGGAATATGGAATGCTGATGTTCAAGGCCTCAGACTTGTCATGGTTGACTTTCAATCCTGAGATTTGGGAAAATTGGTCTAAGACGTGATAAAGTTTCGGCAGGGACGTAAGGGGGGGTGAAAATACCAATAAGAGGTCGTCCACATATAGTGCACACTTATGTGTCTGACCCCTAACCTCAACTCCCTGTATGTCTTTATTCATCCTGATCAGGTGGGACAAGGGCTCAATTGCCAATACAAAAATGATAGGGGAGAGAGGGCACCCCTGTCTCGTCCCCCTGGCTATGGATATATGGTCTGAAAAAAATCCCTTGATCATTACCTGGGCAGATGGAGTCGAGTATAGACTTTTCAATAGGGTAATAAATTTATCGCCAAACCCCCAACGCCTTAAAACAAAAAATAAGTAGTCCCAGGTCAGGGAATCGAAAGCTTTGTGCAGGTCAAGCAAAAGGCACAGTGCTCCAGTTTTCCGCAATACATCCCAATGTGAACGAATAAGGACTATAAGATCAATGATTCTTCTAGTCTGGTCAGCCGCTTGTCTGTTCGGTACGAAACTCACCTTATCAGGGTGAATGTATTGTTCTAGAAAGGCATTGAGTCTCGTGGCCAAGATTTTAGTGAGAATCTTCATGTCAACATTAATTAGAGATTATCATGCAGACGGGCATTCGTATAACGCTCGTTGCCGATAATTGCCCTGTGTAAACAGGGCAGCGATCAGCAGATGAATGAGCATCTTCTGATCGCATAGTTTTAAAAAAAGAGAAATATTATCGTTGTCGGCAGCGCGTCTCCCTGTGTAAACAGGGTGATGCGCTGCCAACATGATGATAATGTATGGGGACGAGCGATCAGAGTAACAACCACTCGTCCCCATCCATAGCTCCATGTGACAGGAGCAAACAAGCGCCGATCAACGATGTCTCGTTGATCGGCATTCGCTGCATCGGCCGATTGTCGACCAGTGTAAAAGGCCCTTTAGAGCGGAAATCTAGTGCATTATCTGCCCTTTGTTGTCTAATTAAAGCTAAATAAGCCGCTTCCTTATCTTTAAGAGTTTGCTCTTTAGTTATTTTTAGACGTGAGGCAATCTGAATAAGTTTCCCTCTAAGGGTAGCTTTGTAGGCCTCCCAGTTAATAGCTGGGGAAGTGCCAGTCGCGCAATTAATTTGGAAGTAGTGTTCAAGCTCAGTTACAATTTCTTGGGATATTTGGGGATTTGTCAGAAGGGACTCGTTCAAATGCCATGAACTAGACCGAGGTTTAAGCCAGAAGCAATCCAATGTAAACAGAACCAAGTTAGGATCTGACCACAAAATGGGGTGTATTTTGGCATAGAGTAAACTATTGAGATGGAAGGAAGAGATGGTCTATGCGAGAGTAAGATGAGTGGGCATGAGGATAAAAGGTGTTATCCCTGGTGGAGAGATTGGCGGATCTCCAAGCATCAACAAAATCATGGGAGTGTAAGAGTTTGGCTAATTGCAAGGGGGGGGGTCGAAGGGAAAAGGGAGTAGGGACCTGCGATCGTTTTGTCAAGGAGGTGATCCAATGCTACATTAGAATCCCATCTAAAAACACTTTACCAAGAAAATGAGGAAGTAAGTGTCTGAACATTGCATTGAAAAAACTTATTTGGCCTTCATTTGGTGCATAATAAGAAATAAATGTGACCTGAGTGTCCTGTAGTGTACCATTTATGAGCAAATACCTGCTCTCAGGATCTGCCACCGTGGTTTGATGTGTGAAGGGAAGGTTTCTCTTGAAAAAGATGCCCACTCCTCTCTTCTTTTCCGCAGCTACCACCAGATAATACAAAGGATAATGATTATGCAAACATTTAGGACAAGAGTTAGTGGAGAAATGCAGTTCTTGTAGAAACACAACATCACAATTCAAAGATTTATGTTTGGAATGCTTGACGCCCTTTAGTTGGCGAGTTGAGACCTTGAACATTGTGAGTGACAATGACCAAAATGTTCACAGAAAGCACAATTCCTAAGACACTCGACCATCATAAGAAGGAGACAGGAAAGGAGGGGAGAGGAGCAAAAGTAAAAAAGACCCCAAGGAAGGCATGCCATCACCCAACTGGAGGTTCAGCTCTCAATAGCTCAGCCCATATCTAGCTGAAGGACAACAGCATAAAATACCACAGTAGTAAAGGCCATGTTAATGTCAAATTAAACGTTAATAGTAAACAGTAAAGGGAACTAGTACGTGGAGAAAGTTCCAATCACAGGATCCTGTGAGAATTATATCAGGAATGCATCAAGGACTTGCAAATTCAGGTAGTAGAAGTCGAAGGTCGGGACGAAGATCTGGAGCTCCAGAGCGGTCGAAGACGGACTGTAGAAGAGGAGAAAGCAGGCGGTGGTGTTTTCTTAGGCGAAGGTGTACCATCCTTTGAAATAAGTCCCAAAAGTTCCATAATGGCCTCTCCTTTCTGGAGAGAAGTAAAACTGTGTGGCCGACTGCGATAGGAAAATGTGAGATGAAAAGGGAATGCCCATCTATATGTAATCTCCTGGTGTATCAGGACTTGGAGGAGAGGTTTTAATGAATGACGCCTCTGGATCGTGCGAGGAGCCAGATGAGGGAAGATCTGTTTGTCGCAGTTACGCAGTCGTAGCTGTTCAGAGGTCCTGGAAGCTTTCATAACCTCTTCATTTACAGAGTAAAAATGAGGCTTCACCAACACATCTATGGGCAGACCATCCGTGCGGGGAGCTGTAAGTGCCCTATGCACTCTGTCAATATCAAAGTAGCGGTCAGGTAAATCAGGGATGAGATGTTGAAAAGATCGTGTACTGCATTTTCTAAATCCAGGATGTTTTCTGACAGACCCCATATACGGAAATTTTCTCGTCTGGATCTATATTCCATATCTTCAAGCTTACAGTGGGCTTCTTCAAGCTGCTGGTAAATATCGTCAATGCAATCAGAGTGCTGGTTAACAGTCGTCACTGTGTCATCAATTTTAGTCTCCATTCCATTCTAGACCCCAGAGCATGAAGAAGCTGCTTTAACCTCTTCCCGCGCTGCGCCGCAATAGTACGTCCTGCAGAGGGGTTAGTTCCCGCATCAGGACGTACTATTGCGGAGTAGTTCCCGGCACACACTGTCCTATCGGACAGTGTCCGGGAACCGGGAGGTCAGCTGTCCCTGACAGCTGACACTCCAGCCTTGCCGGTCAGCGGACCATCGCCGCTGATTTCGGCAATTAACCCCATAAATGCGGCGACGGATTGCCATCGCCGCATTTAAGTGGTTTGAAGCACATCGGCAGCCCCCACGAAGTGATCGTGGGGGCTACCGATGCTTGTCGTGGCAATCGGAGGTCAGATAATGACCTCCGGGTTGCCATATACGGAAGCCTCGGAGGAGCAGCCTCCGGCCGCTCCTCCGAGACTTCCTGTCAGTGTGACTGTCACGTCACAATGACAGTTGGAGTACATTACACTACGTGTGTAGTGTAATGTACTCTAGCAGCGATCAAAGCTGCAAGTCTAAGTGTCCCCTAGTGGGACAAGTGAAAAAAGTAAAAAAAAGAATAAAAATGTTTTTAAAAACAGTGTAAAAATAAAAGTTATAAGTTATATAAACAAACACTTCATTTTTTTCCTATAATAAGTCTTTCATTATAGGAAAAAAATGAACGCGTTTAAAAAAAGTACACATATCTGGTATCACCGCGTTCGTAACGACCCCAACTATAAAACTAGAATGTTATTTTTCCCGCACGGTGAACACCGTGAAAAAAATCAATAAAAAACGACACCAGAATCGCTATTTTTTGGTCACCACCGCTCCCAAAATAGAGAATAAAAAGTGATCAAAAAGTCGCATGTACCCGAAAATAATACCGATAAAAACTACAACCCGTCCCGCAAAAAACAAGCCCTTACACCGCTTTTTTGACTGAAAAATAAAAAAGTTACGGCTCTCAGAATATAGCGACACAGAAAATAAATTATTTTATAAAAAAGTGATTTTATTGCGCAAACGCTGCAAAACATAAAAAAAACCTATATACATCTGGTATCGCCGTAATTGTACCGACCCGCAGAATAAAATATAATGGACATTTATAGTGCACGGTGAACGCCGCAAAAAATAAACTAAAAAGCATTGTCAGAATTGCTTGTTTTTGGTCACCCGGCTTGCAAAAAAATGTAATAAAAAGTGATCAAAAAAATCGCATGTACCCCAAAATGGTACCAATGAAAAGTACAGATTGTGCCGCAACAAATAAGCCCTCACGCAGCTCCGGTGGTGAAAAAATAAAGAAGTTCTGGCTCCCAGGAATATGGCGATGCAAAATGTGCAGAGCGTTCTAAAAGCGGGTAACATCCGACACCATTTTCAGTGCGACACCGGCCACACATCTATGAATTATTATTTATTTACCGCATTTTTATACCCTCTTATTATGCCCTGATGTTCTCCGCACAGATTACACATGCCCCCACATTATAAACTGAAATACCAGCGAAACCCAAAACAGAAAAACTACCAAGCAAAATCTGCGCTCCAAAGGCAAAATGGCGCTCCCTCCCTTCTGAGCCTTGCAGCGTCCCCAAACAGCAGTTTGCGCCCACATATATGGCATCACCATACCCGGGAGAACCCGCTTAACGTTTTATGAGGTATTTGTCTTCAGTGGCACAAACTGGGCACAACATATTATGCACTAAAATGGCACATCAGTGCAAAATTGTAATATTCACACCATCCGCTGTGCATTAACCCCTTTGAGCACTATGACTTAATAGCACGTCATGGTGCGGGGGTGATGTATGGAGCGGGCTCACGTGCTGAGCCCGCTCCATACGCTGCGGGCGTCGGCTGTGTATTAGAGCTGACACCCAAGACTAAGGGACAGGAACAGCGATCGTGCGGTTACAGAAGCCTGTAAAAATAACAATATACTGCAATACATTAGTATCGCAACATATTGTACCCGCGATCCAATGATCGCTGGTACAAGTCCCCTAAGGGGACTAATAAAATGTGTAGAAGAATTCAAGTTATTAGTAGTGAGAAAGAAAAAAGAGTTACAAAAAAAGCCTTTTCCCATTTTTCTTCAAAAGTAATGTAAAAAAATAAACAGAATTGTTATCGCTACATCCGTAAAAGGCCGAACTATTACAATATGCCATTATTTAACTCACACGGTGAACACCGTAAAAAACGTTGTAGTTTTAGTTTTTACCGCACGGCGAATGCTGTAAAAACTAAAACCCCAAAAAATGGAATCAGATTTTTTTCCTATATTACTATATTTTCCTATTTTTTTTCAGTTTCCCAGTACTTTTTATTTCACTTTAAATGGTATCACTAGAAACTAAAATTCCTCCCGCAAGAAATAAGCCCTCACACCGCTCTACTGACGGAAAAAGAAAAAGTTATGGCTCTTGGAAGGCGGGTAGTGAAAAACGAAAATAAGAAAGCAAAAAATGGATCAGTCCTGAAAGGGTTAATTCATTTCTAATGAAAAAAATATTTCCGTACTCGGGAGAAATTGCTTTATAAAAATTGGTTGTTTATTTCTCCTTCATCCCTTGTGAAAATGAGAAAATGCAACATTTTAGTGGAAAAAAATTGTGATATTAATTTTCTCCGCCTAATTCTAATAAATTCTGCAAAAGACCCGTGGAGTCTATATTCTCACTATACCCCAAGAAAAATTCCTTGAGGGGTGTTTCCAAAATGGGGTAACTTGGGGGGCTTCCACTGTTTTGGTCTCTCCACTCTCCAGGGCGTTGCAAAGGCGGCATGGCACCGAAAAACAATCCATCAAAATCCGTGCTCCAAAATCCAAATGGCGCTACTTCCCTTCTGAGCGCTGCCATGGGTCCAATCAGCAGTTTATTACCACATGTGGGGTATTGCCGTAATCAGGAGAAAATGCTTTACAAATGTTGTGGTTCTTTTTTTCCTTTATTCCTTGTAAAAATTTAAAATTTCTATGCTTTTTCAGAAAAAAAGTTGATTTTCATTTTCACTGCCTAATTCCACTAAATTCTGCAAAAAACCTGTGTGGTCAAAATGCTAACTATACCCCTAGATAAATTCCTTGAGAGGTGTCGTTTCCAAAATGGGGTCACTTTTGGGGGGTTTCCACTGTTTTGGTCTCTCCAGGGCGTTGCAAACGCGACATGGCACCGAAAACCAATCCAGCAAAATCCGTGCTCCAAAATCCAAATGGCACTCCTTCCCTTCTGAGCCCTGCTGTGGGTCCAATCAGCAGTTTATTACCACATATGGGATATTGCTGTAATCAGGAGACATTGCTTTACAAATGTTGGGGTGATTTTCTTCATTATTCCTCGTAAATATTAAAAATTTCTGTGTTTTTTCAGAAGAAAAGTAGATTTTAATTTTTACAGACTAATTCCAATATATTTAGTGGAAAAACCTGTGTGGTCAAAATGCTAACTATACCCCTAGAAAAATTCCTTGATAGGTGTAGTTTCCAAAATGGGGTCACTTTTGGAGCGTTTCCCCTGTTATGGCCCCTCCAGGGTGTTGCAAACGCGACATGGAACCGAAAACCAATCCACCAAAATCCGTGCTCCAAAATCCAAATGGCGCTCCTTCCCTTCTAAGCCTTGCTGTGGGTCCAATCAGCAGTTTATTACCACATATGGGATATTACCGTAATCGGGAGACATTGCTTTACATATGTTGGGGTGAATTTTCTTTATTATTTCTTGTAAATATTAAAAATTTCTATGTTTTTTCAGAAAAAAGTAGATTTTCATTTTTACAGACTAATTCTAATAAATTTAGCGAAAAACCTGTGCGGTCAAAATGCTAACTATACACCTAGATAAATTCCTTGAGGGGTGTAGTTTCCAAAATGGGGTAACTTTTGGGGTGTTTCCACTGTTTGGCACCACAAGACCTCTTCAAACCTGACAAGGTGCCTAAAATATATTCTAAAAAAAAGGAGGCCCAAAATCCACTAGGTGCTCCTTTGCTTCTGAGGCCGGTGCTTCAGTCCATTATCACACTAGGGCCACATGTGGGATATTTCTAAAAACTGCAGAATCTGGGCAATAAATATTGAGTTGCATTTCTCTGGTAAAACCTTCTGTGTTTCAAAAAAAAAATGTATTAGAAATTAATTTCTGCAAAAAAAATAACATTTGTACATTTCACCTCTACTTTGCTTTAATTCCTGTGAAACGCCTAAAGGGTTAAAACACTTTGTGAATGCTGATTCGAATACCTTGAGGGGTGCAGTTTTCAAAATGGGGTAACTTCTGGGGATTTTCTAATATATAAGGCCCTCAAATAGCCTTTTGAAATTTTCTTTAAAATATGAGAAATTGCTGCTAAAGTTCTAAGCCTTGTAACGTCCTAGAAAAATAAAAGGACGTTCAAAAAACCATGCAAACATAAAGTAGACATATGGGAAATGTTAACTAGTAACTATTTTGTGTGGTATTACTATCTGTTTTACAAGCAGATACGTTTAAATTTAGAAAAATGCTAATTTTTGCTAATTTTTTCTAAATTGCGGTGTTTTTCAGAAATAAATACCAAAATTATCGACAACATTTTTTCACTAACATAAAGTACAACATGTCACGAGAAAACAATCTCAGAATCGCTTGGATAGGTAAAAGCATTCCAACGTTATTACCACATAAAGTAACACATGTCAGATTTTAAAAAATCGGCTGGGTCCTGAAGGCCAAAACAGGCTGGGTCCTGAAGGGGTTAAGTTCAGATATGATCTTTGCACACGTTTTTTCAAGTTCTTGCTGTAAGAGTTGTGAAAAGCGTGCAATAAGAACTTTGTCACCAAAATATGCTCCAGTGTGAGCTTGTAGCTGCGAGGAGGATAATTGAGAAGACCCCTCCTGCCCAGCCGGGCTAATTGAAAACCCCCGTATCGCAGGTTCTGCGGAGGAAGCATTGGAGTCATCTTCACCAAACAAATCTGAGGCAGGGCTTGGGCTCTGAAAACATGGGGTACCTCCATCCACGCTGTGTATCGGGTCCGGTGAGGGTGCCTGCAACTGTGGTGAGTGAGGCTGGTCCGTCGCCATAATGGCCTGCTCCGCGTGTGCCATCTGCGGCTCAGCAGCCATCGATCTGGTCACGATCCCAGACTTTTTGGTGTTCCCTTTCGCCATCAAAAGATCCCTGAGGGAAAGCAGGAGGAATTCCAGTGGAATGTGAGCGAGGTGAGCGGCTGGAAATAGCTGAAGATAGCTGGATACTCCCGATGAGGTGCGGAGCTCTAGGGAACCACGTCCACCATTAGCCCCGCGTGCATGCGCCTCCTATAACCTACTATTTTAGCCAACATAAAGGTTATCACACTACCACTATACTTTGGAATGAATAACATGGCACAACATACTACTACTGTTCAAATGATTAAGTAATGACTTTAACCCCTTAGTGACAACCAATACGCCTTTTCACAACGGTCACTAAGGGGCCTTATGCTAGGCCACCGCTTTTTCACAGCGGCCAACTCTAAGCCCTGCACAGGTGTCCCGTGCAGGCTGAAGCCGGGGGCCCGGCTGTCTAATGACAGCCGCGCTCATGCTCCAATGACCGTGATTGAAGTTTACTTAGATCGCGGCCGTTTAACCCATTAAATGCCGTGGTCAATAGCGACCGCAGCATTTAACTTGTTTAAAGAGGGAGGGAGCTCCCTCTGTCACCCATAGGTGACCCGCAAATGCAATCTCGGGCCTCCGATGGAGTGTCATGGCAGCCGGAGGCCTAATAAAAGCCCCCCAGGTCTGCCCTGGGCATATGCCTATTGGGACGATTGCATGCCAGTTACACACTGACAGGCAATTATGCTTTGGTATACGAAGTATACCAAAGCATTATAGCAGCGAACTGAAGATCGCATAGTAAAGTCCCCTAGTGAGTGGGACTAAAAAAAATAAGTAATAAATGTGAAATAAAAATGATTAATAAAAATTACAGTAAAATAATAAATAAAACCATTTTTTCCGTAAAAAGTGGTTTTATTTAGTAAAAGTGTAAAAAATAAATAAAAGTACACATATATGGTATCGCCGCGACTGTATTGACGATTAATAAAGTTAGTATGTAATTTAAACCGCAAGGTGAACACCGTAAAAAAAAAACGCAATAAACAATGGCAAAATTGCTATTTTTTTCCATTGCCCCCCAAAAATGTCATAATAAAAGTTAATCAATAAGTCCCATGTATCCCAAAACAGTACCAATCAAAACTTTGTCTCGTCCTGCAAAAAACAAGCCCAAAAAATCCCTACATTGACATAAAAAGAAAAAAAATTACGGCTCTTGGAAAGCAACGATGCAAAAACAAATAATTTTAGTTCAAAAGTGTTTGTATTGTGCAATAGTCGTAAAACATAAAAAACCTCTACATATGTGGTATCGTCGTAATCGTACCGACCCATAGAATAAAGGTAATGTGTTATTTACACCGCACAGTGAACTGCGTCAATTTAGAACGCATAGAACAATGGTAACATTTTAGGTTTTTTTTCCCCCAAAATAAAAGTTCATAAAAGTTCATAAAAAATTATATGTAACCCAAAATGGTGCCATTAAAAAGTACAACTAATCCCACAAAATACAAGTCCTCATACAGCTATGTCGACGGAAAAATAAAAAAATGATAGCTCTTTGAATGTGACTATAGAAAAACTAAACAAATAGCTTGGTCATTAGGGCCTAAAATAGGCTGATCACTAAGGGTATGTTCACACGGCCAAATTTCAGACGTATACGAGGCGTATTTTGCCTGGTTTTACGTCTGGAAATACGTCTCAAATACGTCGTCAAACATCTGCCCATTACTTTCTATGGGTATAACGCTGTATTGTCCACACGACGCGTAATTTTACGCGTCGTACGGCAATTACGACGCGTAAAATTACGCCTCGTAAAAAGAAGTGCAGGACACTTCTTTGGACGTTTTTGGAGCTGTTTTCTCATAGACTCCAATGAAAACAGCTCCAAATACGGACATAAAAAACGCCGCGAAAACGGCGTGAAAACGGCACGAAAAATGCGAGTTGGTCAAAAAACGTCTGAAAAGCAGGGTCTGTTTTCCCTTGAAAACAGCTCTGGATTTTCAGACGTTTTTGTTGACTACGTGTGCACATACACTTAGGGATTAATTTAAGGTTGTATGTGGGACTGGGAGGTCTTTTTAACCCCTTAAGGACGCAGGCTTGTTTTGGCCTTAAGGCTCAGAGGCCATTTTTCAAATCTGACATATATCCCTTTATGTGGTAATAACATCGGAATGCTTAAACCTATCCAAGCGATTCTGAGACTGTTTTCTCGTGACACATTGGGCTTCATGTTCGTGGTAAAATTTGACGGTTATACCACCCAAAATAGTTACTAGTTAATAGTCACTAGTTCACATTTCCCATATGTCTACTTTAGATTAGCATCGTTTTTTGAACATTCTTTTATTTTTCTTGGACGCTACAAGGCTTAGAACATAAACAGCAATTTCTCATATTTTTAAGAACATTTCAAAAGCCTTTTTTTTTAAGGTACCTGTTCAGTTCTGAAGTGGCTTTGAGGAGCCTATGTATTAGAAACCCTGATAAAACACCCCATTTTAAAAACTAGACCCCTGAAAGTATTCAAAACAGCATTTAGAAAGTTTTTAACCCTTCAGGCATTTCACAGGAATTAAAGCAAAGTGGAGGTGAAATTTGCAAATTTCATTTTTCTTGCTGAATTTCAATTTTGTTCAATTTTTTTTCTGTAACACAGAAGGTTTTACCAGAGAAACACTACTAAATATGTATTGTCCAGATTCTGCAGTTTTTAGAAATGTCCCACATGTGGCTCTACTGCGCTCGTGGACTAAAACACAAGCCCTAGAAGCAAAGAAGCACCTAGTGCATTTTGAGGCCTCTTTTTTTATTAGAATATATTTTAGGCAGCATGCCAGGTTTGAAGAGGTGTTGAGGTGCCAAAACAGTAGGAATCCCCCAATAGTGACCCCATTTTGGAAACTGCACCCCTCAAGGAATTCATTTATGGTTGTTGTTACCATTTTGACCACACAGTTTTTTCACAGCACCTATTTGAATTGGGCTGTGAAATTAAAAAAATGAAATTTTTTCCAATAAGATGTCACTTGTGATCAAAATATCTTATTTTCTCAGGGAACAAAATACCCCATTTTGTTTCCCAATTTGTCCTGAGTGCAGCAATACCCCATTTGTGGTGATAAACTGCCATTTGGGCCCATGGGAGGGCTCAGAAGGAAAAGAGCGCCATGTGTTTGTTGGAGTCCAGATTTTGCTGGATTGGTTTTCGGGTGCCATGTCGCATTTTCAGAGCCCCAGAGGTATCAAAGCAATGGAAACCCACTAGAAGTGACCCCATTTTGGAAACGACACCACTCAAGGAATTCATTTATAGGTAATGTGACAATTTAGACACCATAGTTTCTTCACAGAACTTATTTGAATTGGGCTGGGAATTAAAAAATATATATTTTTTCCAATAATATGTAGTTTAAGCTTAAAAATTCTAATTTTTACAAGAAATAAAATACTACATTTTGTTGCCCAATTTGTCCTGAGTGCGTTAATACCTCATTTGTGGTGATAAACTGCCGTTTGGGCCCATGCGAGGGCTCAGAAGGAAAGGAGCGCTATTTGTTCTTTGGCGTCCAGATTGGATTGGTTTTCGGGTGCCATGTCGCATTTGCAGAGCCCCAGAGGTATTAAAGCAATGGAAACCCACCAGAAGTGACCCTATTTTGGAAACTACACCCCTCAAGGAATTCATTTATGGGTGTTGTGACCATTTTGACCCCATAGTTTTTTCACAGAACTTATTTGAATTGGGCTGGGAATTAAAACAAAATTAATTTTTTCCAATAATATGTAGTTTTGGCTGAAAATTTCTTATTTTCACAAGAAATAAAATACCCCATTCTGTTGCGCAATCTGTCCAGAGTGCAGCAATGCCCCATTTGTGGTGATAAACTGCCGTTTGGGCCCATGAGAGGGCTCAGAACAACAGGACAACCATTTGGCCTACTGGGGATTTTCTGGTGTGAAGTCATGTATGCAGAAGCCCCTGAGGTACCAGTACAGTTGAAACCCGCAAGAAGTGACCCCGTTTTAAAAACTACACCCCTTAAGGCATTCATCTAGAGGTGTAGTGAGCATTTTGACCGGAGACATACACCTCATAAACTGTAATGTGGGTTCTCACGGGTACGGCAATACCCTCAATGTGGCTGTTATCAGCTGCCTGGGCACACAGCAGGGCTCAGAAGGGAAAGACGAGGGGAGATAAGCTGTGCGGAGTACATCAGGGTAAGTAAAACTGGGGTAAATTATAAACCAAGGGATGTATGATACATTTTAAAACACTCTTTCATACAGAGCTCTGGTCTTTCGGGACACGTGTCACATTGATATATTGTGTCCTTCCTTATCCCCCTCTTATAGCAGACTTTGCACCTCTTTTGACTTTTTCCCTTCTTGCCAGTTTGGGGAACTTCTCCTGGAAAACGTTGCCCTGGTACAATGCGTGTGGCCCCGCTTCCAGAAGTACTGGGTGCCCCCTCCTTCCTGGTTCCTAAAGATTAGTTTCTTGATAACCACCTCTTGAAATTCCAGGAAAGTTCTCCTCTGGCCTGTACATCGACGTAGCACGTACACATTGTACAATGCCATCTGTATGATGATGATGTGCACGGCCGGCTTCTTATACCACACCGCATGGCGCTGTAGGGCTTCAGGACTTGATCTGACAAGTCCACCCCTCCCATGTACCTATTGTAGTCCAGGATGCAGTCTGGTTTGGGGGTCTCTGTACTGGTACCTCGTACAGGTACATGGGTACTGGTGTGGCATCTCTCTTGTCTTGTACTTGACACACAATATGTTTCAGCTGGATTGTGCCCTGCTCTCACCCCTTCTGAGTGTTTGCCCAAGCAGAGTCTTAGGGAGGCCTCTCAGATTTCTTCTAGCAGTGCCGCATGCCGCAGGACTTCTGGAATCGTGGCAGTTGAAGAGTTGGACGCTGGTATAAAAATTATCCAGGTAGAGGTGGTGACCCTGGTCCAGCAGTGGGTGCACCAAATCCCACACAATTTGTGCATTAACTCCCAGTAAGGGGGGCATTATAGGGGCTGAATACTGGTGTCCTTCCCTTTATATATCCTAAATCTGTAGGCATACCCTTATGCACTCTCGCACAGCTTATACATCTTCACGCCATACCTTGCCCTCTTACCCGGCAGGTACTCGCGGAATTGAACCCTACCTTTAAAATCTACCAAGGACTCATCAATAGAAATACACTTCTCGGGGGTGTATGCTTGGGAAAACCGGGCACTGAAACGGTCTAATAGGGGTCTCCATTTATACAAACGGTCAAAACTGGGGTCATCTCGGGGTGGGCATGGCTCATTATCAGTATAATGTAAGAAGCGAAGTATTGCCTAATTTTATTTATTTTTTTAGGTTCCAGTTCAGATCTGAAGTTGCTTTGAGGGGCCCAAATATTAGAAACCCCTATCAAACACCCCATTTTAGAAACTAGACCCCTCAAAGTATTCACAACAGCATTTAGAAAGTTTATGAACCCTTTAGGTGTTTCACAGGAATTTAGAGCAAAGTAGAGGTGAAATTTACAGATTTTTTTTGTCAGAACATCCTCTTTATACCATTTTTTTTATAACACAAAAGGTTTTATCAGAGAAACGCAACTCAATAGTTATTGCCCAGATTCTGCAGTTTTGAGAGAAATATCCCACATGTGGCCCTAGTGTGGTAATGGACTGAAGCAGCGGCCTCCGAAGCAAAGGAGCACCTAGTGGATTTTGAGGCCTCCTTTTTATTAGGCACCATGTCCGGTTTGAAGAGGTCTTGTGGTGCCAAAACAGTGGAAAACCCCCAAAAGTGACCCCATTTTGTAAACTAGACCCCTTGAGGAATTCATTGCAGTTTTCTTGGGGTGCATGCAACGTTTTGATCAGTTTTTATTCTATTTTTAAGTGGCGTGGTGACTAAAAAACAGCAATTCTACTATTGGTTTTTTTATTCAATTTTTTTTACAGCGTTCACCGTGCGCTATAAATGACATATTCACTTTATTCTGCGGGGCGATACGATTACGGCAATACCATATGTTTATAGTTTTTTTTATGTCTTATGGCGTTTGCACAATAAAATACTTTTTGTAAAATATCATTTACTTTTTGTGTTACCTTATTCTAAGAGCCAGAACTTTTTTATTTTTCCATCAATAAAGCCGTGCGAGGACTTATTTTTTGCGTAACGAACATTAGTTTCACTCAGAACCATTTTTAGGTACATGCGACTTTTTGATCTCTTTTTATTCCATTTTTTGGGAGGTGAAGTGACAAACAATTTTGATTCTGGTACGGTTTATTATTATTTTTTTTTTACGGCGTTCACCGTGCGGGATAAATAACAAAATAATTTTGTAGTTCAGGCCGTTACGGATGCGGCGATACCAATTATGTATAGTTTATTTGTTTGTTTATATATTTTTATTAATAATAAAGGAATGATAAGGGAAAAAGGGGGATTTTGACTTTTATTACTTTTAAAACTTTTATTTTCTTATTTTTACACATCTTTTGAAACTTTTTTTTAACTTTATTACTTTGTCCCACTAGGAGACTTGAGGGCAGGAGGCCCTAATCGCTATTCTAATACACTGCACTACATGCGTAGTTCAGTGTATTAGAACTGTCAGCTACTCACTGACAGCAAGCATAGTGGGTCCTGACTTCGTCAGGACCCACTAGGCTTCCGTCGATGGCATAGCCGGATGCCATTGTTTGGTGTCTGGTTGCCATAGTCACCATCAAAGTGGGGGGCCATTGTATGTGATATATGTATTGATTGCTTGCTTGCTAAAAAGTTTGCAAAAGTGACATAATTTAAAACCATTTTTTCTTTGCAGCTTACTTCCTGCTGAGCAGCTGACTAGGGGGAGGGGTTAGCTGGTCCCAGGTGGTATAAATTAGGCCTCAGTACTCTGTAGAGCCTGCTCCATGGGCTTGTAAAACAAGTGGAGTTACAAAAACCGGAGTTAAAACGAGGAGTTAAAGCCCCAGTAAGTACTCTTCTATTCTTTTTGCATTAACAACTGTTCGCTGTTTTTTTGTAACTGGGATAAAGGGCAGCAAGATTGGAGGTTTTCTTCAGTGCACAGTTTGGCATATGTATGCACGACTGGAGCCGGAGTTCCATGGTGAATACCTCTGTGGCAGATGTGAGCATGTTGTTCACCTGGAAGCTCGCATTAGACATCTGGAGGAGCAGAATGCAACACAGAGGGCGATAGACAATCTTGAGCGGAGCTTGCTGCTCACGGAGCATGCAGTTAGTGGGTTAGAACTGGAGGGTGAAGACATGGGTGAGCAGGTAGTTAGGGGCAGTAGAAAGGGGTCAAAGAAAAGGAAGGTCGATCCGGTTTCTGACATTCCAAGCAAAATTGCCAAGTTGGGTGATGATGCGAGGGTGTCAGTCTCAGAAATGGCAGCCCTAGTGGATACTGATCTCCCTAACAGCTGGGAGAACAGCCCATCTAGTAGTCGGCGGGATGGTAATGCAGGTAAGGCAAGGCAATTGATAGTGGTAGGGGATTCTATAATCAGGAAGACGGATAGAATAATTTGTTGCCAAGACCGCCTCAACCGAATGGTTTGCTGTCTCCCTGGTGCCGGGGTTCGGCATGTGGTGGAACGGGTGGACAAATTGCTGGGAGGGGCTGGTGATGATCCAGCTGTCGTGGTCCATGTCGGTACCAACGACAGAATAAATGGTAGGTGGAGGAGCCTTAAGAACAATTTTAAAGAACTAGGCTACAAGCTGAAGGGAAGGACCTCCAAGGTTGTATTCTCAGGAATACTGCCTGTGCCATGTGCATCACAGGAAAGACAGCGGGAACTCAGGGAGTTAAATGCATGGCTTAAGTCTTGGTGTAGAGGAGAAGGATTTGGGTTCCTAGAGCACTGGGCTGACTTTTCATTGGGGTACAAACTGTATTCTGCAGATGATTTGCACCTAAATGGAAGGGGGTCTGCTGTGCTGGGGGAGAGAATTCTAGCTGGGGTGGCGGAGTATTTAAACTAGGGCTGAGGAGGGAGGTCAATGTAGAAAAAAAAGGGGTAGCCAGGTTAGAGGGGGTCAGACTATATTGGTGGGGGGAGAAACAGAATGTGGGGAGAGGACTAGACAACAGGATAAGGAGATCCTTTTGTTACAAAACAGCAGTGTAAATAAAAATGCCCAAATAATGTCAAATCACATTTCTGATAATAAAAGTGAAAAACTGAAAGGCAAGTTAAAGTGTATGTTCACAAATGCCAGAAGTCTAGCAAGCAAAATGGGGGAGCTGGAGGCCTTGGTACTGGAAGAAAATATAGATATAGTTGGTGTTGCTGAAACATGGCTGGACTCTTCACATGATTAGGCTGTAAATCTACAGAGTTTTACACTGTTTCGGAAAGACAGGACAAATAGGAAAGGCGGTGGTGTATGTCTGTATGTTAGAAATGATATGAAGGCGAGTGTGAAAGAGACAATAGTGGGTGAATACTGTGAGGAGGTTTAAACGTTGTGGGTGGAACTAGAAAGGGAGGTAAACACTGAAAAAATTACTTTTGGTGTAATCTATAGACCCCCCAATATAACTGAGGAGATGGAAGGTCAGCTATATAAACAGATGGAGCGGGCTGCACAGGCGGGTACTGTAGTGATAATGGGAGATTTTAATTTCCGGGATATTAATTGGTGTCATGGTTCGGCTTCAACTGCAAAGGGGAGACGTTTCCTCAACCTGTTGCAGGAAAATTTTATGGGCCAGTTTGTGGAAGACCCAACTAGAGGTGAAGCTCTGTTGGATCTGGTCATTTCTAATAATGCAGAGCTTGTTGGGAACGTCAATGTTCGTGAAAACCTCGGTAACAGTGATCACAATATAGTTACATTTTACCTATACTGTAAAAAACAAACGCAGACTGGGAGGGCAAAAACATTTAATTTTAAGAAAGCCCATTTCCCCAGGATGAGGGCTGCAATTCAGGATATAGACTGGGAAGAACTAATGTCAAATAATGGGACAAATGATAAATGGGAGATTTTCAAATCTACTTTGGGTTATTATAGTGCAAAATTTATTCCTATAGGTAACAAGTATAAACGACTAAAATTAAATCCCACATGGCTTACACCTTCTGTGAAAGGGGCAATACATGACAAAAAAAGGGCATTTAAAAAATACAAATCTGAGGGTACATCTGCAGCCTTTGTAAAATATAAAGAGCTTAATAAAATCTGTAAAAATGTAATAAAATTAGCAAAAATACAAAATGAAAGGCAGGTGGCCAAGGATAGTAAAACAAATCCCAAAAAATTCTTCAAGTATATAAATGCTAAAAAGCCAAGGTCTGAACATGTAGGACCCCTAGATAATGGTAATGGGAGTTGGTCACAGGGGATCAAGAGAAGGCAGAGTTACTAAATGGGTTCTTTAGCTCTGTATATACAACTGAAGAAAGAGCAGCTGATGTAGCCGGGGCAAGTGCTGTTAATATATCAGTTGATATACTGAATTGGATGAATGTAGATATGGTCCAAGCTAAATAAAATAAATGTGCACAAGGCCCCGGGACCAGATGGGTTACACCCTAGAATTCTTAAAGAGCTTAGTTCAGTTATTTCTGTCCCCCTTTTCATAATATTCAGAGAATCTCTAGTGACTGGTATAGTGCCAAGGGACTGGCACAGGACAAATGTGGTGCCTATTTTCAAAAAGGGCTCTAGGTCTTCCCCGGGTAATTATAGACCAGTAAGCTTAACATCCATCGTGGGGAAAATGTTTGAGGGGCTATTGAGGGACTATATACAGGATTATGTGACAAAAAATAGTATTATAAGTGACAGCCAGCACGGTTTTACTAAGGACAGAAGTTGTCAAACTAACCTAATCTGTTTTTATGAAGAGGTGAGCAGAAGCCTAGACAGAGGGGCCGCTGTGGATTTAGTGTTTTTCGACTTTGCAAAGGCATTTGACACTGTCCCCCATAGACGCCTAATGGGTAAATTAAGGACTATAGGTTTAGAAATTATAGTTTGTAATTGGATTGAGAATTGGCTCAAGGACCGTATCCAGAGAGTTGTGGTCAATGATTCCTACTCTAAATGGTCCCCGATAATAAGTGGTGTACCCCAGGGTTCAGTGCTGGGACCACTATTATTCAACTTATTTATTAATGATATAGAGGATGGGATTAATAGCTCTATATCTATTTTTGCAGATGACACCAAGCTATGTAATATAGTTCAGTCTATGGAAGATGTTCATGAATTGCAAGCAGATTTAAACAAACTAAGTGTTTGGGCATCCACTTGGCAGATGAAGTTTAATGTAGATAAATGTAAAGTTATGCATCTGGATACCAACAACCTGCATGCATCATATGTCCTAGGGGGAGCTACACTGGTGGATTCACTTGTTGAGAAGGATCTGGGTGTACTTGTAAATCATAAACTAAATGACAGCATGCAGTGTCAATCAGCTGCTTCAAAGGCCAGCAGGATATTGTCGTGTATTAAAAGAGGCATGGACTCGCGGGACAGGGATGTAATATTGCCACTTTACAAAGCATTAGTGAGGCTTCATATAGAATATGCAGTTCAGTTCTGGGCTCCAGTTCATAGAAAGGATGCCCTGGACAGGGGCGTAGCTAGGGGGGGCAGGCGGGGCATGTGCCCCGGGCGCAACCTGGAGGATACGGATAGGGGGGCGCCGAAGAGCAGCTGATCGCTGCTGACAGGCGCCCCGTATGAGGGACAACTGCAGCAGCTTAGGAAGAGCCAGGACATTACGGCATTCTGACTGGGGTCTGTGACGGCCAGGGAGTGGACCAGTCCAGTCACCTGACCTCACGTCAGTGACATGAGGTCAGATGACTCAGGTCAGGGGACAGGTCCACTCCCGTGCTGCAGCCTCCCTGCATCTGCCTCTGCTCTGTGCTCTGCCGAGAAGCAGAGAGGAAGCTCCTCCCACACACAGCCCGTCCTTACCTGTCAGCAAGGAGACATGGTGAGTGTCTGTGTGTATATGCGTGTGTCTCTATGTTTGTATGTGTATATGTTACAGTGTGTGTGTGTGTGTGTGTGTGTGTGTGTGTGTGTATGTGTGTGTGTGCGTGTGTGCGTCTGTGTCTCTGCATGTGTTTGTCTCTTACATCTACTACATTATCTGTACTCAGAGAGTTATCTCTGTGTTATCTGTGGTGTTACATAGGACTGCAGATAACACTACTACATTATCTGTACTCAGAGAGATATGACTGTGTTATCTGCGGTGTTACATAGGACTGCAGGGAACATCTACTACATTATCTGTACTGTGTGCTAAATTACAATCTCAGCTCTGCTACACAGTACAGATAATGTATTAGATGTTACCTGCAGTCCTATGTTACACCACAGATAACACTGTCATATCTCTCTGAGTACAGATAATGTAGTAGTGTTACCTGCAGTCCTATGTAACACCACAGATAACACAGTGATAACGCTCTGAGTACAGATAATGTATTAGATGTTATCTGCAGTCCTATGTAACACCACAGATAACACAGTGATAACTCTCTAAATACAGATAGTAGTGTTAACTGCAGTCCTATGTAACACCACAGTTAACACAGTAATAACTCTGATTACAGATAATGTAGTAGTTGTTGCCTGCAGTCCTATGTAACACCACAGATAACACATTGTGCTAAATTACAATCTCAGCTCTGCTACAATGTGTTATCTGTGGTGTTACATAGGACTGCAGGAAACAGCTACTACATTATCTGTACTCAGAGAGTTATCACTGTGTTATCTGTGGTGTTACATAGGACTGCAGGTAACACTACTACATTATCTGTGCTGTGTACATATGTGCCTGTGTGCGTATATATGGGTCTGTTTGTGAATGTGTCTTTGTGCTTGTATATTTGTGCCTTTTATGTATTTGTATATGTTTCTGTCTGTGTATTTATCTGCCGGTGTGTGTGTATATGTGTCTGTACGTCTATGTATTTGCCTGTATGTATATATTCCAGAATGTGTGTATGTATATTTGCCTGTATGTCTAAATATCTGTCTTTATGTATGTACAGTATATATGTTCCAGCGTGTCCATATATGTGGTTAATTTTTGGTTTGTGTAGGGGGCGGCAATAGAGAGTCCCGCACAGGGCGCCATCCAACCTAAGGCCGGCCCTGGCTGTCACCGACCCTAGTCAGAAGGAACTCCGCCGCCTGCGCCGCATGACCTCCTCGGCTCCTCCGGTAAGTCACACCAGGCAGAGCGGAGAGTGGTAGCGGTAGGCTACTGCTCACCGGTCTGTTCACAGTGTGGCGCTATTAAAAGGGGTGGGAGTGTGGCGCTATTTACAAAGGGGCAGCGGGCTGTGTGTGGCACTATCTACAAGTGGGGCTGTGTGTGGCACTATTTACAAGGGGGGCTGTGTGTGGCACTATCTACAGGGGGCTGTGTGTGGCCTCTTTAATTTATTTTCTTTTAATTTATTTTTATGTTAATTACATTATAGAACTAGATCGCTTGTAAAATGTAGAAATGCTTTTATACTCAAGTTAAATTTAAAAAATTGTGAACAAAAAATTACATCTCATTGATTGGTAGAGAAAGCAAACATGGCGAGGGGGAAGGAGATGTCGGGAAATAAGTTGGGGGGGGGGCGCCAATCTGAATCTTTGCCCCGGGTGCAGGAGAACCTAGCAACGCCTCTGCCCTGGAGATGGAAAAAATACAAAGAAGAGCAACGAAGCTAATTAGGGGCATGGAGAATTTAAGTTATGAGGAAAGATTAAAAGAATTAAACCTATTTAGCCTTGAAAAAAGACGACTAAGGGGGGACATGATTAATTTATATAAATATATTAATGGCACATACAAAAAATATGGTGAAATCCTGTTCCATGTAAAACCCCCTCAAAAAACAAGGGGGCACTCCCTCCGTCTGGAGAAAAAAAGGTTCAAGCTGCAGAGGCGAGAAGCCTTCTTTACTGTGAGAACTGTGAATCTATGGAATAGCCTACCGCAGGAGCTGGTCACAGCAGGGACAGTAGATGGCTTTAAAAAAGGCTTAGATAATTTCCTAGAACAAAAAAGTATTAGCTCCTATGTGTAGAAATTTTCTCCTTCCCTTTTCCCGTCCCTTGGTTGAACTTGATGGACATGTGTCTTTTTTCAGCCGTACTAACTATGTAACTATGTAACCATCGCCGGCCGCTATCGTGTAGCAGGCCGGCGATGGCAGCTTAACCCCTAAAAAGCCGTGATCACTATTGAACACGGCTTTTAAGGGGTTAATCAGCGGGGACACAGCGATCGGTCCCCGCTGTAGGAGCTGTGACAGCTGCTGAAAGAGACAGCAGCTGTCACAGCTCCTGCAAGTGTCGGGAGGACGGCCAAAATGGCCGTTACTCCCGCGACGTAATAGTCCATCGCTGAGCGCTAATGATACAGTTAGCACGACGGATTATTACGCCGCTGAGCGTTAAGGGGTTAATGTTTTTATTACAATTCCTGTCATAAACTGCCAATTTGAGTTTTTTCATTTTAGTTTTTTCCTGCCCGCCTTCCAAAAGCCATAACTTTTTTATTTCTTTGTCGACATAGCCATACGAGGGCTTGTTTTTTTTGCGGGACAAGTTGTAGTTTTTCATGGCACCATGTATTATATTGCATAATGTACTGGGAAGCTGGAAAAAAAATATTTGTGGGGCAAAATGTGAAAAAAAACAGCGATTACGCCATATTTTTGGGGGGTTTTGTTTTTACGGCATCCATCAGGAGATAAAAACAACATATTCACCTTATTCTATAGGTGGATACGATTACGGCGATACCAAATTTATATGTTTTGTTTTATGTTTTACCAGTTTTAAAAAAATAAACCTATTTGCTCAAAAAATGTATTGTTTTGTGTCGCCATATTCTGAGAGCCATAACTTTTATATTTTTCAATGAATATAGCTGCTTAAATTTTGCAGGGCGAGCTGTACTTTTCACCGATACAATTTTGGGGTACATGCAACTTTTTGATCACTTTTTATTACATTTTTTTGGAGATCTAAGGTGACCAAAAAACAGCAATTTGCATGTTTTATAACACCGAGCGGGTTAAACAATGCTACATTGTGATAGTTCGGACTTTTATGGACGCGGCGATACCAGTTATATTAACTTTTTTTTTTTTAACACTGCTTTAGGGAAAAAATGGGAAATGTTTATTTTTCTTAACTTTTTATATTTATTTTTATTTGAAACATTATAAAAAACTTTGTTTATTTTTTTTTTTAATTAGTCCCCCTAGGGGACTTGATCCTGCGATCGTTGGATTGCTTGCATAATATACTGCAATACTAATGTATCGCAGTATATCGTGATACTGACAGTCTCTCTGGCAGGGCTTCAAAGGAGTACAAAGATGGCAGACCTGGGGGCCTTTATTAGGTCCCCAGGCTCTGCCTTAACAACCATTGTCACCCCCTGATTACGTCGCGTGGGGGGGGGCAATGGCGCGTTGGAGGTGGGCACACCCCTGATTCTAACAATTTAAATGCCACAGCCGCAATTGACGGCTGCATTTAAGGTGTTAAACGGACGGAATCAAAGTGATCTTTGACCAGGGCCGGCCCTAGGATAGATGGCACCCTGTGCGAAATGATCTTTCGGCGACCCACCCCATCATTAAAAAAAAATGCTCCATAAAAAAATTATAATACCCCTTTAGTGCCCCCATACAGTATAATAATAATATTTAATAATGTCATATATTACAACCCCTTCAAGGACACAGTATTTTTTCCTCTAATTGTGCCCACAGTATTATGCCATCTGTAGTACCCCTACACAGTATAATGTCCGCTTAGTGGCCCCCACACAGTATAGTGCCCCCCTGTAGATTTTGCCATACAGCCTCCCTGTAGACAGTACCATAATTCCCCACCTCCTTTTTGTAGATCGTGCCATACAGCCCCCCACCTCTCCCTTGTAGACAGTGCCATAAAGTCCCCCACCTTCCCCTTGTAGACAGTGCCATACAGTCCCCCACCTTCCCCTTGTAGACAGTGCCATACAGTCCCTCACCTCCCCCTTGTAGATCGTGCCATACAGTCCCCGCACATCCCCCTTGTAGACAGTGCCCCCAAACAAAAACAAAAATTGTACTCACCTAGGCGTTCCCATGACGAACTGAGATGTTCCATGACGGGACCCTGTAGCCTAGTACAGAATTTCCCAACCTTTTTGGACTCGAGGCAGCACTGGAAAAACAAAATTTCCTCAGGGCCCCCCTACCAAAAATTGTTTTGAGAAAGACAGAAAACGGCTAAGAACAAGCACTACACTCGTAGGGTATGTTCACACACGTTTTTTGTAAGACAAAAAAAATCTGCCTCAAAATTCCTTCAGCAACTGACAGCGTTGGGTGACCTTTTTTTTGTTTTTTCTTAAGCTGTTGAAGCGAATGCAAAAGACGCTGGAAAAAAAAGCTCCAAACGGGCGCCGCAGGTATTTTCTGCCTCCTATTAATTTCAATTGGAGGTCAGAGGTGGAAACCACTTGAAGACCATCAGCCCCCCACTCACAGTAAAATGACCATCAGCCCACCACTCACAGTAAAATGACCATCAGCCCCCCACTCACAGATTCCCCCTGTAGGTAGCGCCACACAGCCCCTTGTAGGTAGCGCCACACAGCCCCCTTGTAGGTAGCGCCACACAGCCCCCTTGTAGGTAGCGCCACACAGCCCCCTTGTGGGTAGCGCCACACAGCCCCCTTGTGGGTAGCACCACATAGCCCCTTGTGGGTAGCGCCAGGCAGCCCCCTTGTAGGTAGCGCCAGGCAGCCCCCTTGTAGGTAGCGCCACACAGCCCCCTTGTAGGTAGCGCCACACAGCCCCCTTGTAGGTAGCGCCACACAGCCCCCTTGTAGGTAGCGCCACACAGCCCCATTGTAGATAGCACCACACAGCCCCCTTGTAGATAGCGCCACACAGCCCCCTGTAGAGTGGGCCGCACAGCCCCCTGTAGGGAGGGCCGCACAGCCCCCTGTAGGGAGTGCCGCACAGCCCCCTGTAGGGAGTGCCGCACAGCCACCTGTAGGGAGTGCCGCAAAGACCCCTGGTAGGGAGTGCCACACAGCCCACAGCCCCTGGTTGGTAGTGCCCCACAGCCCCCTGGTTGGTAGTGCCCCACAGCCCCCTGGTTGGTAGTGCCCCACAGCCCCATTATTGGTAGTGTCCCAAAGCCCCCTGGTTGGTAGTGCCACACAGCCCACTGCCCCCTGGTTGGTAGTGCCACACAGCCCACAGCCCCCTGGTTGGTAGATCCACACAGCCCCCTGGTAGGTAGTGCCACACAGCCCCCTGGTTGGTAGTGCCACACAGCCCACAGCCCCCTGGTTGGTAGTGCCACACAGCCCACAGCCCCCTGGTTGGTAGTGCCACACAGCCCACAGCCCCCTGGTTGGTAGTGCCACACAGCCCACAGCCCCCTGGTTGGTAGTGCCACACAGCCCACAGCCCCCTGGTTGGTAGTGCCACACAGCCCACAGCCCCCTGGTTGGTAGTGCCACACAGCCCACAGCTCCCTGGTAGGTAGTGCCACACTGCCCACAGCCCCCTTGTAGGCAGTGCAAGGACTACGAAATGACCCTGATAGCTGGCGGGCAATAGACATTCAAAAAAGGACAACTGTGCAGGAGCACACAAAATACCCAAATAAATGTGTGGAAATAAACTAAGATATAACTTTTATTTAGTCTGAGTAAAGGATTAATCCTTTTAGCTATATTAAATAAAAGTTATATCTTAGTTTCTTTCCACGCTTTTTTTTTGATACCTGGGAAAGCTGGGTATTTTGTGTGCTCCTGCACAGTTGTCCTTTGTAGGTAGTGCCACACAGCCCACAGCCCCCCTGTAGATACCCCCCCCCCTTTCCAGTAAAGATAACGCCACTGTAGCTCCCTGAAGGAGCAGAATCCCCGTGTGGCCGGGGGATTCCGCTCCTGGAGCGCTGCTTGATGCCTCCGTCCATATATATGGACAGTGACATCAGGGAAAACTTCTGAAGCGGCATCCCCGGTCACAACGTTGCAGACGCTATGACCGTCTATTACACTTCAGGAGAAGCTCCTGTCGTCTGTGTCCATGACGTCATTGGCTTCTACTGGAGTGGAATCCCCGGTCATAGAGTCTGCAATGCTGTGACCGGGGATTCCGCTTCAGGAGTTTCCCCTGATGTCACTGTCCATATATGAACAGAAACATCAAGCAGCGCTCCAGGAGCGGAATCCCCGGCCACACGGGGATTCCGCGCCTTCAGGGAGCTACAATGGCGCTAGTAGACAGCAGAGCAGGGAGTGCTCCCCTGTAGATAGCAACCCCACCCCCCTTTCCAGTATAGATAGCGCCACTGTAGCTCCCTGAAGGAGCGGAATCCCCGTGTGGCCGGGGATTCCACTCCTGGAGCGCTGCTTGATGCCTCTGTCCATATATGGACAGAAACATCAAGCTGCTTGATGTTTCTGTCCATATATGGACAGTGACATCAAGCAGCGCTCCAGGAGCGGAATCCCCGGCCATACGGGGATTCCGTTCCTTCAGGGAGCTACAGTGGCGCTAGTAGACAGCAGAGCAGCGAGATATCTCCCTGCTCTGCTATAGTGCCGTCGCTACCGCTATAGCAGCCGCAGCAGCTGCTAGCGGCGCCACCGCCCTCATGCTAGGTGTCACCGCTAGCAGCCGCTATGGCTACTACAGCGGTAGCGACGGCCACTAAGTGAAGAAGCGCCCAGGTGGAAAGGCGACTGCAGTTAGTGTGTGTATTCCCGCTGGTAGTTGCAACGGTGCGGGGATACACACACCCGCTGGCGCTCCTCTTGCCGTGTGGCGGCTGGCGCCCTGTGTGACCTCACTGTTGCAGTGAGGCGTCGGCTGTATAACACAGCCGTAATCCGCTGAGTATGGAGTGAGCTCACCCTGTGAGCCCGCTCTGTACTTATCCTTAACGGCTGTCACGTATTAATACGTGACATGTCGTTAATATCACTGATGAATGGTATAAGAAGCCCTTTAGAGGCAGAAAGTAATAGTTAACCAGGAGGTATCTTGCTGCATCAGTTATCTCCACATATTAGGAAAGATGTCATCATATGCTGAAAAATCATAATCTATTTTACACCCCGGAATACATCATAGCACATGGCTGCAGAGAGAACGGTCACAGATAGTGAGCAAAATGAATTGTGGTTTTAGTATTCAATCTAAAAAGTGAATAATAATAGGCCTAGTTCTTGATAGCAAGCCTCACAGCAAGTTTACGTCAATGCAAAATGTCCTTACATAAGAATTTGTCAAGGTGAATATTATTTCTGGTCACTATGCTGTAAGTGAATCTATGCAGTGTGAACGGCTGGTTGACAGTCCCTACTCTAAGGGTATGTTCACATGCAGTGTTTTCAAACGTAATTTGGGCATTTTACGCCTCGAATTACACCTGAAAAACGCCCCTAATACGCCTACAAACATCTGCCCATTGCTTTCAATGAGAATTACGATGTTCTGTTCCCACGAGCCTTTATTTTACGCGTCGCTGTCAAAATACAGCACGTAAAATGACGGCTCGTCAAAAGAAGTGCAGGACACTTCTTGGGACGTTTTTGGAGGCGTTTTTCATTGACTCTATTGAAAATGGCCGTAAAAAACGCAGCGAAAACGCACCGAAAATCGTGAGTGGCTTAAAAAACGTCTGAAAATCAGGAGTTTTTGGTCACTGCATGTGAACATACCCTTAGTCACTCATACACAATTCGGATTATTGGATTATCTGTGTTTGTGATTGTCTCTATTGTAAAGAAGAAAGTGAAGTCATGTGAATACATAAAACATTTCAAGATTACCTCAGAATGTCATGGGTCATTTTAACTATTTTAACTATTATTTAACAATTTTTTACAAATAAGTGAATTTATTTCATAAAAAAGTTGTGCATGCTGTAAAATTGCAGGTAATAGTAGTAAACTTGTCCATTATTACACGGTGTTTTGGTCATTATAATGTATAATGTAAAATGGAGGTCTATTATTAAACACTTCTGAGCTCAATGGTAGCCGCTAATCCTTGTGAATAAGATATCTATCGGCTAACAACTACCTCCCTTGACCTCACATACGCACATGCTCGGCTGAGCCTGCATGAATACTGAATAGAGAAGGGGCAATAAGCCATTCCCGGCCTAATGTTAAAATCCAATGTTGGGAGACCCCAATAGACGTTACATTTTCATTTGAGCCTGCGAAATCGAATTTGTATGGGCAGTTTAAAGGCTCATAAAGCAGATGCCATTTAGTTTGCTGCTCTTTCTAAACTCTATCATGGCACCGCACATAAAACTTTTGCTTTTCCCCCCTTTATCCACAGGACTGTCTTTAAAAGACAAGATATTCCATGCTTGTTGGGGGGAGTCCCACATAATAGGCACTGTTAAAATCGATATCTCTATTGATGCGTTAGTTGTTATCTGATGTGAAAAAAAATCAACCTTTGGTGAAAGTTTTATTAGTGTCCATATAGCGCATCTACTTGCTCTAAGAAAAGCGTGTAGGACTCTTCCTGGTCTCTTTTCACAGTGTAGACCTACAGATTTTAGAAGGATCCCAAGGCATGGTACATCATATTGGTCAGGTGTATCAGATTTAAGCAAGGGTCCATGAAAATAAACTTTTATTAAAGAAAGGCAAAAAAAAAACAACAAAAACACATGTAAACACACTGGGGCATATTTGCTAATACTGTCTAAGTTTTAGATATTGTAAACTTAGACCAAGCAGTCAGCAAATGTGCCAAATTTATCAAAGTGGTGCATGCTGTATGATATATTTGGCGAATTTATCTATGCATGCATTATTTTTCTTATTCCACCTTTTAGTTGGTTTAGTTTACGACATTTTGTCGCAAAAATGTTGGTGCAATTTTGGCACACTGTCACATTTAAGCCATGCCTCTTTCTGATAGACCACACCCTTTCCCGCAAAACCATGCCCCATTGTCGAGCGTGTCGAAAAAAGTGTCTAATACAGTTAATAAATGTAAACCACAGCATGTAAGACAGAATTCTGGCACATTTTGAATAGTAAATCTGCTACATTGTTTTTACATTTAATATATGCTATTATATAGTGATTACAAAACACCAAATAATGTACACACATATTGTATCACTATAACTAGAACATTAATAAATGGCGTTAAAAAAAGGCCCTGTTCATACGGCAGAATTTTTGCAAGATTCCGCCTCCCATTCATTTCGATGGGAGTCAGACGCGTCTTTTTCCCACTAGCTTATTTTTAAGAATCCTGCCCCATATTTGAGTATCCTGCCCGATCCTCCCATTGAAGTCTATGGGAGGAAGAATCTTCCTGCGGATGGCAGGAATAATTACACAGCGGATCTTGAGGCAGGATCCGCCATGTGAACTGACCCATACTGTGTTTCCCTCAAGGCATAAGTTAATATAAATAAATCACTAACAAAAATATACCCCAAATGGCACAAACAGGAAGTACAGCTAGTCCTGTGTAAAACACAGTCTCCTACAACTATGTAGACCTAAAACTAGAAAAGTTTTGACCGCCAGAATGCTAAGACAAAAGCAAAAAAGACTATTTTGCTCCTTAGGGCCAAAATAGCTTGGTCTTGATTTGTATGGATTTGGCTTCTGCTCTTTGTATTGCTATGGTTTCTAGTTGGGACCATGTTATACAACCTTGTCTTCCACAGCTGCATCTTGCATGTCTGTGCCTTGATAGGGAAAATAGTAACAATTGGCTATCATTATATGGAGTATGAATGGCCATGTGATGTACCTTGCAGAAACCATCACAGGGTGACCAGGTTACTTTGAGAGATAGTCAGCAAGACGTATCCCCATGCATCCGTGCCGCTTAAAAATGAATCTGTAAATTCAGGCAGCAGATAGGATGTGAGACCTGTATAACACAACAGTAACTGTGTTAGACACTTTTTTCAACACGCTTGACAATGGGGCATGGTTTTGAGGGGGAAAGGGGCGTGGTCTATCAGAAAGAGGCGTGGTCTATCAGAAAGAGGCATGGCTTAAAATCTTAGCGCCAAAAATGCCATAAACTAAACCAACTAAATGAGGGTCTCATTGTTGGACCGCCACCTACCGGACATAGGTGGCATATCTTAATATTATATCATTAATGTCTATCTTGAGACAACTTCTTGAAATTAATCATTTTTCTTTCCCGCTCATCTTACCTGTTTTTAAAAAATAAAATCCCGGCAGGTAATTATAAAGTCCCTTGCTATGGCCTCTTTTAAGAACTACACAATGGCAACTTTTTTTAAAAAGATAGAATATTTTTTTTTTTCGTTATGTTGGGAAAGGATATATGTATATTTTGAAGTTGATGTTTATTTTGCATTGGTGAACTTAGAATTTTTTTCTATTCTGTATATTGTATTGTCACTGCAACTCTGAGATGCTCCTATCCACTTATTTTATACAAATTCACCGACTCTCTAGTGGATGAATTAATATAATACTTCACTTTATATCGTATTGCGTATTATTTTACTGAAAATTATGTATATAAAATGATGTCATGTAATTTTTTCCTAGAATATTGTAAATTAATTCTGCATTTCAATTTCAGAATTTGAATCAAAGCACAATTTTTCTGTTCCTTTTATTGAGAATATTAATTCATTGAATGGTTCTAATAACTGAACAATGTTTTCAGTATATTGGAAAAGTTCTGTTTATTTTAGGTGCCAAAATTTTAGACGTAAAGAAATGGATTCAAATTGTTACATTGGAATTGTTTTATTATTTCTTAATTGAGTCCAGCTCTCATCTCTTCTAGCAACTCGAGATATTTAGTTCATAAACTGTGAAGAAATGAACGATGTTTTGTGATGTCATTTTATCTTTCCCTGAAAACAGACGGGAAAGATTGTGGCGTCACCTACAGAGGAGAACCCCATCTGCTCATAAGGTTTCCATAAAGATGTTGCAGAATTTCTCCCCTCAAGGTTTGAAGCTCTCAACGACCAATCATTTACATTCCTACAAGAAGCTTTTAAGCCGCCCTTCTCTCCCCATGCAGAGCACATATTTTCTGGTCTTCAAAGGATATCAAAGCCACAAGAGGGAAACAGATTTTATAAATGCGCACAAATAATGTTAAAGGGAAAGCATGTATAAGTCCACTGCTATAAACAATACTATACACTGGGATTGCTGTTGTTGTATACTTGGTATATACAGCGATAGTTTGCTGACAGCTAATTCCATTGATGGCTATTGCTTTTTTAGTTTTACAAAATCATAATTTTCAGGAGGAACTTACAGAGGATTGTGCAAATGTAAAGCTCTAAGAAAAGAAGCTCTACAATTGTTATTTCATGTGGTATACTACACACATCAAGTATTTACTAAAAAAAAGACACATCAGGACTCCAGGAGAGTTGATGTTCACAAAGTGGAATTTTTGCGGCGGACGTTTTTTCAGCTAGCGGGAAAAAGAAGTGTCCTGCCCGATCTTTGGGCGGATTCCGCCGGAACCTCCTATTGAAGTGAATGGGTGGAGGTAGCTTCCGGCCAACGGCAGGAATAATTCTGCGGCGGATTTTGCGATGTGAACTGACCCTTAGGCTATGTTCACACAGAGTTTTTTGCAGGCAGAATTTCTGGCTCAAAATTCAGTTTGGAAGTTTGAGGCAGATTTTCCTCTCCCTGCACGCCGATTTTCGCTGCGTTTTTTGACCCGCGGCCATTAAGCGCCGCGGGCATAAAACGCTGCGAAATACGCTTTCTCTGCCTCCAATTGAAGTCAATGGGAGGTCAGAGGCGTAAACGCCCGAAGATAGGGCATGTCGCTTCTTTTTCCTGCGAGGCAGTTTTACCGCTCGCGGGAAAAAGACGCCTCCGCCTCCCATTGAAATCAATGGGAGGCATTTTCGGGCCGTTTTTTGGGGCGGTTTCCGTGTAAAAAAACTCGTCCAAAAACTCTGAGTGAACATAGCCTAAGAGTTCCTACTCCTACAAGAGCTGGATACACATGCTGCAAGTGTTAACAGTTCAATAATCCTTGCACCCTTGTTCTGAATACATGGGTATAGATTATGAAATCCAAACTTTGACAAAAACAATTTTTTTAATTTTGGCTAAAGAAAGATTTTAAGGATTATCAATTACATCTGCTCCATTGTTTTTGTGCGGGTCTCTCCATAAATACGGTATGCAAACTTTATTCTAGTTGTAATGCTTAATAATGAAGGTGCCCATTGTTGTAAACATGTCAGCTTCTACCCAGCTGGTATGCTGCATCTGCACATGGGTACCATGTGTAGGCCTATTACTTACTATATACTGTCAGTCTATAGTCTTAAACTGGGATGGTGGTTGTAGGCTAATAATATAGTCTACATCCTTATGACAGAGGAGGGTGCCCATCTGGTTATAAATCATGACAATATATTTAGGGATCTGTATTTATGCAGTTTCTTAAAATTTAACCTCTTAAGGACCGGGCCAATTTTGGCCTTATCGACCAGAAGAATTTCTTAATTTTTCTTCTTTGCATCCCGATGCTCATTACTTTTTTTTTTTTTTTTTTTTTTTTTTATACGTAGCTGCCTTAGACTTTGTTTTATGTGGGACGAGTTGTACTTTTCCACTTTTTGGTTCATTTACATTATCATTTAATTTATATTCATTTTTATTTTGGCAAAAGTGCAGAAATAAAGCAGTTTTGTTGTGTTTTCTTTCTTTCTTTTTTTTTTTACAGCATACACCGGTCATCATAAATGATGCTATAAATTTTGTGCAGATTGTTACGGTTGTGACAAAACCAAATATGTGTATAGTATTTTATGTTTTGGGACTTAAAAAACTAAAATGGCTGCGGTGGCAAAGGGTTAATACCGTTGCACTTACTACGCCTATGTTGTAATAGGAAAGTGATCCTGGGGGGATGACCCGCGCTGTTTGTTGCGCACATTCAACACTAACAGTGCAAATCTGTGATTCCCATTATACAGTCAGAATCAGTGACTTTGTTTTCCCCTCAGAGCTGTCAGGCTCGTGATTTGTGTATAAACAAATGTGGCCAATTAATAAAGTCATAATTACGATATCTCATGGAATTCCTGAACCATGATTCGCTTTTATTACTGGAGATCACATTTGAGAATGTCTGTGAAATCTTCCAGTTGGAGCCTACACACTCTTTACTGGAAATGATACTGTTCATTTCTCGCCACCATTAGTTTTCCAGGAATACAGTAAATAGGTGAATACATTTTTTATTTAAAAATTACGATCTATAGAGCAAATCTTGTATTTTCCCAGATAATCTCTTTTACATAGTTTTACCTTTCACCTGCCCATACATGTGCACCTGAGTGCAGCATGTAATAGGCATGTAATAGGCAGGGCTTCACAGACCTTGTCTCACTTAGGGTATGTTCACACGTAGTGCTTTCAGACGTTTTTCAGGCCGTAAACGGCCTGAAAAACGGCTGAAAAATCAGAAGCAGAATGCCTCCAAACATCTGTGAATTGATTTCAATGGGAAATACGGCGTTCTGTTCCGACGGGGCGTTTTTTACGGCCGCGAAAAATAAGTGCATGTCACTTCTTCAGCCGTTTTTGGAGCCGTTTTTCATAGACTATACAAAAACAGCTCCAAAAACGGCTGTAAAAAATGCAGCGAAAAACGCGAGTTTGAATAAGAAACGTCTGAAAATCAAGAGCTGTTTTCCGTTGGAAACAGCTCCGTATTTTCAGACGTTTTTGATTTTACCCTTATGCTTATACTGAGGATTTATTCAGACGAACGCAATATATGTCCGTGCAACGCGCGTGATTTTCAGGTGCGTTGCACGGACCTATATTAGTCTATTGGGCCGTTCATACATGTGCGTTATTTATACGCCGCGTGAGTCCGCGGCGAAAAACTCACGACAAGTCCGTTCTTTGGGCGATTTATGCACATCACGGACCCATTGAAGTCAATGGGTTCGTGAAAACAACGCATGCCACACGGAAGCACCTCCGTACGAACAGCGTTTTTCACGCAACACTTGTTAAGTGGATGTAAATGAGTTGAGCAAACTGGTCCAAACAAGCACAAACCAGGCAGTGGGTTTTCACTTGTTGGGTACATGCGCACAGTTCAAACCGACATCTGCTGCAATGCCTCGTGCGTGCGATGTGGAGAAGCTGATCTGCTTGGTCCAGGAGAGGCCACAGTTGTGGAACACACGGTCAGAGGCCTACCACGACCGCACGGGCAAGGAGGTCGGCTGGGATGAGGTTGCGCAAAGCCTATTTAGACAGGAGTGGGATAAAAGCACCGCAAGAGACCGCCAGTGCATTGGTAAGTCCATATCTTTCTTTAGGCCAATGCAAGCGCCCATGCCGTAGTGTGTCCTTATGTTTCACATGTTCCTACTGTGCAAGGCCGCGGCTGTGTCACAGCATCATGAAGCCGGTGTCTAATGTTTTTTGGTGTGTAAGGAATGGCGACGTTTCAGACAAGTTCACTTTTCAGTGATGTCAACTGCTGAGCTTGTTTTTTTGTTATTCCTATGTCCAGTTTCTGATGACAAAACACGGTGGAGGAGCTGTCGCGATCAATTCCGCCGGGAATTTGGCAGCAGAGGGCGAAGTGGGGACGGCGCGCCTAAGAAGCGGCAATACATCTACACCAAGCAGCTAATGTTCCTGAAGGACATTATGGAGATGCGCCCGTAAGTACCGCCTGTACCTTGAAGACATTTGTGTGCTCACGTGAAAAACAGGCGAAACAGGTTGTTTCTCCTTTGGCCCAATGGTTATAAATGAGTAACGCAAACTTGTTATGGCAGATGCAGTGATAATCTACTCGACACCGAGGAGGAGGCAGGGCATGAGGAGTCGCAACCGGCCCCGGAACAACATCCCGTGCTGCCCTTGACCCCAGAGGCAACGGCCCCACAAGCAGCCACCCAGTCGAGCAGCCATCCCCAGCTGGCACGGGACGTCGACAATCCCCGTACGCCACCAGCCAGGCGCCGGCGCAGCCAGGTTGCCTCAGAAGGTGCCACCGTGGACTCCAGGGTACTGGAGTACCTCCGCCGCTGCTCCGACGAGGACGCCTGTGACGTGTTTTGCCGCAGCCTGGCGCCGCTACTCAGGCGAGTACCTGACCACTGGATGGCACGCGTCCAGGGCTCCCTCCTTGCCGTAATTGACTCCGCAACACCTCCTAACAATCCACGCCAGTGCTTCCAGGTAATTGAGGTTTGGAGTGGATTGCCTGACGCATTGGTGCCATACACTGCACCTCTCCCTTCACAGCCTGCCACCCCCTTGCCCCGGCAACACTTCCAGCGGCCAATGGTGACACGAATGTCACCTGGTCATGTGGTGGTGCGGGACCGGTCTTTCCCACCCTACGCCAGACCCCTGGAACCCTTTGCCCAGGGCCCACCGGCAGGGTATAACACTCTGCATCAGCGCCACTATGCTGTTGAGGAACATCCTCAGCAGGGCCAGGGACAGCATAGTGGTGCTGAAATGGCAACCTATCACTCCCCATCACGCCGATATCAGGAGTTGTAGCGGTGTGTCGGCAGATTAGGGTGTACTTGTTCTTTTGAACAAAACCTCTTTTTTTTAAGATTCTGCATCATGTTGGCGCGTTTTCGTGTTGATTATTGAAGAACGGTTCTTTCGATTGTGCATTTAGCTGTGTACACAATAAAGTGTGTTTTCTTTGAGCAATATAATTGTTTGTGTTTGCCTACATGTATGTGGTGTTCTTAGCGAACACGTCCTTTTAGGTAAGGTTGGGGCATTGTGGCCAGGGCACTACAGATGTGCATGCCCTCATTGAGGTATTAGTGTATCTTTAGTGGTTTTGCTAAATTCCTCCAAGTCTTTATATAACGCCTTGCGGTGCTGTGATAAAGTCTGCCAGGCAGAGATTTTGGATTGTATTTGGGGACACTGGACAAGGCAATGTGCCTCATGCAATTTCTTGGGGAGGTTGACAACAAAATGGCAAAACCACCAAAGATATAAGCTCGCAACCCACGTCAAGGGTCCTCATGTCTTGCGAGTCCCTAATACTAAAATCCCTACCCTGAATGACAAAATGTTGGCCAAAAAAAACAGACATTGCCCCACTAATCTCCTCGAGCCCATCCTTCACAGAGAATCCTCCTGCCATGGCACTGCTCCATCGGGGCTATCAAAATATTGCGCAAACATGTCGCGTACTCGGATCCCAGATGTTTGAGCCCTTCCGAGTGGAATTTGTCGCGGCATGGTTGATCTTGTGGCATTGGTGCGAATAAATTCGGCATCACAACCGGCGTCATGTATGCAACAAAAATTATGAAGCACGACACATGCTTGTATGACACGGGTGACATTTTGCGGCGTCAGTTGCATAGTGATGAGAAAAACACACAGTTTAGTTGACATTATGCCAAATGCACATTCCACACATCTGCGTGCTCTGCTAAGCCGGTAATTGAATATGCGCCGACGGTCATCCAAGCCTCTTCGAGCAAATGGGCGCATTACTTGGCTTGTGAGGCCAAAACCCTCATCTGCCACGATTACATAAGGGACTGGTGGTCCTCGCGAGCCAGGTAGGAGGCTCGGTTCCGGCACAGAAAGTTGATTGCCCATCAGACGATGGCCCATTCTGGATGTGCGAAAGATGCGGGCATCAGCAGAGCTTCCATAGGACCCAATGTGTACAATGGTAAAACAATAATTGCTGTCGGACAAGGCCAACAAGACGATGGAAAAAAACTGTTTGTAATTATAGAATCGGGATCCAGAGTGGGGGGGCTTCTTGACACGAATATGCTTGCCGTCTAGGGCACCAATTCAATTTGGAAATTGGGTGGTGGCGAGAAAATCCGCAGAAATCGAAAGCCAGTGCTCTGTCGTGGGCGGAGGCATCACTGTGGCCTTCAATCGCTGCCACATCACAACACAGGTGCTGGTCACAATGGCCGAAATTGTGCTCCCTCCAAGAAGGAAAGCTGTTTCCTGTAGCAAGAAATCTACATGGGCGAGATGAAAAAATACAACCCACAAATAAACGTGATGTAGGACATGACACCCACACATCATCATGTAAGCTGCAATTGTATAAAACACACATACCTCAACGTCACAAGGAGTCGCTCCTCGAGGAAATGCAGCGCGGCATGTTTGTGTCCTGGTAGGTGATTCCTGGCTGAATCTGGTCCAGCAGAATATCAAATGTCGACACAGACATGCGGCAAAACGACCGAAATTTCTCGGGGTGGCTGCGAAGGTCATCATATAGAGTATGAAAATGGCCTTTGGAGGTGCGCTGGGCCTCAAGAGGATGAACCCAAATCCTCCCTCTTCTCCGGGATCCCTCCTGAAGCATGGGTCAGTGCTCACCAAATCTCAGAGAAACCATCCAGGATATCAGCACACGGCCCAGCGGAGTCAAGGGCATAATGTTGATTTTATACCTGCAAACAAGCCAAGAAACACCCTACACGACCAAAAGTAGTTTGCAAGGTGCCAACAGGATGAGAACATGTGCTCAATCAAGCAGGTGTTGGAGAAGGTGTCTTTTTGTAGGCTGCCCTCTCCATTACTCCACCCTCCGTTGTTTTGACGCGCGTAAAAAACGCATGCCATACGCACGTAAAAAACGCACTAACGCAGCCCTCACGGATGCCACACGCAACTACAACGCAAACAAAATGTCGCGTTTTTTACGCACGCAAAAACGCCACGTTCGTGTGAATCCAGCCTTATCATGCCCCCCTACCATTTAGATATAAAGAAACGCCCCATTGACAGTTCAGGGGGTTATTTACATATCGGGCGCCAAATATAATGGCACCGATAAGTAAATAACAGAGGAGGCTAGATTTTTTTTAAAAGTGAGACAGTGTTTGTGAAGCCCGGCCTATTACATGCTGCACTCAGCTGCACGTGTATGGGCAGGTGACAGGTTCTCTTTAATGAGTTGTATGAAGTATTGACAATAATTTTGCCATTGCTTTCAAGAGATAAGCCACAGGATGACTGTTCAGACTGGACTTATCTGTAGATGCCCTTTTTTAAATGTTGACATACACTACCGGTCAAAAGTTTGGGGTCACCCACACAATTTTGTGTTTTCCATGAAAACTCACACTTATATTTATCAAATGAGTAGCAAAATGACTAGAAAATATAGTCAAGACATTATTATTTGAAATAAAAATCATTATTTCTAACCTTGTCAATTTTCTCCTTCAAACTTTGCTTTCGTCAAAGAATGCTCCATTTGCAGCAATTACAGCATTGCAGACCTTTGGCATTCTAGCTGTTAATATGCTGAGGTAATCGGGAGAAATTTCACCCCATGCTTCCAGAAGCCCCTCCGACAAGTTGGATTGGCTTGATGGGCACTTCTTGCGTACCATACGGTCAAGCTGCTCCCACAACAGCTTTATGGGGTTGAGATCTGGTGACTGCGCTGGCCACTCCATTACAGATAGAATACCAGCTGCCTGCTTCTTCCCTAAATAGTTCTTGCATAATTTGGAGGTGTGCTTTGGGTCATTGTCCTGTTGTAGGATGAAATTGGCTACAATCAAGCGCTGTCCACAGGGTATGGCATGGCGTTGCAAAATGGAGTGATAGCCTTCCTTATTCAAAATCCCTTTTACCGTGTACAAATCTCCCACTTTACCAGCACCAAAGCAACCCCAGACCATCACATTACCTCCACCATGCTTGACAGATGGCATCAGGCACTCTTCCAGCATCTTTTCAGTTGTTCTGCGTCTCACAAATGTTCTTCTGTGTGATCCAAACACCTCAAACTTCGATTCGTCTGTCCATAACACTTTTTTCCAATCTTCCTCTGTCCAATGTCTGTGTGCTTTTGCCCATATTAATCTTTTCCTTTTATTAGCCAGTCTCAGATATGGCTTTTTCTTTGCCACTCTGCCCTGACGGCCAGCATCCCGGAGTCGCCTCTTCACTGTAGACGTTGACACTGGCGTTTTGCGGGTACTATTTAATGAAGCTGCCAGTTGAGGACCTGTGAGGCGTCTATTTCTCAAACTAGAGAACCTAATGTACTTATCTTGTTGCTCAGTTGTGCAGCGGGGCCTCCCACTTCTCTTTCTACTCTGGTTAGAGCCTGTGTGTGCTGTCCCTCTGAAGGGAGTAGTACACACCGTTGTAGGAAATCTTCATTTCTTGGCAATTTCTCGCATGGAATAGCCTTCATTTCTAAGAACAAGAATAGACTGTCGAGTTTCACATGAAAGCTCTCATTTTCTAGCCATTTTGAGAGTTTAAATCAAATGCACAAATGTAATGCTCCAGATTCTTAACTAGCCCAAAGAAGGGCAGTTTTATAGCTCCTCTAAACAGCAAAACTGTTTACAGCGGTGCTAACATAATTGCACAAGGGTTTTCAAGTGTTTTCTAATCATCCATTAGCCTTCTAACACAGTTAGCAAACACAATGTACCATTAGAACACTGGAGTGATGGTTGCTGGAAATGGGCCTCTATACACCTATGTGGATATTGCATTAAAAACCAGACGTTTGCAGCTAGAATAGTCATTTAGCACATTAACAATGTATGGAGTGTATTTCTGATTAATTTATTGTTATCTTCATTGAAAAAAACTGTGCTTTTCTTGCAAAAATAAGGAAATTTCTAAGTGACCCTAAACTTTTGAACGGTAGTGTACATTATCTGACCAAAAGTACGTGTACACCTGGCCATCCCAGTGATATGAGGTTGTTGGACATCCCATTCCAAAATCCTGGGTGTTAATATTGAGTTAGGCCCCCTTTTTGCGGCTATAAGGGTATGTTCACAGCAGTAGCAAAATACGTCTGAAATTACGGAGCTGTTTTCGCCTGAAAACAGCTCCTGATTTTCAGACGTTTTTTTAACAACTCACGTTTTTTGCGGCTTATTTTACGGACGTTATTGGAGCTGTTTTTCAATGGAGTCAATGAAAAACGGCTCCAAAACCTCCCAAGAAGTGACATGCACTTCTTTGACGCGGGCGTCTTTTTACGCGCCGTCTTTTGACAGTGACGCGTAAAATTACACCTCGTCTGAACAGAACATCGTAAAACCCATTGCAAGCAATGGGCAGATGTTTGCAGGCGTAATGGAGCCGTTTTTTCAGGCGTAATTCGAGTCGTAAAATGGCCGAATTACGTCTGAAAACAGTGCGTGTGAACATACCCTCTCAGGTCTGTATTTTTCTGGGAATACTTTTCACATGATTTTCTATCTAATAACTATTAGGGTATGTGCACACACACCAATTACGTCCGTAATTGACGGACGTATTTCGGCCGCAAGTAGTGGACCGAACACAGTGCAGGGAGCCGGGCTCCTAGCATCATACTTATGTACGATGCTAGGAGTCCCTGCCTCTCCGTGGAACTACTGTCCTGTACTGAAAACATGATTACAGTACGGGACAGTTGTCCTGCAGAGAGGCAGGGACTCCTAGCACCGTATATAACTATGATGCTAGGAGCCCGGCTCCCTGCACTGAGTTCGGTCCGGTACTTGCGGCCGAAATACGTCCGTCAATTACGGACGTAATTAGTGTGTGTGCACATACCCTAACAAAGCCTTCTTTTCCCAAACAACATTTACAGCACATCCCTCTTCCCACACACGAATGATCTATAAGGGTCTATTCACACATCACAGTCAAATCACTTTTTTACAGTTCTAAGCAAGTCGGTTTGCCATGGACGTGCGAAAATAATGGCAAAAAAAGCAACATGACACCTCATGTGAATAGACTCTAAGGGCACGTTCAGATGTAGCAGAAATTTTACGCTGTGGATTTTGCCTCAAATTCGGGACAATTACAAAACATACCTATTGCAAAATTTGCATATTCGAGGGTTTGTCCAGACGTTGCAGATTTCGTAGTGGAGTTGCCGCAGACTTCAGCCTTTTCCGCTACGTCTGAACGTGTCCTAAAGGAATTCTCCTGCACAAACCATTTACAGCCGAGTCCACTCTCCTCCATAAAAACAACCTATGTATATAGAAGATCCCCTCCCCCACACATACTGTTGCATTCACAGCCAAGTCACCGCCCCAAAAAAAGATGTATAAAGAAGTCCCCCTCCCCCACACATTTAGGGTGCTGCGTTTCCACAGCAAAATTCACATGTTAGACATACAGATTTTACTAGGGATTTTGTTGTCGTTTTCACAGCAGATTTCACCTCTCTTATTGAAAGGAGTGAAATCCGCGGTGAAAATCTGCACCATAAATTGACATGCTTCGGATTTAAAAATCTGCACAACTGGTCAATTTCCATTTGGACATTTTGTGTAGCGTGTGCATGATATTTGTTAAAATCTCAACCATTTTGTTGCTTCTGTAATGTGCTGCAGATGTTCCAGCCACATATCTGGACGGAAAATCCACAGCATGTCGGTCTCGGGTGGACCTATACTCACGGTTCCCCCCACCCTCTTCCTAAGAAACAGCACATAAACCAATATAAGTAACATGAAAGAGCCCCTCTTACCAGTCCTGACTCCAGAACAGAGTTGCTAACCCGAGTTTTCGTTTTTAAGGCCCTGTTCACACTGAGTTTTTTTTCCAGACGGAAAAATCTGCCTCAAAATTTTGACCTGCCTGCGCTCTGTTTGCTGCGTCTTCCGGCTGCGGTCGTTGAGCACCGGGGGCAAAAAACTCAGGGAAAACCGCTTTCTCTGCCTCCCATTGATGTCAATGGGAGGCCAGAAACGCCCGAAGAAAGGGCATGTCCTTTGGGAAAAAAACGGCTCTGCCTACCATTAAAATCAATGGGAGGCGATTTCGGTCGTTTTTTGGCACTGTTTTTGATGCGGTTTCCGCATCAAAGACAGTGCCAAAATACTCTGTGTGAACTAGCCCTAAGGCATTGTTTACATCTGCGTCAGGGCTCCGTTCAGGGGTTCCATCAGAGCCTTCTGTCAGGGGAACCCATGAACGGAACCCTGACTGAAACAAACGGGAACCATAGGTTTGCGTTTGCATCTCCATTGATTTCAATGGTGACGGATCCGGTGCAAATGGTTTCCGTTTGTCTCCGTTGTGCAAGGGTACCGTCGTTATGGCCAAACGTGCGTCCAAACGCAATGTGAACAGAACCTTATGGAGAACTAGTTCATGGACTGCGTTTGTTTGTATACAGATTCTATAGATAAAATGCTGTATACACACAGGGCAGATATGCTGCGTAAAAGCTCACAGCGTACTCGCCCTGGGCACCGCAGGGAATTCGGGCCGAAAAACTGTACCGAATTGTGGTGCAGTTTTTCGGGCGGAATCTCTGCTGCGGAAAACTGCACATAAAAAAGAAAGTGTCATACTTACGTATGCCGTGGCGACATGTCCCTCAGCCGTCCTGCAGGCTGGCCTCCTGGGATGACGTTATATCCCATGTGACCGCTGCAACGAAGCCCGTTGTAACAAATCCGGAGCATGTACGCTACGTGTAAATATACCCTAAGTATGCATGTGGTTATACATTCGCTATCACTGCAGCCAATGGAAGATTCTCTAGTTTTACAGAATTTTTAGTTCATGTTTATGGTAAACGTTTAGCAATTTCAGCAGTGGTTGCAAGAAGGACAAAACCCTGTAATGGAAATAGTAATAATGCAAAGAACTGGACTTTAATAATTATTGTGGCTGCTAATTTTTCTGTCCCTTCCTATCATACTTTATGCTATGGGCTATTTCTGTCCAGCGTCTAGCCTTCCTTAATGCTTACCAGGGCCGAAGGTTGCAGCCTACTGAAATGCGTGGTATATTTTATGTACCATGTACCTTCTTTTTGCTGTGATTTTCATAATCAGGGAAAAAAAAAAAAAAAGTTTTTGCCGCAATTCAAAAAAATTGGTGCATGTTTCGCCGCGATCAAGAAAATCACGGCAAGAATATGCAAAACATGTGACTGTGGTGGTGCTTCTACAGTGTAGCAGAGGGCACAAAATACTAGGTGGACACTGACTCCCCTAATTGTTGCTGCATACCTGGGCTAGGTACTGTACAGTATACAGCATATTCCTGCTGCTCATCTAGTATACAGAGCAGGGAGTCACATACTCAAAGATTGCTCCTCTCCAGTCCTTTCTACAGCTGGGCCCCATATTTTATCAGAACGCCTAGGGCCCCTACAGCAGTACCAGCTGAACTGTCCTGACGTCGGCTATGAGACTCCGTGATGAAAAATTACAATGTGAGCTTGTCTAATAGAAAGATATAGCTAAACATTGAAATATAGTTTTCCTCCATGTTCATTAACAACAGTAAACAAGGTTCACATACTAAGACGCCACTAATTTATTCAGTAAAGTAATGAGAAAAGATGTTTCCACTTTACTTAATAAACGCCTTTTTACATAAAGCCGACATTCTGTACAAATAACATGCAGCCTACTTTCTCACCATTGTATACACCAGTGATATTTAACTATTTTGTCTAATTGGACAGTGTACCATTGTTCTAGTAGAATATATTAAATAGTCAAAACCAATACCAGTGAAGGCCCCAGTCAACAAATTGTCTTATATTAAATGAAATACGTTTATGAATATACTATATATGTAAATATATCAGCACCATAAAAATAATTAAAGGGTTTGTCCACAAGGGCTGTCTGCTGTCATGTCCACGCTATATCTTAGATGTAAAGGCTATGTACAACTTCATATGATTTGAAACATTTTTTTAATTCACTTTAATTAAAAATTTGTTTCGTTTTTCCAATACATCTTCTATGTATCCTCTAGACAGAAGCTGTATCGTTTGCTATTAGCCAAATTTCTCAGTAAACACACACAGAACCACAATAATTACGATCACATCTCTTTTCCTCAACTTTTATTATTGCAATCCTGTGTTTAAAGGCAGTCAGTTCACTTCACTGACGGATTCAGCTGCTAGCGAAGCAATCAAATATAAAATATTTAGAGTCACAAAAACGTTGATTTAAGAATAAAAAATAAAAAAAAAGATTTCAAAAATGTGCATCGACTTTAAAGCTTACCTATCGTTTCAGGTGACTTTTCAGAACAAGCTGTCATATGTGTGCACATGACAAATAACACTATTTTTGGCCATTATATGACTTGCATATGGCATTTTTTTTTTAGCAGTTTTCCCCTCGGTATAATCTGTCTCTAAATCTAGTTTTCTCAAAGCTAGGGTTAGAGTCTAACTATTATCATGTCTTCTGCACACTGTACGCATAGAGAAAATAACTTCCTGCTCTCCTATCTCTCTGGAGCATGCCATCAGAAGCAGCAGCAGCATGGAAGATATTATACGGCAGTACTGAGCAGTGTATCTGTTAATCCAGCACTAAGGTGAGATAAAACACTTACTAAAAGCTGCAGCAGTGTCTCTGCCTCTCTGTCTCACTCTGCTCTTGCTCCTTCCCTCTGCCCATCCCTCACCATAGACTTCTATAGGCAGCATATAACCTCTAAGGGCATGACCAGACGTGGCGTATTTTTTCCGCCTCTGTCCGCATCAATGCCGCACATAATCTGCGTTGCAGATTCTGTTGCGGCTCTGCCTAAAATGGGCATTAAATTGATGCGGACTAGCCATTGCGTATTGAGGTGAAAGTACTTCCCTTCTCTCTATCAGTGCAGGATAGAGAGAAGGGACAGCCCTTTCCCTAGTAAAAGTACAAGAAATTCATACTTACCTGGCCATTGCCTTGGTGACGCGTCCCTCTCTTGACATCCAGCCCGACCTCCCTGGATGACGCGGCAGTCCATTTGACCCCTGCAACCTGTGATTGGCTTCAGCCGTCACTTGGACTGAAACGTCATCCCGGTCCATTCATTCTTTGCTTCTACTTCAATAGCAGCAGAATTTTCTTTGCGTGCATGCTATTCCTCAGGTTGCCCGGCCCGAAAATTGAGGAATAGCATGCACGCAAAGAAAATCGTGCTGCTATTGAAGTAGAAGCAAAGAATGAATGGAGCGGATGTTGAGGAGGCTGTGGACCAATAGGATGCCTCAAACCCGGGTATATGTCAGAAGTCACAGGTTTGAGGCATCCTATTTGTGCACAGCCTCCTCAATGTCCGCTCCATTCCATCTTTGTTTCTGCTTCAATAGCAGCACGATTTTCATCAGTGCCCGCAAGCTGCCTGCCCCGATGGTATCTACAATGATGGGGAATCCATATATTTAGGGATGATGGGGATCACATTAGATATCTGAGGTGTGGTCACGTGATTCTGTGACCGCACCTCAGATAAAACAGGTGGGCGGGATAAACTAAAGGGGAAGGGAGAACTAGTAGAGAGGGTCAATAGACACATAGAGGGAGCAGAATAAATAGTAAAGAACAGCCCTGTGTAATTACGTTGGTCAGTGAGGTATCGAACACGGACTGTGTGTATTCTGACTCTCGTGCACGAGCCTGTGTCGAGAGAAAAAGAGACAAAAATGAAAATCAGAACTTCCGGCAGGGCAGAGGTATGGAGAATAGGAAGGAAAGTGTTCAGATTTAACACGGACTGTATATTAGGAACTTTATTGAATATTTACATAGAATATCATTTAAAAAAAATTGTGTCCCTGGAAAACTCCTTTAACATATACGTTGGGAGCTTTCCATACGCATACACTAAATGTAGGGCTAAAACTTCCTTATAATGTAAGAATTTAAGTACTTCCAATTGTAAAGCACTGTTGAATATGTTGGAGCTATAATAATAAAGTTTATTAGGATTATTATTATTATTTGGTAAGTAAATATCTATTTACAGAACTTTATATGCAGAGCGTCTTACTGACGAGGAATATATGTATGTATTTCTATATATGTATTTTTGTGCTGTGTGGAAGCAAACTGTCCCTCCCTTCTTTCGTAGCCATGGACCTAAGAACAAAACTTGGAAGCCTCATTACAACACATAGTATATCACGAGAGCACCATCTGGGAGGGAAGGGTAACACCTTGCCTCAGGTGTTGCTGTTTTCTGACTGCAGAAACCATTGAACACCCCCAAAAAAAACTTGTAATGAATCCTCATTCCACCATTGCCACCACTATCAGAAAGTCAGTTCAGGAAATGGAAAGTTTAGGATAACTGCATAATTGTCTTCATTCTGTGCTCTGAGCTTTTTCCTCCTTTCCTTGGTTTCTCAGCGCTCTACATTCCATTATCCACACTAATAACCCGCTTCCTGCAAAATCTCAGATTGGATCGGATTGCATGAATTTATTTTTGCATCAGTTATTCAATCCATCACCTATAGATATTAAAGAGCATCTGACATCTTTATAGGTGAGAATCAATGTTACCTAATACTATAATGACTTATAAGTCAATATATCTTTGGAAACAAGTCTAGGGGATATCGTTTCAGTTGACAAGTCTGTGGGGTGGAGCGTGTAGACTTGTTTAGACAGGGCTTCGACCAATCTCATTCAGGTAGCAGAGCATTTAGTGGAGTATCATATAATTAATGTCTTTTTGTGACCGATGCTGCTAAGTTATATCAAAAAGAACGGAAAACATTTTCCAGAGTCTTTGTATGAGTGACCGTAGAACTGAAGCTAAAAACACATCAGATTTTGCAATCCAATCTCCTACAATTTCACCAGTGTAAACAGAGTTTACAGTCTAATGCTTATGTCCATAACCTACAAAAAAATAGTTCCCACAAAAAGGAAATATACCAAAAAGTAAGTTATATATATAACTTTACTAATGAAGTCACACACAGGTGATCGCAACGCAAAATATTGAAGCTGTGGTGGGAAATACATGTCGGAGTCTGAGCTACTGGACATTCATGACATCATTTACCATGTCCAATATTGGTTGTATCTGTCTGATATGTGATTTTTATGTTTTAGATTTACTCACTTGGACAGGGCTCCAGATGGTGACCAAAATGGCCGCAAATGCACCCTAGGATTTAAAACTTTCCAAATAACAGTCACGTCATTTTTGACTAGCCCCAACTCCGCTATTCTACGACTGTAAATTTAAGAAAAAAACCTGCTCTTCTGATGCAATACAGTTATTAACACTTCCCTGTTTGTGTGGGGAAACTGTAACTGCTTAAGTGGCCTATAGAGGAGACCAAGACAGCGGAAATCACTCAGTCTAGCCAGCTCACACAATCCCATCTACAGCAGCCACAGTTATAACAGGTTTGGCAGGACAGACAAGTCATCACCACACTGGTCTCACAGACCGATCATCAAGGAAGTAGTAACTCTGTGCTGCAGCAGGGGACTGGTCTGGGTACAGCTTGGGACACGGAGGGCACAGACTGGCATAGATGTTTCCTGACTACTAGAAACATTATTATATCATCATGGGAATATATCTCCTAATAAAGAAACAAGTAGTGGTATATAAAGTCCTGATGTTTCCTCATATCTATTTCTGGGAAAGCTGGATGACATATAATATAGTTCCCACAGTTCTAAATGCCAAATGTGAGCAGTTGGGGCAAGGGCGTAACTAGGAAAGCCTGGGCCCCCTCCCCTCGGTGCCACACACAGCTCCCCTTGTAGATAGTGCCCCCTGTAGATTATGCCATACAGTCCCCTACAGATAGTGCCATACTGCCCCCCTGTAGCTAGTGCCATACAGCCACCCTGTAGATAGTGCCATACAGTCCCCCTGTAAATTGTGCCATACATCCCTCCTTGTAGACATGGCTATACAGCCCCCCACCTCCCTCTTGTAGACAGTGCCCCCACCTCCCTTTTGTAGACAGTTCCCTCACCTCCCCATTGTAGACAATACTCCCACCTCCCCCTTGTAGACAGTTCCATACAGCCCCCCACCTCCCTCTTGTATGACCACCTAACCAGGATGTGGCCAGGAGGCAGCGGGAGCCTAGTAAGCTAGAATGGGGTTTAGGAGGCCCTGTTCTAGAGATAGGTGTGGGTCCCAGAGGTGGGACCCACATCTATCGGACTTTTATGGCATATCCTGTGGATATACCATAATTGTCCAAGATGGGAAAACCCCTTTAACCAATAAAGACAAAACACGTAAGACATACTTACAAATTAAATAAATTCGAATGGCGCATTCTGTTGATGGGTCCACGAGGGTCATGAACTAGAGCAGGGGTCTCAAACTCAGCCGGGTAAGTGGGCTACATATAGAAAAAAATCTGAAGTTGACGGGCCGCATTACTTTAAAATTTGATACATTACAAAATTATTGTTAATTAATTCGTTATTTGAACTACTATAACACTATATTACTATAATAATAGCGCTAGGTTTAAACTTACCGGAAATTTGCGAGATTTCTCCACGTGCTGAAAACAATACACTTTTACAGTTTAAGTGTCGCTAAATGCAGTCCGGCAGCTCAGTTGGCAGCGTTTGGCAGACACACAAATGTCAAAATTAGGCAGTCCCTTTTTAGATCGTGCCACAGAGCCCTCTATAGATACTGCCACAGTGCCCTCTGTAGATACTGCCAGTGCCTTCTGTAGATACTGCCAGTGCCTTCTGTAGATACTGCCACAGTGCCCTCTGTAGATACCTATACTAGCGCTCTGCCCGGGACTCCGCTCTGGGGAAGACCCTGACACACTGTCCATATATGAACAGCGATGTCAGGGAATTCCACAGAGTCCCGGAGCAAAGCCGATAATAGCGCTCTGCCCGGGACTCAGGCTCTGGGGAAGACCCTGACATTGCGTGTCCATTCATGTAGAACTAAATCCCGCAACAAATAGCAGTTGTTCTGTTTATTGCGGCAGGTTCGCAGCGATCCCGCCGCAAAAAACGGAACTCAGAAAAAAGCCTCATACTTACCCAGAAGTCTATGTTCCTGCCTCCAACGCGGCTTCCTGGGATGACGATACATCCCATGTGACCGCAGCAGCCAATCACAGGCTGTAGCGGCGTCAGATGGGATGAAACATCATTCCAGAAGGCCGGCCTCTTGGGATGATGCTTCATCCCAGGTGACCTCCGCTGCAGCCAATCACTGACTGCAGCGGTCTCCTGGGATGAAACGTCATCCCAGGAGGCTGAACTGCTAGCAGTGCGGCTGGTGCTGCAGTTTTCCGCAGCGGACATTCCGGGTGAAAAACTGCACCACAGTTGCGGCATACACTGTGTGCTATTACGCGGTGTATCCACCCCATGTGAACTCACATAGATTTTTCTGGTGTTTTAAACTGCATAAAAAATGCATGTAAAAACGCCAGCGTTTCTGTAAAATGTAATAGCGGGGTTTTTTTCAGGCGTTTTTAGTGGGGATATTTTTCATTTAGGTCATTTTGCACATGCTTTTTTTTCTGCCAAGTCCTATAGAAAAGCCTATAGGAAAATTGCCTGAAAAAAGGCCATACCCAGAGCATGCTGCGCTTGGAAAAAATCACTAACCACAATATTGCCTCAAAAACACCACAAACCAAAACGCAGCTGTAATTAATGCGTTTTATATTTCATCCGGTCGCAATAAAAACCACCGAAAAAATTGCACAAAAAATGCAGCAAACCGCTGTGAAGCTGAAATATAGCAATCTATGTTTAACCCCTTCCCACCGCATCCATTTTTTGTTTTTTCCATTTAGTTTTTTCCCACCTTCATAAAAGCCATAACTTTTTTTATTTTTCCATTGACATAGCCATATAAGGGCTTTTTCTCTGTGAAGAGTTGTCATTTTTAACGGCCCCAGTTAGTGCACTAAGAAATGTTTAACAATTCTTTGTGGTGCGGAACGTAAAAAAAACCATCAATTCCTCCATTGTTTTTTTGTTTCGTTGTTACGGTATTCATTTTAATGACATGTTAACCTTATTCCGTAGGGCTATATGATTCTGGCGATACCAAATTTATATTGGTTTTTTTTTTCATTACTATTAAAAAATAAAAACAATTTGTTAAAAAAAAAAGTTCTGTTGCCATATACTGAGACCCTTAACTTTTTTATTTTTCCATAATTGTATCTGTGTGAAGGCGTACAGTAGTTTTTATCGGTACCGATTTGGGGTACATAGGGCTAATAAATATTTTTTTTTTATTCCATATTTTTTGAGAGATAAGATAATAAACAGTAGTTCTGGCGTTTTGTATTTTATTCTTTACAACCTTCACCCTGCGGGTAAAATAATGTTTTATTGTAACAGTTCAGACTTTTACGGATGTGGCTACACCAACTATTTTTAATCTTTTTTTTCCTATATTCCTAAAAACTTGAACTAATTTTTACTTTCACTAGGGGATTTCATCATGTGATTGTTAGAGCACTTGCACAATACACTACAAAACCTATGTATGCTTATAGCGGCCTCCTATTAAAAACTATGTAGAAAGCATTTTGTTTTTTTATAATAAAAAGGTGTATCAGTGTGTTTCGTGCAACTTTCTAATCACTTTTTATTAATAATTATTTTTACTTTTTGAGATATAGCTGCTTCGTATTCTGTATACAGAACAGCTATATCTTGCGCTGAAACCTGTATCTGTCAGGTCTGCAGCACTGACGGGTTCAGTGTCAGCGGGTCCTGTGTGTCTCTGACACGCAAGATCCACATCACATCTAAGTTATGAACATAGATGTGATCGGTAAACGCTCGATCCTCTGTCAAAGACCTGCGGGATCCGCTGGTACTGAACCCGTCAGTGCCGCAGACCTGACAGATAAAGGTTTCAGCGCAAGATACAGCTGTTCTGTATACAGCATACAAAGCAGCTGTATCTCAAAAAGTAAAAATAATTTTTAACAAAAAGTAATTAGAAAGTTGCACCAAACACACTGATAGACATTGTTATTAAAAAAACAAACTAACGAAATAGGTTTTCAAAGGTGTACAGTCTTTATATCCTGCCGGAGGACCAAGATGGCAGACCTGGGGCCTTCATTAGGCCCCTAGGTTGCCATGACAATCATCGAAAAACTCTGATTGCGGGCCGATGGGATTGACAGCAGGGTTCCCCTTATGTCTAACGGCTTAGCTAACTAAGCAATTAAGCATCCGGGATTTAAGTTATCTACGATTTGGGCAATTAGAGCTGTAATACAGAGGACATCCGCTTCACATGGGGGCCTGTGAGCCCGCTCAATACTCCTACGTCGAATGACGAAAAGGATTTCAGATATCTCCGGCACAAGCAAATCCTTATAACTGCTAAGAACAGCAGCTCCGGTGATGGATGTAGGGGGAGTGGAGGATGCAGCAGTTTGCCATGGCCCAGCATGTACCGGCTACGCCCCTTATGTCAAACATCACACGATCCGTCAATATATTGAAATATTTATATTTTTGTATATGAATGTAATTTATGGCTCTTTAATATGAGATATGACATTTTGGAAATGTAAAGTTTGAAACGTATACACTGTAGATTTATTATTATACAATTATACAAAACAAGTGAATAATCTTACAAGGCATTTTGTCTGAAATTGTAGATGTTTACTTTGTAATAAATCATCAACACAACGTGACAGTTCTGTGTAACTATACAAAAAGATTCAGGAATTTTTTTTATTTTATTGCTCAAAATGAATTTTTTTTTTTACAAAAAATACATATATAGATATATATATATTTATAATTGTTTCTAGACAAACCCAGAGGTCTGAATTCCAAAGTATCTATAAAAACATCAGAAAGTGGTGAAAATAAGATGCCTTCACTGTGAAACTTTTTTTTTTTTTTTTTATACAAACACGTTCCCTTTTGGGGATACATTTCTATTTTACACAATACCAAAAGTGGAAGCCCTTGAAACTTTACCCGGTGCACACTAGATATATATATATATATATACACACATACAGAATCACTTCTTTTTTGGTGTAGCGCTGTTGACTTCAAGGTTAGAACAAGAAATTAGAGCATTTCCCTTTGAAAGATAAAGCCGCTAGTATATAGAGAATGCACTGAGCTCAGAACATGAAATGCACTTTTGAAACATGGTACACAACGCACCATTAACACACTTATGACAGAGGTCACCTTTCTATTCTTTTGTAGCCGTGAGCAAATTTAACATTGAGGACAAATTCTGCTTTTATCCCTAGAATTGCCTCATCCTATATATATTTAGTTTACTTTGTATATGGGATTTCTAAAATCGCTGCCCTATAGCGACCTCTAGTGGCTTGTTGAAGACTAGCAGAGTTATTGCCGTGTGTATTTCAAAGCCTATCTAACTTTGCTTGTCTTTAACAATTACATATTTTAACACAAACTAAAATATAATCCGATAAATACCAAATACCTTTATTTTTGTAATCTCAAATTAATTCTTAAAAAGAAATATTGTGATAGTGTTTATTGGTATGCATATTCTGCTGGAAATTAATGTAATAAAATTGTGTTGTGAAATAATCTAATCATTTTTCTCTTTGAGTGACAATATCAGAATATCTTCTAATGTATGTAAAATTTTATATTATAATACATAATATAATAATATTTAAAATGACAATAATAAAGTAAAATTCTTAATTTTGGAATTAACGGGACCTGATAGGAAGTGAATTCTCAAATATTTTTTATTTTTAAGATTGTATCATACATAGAAAGAAAATCTAAAAGGGAGCTGTGAACACAAAATCTCCTATGACCACTTTTAATCAGCACAATTTGCAACAAAAATGTGCCAAACGATCAGAATTTCTGGACTACAGGATGATGTGTTAAAGATAATTTACTGTTATTTCCCATACTTCTTGTCATATGCCATTGGTTAGGATAGGAGGTTATGGGCAGTTTTGTATTTTCTAACAAATTCAGAGTTATTAAAAATTACAAATTATGGAACAAGACAATAACTGTAACAAAAGGGACTAAAAATGACGGTTTCTAAATTTTTCTGATTGAAGAAGGTCTTTTACCAGGTGGTTGGTATGAACATTATATATTTTTAAATTAATACTGAAGGAAGACAAAGCTTTTTTTATACCCTGTTCAGCCCAGTCTTGACGTCTATGCTAATTTACATATCCTTGATTGACATAATTATTACCATTAATTATCTTTGGGATTATTCAAAAATTTCTGTCCTCAATTCTTTAAGACGAAGTTTACACTCTGAAACTAGCCTTAAAATCTGCCCCAAAATCCACGACGAAATACTCGCGTTATATGTGCATTATTTTGTGGATTTCAAAGCATATTTGCTTAGCGGTGGGCGAAATCTGCAGATCTGCAACAGACAGGGCATGCTGCATATTTAAAAATCCGCAGCATGCCTAAAAATTTATTTTTTACGCTATTAGTAAATGCTCATTTACTTAAATTCTATTGTAATTTGTTGCAGAATCTGAGCTCAAATTGTGTTGACATGGCTTTACGACAACACGAATACAGATGGAATATTTGACATTTATACGCTATGTACAGGAGGTGAATTCACAAACATGAGACGTTGTGACACACGGACTGACGGTCTGCTGGTGCGTCAGCGTTCTATTAAGTCTTAGGATTCTTCTTGTATTTACAGGGGGTAAACCCTTTTTATGTGGCAAAGCATTTCAAGACATTCAAGATTAAACACACTCCTTTATCTACACCAGATGTTGGTAAAATTGAAAGATAAAACGCATTTTTCCCCATCTGTATAATTTTTAAGTTAAAAAATGCAACGCCGTCCCTTTTTTGACACGTAGATGAATTATAGAGCCGATTCACTTTGCGGATACAAACATGAAAATCAAGGGAGAGAAAAGTGAACCTTGAACCCGAGGGAGACAAAAAAGCACACTTGTTTTTGATTTGGAGGACCCAGCGAGCGGAGGATTTAGCCAGCTGTTTGCTTTGATTTACAATGCAGCCGCTTACGCCTTTGCAAGTCATCACACCTGACAGCGGTATAAAAGTGTGGCCACGGAGAGGTACAGATTATTATTTTTCTTTTTCACTGAAATCACTTCAAAGATCTTTAGACCTATGAGATTGACAAGTATTGTGGATGTAGCTCGCAAAAAAAAATAAAAAAATCTGGCAGCAAATAAAAGAGAAACATCACAGCGCAGTATCAGTGTAAATCCCGCTGCTTACCCCTTAATCCCGTTGATTCTTTACAGGACTTGTGTCTTAGCTGCACCTATACCACGACTCTTTCTATATGTGAGTGGTGCAAAATTAGCGTGAGGCAAATAGACATGAGTCATTGTGGATAGGATTGTGGTTTAACAAAAAAATTTGCCCCAGTTGTCAGAGTTTTGCAATAATAATCTACACAGTTTGCACAATTAAATATATGATACACAATTGTTTTATTTTCAATGAGCTGGAATGAACCTTGTGGGCCTTAAAGAGTCATTAAGTGGCATTACTCCATAAGGCATTGACCTTCTTCAGATACAAAACAAAATACAAGGGTCTGAAAAAGTGCATCTATGTGGACAGCGCAAATTTTGTCTATCTGTGAAAAAAAAAAATAGTCAACAATTGCTGATTGGTCATATAACGTGGACACAGGAAAAAAGGACCAACACACAAATGGTCTCACAACTTATTGTAATATCTGCATTTTCCCACACAACGGTCACTCTTCTGGCGCACATGGGAATGTAAAAATTTCCACTGATATTGCAATGTTTGATCATATTGTCTCAAGCATATATTTTACAAAAAGAAGGTCCATTCCCATTTTTATTTCTACGCAACCCATTAGAAGTTGATATATATTAAAATGTTCCCATCCTGTTTGTGGTGAGGAGCAGTTCTCCATAGTGCAAATGAATAACACAAAATCCATTTATCCAAGTAGGGATTAGTGGTCATCAGGAAATTCTAGAAAACAAAAAGGCATCTTCTCATTTCCAGCTGTGCCAGGCACTTAAGTCCCATTATATTTCATTTGTATGTTGAAAATGATGAATCTCCAGTGAATTGTCTACATGAAGGGTCTCTTATACCCAATGGTCCACCATGGAGGAGTGGTTCTCTTAAGTCCTTTACTGCAGTTCTTGTAGAGACTTGATACATTTTCACAAAGTTGGCAAATTTGGCATTTATTAGTACTGTCACATTTCCAGCTCACCATGGAAATTTCTACCATTAAAACCAGCTTCATAGATCAACTAGTTGGATACAACGAGCCATGTATTTTAAAACTCCAGAACATAACCACAATTTCCAGATAACAATATGTTTTGTGTTCATTCGCTTGGGTTCTGTCAAGTTACGGTGTTTCTTGGGCAACATGGAAAACGTCACTGGTATTCTCCATCCGTCGCTTCTGTCATCTCACCTGAGTGATATCTTTGGTCAAGCTTAGTGGTGTTTTCTTTGTGCATAGCCCTAGTTATAACAAGACATTACATATCTGTACACAACGTTTTGCTCAGGCAGCTATTGAAAATGTTTATTTAGGCGAAATCTCATATTGACTCCCCTTTCAATGGATGACTCTGGTTTGATGCACCTTCAGCAATGAACTCACAGGTCTTGGAAACCGTGTTAAGACAAATAAAGCAAACTGCACCACTGTACGAAGAAAGAGCAGCAGCTTAAACCAATCCACCAAATTAAGGACCACCAGTTGCCTTGGGTCATAGGCTCATAGGTCCATCTTCTTCCATCGGCTCTTCTTGAGGCGCACTGCTGTAAGGTCAAACATTATGATACATTGTTAAGTTGGTTGTATTTTAGCAATTATTAATAGATTGAAATTCATTAACTAAAGACGAGAAGTTAAAAAAAATAATTGTAATCTATTAATTGATTTATTAATATATTTACCTGTGTTTTTACCTACGGCGTTTTAGTACTTTTTGTCATGCTAAAGCTAAATACATTTTCTCATTATCAGATGCCTAGTCTATGCGTGAAGGAGTAAGGGATTGGCTGGAGAATATTGTTCTGCAACATCAATTGTTTCTGGTCTTCAAAAATTTTTCTCTCCCCATTCACCACCCAATTGTCAAATCACGCCCAAAAGACTAAGCAAGCAGGGTTAATTTTAGGCAGAGGCTTGACCCGTATATTGATCAATTCTCAAAATTTTGTTTTGGGGTCATGAATTGCTTTTTTCTTTAGGATACAATGTGTAGGTGGTCACAGAATGGTTCATTGATGCTTGCGGATCACAGAAACAGTTGGGACGTCACCTAGAAGGGGGTTAAGCCCCACGGTCCAATCATTTATTTAAAGTTCTGCAAGTAACAAACTCTCTTGTATTGAAAACCCTTTGACAACTGTTTGCAAATCTAAGGAAACCTACTTGCTCCCAGCAGCTACTAGTGAATTCCTTCCCACTGACAATGAGGCCAGAGCCGTCACCGTTTCAACTTCATCCCGATCATGTTTTTGAGCTTCGAGGAGAGAGTATCCCACCTTAGATGCGAATCGTTTTACAGAATTCCAGTATTTACCTGTAACAAGAAATGTGTTATTGGACTGTAGTAGAAGTTGTTTTTTAACAGTGTTATACGAATGTAAGCCAGAGAACGGATGTTTTGTGAGATATTTTGTTAATGTTATATAAGAAGCCTGTTTGTGTGGGCAAGCCTATAAACACATAGCGTACAGGATGTCAAGGGCTTGGTCACCCTAATTAAATACAGAAATTGAGTTAGTTCTTTAAGTGACTCATTTATTCCTTTAAGTAGTGTATAAAGTGTCCCAAGTATCCCAGCATGAAGAGCTATTTTTCAATATTTCTAAACTGGTTTTGCATTTCTTTCCAAACATTCACATTTTCAGAACGAAGCTTCGGTGAAACGCGCGTCGGGTCAGCTGTGGTTGTCTGGTCCTGCTCCCTCTTCTCTTACCGTCAACTATTTGTGTATGTATATACTTCATGTCGGCCATATTTTGTTAATACAGTAATATTAACTGCAATTTGCTTTTGTTACTACTAACTTACACCTGTTTATGAGTATAGCCACATGTTCGCTGACTAGCCGGATTATACCTGTAGTTCTCCTGAAGGACCTTGACACTGTGTATTTACCTCGACCATTCACTGATCAATTTTTCTTACTCCATTCATTTCTATGTTTTTAACTTATGTTTCTGTATTTTATGGTTCATCAATAAAGAAGATTTTGTATTTTCTTCAATATATGGTCGTGATTTTTCTATTTGGGTTGGCTTATTCAGAGGAACTCGCATCATAAACTAGTCTTCTATGACTACCATCAGTATAGTGGGGAACCCAAAACTATCTATGTCTGTAATATTCATATATAGGATAGTAATAGACCTCTTTAAATTAGGGAATCTATTATATAAAGACAGCAGATATTATTGCACCCGATGAGCATTTTGCAAAAGAAAGCATGCGTTATACGTAAAGTACTATGTGCCTCTCCGCTGAATGGCTGAGAGGGATCACATGGCCACATGATCACGAGAGGGGCATCGTACTTTCCATATAGCCAGGACTGCTGAACACAGGCTTGGTGGGCCTTCAGTAGTTGCAGTAGCATCCACTATCTTGTTACCATTAGGGCATCTAGTTGAAACTTGATTCGGAGAGGCACTCATTAAATTTATCAATGTCTTGACATATTTATTTAAATGTGGTATGGCCCATGTTATAGCCTGGTATAAAACAAGCACAAACGCTAACAAGCCTCTCCCCTCATCACGCTCTTACAATGCCACTTTGAAATAAAATTTGAAAGTCACAATTAAAAAATGACTGGTGTCAATAGTAACGTCCTACCAGGAGGTCTCAGGACCCTTTTACCCCACTTTTAAAGCCTTGACTTATGCAGGTTACTTATATGCAATAAGATGCAAATGTGTAAGGGCAGACTTTGAGACAAAGTATAGTGTGTGTAATGAGATTATTTTTGGAAAGTCTAGAGATAATTGAATGCAAAGCAGAAAGCAAACCACTGGTCTAAATAAGTAGCTAAATAAATAAATAGCTACAGTATATAAATGAAAACCATAACATCCAGACCATCCTTGTCTCTGAGAATGAACATTGTATCGGTGGGAGGGGTGCGGTTGAATACTTCTAGGGTTCTGTTGAAAGTTTCAGCAGTCCATGCCAAGTTGGCTACCCAAGACATATTTTAGAGACCTTACTATAGCTGCTGAATTCTCATTTAATTCTGGTATTAATTGAAATGAGATCTCAGCAACATTTGCGACTGATTTATCACTCAGGGAGCCTTGTGACAAGCTCTTTGAAGTTATGTCTTCCAGATTTTTGTATAGGAAAGTCCTTTTGTGCTTCCCAGCTGCAAGTGCTTGCCACGCACTATAGAACTAAGCACTGCGTGGCAGGCTGCATTCACTATTAAGGTGCTCGTTCTTCTAAGCCCCCCCCCCCCTCGCCATAAGAAGACAAGACTTACTCTGGACTTGAATGACAGTGTCTAGTGACCGCACAGCATTCTGATTTGGCCGCTGCCTTAAAATTTCTTCAGGGAGGGGATCCATCTGGAAATTGAAAATAGCACATTATGATCTGAAGAATAAATAGTCACAAAAATAATAAAAACATTTACAAACTCTAAATGGGAGTGATGTCCATATATAAAGGGTAGGGCTTGTTCACATTTGCTTTCTGGGTTTCGTTGTTTTGTTCCGTCATAGGATCAGAACAATGAGAATACCGGAAGCTCGGGATCCCGAGCTTCCGGTATTCACGTTGTTCTGCACTATTTTGTCTGGGTAAAAAAAAAACTAATCTGTGACAGAAGCCCCTAACAGGGCCTCCAACGCAGAGGTGAACAGCTCCCAAGCCCATCCCTGTAGTTTAAGATTTAATTTAATAAAACGAATTTACAAAATCATTAAAAACATTAAGTGTAATAATACAACAAATAAACCCAAAAATAGGACTTGTATAAATGTCTGAATATATAAGTACAGCAACATCCCAGAACTCGGATACCTGCAGCTGTAAGTAGATATAACCAATAAGAATGTTTATATTGTATATACTCTAACCCTTCTAGCCAGGCCAGCTTATTAGAAACCTATGGCCTGGATCAATCCCACTAAGAGCAAATGAAATCCCTACCTCAAAATTTCTGCTGGTTTGGGGAACCATGGTGTAAAGATAGTGTGATAATACAGTGTCACATCCTCATGGAGTCTCCAGAAAACCCTTTTTACAGTAGCTACATATTTCTAGTTAGAATCCTGTTTCGGGCTATTGTCACATGGTAAAATTTACTGTCTGTAGAGTAGTAAATAAAAATAAATCATAAGGCCCAGTTCACACAAAGTTTTTTGGCGCCAAGTTTGACACGGACACCTCGTCGTAATCAGCGGCACAAAACGTCCGAAACCGCCTCCCAGTGAAATCAGTGGCGTTTTTTTTCCGTGGCAGTATTTAGCCGCTCACAGTTAAAAAAAAGTGGCATGTTCTTTTTTTGCCGCAGTTCCGCTTCTGACCTCCCAGAGGCAGGCAGAGAAAGCGTTTTTTTTAAGCGGTTTTTGCCTCTTCGGCGCTCGATGGGCCTGGGGGGGGGGGGGGGGGGTTGGGCACTTCGAAAATTGCGGCAAGAATTTGCAGGTAGGTCAAAACCTGCCTCAAAATTCCTGAAGGAATTTTGAGGCAGATTTTTAATCCTGCAAATAAACGTGTGTGAACTGGGCTTGAGGGAGTTGTGAAAAACAAATATTCTAATTAGAAATCTCATATATACATAATTATATTATTCAGTTCAGATTTTACCTCATTGCCCAGCAAAGCAGATACACAGGCCTCGGAGGCATCACATATTGATGTCAGGTCATGACCACCTTCTAGGGCAAGCACAACACGGCCTTCAGCCAAGCTCATCAACTGACGTGTCATGTGGCCAAAACCTAAAAGGTAAGAGAACGAAAATATGAATCTAGCCCATATACATCAACCCTCAATTTACTATATAGATATCAAAACAGACTCAAGACGACAATCTGAGCTTACACTTAGCTGTTACTTTGTATCCACCAAGAGGAGCTGGATGTCCTTCAGCTGCATCGAACCCAGCAGAAACCAAGACCACATCTGGTGAAAACTCATGAGCAATTGGCATCACCACTGTCCTGTTATGAGACAGATAAGTAAAAATCAGCGCCAGAACTGGAATATCACATGGAAATTCAATCCAGAGACCCCATAATACACAATTTACTTAATCTCAGATTATTTTGTGCATTAAAATGGAATTTCAATTGTACCAGCAAATTAAACGAATAATATCAATATAAACAAAATGGTAGTCACTTAAATTGTGTTGTGTGAATTACTTCCTTAGTTTAGATTCCTGGAAATCCTCAGTCAGGCAAAATTTTTCAGAATGGAACAAAATCCCAGCATCATGTGCCAAGAGATGCAGTCCTAAAATTCTCTAATATTTATTGACTGTTTTGCATGAAATATATAAAATGGTTTGTAAAAAAAACAACAAACCATTCACTTTTACCATATTTGTAGACTCCTGATGTTTAAATACAACAGAAGTGTATGTCTAAGTCCATGTCAGGGACTACGTGGGAGGAGGAGAGCAGAAGCAGAGTTCGAGAAAGGAATAAGACACAGCTATATATGCTCATAGTAAGATTTATAGGTCACCCCAGTGCTGGATTCTCAGCTACACTGCTCATTACTGCTATATAATCTCCTCCATGCTGCTTCAGCTTCTATATATATGTGAAATATAGAATAGGTAAGCAGGACTCTCCTCTTCTATGTGTGCATTGTATAGAGGACATGATAGCAGTTAGGCTCTGCCAATAGCTCAGGAAAAACTGAGAATTAGAGATAGAGCCTGAAAAGGGAAAAACTGCTAGAATAAAAACGCAGAACACAAGTCATATAATGGCCAGAAATAGTGTTATTCCTCATGTATACACATATAGTCATCTCAAAGTGTAGGTACACTTTAAGGAAATTCTCCGCTTTGGACCATTTCATTTGTCAGAAGGATCCCCAAAAGTAAGCTCATCACAGTATTCCGCAATCAGCTGTAATTAGCGGGGGATGATGACAATAAATGTTCAAATCCCCTGCAGCGCCACCACGGAGGACACAAAGTATTGCTTAATGCCAATTTAATCAATATGCATCTATGTAAAGCATAGACAAGATTGGTGAGAGAGAGAGTGAGAGATGCCCTATATAGGCATTATTCAATGAAGAAGAACATATCTCTATTAACTCAAAATGCCCTAATAGGGTATTTGAAAATAAGATGGCCATATATATATAGATTACATTTATCAATAAATCTAGATTATAATAAAATAATGTGCTGCCAATTTAATGTCTATGGTGTGCCATAAACATTAGATCATCAGCAGATCCCACCAAAATTAATTGGATCTGTCCACAGATATCCATTAACCTATATAGTCTAAGCTCCGTTCCAATCAAGTCAAATGGATCCACTTTGACTTGATCAGAACGGAGCTTAGAAATTCACTCAGGAGCGCACAGGAGCCGCTGTCAGCTGAGCCATCATTGCAGCTCACTGATGTATTCGGCTCAGAACGGCTTTCTGCAGCTTCTATGTACGGTGATACTTAGAAGATGCAGAACTGAAACTAAGAATTAAAAAAAAAACAACGTAAAATTACAAATGTTATTTCACTTACTAAATAAACTGATTTCAATAAAAATCAAATAAAAATAACCCAAACGTTTACATAGCTTTATGCAGTATGTAAGGAGTATTTATTATAACCATGATCGCTAAGGATTGTTAGGGGTAAGAAAAGGGACATTTAAATGAATCAATGTCCATCAGACAGTTATCATGCAGAAATCAAGGGTGGTGGGGTAAATTTGGTAAACTTGGAAACACCAAGAGTGTTATTCTTACCTGGATGGGTCTTTACTTATGAACAGACCTGTAGTCAGCATGGCCACTTATTGTACCTAATGCCTTGATTCAAGCAAATTCATTTAAGAACTCATTTTCAATTAAAGACTAGAACCAGCACTACCTAAACTTCTACAAACTAAACCAAAATAATGCAAGGACATGATGAAAATAACCCTCTTAATACTGGTATTATATATAAAAATACAATTTTTTTTATGTGTTTTACTTTAAATGTGCTTTACTTTATTATTTTATATTTTAGTTTAAAAAACATTAGCTTTCTTTGGAATCAAAGATTGGTGCACGTTTCCAATCGAATATGTTCCTCACCACATGTAAAATTGTCACATTCTTCAAATTTCTAAGATGATACACATGAAAAACAACACTTTTGAGGCCCTCAAAAGGTTTTCCGAGAGAACAAAGACTTACAATCAAGGACATTAAGAAAAACTTATGTGGCAGGAAAGTTAATAGATAGCTGGTATGTCCCAGATAACTGGAAATAAAATGCATGTAAGGTTGATTTACAGGGATAGCCGTCATTTAGTGGTCTGAACAATTATAGGAATGCAGAGTATTATTTTATTAGAATCAGTGATATCACTTGGTATTGTTCACGTGTCTGGACTAATATACGGCATCCTCAGAAAATCGCATCAACACCAAAAATGGATCTGTAGAAGAAGGGGTTTCATCTATAAAAACTAGCGATGACCAAAAGTGGAGCAGTTGCTCAAAGCGATCAGTCAGACTCCAGCATTCACTTCTAAGGCAAGTTGAAGAATGTAAGAAGAGACCTGATTGGTTGCTATTTGCCCTCGAAGGTCATGCGTATTGGTTAGGTTTAGAAAATGACGGCTTCCACTGTGTGTAGGACACAGGTGCTTATGAGCTTAAAACTACATATCAAAGTCCTCAAGTATAAAAGTCTAAATACATGAACGCACAGATCTGATTCCATGATCGACCTATAAGATCTCTCACTAATACTTGAAGGAACCTGCTCGTTGCCTAATTAGCTATCCCAGAGAGCTGACAATCTCACAAGAAGCAACGTACCATAAAAACTGGCAACGAGGAAACAAGGATTGCGAGCGAAGCCGGGAGCGGAATTATGCTTTCTTTGTGCAGAAAACCTATTTATAGAATCCCTTTGAAGTAAAACTGATCCAGATGTTGAATAGAGGGAAGGGGGCTGGTGGGCAGGAAGAAACAAACTCGTCACATGGAAGAGAATTAAGGCACTGCTGAAGTCACTGAGAAAATAACTCATTTAACTTTAACTCATTCACTTCAAAACAGAGTTTGCACTAATATAGTATTCCAATGTCAACCAATAGGGTGGCTTCATGGAAATGACCAATACTTTATATAACCACAGTGCAAAAACGATAAAGTTTCTGGTTTCAATGAGGCATATGGGTGTTAATCCATACCCCACACACTTATGACTGTGAAAGTGACATGTAATACAGTGAAATATATATATATACACACATACATACATATATATATATATATATATATATACACATACATACATATAGTAGCTTTCAGAACCGGTTCGAATACCATTACATTAGATAGAACATATGACACTATTGACTCGAATGAGAATTATGTCAACCAATTCAATGTATAAAAAGTCCTGAACTTGGCAGATCAGAGTTAACAAAGACGTAACCAAAGTCTATCAAAAAGACTATAATGTTCTCCCACACTCAATGTTGTGTGTGAAAATTTTAATTTTTCAAATTAAAAAATAAATCAAATAAACAGCAGATGTCAATTGATCTTAGGTTGGTGGCCTCAGTTGCCTTGTAATAACTATTCTTAGTTCAGTTCAGCAGCGCTGGTTACTAAGGGATCGGGATTTTTAATTTGTACACATTCATTAAATCTGATGATGCGTTACACACATATTGTTTGTATTCAGACAATACAAGGGAATAGTAGTCATAATTAACATGACAAAGCCATTTGCCTGTAGGGCATCGCAGGGTGGGAATCTCTTGTTCGGTCCCCTCCACTATAAGAGGTTGGCAATATGCAAACACAACAATGTGGACTGGTTTGGTTTAGCGCAGCACTGACTGCAGCTGTCAACTGTGTTTTCAGCAGCGCAACATGGAAATACCAGCGGACAGTGGGGGTTTTCAGGACTTCCTATATCCTACATGCCATTTCCATTTTGATCACTCTACATTTTCCTCTTTAGCTATATTCACTTTCCATGTGATGTCATCACCACAAAAATACGCACAGCTACACTTATTTTTTCCCTTTTTTGTGCAACACTTTTGAGAATAGTAGATAATGATTTACAGACTCCTAGAATGAAAAGACTGGGGAAGTAAAAGGCAGCATTGCATGTGGCTGGACAATGATGTTCGCCTAGAGAAATAGAAGATACGTAAAGCAATGGTTTTGCAGAGTTATATGGTGCTTTACAATTGCAAACGTTTGGTGTTAACTGTTTGCATTATCCATGTATTGGTGATAGAGACAGGGATTATAACACTAAGGCCACATTGCACACAACGCGTATTACATACAGATTTGCCGCACATATTTTCCTCCAGCAAATCCGCAGCGTAATACAGTACCATAAAAGTAAATGAGATTTCAAGTAATCTAATCCACACATTGCAGATTTTTCTGCACGTAAATTGACCTGCGGTGTGTACTTTAATATCTACAGTTGGTCAATAATTTATCTTGCGTTTCCGTCTGCGAATTTTATCTGACTAGTTTATAAAGAAATACGCACCAAAATCTGCAGCATAAAACCGCACCTATTTCTGCATCAAAGTGTAAAAACCGCACCTAAAAATCCCATTAAAAAAATGCACTATTGGGTGCGGATTTTACCTGCATAATTAGCTGCGGTTTTGATGCAGTTTTTCGGCAGCGAATTACGCAACGTGCGCATGATGCCTAAGGGTGTCCTCACTTTCCAGCTCATGTAGATGGTGTTGTACTGATCCCTGCAGTAAATGTCAGAATGCTTAAATCATCCATCACATGAATCAGTTGTGTTTGAGCTCGAAAACCAATAAGACATGGACAATAGACACAAATAGATCATTGTGTTTTGTTTTTCAAATAACCCTATAGGGTTCTCTAAACACTATAGTTGGTATACAATAGTGGTGCTATAATGTAACAATTAAAAATGTGATTACACTACAAAATGGAAATTATCATATTAAAAGGGGTATTCCTATTTTATCCACAAGACAGAACATAAATGCCTGACAGATGCGAATGACACGTCTGAGTCGCTCACCTATCAGGAGATAGCGGATTCAATTCAAGCAAGCAGTTTTTGTCTCTTTCCATAACTTTCATAGGCTTCAATCGAGTGTTGCCAAGTCTCCTGTGAGGCTAATGTTCAGGGGATCCCCATTCTCCTCAGAAGTGGGAACCCCACCTATTAGTCACTTCTGGCATATCCTGTGGATATGCCATAAATGTTCTAGATGGGAAGAGCCCTTATATAAGGAGGGTCTCACGCGCTGACTTAGCTACTCGGTTACACTTTTACGCAAATTTTTGTAAATGCATGTGAAAAAAATATTGTTCATCTTCTGGCTTTATCTTACATATAAACATGGAGTGAAACGTAACCATTACATTTACTTTCACTACAACTTGCATAACCAACACATGGGTTGTTCCCGATCAAAGCAAATAACCAAATATTTGGATCCATATTCTAAACTACATCACAAGAATTACAGCGAATAATCTATGGGCCACACAATGATTATTCATAGGACTACTGGGAAAAAAAATGAGGTATTGCCTATAGCAAACAATAAAAAACTGTAAATAATTTTTAAAGTAAAAATAAAAAAAAGAAAGAAAGAAAAAAACAACAGCGTTTAGCAGCTATTCTTTTGGTGTAGTTGAAAAAAATTTAATCAGTGATCTCTTTTCTACATTGGTTTTTATACATGAGCCCAATAACCTATTACCCGAACCAGGTGGGTTAGTAGCTTGGGCTGTCTTTACCGCTACGTTTCTTTTTAATTATTCTTGTTAATAGCCTTTTAAATGTTTATAAAATGACAAAAACAGCCCAAGATACCATTTTATGACACAACATACAATTCTCAAAAACAACCGAATATTGCGGACATTGCATGGAGCCCAGTTGGGATTACGGAGATGTGGATGCCTTTGCACAATGCAAGTTCTGATCATGTTGGTGCTGCTCACACCTTTTGTTTTTGACAACATACAATACATAATTGTACTGTCACATAATTAAATTTTAATACTTGATATTTTTGGATACAGAATAACATTTTGTGCCACAAAAACGTTGTGACTTTAAACACCATTCTGTGCCACAAATACCACTTTGTGACACATAATAAGCTTTATCCATCTACTAGTTGTCCCCCCACAAATGACTACTGTATTTTGCGGCACAGATTAAAATATTGTGGCAGATATTATTTTGTGACAAATAATTGAGTTTTGTGAAAGTAAAGTTTTATTTTATTCCATTCACCGACTTACAAAGGATGCCCCATATGGCCACAGAAAAGAAAGGACACATCTGCTTTAGCATCACACATGACTACAAGCTCAGAAAAAAACTTATGAAGAAATGTACTGCGTAAAAGCTGCAGGACGGCATCAACTAACCAAAGGCTTGACATTCCTCTTAACATTTTAGTGTAAACGAGGGCACACTACACAACACATCACCACACGTAAAGGAAAGAGCGATCTGATAAGGAAACCAGAAACAAGTTTGTAGCAAGTCAGAAAACAGGGAAACAATAGGGTGGACCGGTGCTGGTAGTGAGGACTGGTGTCGCTCAATATTGCTTGGCAATGGGCTGCATGCCACTCTCTGAGTATATGAGTTAATTTCAGAGCACTCCAAGCAGTGTAAAACGTTATTAGTACACCCATGCAGACAACACCCCGGAATAATAGCCTTATGGCTTGATGAAATTCGTTCACCCCATGTCCGTGATCTGTGAGAATGGCTGCGTGTATGGCACCTATCACATTAATAGTGCAGAGTGTTGGGTCAGTCATTCTACAGCCACTCATGTGGTTTGTTCCTGTTATGTGTATAGATACAGATGTCTTATTGGGAGAGGGCTGCACTGATATTGCCTAAATAATACCTGTACTGTGGACACCCAGAGGGCTTCAGTCCCCAGCTCTCCTCATCCGGCACATTCCACCAGCACTAAAATGCACTACAAGGTCAGAAAAGACAGAAACGAAAAGGAGTGAAAAGTGGGAGCAGAGTAGATGAGGTAGGAAACCTAGAAAAAGAGAGAAAAGGAAAGCACAGGGGGAGGGAAAAGGAATACATTTGGAGACTCACCTGAAGGCTGCAAGATACTCTGCATCACCCATAGGGGGGTCCAAACCTCCTGCCCATGCTACATTCACGTTGAAGCCCTCTCCACTGTTGGCACCAACCTGTGATCAAGACAATAAGTATAAACACTCATGTGGTATAACAAACATCATTATTACAGGACTAGAAATTAATACGTGAAGGTGAACTAGAAGAATTCCTTTGAACAGTGTTCTTCAGGGATAATGCTGGAAGGTTTGAGGTGCATAGAACTGTAAAATCCTTTGCGTACGAATAGCCACAGGGGACATTTTTTGGGGGGCGATTATAGTGGAGCCTTTACATATTCACGCAAAATACACTGTAAGGGCCAGTTCACACTGAGTTTTTTTACACGGTTTTTGGCACAGAAACGGTGTCGGAAACAGCGCCAAAATACGGCCGAAAATGCCTCCCATTGATTTCAACGGGAGGCGGTGGCGTTCTTTTCCCGCGAGCGGAAAAATAGTCTCACGGAAAAAAGAAGCGACATGCCCTATCTTCGGGAGTTTACGTCTCTGACCTCCCATTGACATAAATGGGAGGCAGAGAAAGCGTATTGTGAACATACCATGTGAACATACCCTAAAGCTGGTCAGAGCCATTAGATTGTTGCTGAATGTTCCGGCAATTTTCCAACAGAATCCGTCACCAATCTCATGCTTACAGGAGGCAGATTCTATGGTATTACCCGGATATAAGCAATGTTGATGGTGTCTGCTCAATTCTGCCACCTCCATAGACATAATCACTTTCCATTGTATGTAGGTGTAGTACATGGTGATGCTGAAATCAAAACTCTTATTTTTTTCACTCATCGTGTATACATATTATAGGACTATTACGTGGTCTCAAACTGTGGCCCTCACAGCTGTTGCAAAAATACAACTCCGAGCATGCCCTAACATTTTTCGGCAGGCCATGCTGGGAGTTGCAGTTTCACAACAGCTAGAGAGTCACAGGATAGAGGCCACTGATCTACCATGACTTTGCCGGCTCTGTTAGTTGGCATGAACCCACCCTTGTCTTGCCGAAACCCAACCACTAGACCACACCTCGTCCTGTAAGATTATTATCACACATGAATAGGATTGGATAGAAATATGGCAAAGCAGAAAAGAGGCTACAATCAATCATTTTATTATCATAGGAGCAAAAATTCCTACAACATGATTCATATTTATAATTTATATTGTGGAAAATAAAAAACAATATATCCCGTTAGCGTGCCTCCATAATCTACCAATACTTCATATTTAAACTGACAGATGATGGAGTATGTGTGAAAGTGAAAAATTTTGGCTTTCGAGATTCAGAAAAGTTATTTTGAACAAAACACCCTTTATCAAATGCTTTGTCGGGAACATGTCAAAATAACATTTAGGTTGATAAGATAACCACCCAAAAATAACACAGGAGTGTCTCAAGATAAAATGATTCCGACTGGCAATGTGAAGCTGGAGACTCCTTGTGCAGCTAAAAGGTTAACAGTTCAGGAGATAAAAGATTTTTTTCTTGCAAAGCTTCAAATGATGAAAAGCAAGCATTCTGTCTATCACTTTTATAACATTGTTTTCAAAGAAGTTATTTTGGGCAGAAACATATATTTCCCATCTGTTCTGCATCTCCCTTCCCCGTTTTCACAAAAATCCTTTGTTCCTCAAAATATCAAAGTGATGATGATAAACTGTTTACAATGCAAAATCCTCTCAACCCTTCATCCCCAAGAGTCCCTTCTGTAGTAGAGGCAGCACGTGATCAACAATGTCAATCCTGAGATCTAACTATGTCATCTGTCCGCGATTATAGTAAGAAACGGCAAGGTTTGGATGGAATACCACGATGTGGAGTCTTCCTAGTAAGAACTGAAAAGATTTTATACGCCATAGTCCCTGTCTGCCAAGAAGTGGGGTAATGCTATGGATTGAAACCACTGATGGACTTGTGTCACTATTGAGACTCTGATCACCTCGTCAGCAGCGCCACTCCCAGGAAAGAAGTTGCCATCATCGTGTCGATGAAGAGAGATGTACAAAACATTGGGGTCTCTGTAAAATACTCGTTGAGTTCCGTTGCCATGGTGTACATCCTAGTCAAGAAAAAAGGAACATCGGTTACTCAAAAACCATTACAGTAATTAAACCCCTATGGCAGTTCCGAAAGTCATGGATAGTTGTGCCAAATAGGAACCAAAAAAAACCCAGACATGAATCTTTCTAGAATATCTTTAAAATAAACCAACTATCTATACACTGTGGAAATAATCATATTCATTGAACTGAATGGATTGAACCAATAATTAGCAGTGACATCCTACAACATGCATCACCAAGAATATTAGTCCAGCCCATAATGACACTTTCATATCATGTCTAATACAAGAAGTTGAACCTTGACTTTGTGAAATATGTACAGGATTTTAACATGACCAAACAAAAGTTACCCCTAGAACAACAAGGAAAATAACCTGTATAAAAACAGCAAGAAAATGTACTTAGGAAAAAACAAAGGAAGTTACGTTATGGTTCTGTACCACCTCTTTGCTATACGATGCCCATAGACATCTATGGGGCCTTACTGCACCTGCGTATACATCCAATTTCATATGGAGGGATTCAGGGTTTTTTTTTCTACTGGAATTATATGAAAAATTGTGACATGTTCCAATGGATGCTGTATTACAGGGCTATATCTCCGTAAAATGGCAAAGGGACCATATAATGAAACACAGAGTGCCTCCATAAAGGGCTCTGCTGTGAGCATGGATCCTAAAAGGTAACTAGATGTGTCTTAAAGCCAAACTATATTGAGATAACTCATCGGGTAATAAGACCAAAAGTTCTTCACTCTCTCTAGAAATTTACTGTTCATGCCACTCTACCCATTGCTATAATAAATCCTAGAATGCACAATTTCAGTTCTAATATTTGCATTATTTTCTATAGAAATAACAATCATCATCTACCTCAACAAACCGACAACAGCTGAGCCGCCATAATTACAAAGAATAACATTGACCCACAGAAAAAAAAAAAACACTTCATAATTCACACATACAGACCCACCGCTTTAGACCAAATTAACCACTGGACCCTACATCTTGAAAAAAACCTCAAAAATGTTTTGCACACACAAATGTCCACAGATTCTGAGCAAGCCACAACACAAGACTAAAAAAAAAGCCTGTTTAGGTCATCACACATATGATACAATCACCCTCTACTGACGGCAGCCTAAGAGGATAATTAAATATTACCACAACTGTAAGCAACCACAAATCACCTCCTAGGTGACACACGCCACAAGTAACAAAGTGGCACCTCAACTCCAAATTATTTGCCAAACCCAACTCACAGTTAAGTAAATTATAATAAGTTTGTGTAACTAAGCTCAAGAGAAGCTATTATTTCCCATAAGATTTAGGAGGAAAAAAACAAACACAATATCAACAATATATGGGCTTAAGGATTAAGATAAAAGAAAACTATGAATTCTTGTGGTTTCAACATAAATGACATGTAGCAAAATTAATAACCAACCTAATTGCCATTTATAAAACATAGATGACGAGACCTTACAACAATTCTCTTTTTAACCAAACCCACTATTAAATTATTTTACAATACCTTAAACAGAAAAAATATATATATATGTAATATATACACACACACACACACACACAAACACACACACACACATTGTGTATGTATCTTTGAGACATTAAAAGCTTTGATAAGTTTTTGAAAATGTGACAGATGTAACTTGAAATTGCTGGGCCACAATGCAAAATCTGTAACAAAGCCCCTTTCTTACCATCTGCCATTTATAGTGCTTCAGTGTTCCAAAGGCCTCCCACACGCGAGCGTGTTCGGTCCGTGATATACGGACTGCATGTTGGACGCATTTCCCGGACCGAACTCAGTGCAGGGATCCGGGCTCCTAGCATCATGGTTATCTATGACGCTAGGTGTTCCTGCCTCCCCGCTGAACTACTGTCCCGTAGTGAAAACATGATTACAGTACGGGACGGTAGTTCCACGGAGAGGCAGGGACTCCTAGCGTCATAGATAACTATGATGCTAGGAGCCCGGCTCCCTGCAGTGTGTTAGGTCCGGGAAATACTGCTGACATACGGTCCGTATATCACGAACCAAATACGCTTGTGTGCATCCGGCATAAGCATGAGGGCATGGGTGTGGCTGCTACCTGAGAACCTCCTAATGCTACATCCTTGGTTTCACTATAAAATTACTTTTCATATACAGCTCATAATCTAAAAAAACAGCATAAAAATGTAAATATACTTTCATTTGCTTCGGATGTTTGACTAGAAGAAACGACAAGAGTCTTGAAATAAAAATTCACTTGTTTGCTGCTCAGCAGTCTGACTGTGTAGTCTGGACCGCCCCCTCACAACGGTTACGAGGCAATTAAAGGAAGGACCAGACTACACATATAGACTGCCATGCATCAAACAACTAGTTTCTTACAGTAACTTGCAACTGCAGGTTAAATGTATGAAATTTCCGTGGGTAAGGATATCTATAAAGATTATTGAGCATCTTCCTAGTTGAAGAACAATACAATAACGTCTAGCAGAGTCTCTTCAGTCATAAAGCAGCACATTTACTTTTATGAAACCTATAGCAGTTTGTACTGTGAAATATTGTGGTACTCACCCAGTCCACAATAAGAATCTTCCTTACATCTAGCCTTTGTTGCAATTGCTTAGCAGCGATAGCTACAGAATTGAAGAAACAGAATCCCCTGAAAAGACAATAAACCCAGTGTCAGGACACATAGGGAGCTTATGAAGAATCACAGGCATTCACTTATGAAAAGGACATCGAGAAACATCATCATGAATGAAGCTCTAACACCCTCAGACATAGTCATGAATACTTTAATAGTGACTTCCAGCAGTGTTACCATAAGTTTAAATAAAGCATGTTCATACATGGCGGTAGAAGGGTCTGCATGATGTCCTGGGGGCCTCACCAAGGCAAATCCATTCTGTAACCAAGAAGAGAATGTCTGATGAGCTGACTGTAGGATTCCATTTATTATTTTAGCTCTGGGGCGGAATATCTTTTGCTTGCCGTCATAAAGCAGACATTGAGATATATTATTTTAAAGATCATCCATACAGATGGTGGGAGAGAACATAAAAGTGTAAAATAGAAATTATGACAAAATATTAAGAATGGCTTGAAATTCAAATGAAAGTAATATAAAATAAAATTTTGTTGGAGAAGCACAAACATACATATACACTATAATAACACCTAAAACATACATAGGAACTATAATAAAACATATAAACACACATATACACTATAACACCTAAAACATACATAGGCACTATAACACCTAAAACATACATAGACACTATAATAACACATATAAACATACATATACACTATAATAACACCTAAAACATACATATACACTATAATAACACATATGAACATACATATACACTATAACAACACCTAAAACATACATAGGCACTATAATAACACATATAAACAAACACTATAACAACACATATAAAAAACATACATACACTATAATAACACATATAAACACACATATACACTATAATAACACCTAAAACATACATATACACTATAATAACACATATAAACATTCATAGACACTATAATAACACATATAAGCATACATATACACTATAATAATACAAATAAACATACATATGCACTATAAACACACAAACATACATATACACTGTAGACACACACATAAACATACATACACACTACAATAAACACTAACAGTATATTCCAGTCAGAATTACTTGCAGGAATAAAATCCGTATCACGTACCTTCAACTCCCGCGTAACAACTTTGAATGCAAGTTCTATAACGCTACCAGCAGCCCAACGAGCAGCATTTGAGGAATGGTGGTCATTCCAGATGGTATCACTATCAACCTGTGTGTACAAAGATCAGGTATATATATAAGCTGGTGCACAATGTCCTGGCCAGAGCTCAAATCAGCCACCTACCCAAAATAGAGGTAACCTATCAATAAGGGTATATTCACACATGGCAGATTAATTGCACAAATTTCTGCGATTAAAAACTCTATTTCATACAATAATAAAACTGAACATATGTTTGTTTCTGCAGCATGAGATTGGATTTCTGCAAGTCCCATTCAGATGAAGAGGACCGTCACAGAAAAACAAATCTGCCTCATGTGACTATGGAGGCAACAAGCAGCTCACTAATTCTTATCAACTGCAAAAGATTGATCGCCGATCCGTCCATTGACACTATAATGCTGTAAATTGTGTTGTAAGCTTAGAGTTCACAACCATTGCAATCCAGCATTGACTTTCTAACCAAAAACGAACAATTTGGTTCTGATAGAGCACTATGGCACATATTCATGCCGAAATCTGTGTGTGAACAGGTGCAGAGTGCACTCTTTCCGAAGATCTGGACCATGTCTATAACAGACCATACCAGCAGCATTTATAGTATGGCAATGATAAAACGTCAATGTTCTTCTTTGGCAATTTTCATGTCCAGGTCTATATTATTTCAAAAACTAATATATGTAAAAATGTATTTTCTCCCAGTCACCTGGTAACTTAACTCAAGAGTGTCTGGGTGTATTACTGGAGGATGAACAGACTCAGGTCTTCAAGCGCCTATGAATAAAACACTTAATGATTTTGGGTGAGGCTGGAGTTTAAGAGTCTGTGCCTGCCCGTGCCTCTGATCTCAATTATGGTTTGATTTTCGGAATAAACGCACTGGAAAGGAATTTATTTTATCTTTTTTTTTTCTTCTTCTTCTTTCATTTCCCGTGAAACATCTTGTTTTCATCAGAGTCGCGTCAGCGCCAGGGAAATAACAAAGGAGACACGGAAAAACCTGGGGGATTCTGGGCTAATCAAACACATATGTGAGGCCTTAACTCAATCATCCCCTGAGGTTTAGATGGCCTGGCACAATGCTCAAGATGGGTGAATCAGTGGTGGCACTCCCATTATAGACATATCTCTTTAATGTCCTGAAGAACCCTTCATGCCCGTACTGTCCTTTGGTCCTTGACACCAAAAAACGCCTTCACTTGACGCACTTCATGTCCGGCATGAGATGTAAGTAACCTCACTTTTACAACAGTCAAGAAAGAAGGAATGTGTCTTCAGGGCTTCACATGTTCCATATGTTAGATGAAAGGATCCCATATATCCCGCAGGATAAGGTGGATGATTTCTGAAGTACCATTAACTGTATTCTTATCAAAGGGGACAGTTGGGACCGTGCGCGCCGCTCTCTCCATAAAGAGGTGTGACGTTACAGAGCTGAACATCAAAGTGTCCTACTGTCAACACAAACCGTGTGAGATATATAAGTGCCCCCATCTGAGAAGAATATAGACTGAAAGAATGACAAGAAGCGGGAGAGACTCGCGCTACGTACCCATGTGCTTACAATTCGTCAGCTTTTCAGGCCACATAGAAAACTTGTGCAGTATAAACCGTTATGTTCCTCATTTCAACCAATTACATTTTTGGATAAAGAGGCAAATTACACGCTCATGTATAGATAAGAAAAAAATAACACAAGTTACTGCTCAGTAATAGAGTATTATCCCCTAGTATTGCTATAGAACCTCGGTCACGTGACTTGTGCCTCTGAGATCCCAAAGAATAAATGTAACTAGGATATGTATACGCTAGAGTGGATCGAAATATTTATATACAGATGTGTCCTTCCTTGCCTTTCCTCCTGGTTCCAGTTATGTCGAGATGGTTGGCGTGAGATGACCAGATATATATATATATATATATATATATATATATATATATAAAAAAAAAATCTTTTGTGTTACTCGGACGTTGTAACAAAAGTTTTTTGGTTTTGTTTTTAGAGCTGGTCATCTCGCTCCACTCACCTCAGCAGAACTTGAACCAGGAGGAAAGGTAAGGAAAGACATCTGTAGACCAGTAATCTCCAAGCAGAGGCTCTCCAGCTGGTGGCAGGTCTACGTATTACTGTCCCCTATTGGCATCAGGGACGTTTTAATATTACTTAAACTTGGGACTATAGTCAAAACAATATACACTAGAGTAAGAGCCATAACTTTGAAAGGGGTATTCCCACTATAGTAAGTGATGGGATACAACTAGGATATGCCATCACTTCCTCATCGTTTGGGCTCACATGGCTAGGACCCCAAGCGATCCTTAAAATGAAGGGGCCGCTGCGCTACTAAAACATTGAGGTTCCTTCACTGATTGTATCCCGCACGACGACGCTTCGGCCACCCACTATGCAGAGAACTACAGTCCCATTTGCCTAAAAAGAGCTATGCTGCAGTTCCCTGCACATGGGGTGTCTGGATTCACTGCTGTAAGGGTGTCTCTCCCATCGGTCTCAGGACTAGTGGGGGTCCCAGAGATTGGACCACCTCTGATTGTAATGTTATGGAATATATTTGGAATATGCCATAACATACGAAGATGGGAATAACCATTTGATAGACTTTTTCTTCCGAGTATCCAGTGTGGCTAAACACCACCTGTCACACATGAATGTGGCCTGTGACCTAGAAAGGTTTGGGGACCCCTCATACAAACAATTGCATTAGAACTTTAATGTTCACGTAACGCACCCTGGGACATGAATGCAACAGTTCACTAATTCCACGTCAGTGGATACAATGAATATATTATTCGATGTCTACTCACCCCAACTCCTCCACACGGCAGCATGACAAACATCCTCTGAGATAGAATGCCTGTAAATGAAACAGAAGCCGGTCACTAGTGATAAAAGTCACTGTATAATAATGTGAATAGAAGAACAATTACAAAAAATAAAAGGAATATCAAGTCACCAGAACTTATATCATTGTAATAATCCCGATGATATTCAGGTCCGGTGCTAAAAATTCTAAGGAAGGCGCTAACTTGGGTTAGAGATTGAGTGTTAATGAACAGCTATGATCAGTAACTGAAGCGTCACTGCATCATTGGAGTCTGAAATCTACCTCCTGTATAATTATAGGCTCAGGGTGAGAGTCTAGTGCTCCCCCATGCTCTACCTTGCAGCTTAGCTTCTTCAGATGGTCTACGGTGTATAAATTGATTTTCATTACAGCAAGCACAGAATCATGGTGTACTACAAGCAACTGAACCACAGATCATTATTAGCGAATATAGTTCTTTTTTCTTACTTATGTCTGATCCATAGATGCACATTTACTAATATAGGTGTGAACTGGGAAACAGCGGTGTGTACGGTAAGGACACTATGGAAAACCACAAACACACATAATATAACATTGTGCTAAATGACAAACTCATTTCTGCTGCTCTGCTACATATGACGAATGGATGTGTACGACATTAACCCCGTGGATGGAGAATGATTAGGTCCATTCCTTGCTTTTCTTGTATTTACCATATAGAAGATTTTGCTCCGGGTCACTAATCAGTGCGGAGTAAAATAATTCCCACTAATGAGATTTAATAAAGGGGAAATGCCAGACAAATGTAAATAATATGTGGCTGCGTTGTAACGGAGTTACACATTCACAGGTCTAATACGGTTATTAGAGTAAGCACAAATAATAAAAACACGTAAAGGAGCCGAGTCCTAAATATTCTGTATAGACGGGCGTAAATGTAGTGTGTAGGAGTACTGGAAAGAAATGTATGCGTTCACACAGGACGCAGTCACAAGTGTAGGGTAAGGGCTCATGCACAGGGCATTGCTGCATTTATCAACCCTGTACATCGGCGCACGGGGTCAGTAAGGGCTGTAATACTCCATGTGCTACCATATGGGGCACTGTATTCTACCCTACAAGCAATGCTCCTACCTCTGTGATCAGGCCTGTGTCGGAGCATCCCATCATTTGTTTATTCTCACACACACATATGGAATCTCAGAGAAAAACCTCCGTGGACCTTCATTTAAGAAGTTAAGATTCTGAAAATTGACATGTGATGCAATTTTTTTTTTAGACCTTGAGCCCTGCACATTAATAGGACATGCCCCATCCTACTGCATTTGAATCACAAATGCTGCAGATGACCCCCTTCATCACCTTAAAATGAATACGGACCCCAGACCAGCTCCCCTAAACAGATATAGACCCCAGAGCAGACACCCTAAATAAATATAAACCCCAGACCAGACTCTTCAGATACTCTCCTCTCCATTCCTGCAGATTGTAAAATGCTTCACTCAGGGGCAATGCTGCAGACAATGTCCTAACACCGGAGCGGGCATCAGAACGCTGTCTGCAGCAGTGCCCGGGAGCGAAGAGAACTGCAGGAATGAGGAGAGTTATTGAGAGGACGCAGGGCACCAGGGAGATTTGCCTGCTCTTCCAGACCTATAGTGTACAGGGCACCAGGGAAACTTACATCTGGGGGTCCGAAGTGAAAGAATGAACAGCCCTGGTGTGTTACAGGCTCCTACTACATCCATTTTACTAAGCATGAAAATTTGCCAGGAGTTTCACTTATTTTTCCTTCCTTCCACTATGATAAATTCAGCATATAATCAGAGTTATAATATTCAGCACTTTCTATCCTGCAGAGGTTATGTTAATTTATATTCACTTAAAGAAACAGAACATGCTATTTGACAAGGGGTGTAGAAGACTCTGTCTACCTTAATATATAAACTATGAAAGATCTTTAAAAAGGTAACTAAACTTTTAAAAAACTTTTGACTTGTCATAGTGACATGTCAGAGCGCTTCTGTTGCTTCGTTTTAGCGAGCGGTGGGGGTCTCAGTGCTCGGAGCCCCACCAATCAAAACTTCTGACATGTCAATATGACAGGTCGAAAGTTTTTTAAAAATTTAGTTACCCTTTAATCCTGCATCAATGAGACTGGACAGGTGCCAGATTATCAGATATTCAGGATTATTAGACACCCACAGTAAAATATATAAAATTCACTTGTGTGCAGTCACCAGCAGCAGATTTTGTTTTAGAAATATGTGCGACCAGAAATCAGTTTCATTCATCTGAATGCGGTTGTTTTTGCAGTTTCTATTAAATTAAATCTTGCAATGCAGAAAATGAGTAAAATAGTGCAGTCTTCTAATACAATACCAGATTACATCCATACAGAGGAATTATTTTTGAGATGATATATTGAAAGATTAGATAGAGCTTTTGGAAATCACCCAAAGTAAGACTAAATAATGTCTGGTGACAATACTATAAATAATCACTTGGGGGCAGTAGAGTACTCATAAAACATCATGAAGATGCTGCACACAACAGTGGTGTCAATATTACAAATCAATGTCCTCATTATTCCTACTTATTGATGGGCACCCGATAGAAGAATGGAAAAAGGAAAGAAAAAGGAAGTGTCATAGCTAAATACTAAATCTGCACCTCCGAATAACTAAAATGAATAAGCAGAAAGAAAAGCGCAGCAGCATATTGCAGAGCGAACATCTATTTACATTGCATTATTGCGATGTTTATTATTGTGCAATACACGTGAACGCATATTTTGTGCCCATCACCCTGTCATGGTGACCTCTTTCACATGGGTGCCCCATACTAACGCTATGGATTTTCAGTAGAAGATTTTGCTCTTGGTGCCCCAGACAGGGATTCCACATGTCCCTTATCCCAGTCCTGAAAGGTCCTAGCAGCCTATCTGCATTAATGTTACTTGGTGTGTACTATGATGAATGCTAAATATTATATATGAACACTACAATAGTCAAGCAACCATCCAAAAAATCCAAAGGGAAAGGATTGATTGTACAGGAAGCATTTCCAATAATATGAATAATGATGTTATTGCTAACAAATTGATGTGGGTGCAATTCCCATAATTCCACATTCTAAATACATTCATTAAACGTGTTTTTTTCCATTGTTTTTTTTTTTTTTTAACTAAAAATGTCTATTAGTGTGTTTGGTGCAACTTTCTTATTACTTTTTATTAAAAATTATTTTTACATCTTGAGATCCAGCTGCTTTATATCCTGTAAACAGAGCAGCTGTATCTTGCCGCTGAGATCTGAATCTGTCAGGTCAGCAGCACTGACGGGTTCAGTGTCAGCGGGTCCTACGTGTCTTTGACACACAAGATCCACCTGTTATCGATCACATGTAAGTTATGAACTTAGATATGATCAGTAACAGCTCGATACTGCAGGACCCGCTGACACTGAACCTGTCAGTACCGCTGATCTGACAGATTCAGGTCTCAGTGCTAGATACAAAACACTTTATTCACGTTATTGAATTCCCTTACTTACTGTGTATCCCCATTGTACTGATGAGGAGCAACAACTCCAAAACACTGCTGTCTACAGAGACACATGGTTATTAAAGAGGACCTGTGACTACTCCGGATGAGTCTGTTTTAGTAAATCCTTGTATTTCACATGAAATAACAATTCTTGAGTAGCTTTTTTTTTTAGAACTTTGTGTTGTTCCTCTGTTACTCCTACTGTAAATGTATGAATAAATTGAGAACTGGGTGCAACTATTCCCCTAGAGAAAGAAGTGTCCCTAGCCAGTCTGATAATGTCCAATCAGTGCTTACAGAGTCAGTCTGTCTAAGGACACCCCCCTAACTGGTAACACAGAGTGGTCAATTTAGTTATACATTTCTTGTAGGAATAACAGAGGAACGGCACAAAGTAGAGTTATCAGAAAATGTGTTCAAGAATTGTTATTTCAAGGGGAATACAATTATTCACTTGAACAGACATGAAGAGGTGACAAGGCCTCTTTAATTAGAGTCAAATTTCTGGAGGAGAACCATTTTGCATACTTTTCCCAGGGAGCATTGCCCTCAAGACTCCCCACCAGCTGGATCTTCGCAAGGAGAATCAGTACCTTCCGATACCCATTGTATCTCATACAGTCTATTTACTAAACATCAAACTTTGCTGCATATGGAAATAATAAGGGCTAGTTCACACAAAGTATTATGGCGCGGTTTTTGACGTGGAAACTACGCCAAAAAACGTCCGAAATAGCCTTCCATTGATTTCAATGGGAGGCGGAGGTGTTTTTTTTCCGTGTGAGGAAGAAACTACATGCCCTTTCTTCGGGTGTTTCCGTCTCGAACCTCCCATTGACATCAACGGGAGGCAGAGATCGCGTTTTTCATGGCGGTTTTTGCCCATGGCACTCAATGGCCGTGGGCGAAAAACGCAGAGAAAAATGTGGCAAATGTTCTGCCGGCAGGTCAAAATCTGACTCAAAAACTCCTGCAGAAATTTTGAGGCAGATTTTTTGCCTGCAAAAAAAACTGTGTGAACAGGGCCTAAACAATATCTAACAATCACAATCTTGGTCTTAAAATGCAGGGGCAAAACAAGGGGAGGTCTGTGGCTGGTGGGTATGTGCCCCAGGTACTGGATAATGGGACAAGGAGTGCTAACAAGCCACTCTGCCTTAGCCAGGGTATTTAAATACAGGACTAAGTAAGCGAACATAATCTTTGCCCCAAGTAAGAGAAAGTCTCTGCAGGCCATATTAATTACAGGGCAGATTTGTGCAGTTTTTAAGCATATTTTAAGCCAAATTCAGGAGTGGATCCCAAAAAGAGGACAAGTATGACGGGAAAACTAAAGCTGGTCATACACATCATATAAAAGTTGACCAGCCCTGGTGATTTCAGTATGATTGGCAAACAATCTAATGTGAACAGGCGCCTCCAGACTGTCCCCTGATGTTTCATTTCATGGGAAGGAGGGATTGGACATGTTGGATTTGAACATGCCTGTTCCAGTTTCCATGGAGGATAAGCCGCTGCCAGACGCGGGCACTCCTTGACCTTATACTGGCAGCCTCCAGATATACGGTTATTGCTTAGATCTTCCATACAGTTATTCTTTAGCAATCCATAACTAGTTCATGTTTTGTGACTAATGGCTGCCCCGCTCTGTGGAGTGCTGTAAACCAGTAGACAGCTCATAGAGGCCTTTCCCACATTATTATTAATACTGTGCATCATTCCTAAGTGTAGATGAAGCCCCCCTACCCATAATACTTCCATGGGCAGCCCGGTGACTGAATGTTTTTTTTCGTGTGGTTTGGTAGCGCTGCAGTGCCCCTATGAGGTGTGTCAACAGGACAGGCAGAGCTTCCTGTGGAGCGCACAATGCTGTTTGTCCAGAGTGTTTGCTTTCCTCCATGTCTGGAATCTCTGACTCTTGTTTTGCTTCTCTGCAGGACATCGGTTTATGGGGCTGCTGTTATGTAGTATTAATAGAAACCCTTGTTTTTGTCCAGCGATCCGGGGTATTTATTTGGATGTCTCTGTCTACATTACAAGTGTGTGTTTTCCTACTAACTAATCGAAAGCTTTATGAATAATGTGGAAATCACTGGACGCTGCATAATGGGGCCCAGGGTATCGTACATTCCAGTGTATTTATATTACATGACACGTGGATGGATGTCCATGTTATTACTTTCCAGGTGAAAAACAGAACACGATTATACACACTATTTTCCCTTGCGGTTTTTTTCCAGTATTGCACCAAAATAGCGCACCCATCGCTTTAATTCCTCTACATGTGCATCAGCAATGGAGAGGAGAAGTTCTGATCTGCGGTGCCGGACAAGTTCAGTTGTCTCCTCCTCAATATATATTGTATGTTCATTTGTGATTGTCCAAACATAAAAATAATGGCTAGTGACAACAGCAGAATATGAGTCACCAGCATATCTCACTCGTGGGCCCTATTCACACAGAGGTTTTTTTCCAGAAAAAAAACGATCGGGGGGAAAAAGAAGCGACATGCTGTATCTTAAGTCGTTTTCCCGCCTCAAAAACCCCATTGAAATTAATGGAAGACGGAAAAAAGCGCAGCGAACGGCCTGTGGCGTTCTTTGATACGTTTTATGGCAAACATTGCTCGCAGTATTTTTCTTTGACTGTTGAAGGCAGAGGTAAAAAAAACTTAGTGTGAGCAGGGTCTTATGTGGGGAGTGCTATAAAAAGCTGTGCTTACAAATCAAGACTACAGGGTCTCATTCCTAATGAACCTGCTTTCTCGTGTGACTTTGTGGAATATAGCCAACCAAAATAATGGGGTCACTTGTAGTACAAGTCCTTAAAGGGAAGGTGTCACAGGAAAAAAATTTTGTTATATATTATTGCTTTTAGTAGGTTATTAAAATAAATGTTATTTATTTGTGTTTTTGTGTTGTACTTTTTTATTTTTTCTCTCTTTTACTTCTCTATGGGGCTGCCATTTTTTTTTCATTTCTGTATGTGTCGATTAACGACACATACAGAGATGGAATATGACACATACTTCCCCATAGAGAATGCGAACTGGAGCAGTTCCATTCACTGCAGCGTACGCTGTCTGTGTGGGAACGGCGCTCCCACACATTCCAAAAGGAAGGTCTTCGGCAGAGCGACATCCGGCGCCATTTTCATGTGGACCGGAAGCTCTAGTGATCAGCACATGGAAATGTTATAAATTAGAATCTAATTTATAATATTTCCTGACTTGTGAAAAAATTAGAACAATGTGTAATCATTTATATACTAACTGTTTAACTAAAAAAAAATAAAAAATTTCTAGCGACACATTCCCTTTACAATATACAATTTATCAGCTCAATGAATTACTTTAGTGTCGAAACCATAAAGTTGCTCCCAAAGGATTTGGCAGTGGCTAAAAGTGTGAATAGATGCTATGGGCACTTTTGGCATGGAAAACAAATGATTTTTATATAGATTAGTGGTTATCTGGAGTTATTCCTTTATTCATTTTCAGACCCCTGATTTTCAGTTGGAAGTTGTTCTAGTTTCAAACTTTTCTCATGTGGGCATATTACATAGTTACATAGTTACATAGTTAGTACGGCTGAAAAAAGACACATGTCCATCAAGTCCAACCAAGGGAAGGGAAAAGGGAAGGAAAAATTTCTACACATAGGAGCTAATATTTTTTTGTTCTAGGAAATTATCTAACCCTTTTTTAAAGCCATCTACTGTCCCTGCTGTGACCAGCTCCTGCGGTAGGCTATTCCATAAATTCACCGTTCTTACTGTAAAGAAGCCTTGTCGCCTCTGCAGCTTGAACCTTTTTTTCTCCAGACGGAGGGAGTGCCCCCTTGTTTTTTGAGCGGGTTTTACAAGGAACAGGATATCACCATATTTTTTGTATGTGCCATTAATATATTTATATAAGTTAATCATGTCCCCCCTTAGTCGTCTTTTTTCAAGGCTAAATAGGTTTAATTCTTTCAATCTTTTCTCATAACTTAAATTCTCCATGCCCCTTATTAGCTTCGTTGCTCTTCTTTGTATTTTTTCCAACTCCAGGGCATCCTTTCTATGAACTGGAGCCCAGAACTGAACTGCATATTCTAGATGGGGCCTCACTAATGCTTTGTAAAGTGGTAATATTACATCCCTGTCTCGCGAGTCCATGCCTCTTTTAATACACGACAATATCTTGCTGGCCTTTGAAGCAGCTGATTGACACTGCATGCTGTTATTGAGTTTATGATTTACAAGAACACCCAGATCCTTCTCAACAAGTGAATCCGCCAGTGTAGCTCCCCCTAGGACATATGATGCATGCAGGTTGTTGGTACCCAGATGCATAACTTTACATTTATCTACATTAAACTTCATCTGCCAAGTGGACGCCCAAACACTTAGTTTGTTTAAATCTGCCTGCAATTCGTGAACATCTTCCATAGTCTGAACTATATTACATAGCTTGGTGTCATCTGCAAAAATAGAAATAGTGCTATTAATCCCATCCTCTATATCATTAATAAATAAGTTGAATAATAGTGGTCCCAGCACTGAACCCTGGGGTACACCACTTATAACCGGTGACCATTCAGAGAAGGAATCATTGACCACAACTCTCTGGATACGGTCCTTGAGCCAATTCTCAATCCAATTACAAACTATATTTTCTAAACCTATAGTCCGTAATTTACCCATTAGGCGTCTATGGGGGACAGTGTCAAATGCCTTTGCAAAGTCCAAAAACACTAAATCCACAGCGGCCCCTCTGTCTAGACTTCTGCTTACCTCTTCATAAAAACAGATTAGGTTAGTTTGACAACTTCTGTCCTTAGTAAAACCGTGCTGGCTGTCACTTATAATGCTATTTATGGTCACATAATCCTGTATATAGTCCCTCAATAGCCCCTCAAACATTTTCCCCACGATGGATGTTAAGCTTACTGGTCTATAATTACCCGGGGAAGACCTAGAGCCCTTTTTGAAAATAGGCACCACATTTGCCCTGCGCCAGTCCCTTGGCACTATACCAGTCACTAGAGATTCTCTGAATATTATGAAAAGGGGGACAGAAATAACTGAACTAAGCTCTTTAAGAATTCTAGGGTGTAACCCATCTGGTCCCGGAGCCTTGTGCACATTTATTTTATTTAATTTAGCTTGGACCATCTCTACATTCATCCAATTCAGTATATCAGCCGATATATTAACAGCACTGGCACCGGCTACATCAGCTGCTCTTTCTTCTGTTGTATATACAGAGCTAAAGAACCCATTTAGTAACTCTGCCTTCTCTTGATCCCCTGTGATCAACTCTCCATTACCACTATCTAGGGGGTCCTACATGTTCAGACCTTGGCTTTTTTGCATTTATATGCTTGAAGAATTTTTTAGGATTTGTTTTACTATCCTTGGCCACCTGCCTTTCATTTTGTATTTTTGCTAATTTTATTACATTTTTACAGATTTTATTAAGCTCTTTATATTTTACAAAGGCTACAGCTGTACCCTCAGATTTGTATTTTTTTTTATCTCTGCCAGTAATACACGCTAGATGTTAGATCTGACGTCAGGATGCTGCTGCCATCACTAGCTCTTATGTATCAGCACAGCTTCATTCCTGTACTGCTTTCACCTTCTAATACAGCCCCTGTATTATCCCTCCACCCCCCTTGTGTCCTCTCCTCTCTCTACACTTATGCTACCTGTGTGATCTCCATCCCCTGTAGACTTTGGGTATAACCCTCCCTCTCTTATACAGTTTACTCTGCTATGTACACTCTTCTTATCCCTGCTGGTTTCTCTATTACTTAGGCCTAATTCACACGAGAATGTCAGTTTTGCGCTCGTAAAAAATGCTGTTTTTCCTGCGTTGCAGTTCAGTGTGGCATCTGTGTATGGTGCGCGTCTGCGTTTTTTACGCGCGCATGTCACCCGTTTTTTACCTCAGCAAAAAAACTGATGGAGGTGTTTTATTTTTTACTCATCATTTCTTTAACTGATGTGTGAAAAACACAGACAGCACACGGATGACGTCCGTTTTTTCACCCACTGACTTCAATGGGTACGTGATGCGCAAAAAACGCAAAAGAATAGGACATGCAGTGAGTTTCACCCAGTGGACACACGCTGCGTGAAAAACACAATGTCTGCATGGCCCCATTGAATTGCATAGGTCCGTATGACATCTGTTGTTTTAACGCACGTAGCACGAACGTGAAATACGCTCGTGTGAATAAGGCCTCAAGTGAAGAGAATGGAAGAGAGCCAAGAACAGTCTGCTGTGGGATCTCTGTTAGAAGCAGCAGCACAGCCAGCTACGTACCGGAGCTAAACAGACTCAACAGCAGCAAAATGGTTATACGTTTTTAATGAAGGCTATTTAGAAAGTTGCTTAATTTTGCATTTAGAAAGCAAATAAACAATAAGAAAGGTTTATGCATCTACCCTCTAAAACAATATACAGGGTTAATTGTATTAATGTCAAATGTTGATCCAGCGATCTGTCCGATTACAAGAAGGGGTCAGGAAGGATTTATTTTCCACTATATTGCAAATTGGGTCTATGCCTTTCAAGTGTGGTTTTTGCCTTCCTCGGGATCACTTGGGGTTTGTAAATATGTAAATGTTGAGCTTGATGAAGTGAGTCTTTTCTCGGCCCACTAACTATGTAACAAAAATATCACAGATATAACAAAATCAGTCTATCAGAAATTCCAGATGTTCTGACCTAGACAAAAACCAGTGAGTTTACTTCGGCCAAACCCCCCCCCCCCCCCCCCAGTCAAATGAACATCCCCACTATGAATTATTAGGACGCCAGTCTGAGCTTCGCATCTGTAGAGAAATAATTCCCATTCTAGCAAAATACCGCCAATCATAGTTTTGACCACCGTGTATAAACTATCACACGGATCACACCTCAGAAATGTTTTGCCAGGTCTGATAACGTTGGATCCAATATGGCAGAAAGATCATTGTTGAATATATATGTGGTTTATAAAATGTGACCATATTCTAACTATTGTTTTGTGTGGTAATACGGGACAGCACGGTGTACCTGCAAGTTTGCGATTGTCCAGTTTCAGTCTATTGTGAGGATTGGTGCCATAGAGAAGAACGTGTGTTTCGGTATGTACAGACTGCAGCTCCTCCAAGGACGCTTTCCTACCACGAATACACTGCAGAGGAAGAAACATTATTTCATTATGAGCAATCCGAATTACTTTGTAAAAAAAATGTTTTTATATATATATTTTTTTTTTACATTTATATTTATATATTAACAACAGCCTCCTGGTAATCCTGCTCTAAATCATGTAAAATTTCACTATGATGTGACACTGCTGGTGTGGTGTTCTTCATCAAGAGTCAGGGCCGGCGTTGCTCTGCAGATCAATGCACAACAGAAGAAACTGCTATATCCCTTTTTTCCTCAGATATGTGGCGCGGTGGTAATACACACATAGGGATGATGTATTTTTTTTAATACGCTAGGATATGTATCAATAACTATTTGGACTTACTTCACAATGGTTCCGTAATCCTCTCTCCTGTAAGCGTGACCAGATACTCTGGATTCTCCCAGCATGCTCTGGGTGGTTGCTGTTGTCCCCACAGGTGCACTGGTGCTTTAACATCACAGAGTCATATACGATTCCTGTAGCGGATAGAAGATACATTTTTATGTACTGTGTCCTTTATTATTATTGTGGTGGTTGCCTCATATCTTCATTAGTGGATATTCAGTGTAGCTCAACATTGCAGGGTTCAGTTCATTGCCCCTTATTCAGTACATCATCCTTTACCTGTGGTGAAGCGCGGCTTGTCGGCTTGCTCTGGCACTGAAAGTGTTATGGTTTTAGATGAGGGGTCTTGAGTGGGGAGAGAAGCTGAAGCTGGAGAAGACTTTGCACGAGAGAGAGGGCGATGTGCTATTGACCCCAGTGGAATCATCAGAGTATCCAGGGGGCCCCTTTTCACATGCTGGGGTGTGCGATGGTGGGCCGTCTCCCAGACGTAGGTCTAAGAAAAATATAAGAAGCGTTGTATATAACCAAACATGTAGCAAGAGCGAAACTAAGAATATATATGAATCTACAACTACACCATTATATCCAATATAAAGTATGAAAAATATAAAGATTGTCAACCATTGATAGAATGAAAGGTATTAGTCTTAGGCATCATTCACATCCGTGTCGGGACTCCGAGCTTGGGTTCCATCGGACCTTTCCGTCAGGGGAATCCATGAACGGAAACCAAACTGAAACCAACGGAAACCATAACTTTCATTAGCATTGATTTCAATGGTAACGCATCCGTTAAAAATGGTTTCAGTTGGTCACCGTTCTGTAAGGTTTCTGTTTTGACAGAATCAATAGCGCAGTCGACTACACTATTGATTCCGTCAAAACAACGGAAACCTTACAGAACGGTGACCAACCGAACCCATTTGCAACAGAAGCCTTACCATTGAAACCAATGGTAACGCAAACGGAAAGCTATGGTTTCCGTTTGTTTCAGTTTGGTTTCCGTTCATGGGTTCCCCTGACAGAAAGGTCAGACGGAACCGAGGAACGGAACCCCGACGTAGATGTGAACGAAGAAATTGATGGCATATTACTAGGATATGACATCAATGTCCAATCAGTGGGATCCAACGCATATGACCGCATTGATCTCTATAACAAAGTGGCAGTGGCGCTAGGAAAGCACCATGCCACTTTGTTTCCCGTCAGCTACGCTTAGCTTTTTTCGGCGGTTGCATGGTTGGCCATTGACTTCTATCCTCAAGTTCCACATTTGTGTGGTAAATCACAAGGCCCTGTTTATGGCTGTGACGGATGTGCTTGAATAAGGGGGCTTTACCTGTGGAAGGAAGTGCTGTTGGACCACTGGCTGGTTGCTGCTGTGCGTCTCTTGTGGGACACCCCGCAAAGCCTCCATCCGGACTCGAGAAGGGTTTCCTCCCAGCTCTGTCGGCCTTTCATTTACAGAAACACAGTCATCCATCTCTTCTGAAGGAATCTGGCTTAATCGTGGTTTTTCACTTGTTTTCTGAGGGCGCTGAATGGGAAGATGATGACGAAGCAGATCCAAATTGAATGTAAACATTAGATATCATACTAAAGTGGAACAATGCTGGACTCTGCTACAATGAACATATGGGAATCGGGAGACCCCCATACACAAAAGTTTGTTGGCGGATCTCATCGAAATCGGCAGGTTTGGACGACTTTTATCTCATGTATACATAGGTATTAGTTGCAGGTCACTAGGCAGCCATGTCTGTAGCTCAGTCACCATAAACAGCCTTCTGCAGTAAGATCTACGTCTTCTGATATAAGGAGGGACTAAACACCTGCACGTTTGGTGGATTCGAGTAAATAACCACAACTTTAACGGATTTAACTTTAGACTACATCATACATACAAGTCGAGTGTCAACTGTTTAAATATATCCTCACCTTGTTTACCCATTTTGAATAATTGGGGAATGCTGCATATTTCTGCTGGAAAAGTAGTTGCTGCTGGAGTGTGTTGGGATTTTGAGGAAGTGGCTCAGAACGCGTGCGACTTAAAGCTCTGTGTCCCGTAGCAGATAAATGGTCAGTGCTGATAATAGAGTGTGTGAATTGCAATGGCATAGTACCCAGGCCTTGTACTAAAATACAAAAAAAAGGGGACTTTTCAATTCACTAAGAAACACACGTTATATTTACAATCACCACAAGATGGCAGTGTGGGCAATTGGATTTTTAATAAAACCTTCTAAAATAAGTCATAAAATAGAGACATGTGTAATTCAGTCCTGTACACCGAAACGAGATCATGTATGTTCATATCTCATACTCTGATAACAAAGAGTGATCTGAGAAAATAGCATGCCCTTTATCGGAGCAGTCTCCAAATGCCTTAAACCACATAAACCATATTGAACAATATAAGCAGTATTATTGGTAATAATTATTGGTAATAATAGTACATCTACATGTGAAAGGATTATAAACCAAAAGAAAAATCATAGTAGCTATAAACCAATGATAACAGTCATGTCTTTCGTCCCGCACGCCATTTTTAGTCGGATTATCCTGAAATCTAGATAAAACGTTCTGGTACTTACTTTAGTTAATGCACGATAAAAGCCATATTATGATCAGGGTACATTGTTCTATTTGTTACATAGTAACTAGTTTAAAGCACACCTATCATTATAGCATTTGTGCATCAGTATTAAAGGTGATCTATGGAACTTTGTAATACATTTTATTAAGGGAAAGGGGTATCTTATTTTATTTTGCAGCAGTCCATAGATCCCTTTTCCATGCTTTCTATAAAGGTACCTCATCATTTAATAAAATATCTGTCTAGAATAAAACAGTAATACTACACAGGTAGGAGGGGGGATGCAGCTGCAGCAGTATATCTTCCTCAGGACTAGATAAAGCAAATATGTGCAATCTACATTACAGCAGTGGCCAATGACCCCCCAAAAAAATCCATCTGGATGGTCCTGATATTTGTCATAGTTGTCACCAAGCTCCTCTTGGTTCAGTGACTTGACATTTATTTAAAGGTTTTCCCACTGCTAGAATGTGAGCTGTCAAAGGCTTACATATGACAGAGACAAAGCATGCGGTTTCTATGGAGGCTCTGGAGAGAGGGGCCCAGCCCTGGTTGATCCCATACACTTTGCGTGTGGCGAGAACCTGTGTAGGACTGGCCTCTCCAGAGGAACTGCATTGTAAGCAAACAAGAGGGTGGGGAATTAACCCCAAGGGTCATGGAAAGGTGTGGAAGGGGAAACAAACAGCAGTACCTTCTGTACTAACCGGATAATACATACCTGCAACCAAAGGAGTGTGTGCACCAGAGGGCTCCAGGATAATGAGAGGCTGAATACGAGCTGCAGCCAGGGAATTTGTACCATCATCAATACCAGGCACATACATAACTCTGGGGATCAGACCCTGAATAGAAGAGGACATCACATCAGTACATACAACTTACTAACATTCTAATAACTGTCCAGGAGCTCCAAAAAACTGGAGATATGAACTGCAATCACAAGTTGAGTATATGGATAAGTCTCCTAGTCATGAAACGTAGAAGAATAAAAGTATATCAAAACATCAATATGATCAAGAAAACTATCCTGGTAAGCTGAAGCCTGCTGGATCTGGTTTATAGCATTACATATATAATCTTGGAAGGTAATGATTCTCCTTGCGGAGATTCAGCTGGTAGTGAGTCTTAAGGGCAGTGCACCCTGGGAAAAAAAAAAAAAAGTATGCAAAATAGCTTTGCTCCAGAAGGAAGAAGATGGTATCTCTAATGCCACCTATGGGTGACTAGCCTCTAAGTCAATGTCCGACTCTTTATAGAGCCTTGAACCATCATGTGGGTTACTAGCCCAACCAGGGACATCCATTTGTAGCCAACACTGTTTCAACCTTGTTGCTCCTCATCAGTACAGAGTAGGGTTCTAGTTGGCTAAGTGAGATGCCTTTGAGGCAGATCTTGGAAGGTACCGATTCTCCTTGCAGAGATCCAGCTGGTAGGGAGTCTTAAGGGCTATGCTCCATGGGAAAGTATGCAAAATATCTATTCTCCAGAAGGAAGAAAACAGTCTCTCTATTGCCATCTATAAACGGATTGCACGGGATTAGGTCTCCCAGAAAACCATGGCTGGTGTGGAAATCTCACAGAACAGGTTGAGCATTAAGTGAAGGAAACTTATTTTTGTTTTGGGTCCATGGATATTACAAAGCTCTTACCTCTGAGCCAGCACCGGGTAGTGAGGACAGACTTCCATTTTCAGCTGGCAGACTATCATTCGGAGAGCTGCAGCCAGAGACAGGAGTACTGCTACTACTTGGGGATGAATCTGCAAAGAAACAAGGCAAAGACTCAAGACAATTGAAAGATGAAAAGACTGGACGGTCGTGTATAATCAATTCTACCAATGAGGTTTTTTTTTTTTAGATATAACTCTAAATACAATAGTTGACATCGTTTTCAACGACTATATAACACCACTAGAGAATAAATATAATAAGAATGGAACACAATATTACAATGTACTCTGCAGCTAGGAGGATTTGTATTAAATCCCCATCTATGGAATAGTTAACATAGAGCAAAATAAGATTTGTTCCCTTTGTCAAGTAATTCCATCGAAAACCATCAGACTGACTATTCTCCATTGGTTTTACAGGCTGCGCTGCAGCTTTAGGCAATGGAAATTCCAAAATGTAGAAACATGTAATATGCTAGGATGTGTATATAGCTGGATAGCCTAGGTTATAAATGTGAGGCTTTGTGATTGTGATGCTGTACAAAATGTCTAAAGCTAAACTGGTGAGAAGGAAAAGGACATCACCCTACTTGTGTTTCCAACCCCTCGTGCATCGTTCACCCACCCTGTGTCTCTGGGGGTCTTCTTCTAACTGCTGGTGGAGCACTTTCCTTGCGCATGAGTGGGTTCTTCCTCCTCTCCCCAGACTTCTTGGGTCTGACAGGCCACTTCAAGTTTGGCTCAGAGGCTGTGGGGAAATTAAGTGCATAGTTCTATATGTTAACAGCTCACATGCAACCAAACCAAGTTCTGGATTCAGGATTTCTAGTTGTTTAGACGGCACCAGCACAGAACACGTGAGCACACATATGTGCAGGAACTATAGCTGGCAAATAAAAAACTAATGGGATAACATTCTCATAGATAATGGTAACGATCAACCCACAACCTTTATACAATATAGTACGGAGATCCCAAACTAGTTGGAAACCATTAAAGAGCCATATTGCAAGTCCTGTAATGGGCGACCCTGTACTAGGACTGTAGTAGGGACACCCTAACTTCTAAAGCGTCTCTTCTGTAAGCTACGGGACTTCTACAGAACCCGAGCAAACTCGTGATGATTCCATGAAGTGTTCACCGTCGCTCTTATAAGCTTTATATCATGTGCCTAAGACATCGTTTGCTGAGCTTATAATGTACAATCGCTATCAAAACAGCTAAACGGCCAATGGGTACAGAACGCAGAGAACAAGTGGTTGGCTTTTCCCTGCTCACAAATCCATTTGGGATGATAATGCACCAATTTGCCTTTATGCCATGTATTGGTAAGGAGATCCGCACTGGAATACAAAGAACTCTCACTTATATCGTGGAGAACGTGCCTGTACACTTATGGTTATGTTCACATGACAGACTAGTCAAGGACATTATACCTGTTCAGATGGAAGTATCGCTTGTCTGTATTTTTGACCAGATCTCTAAATGCTTAGTATTATGTGCTATTTACAATCAGTTGTCATTTAGGGCCCAACCTCAGATGTGAATACGGATAGTGAACGAGGGGTCAGCAACCATCGGCACTCCAGCTGCTGTGAAACTACAAGTCCTAGCATGCCCTGACAGCCAAAGGCTTTATTATTCCAACCAAAAGACTGTCAGGGCATGCTGGGAATTGTAGTTTCACAACAGCTGAAGCGCCGAAAGTTGCCGAGCCCTGAAGTAGTCCAATGAAAGTTGAAAGTACACTGGACTGATACTCGTGTTATGCCTGGTACAGAGCCAGTGGTAGACCCAGGGATTTAAAGAGAGACTAGAAGTGTCATGCACCGCCCCCTCAGGACCCATACTAGGAATAACACAGCGTATCAGTTTCGCCCAGTGTCCATTTAATATCAGTTGGTACTGGAATCACGCATGTAATAAACTGCACAAGTATTTTGTCTATCCTCTAAAAAAAAAAAATGTACAGCCATGTTTATTATTATTCTTTTTTTTTTTTATAGAAAATACCTGTTCTCCTAAGAGGAAGAACATGATCAGAAGAAGTGTTACAGCCACTGGGTGCAGCCTGAGGAATGAAATTATTGGAGATAGTGGTATGAAGGTTACTCTTTTCCGCAATCTCAGATGATCTAAAAAACAAAACAAAAAAATAAATAAAAAAATACATGAATCTAAATAATCAAATATCACAAATCATTTCACTTACAGAATACATATTCGTGGTATTGTATATCGTCTACCACCTTGACAATGTTGGTTTAGCAAGCATTCTCCGTAAATTATAACAAATAAACAAGATTGATCCGGAGTGTATATATAAAAAATAACTTTTACTTAAATTTCTTTAAAACATAAGCATTTTTGCGACATGTGCGCATAAATTCAATTCATTCGTCACAGTTGTATGCAATTTTTCATGTGTTTTTTCAGTATGCATATACAACAATATTGAAGACAGCAAAATAGTCCACCTTTTAAGGTTTCCTAATCCATATGGTTTCAATAATTTGTTAATTTCAGAGGTTCTCTCATAAGCACTTAGATGATCTGTTTGTCATATAAGATATACAGGAGACATAAGATTTATTCGGGCAGTTGCCCTCCTACCCCTTTATTTTTGGGATGATGGTGTTCCTTTCAGGAGTTGTCTGTAAAATCCTGGATTTAGTTGGACCTCTGAAGTAAGGTAATTTTTCTCCCAATTTCTCTCCCAACGCGTTTCCTCTGACCCATTGATTCCTCAGGGGAGATAGGTCATGAATGCTGCTTCGTCCTATTCCTTGGGAAGCTGCATGAAAATTAGATGTGGCTGTCTTGTGAAGAAAGTAGTTTGCTGTCAGCAAAACATGCTTGCAGTGGCAAGAGAATGGCCTCTCGGTTTGGAGGCAGAGTATCGGCGTCTGGTCCTGACGCCTGCTGTCACTACACTGAGGGATTCCCTGTCTCTTTTTATAATCCATTCCCCACCCACCCATACACACCTCCCAGGTGTGACACACCTCCCCAGTGACGTGTTTAGAAGAGGTAGGGGGGGGTGTGTGCTGAAGGGGGCGGGGACCCGCAGCGCCGCCGCCGCCGACACAAGGGAAGATTTCCCTGTGTCTGAGGTGACACAAGCACGCCGCAGGCCTCCGTCCTATGTCCCCAGATCGTGCTCCCTAGACATCTCCTAACGGAGGAGATGTACAGTAAACGTCTGCATACAGCGATGGATATAATCGCTGCTTGCAGACGCGTAGTCAGGGGAACGTTCTCCGTTCTAGGGAGCACGATCTGGGGACATAGGACGGAGGCCTGCGGCGTGCTTGTGTCACCTCAGACACAGGGAAATCTTCCCTTGTGTCGGCGGCGGCGGCGCTGCGGGTCCCCGCCCCCTTCAGGACACACCCCCCCCCTACCTCTTCTAAACACGTCACTGGGGAGGTGTGTCACACCTGGGAGGTGTGTATGGGTGGGTGGGGAATGGATTATAAAAAGAGACAGGGAATCCCTCAGTGTAGTGACAGCAGGCGTCAGGACCAGACGCCGATACTTTGCCTCCAAACCGAGAGGCCATTCTCTTGCCACTGCAAGCATGTTTTGCTGACAGCAAACTACTTTCTTCACAAGACAGCTACATCTAATTTTCATGCAGCTTCCCAAGGAATAGGACGAAGCAGCATTCATGACCTATCTCCCCTGAGGAATCAATGGGTCAGAGGAAACGCGTTGGGAGAGAAATTGGGAGAAAAATTACCTTACTTCAGAGGTCCAACTAAATCCAGGATTTTACAGACAACTCCTGAAAGGAACACCATCATCCCAAAAATAAAGGGGTAGGAGGGCAACTGCCCGAATAAATCTTATGTCTCCTGTATATCTTATATGACAAACAGATCATCTAAGTGCTTATGAGAGAACCTCTGAAATTAACAAATTATTGAAACCATATGGATTAGGAAACCTTAAAAGGTGGACTATTTTGCGGTCTTCAATATTGTTGTATATGCATACTGAAAAAACACATGAAAAATTGCATACAACTGTGACGAATGAATTGAATTTATGCGCACATGTCGCAAAAATGCTTATGTTTTAAAGAAATTTAAGTAAAAGTTATTTTTTATATATACACTTACAGAATACGAAGACATTCATTTTATGTCCAGTGGTTATTTAAAAGCTACAGAAATCATATCCAGTACTAAAAGCCAATACAATGACCTGATGTGGACACAGTGTATAGGAGCTAGCCTTGACAAACGGACTTGTAGTGTAGTCAGTGTGGTCATCCTGCCCTTTGGTGACGTCACCATGCTTTGAATCAGCTAGTGGAGCACATGTATACTAGGTCTGTGATTTCAGTACGTCAGGCTTGTGAACTTAAAGAGGACCCGTTACTAGGATCATATAAGTTGAACTGGTTAACTGACCTGAATTGCGAAAGCACTGTTTTGTTTCTGTTTTTTTCCTGAACCCCTCCATTCCGGAGTTATGGCCCACTATTGTGTTGGCTCCCTATATGCTAATTTGCTGTAGTTTGCCAACGGAGAGGTGCTAGCTTCCCTGCCTCTGATGCTGTCCAATCAGCGCGAGGCAGTTTATGGATAGTTCACGCCCTGTTGGCTAACTACAAGAAATTAGCATAAAGGGAGCCAACACAACAGTGGGCCATATCTTTGAAGGGGAAGGGGGTCCAGGAAATATAAAAAAAACAGCACTGTAATCAGGGAGAAATCGCTATTCAGGCCAGTAAACCAGTACAACTTATATGACCTAGTGGCAGGTCCCCTTAAACAAGGGCTTATGTGCCTTTCATTCCCAGTAATTTTCTGATCTCCCTTGGGGTAACCCACCCTCTCCTTCAAGCAATGCGGTCACATCTGAAGAAAATGTAATGAATTGGGATTATACAAAAATGAAACACCAATTTATTTATGCTCCACACTGAATTAATACGATCACTTCGTCTGCATGGCTACCTGATGCAACAAGACAAAGCAGAATTAAAAGTTACCTGTAAGGCATGGCAGAGCTGCTGTGGTTGGTGGGATTATTGCGGTCTGGAGCCACTTGCTGCTTGTTTCGGATCATCTCTGACAGTTTCTGTTTCACTGCTGGGCTGGCGTTGGCACCTAGGACCATAAAGTACCCAAAGTCATGAGTAAAAATGACAAAAAAGCTAATTAAAGGCAAATGCAACCACTCAATCTGGAGATGGTTGGGTGTGAATGGAAACTGGCAGTGCGGCATCCAAATTAAAGGGCCATTCCACCCTTAAAAAATGGGGGGGGGGCTGCAAAATCAACATGTAGATTTCGGGGTGAGGGACTGTATTGCATTTTACAATATATGTGAAAGCCCAAAAGGTATATGATGCTCTAATCCCACCAGGAACTATAGAGTACCAGTCTATTAAGGCAAATGGACCTCAAAAAAGGGAGGTCTGGGCACACCCGGCCCATCCAATGGCCTAGAATAATTGGTAAACTAGTAAAATAAGGGTCTACCAAATCAAAGAAATTTGATTCTAAATATTTTTCATTTACTATGGATGACTTCACTATTCACGATGTGCAGAGTATATTTGCTTAAGTTTTGGTTTTACATTTTTTATGCTTTTTTTTCAAGAAGTATCTTAAAAATGAGTTGCATTTTTTTGGTTTTGTTTTTACTGAGGGATTAACATTGTTAATTTGATAGGTTAATTTATTAATGTTTACCAATAATTACAATGACATAAAAATGGCAGGCATTCGGCATCCACCCTGCAGAGGGCGACCGTGTACTACACTCCTCAACAATACAATGGCTGTTAGTGAATATCTGGCGATTTTATTTTTCCACAATTCATTTTGTGATGGATCATTCCAGATACCTAGAAAGGTGAATTACTCATTTATAATGTCTGTGTAAGGTAACATGTATTGCTGGAATTCCCCGTGGTTGTCCAGCAGACCTGTGCCATAAAGTATTCTGAATTACCTGCTGAGAAATCATGGGGAATTCTGCATTTGATCAACATTTTGCAGTGTACTATTACAAGAGTGATCCCGCACCTGAAGAGAATGTTTCCAATATTAATATTATAGAAGAGATCTGCTACTTGAAGTGTAGATAAACTTTTAACAAACTTCTCACATGTCAGAAGTTTGGATTGGTGGGGGGTCCGAGCACTGAGACCACCACTAATTGCTAGAAAGAAGAAGCTGAAGCGCTCGTGTGATCGTTCAGCCGCTTCATTTCTGTTCGGCTTTTTCCGGAAATAAATGTATCGGTGTACGGACTCAATAGAAAGTCTATGAGCCCATGCACCGCTACATCGGCTTTCTGGAAAAAGCAGGACACGAAGCGGCTAAGCGATCACACGAGCGCTTCAGCTGCTTCTTTCTAGCGATTGGGGGGGGGTCTCAGTGTTCGGACCCCCAAAAATCCGAACTTCTGACATGTCACTATGATATGTCAGAAGTTTGTTAAACGTTTAGCTACACTTTATGCAGTTTCCAATTATATATTTTTTCTTCTCAAGGTAAAACTGCATTTTACGGTTACATCATACAGATATTTTTTCTACATTTCTTGCCATTGTATTCTATCATTATAGTAGATCAGACAACATAATAATCGTTTCCATACTGCATTTGCTTTTGTCCTTGTTGACCAGCTGCCTGAGACTTTGATCCTGTCGTCCATGATCAGAATTCCGACAATCCATGTTCATCTGCGACGATAAAGACAGAATATCAGCACTTCCTATGTGATATGGTCACGGTCCAACTCCTAGTATGTAAGTGATCATTCTGTCTGCAATAAGTGTGAATGTTGTGATGTGCAAAAGGGAATTGAAAAAAAATTGTTCCAGGATTAGTAAAAATGGGCTGCTGTTTTTCCTAGAAACAGCACCACTCTTGTCCGTGGGCTGTGTCTGGTATTGCAGCTCAACCCCAAGGGGATCTAAGATCAAATAACAGAACATGTCTAGTCCTCGGTTTTAATATTTCATAAGTGAGTTTTGGGTCCCACAATTGTATTCATACAGAATCTGACCGAAAACAAACAACTTTCCCTCAACCTAGACATGTTTTGTATATTTTTGGGAAGCTTTGTTTCCACACAGCAAATACATGTAATGTCAGCAATATCATGTCTGTCTAACACTGCAGAGACAAGATGGCGATATAACAACAACATACCCTATGCTTGTGCTCCATGTGCTGCTGTGAGCTTATGGAAGGGAAGAGAACTTGCTGGGACGGTTTCATGTTGAGGAGAGAGGTGTCCGGCCGCTGGTTAAGGTGATGGATTACGTGAAACTCCATAAGGGAAGGTTGTGTCAGGACTGTGCTTGAGGGAACAGTCAAGTCCACTGCAATACAAACCATCAATAAACACATAAAGAAGACGTTTGTTCCCCTTTCAACACCACTTTACTGTTTGTATACAGAAATTAATCTACAAAAAAGTTTAGTAATTTTGTAGACACATTGGAGGCTATGTTCACATCTGCGTTCGTTATTCCGTTGGGAATAACTGGAAGCGCTGGTTCCTTTGCACCCTGGACACCACCGGCGGCCGACAAAACCCACTGACTTTAATGGGCTGTCGGTTTTCAGTCAGGGTGTTCGTGGTTTAACCGGACGCAACAGTGCATGCTGCGCGAATATTTCCGGTATTGTCAGTGGAATCTGTGACGTAGGCCCCGAACGAACCCTCTAATGTAGATGTGAACTAGGCCTGACTTTTCCTGGGCTACAGCCTGTATTATAGTCCAGAACATCCAGATTCAAATCTCCCAGCAATTCCTTGTTCAGGGTCTTTACTCCGCTTTCTACACTGTGTGCACAATTATTAGAGGAGTATTTTGACCAGATCATCATTTGTATGCATATTTTCCAACTCCAAGCTGTATAAACTTGACTGCTTATTGGATAAAGCATATCAGGTGATGTGTATTTGTGTATTGAGGACCTAAGGAGATCAAGACCCTGTATCAAGGTGTGCAGAATTTTAAGGTATGTTCACACGCGTAACAAAATATGGCTGAAAATACGGAGCCGTTTTCAAGGAAAAACAGCTCCTGATTTTCAGCCGTTTTATAAATCAAACTAGTGTTTATCGCTGCGTTTTTTACAGCCGTTTTTGGAGCTGTTTTTCTATTGTCAATGAAAAACGGCTCCAAAAACAGCTCAAGAAGTGACATGCACTTCTTTTTATGGGGCATTTTTTTGTGCGCCATTTTTTTTTAAAAATGAAGCATAAAAAAACGTCCTGTCAGAACAGAACGCTGTATTTCCCATTGAAATCAATGGGCAGATGTTTGTAGGCGTTCTGCTTCCGATTTTTCTGCCGTTTTTCGGGACGTTTACGACCCCCGAAGAACGGCTAAAAACAGCCTGTCTGAACATACTCTCAGGCAGCTTGTATTCCTTTGGCAAAACGGCCCAAAAAAAGAGATTTAACCCCTTAAGGACACGGCCAATTTTAGCCTTGAGGACAGAGCAATTTTTTTTACATTTCCCTCTTTGCATCCCGACGCTCATAACGCTTTTATTTTTTGTACGACATAGTTGTATGAGACTTTGTTTTTTGCGGGACGAGTTGTACTTTATGTGGGTACCATTTTTTGGTACAAATACATTATCGTTTAATTTCTATAAATTTTTAATTAGATTAAAATGCAGAAAAAAAGCAGTTGCGCAGCAGTTTTAATTTTTTTTTTTTTACACCATACACCGATCATCATAAATAATGGTATACATTTGTTGTACACGTTGTTACGGTCGTGGCGATACCAAATATGTCCATATTATTTCATGTTTTGGGACTTGTATTTTAAAAAGTTGATTTATTATAAAAAATGTGTATTTCTGTGTATTTTATTTACTTTTTATTTATTTATTTACCATTATTTTTTTTTTACATTCATTTAACTTTTTTTGTTAATCCCATAAAGGGATTTATCATTTAGATTTTTATTTTGTAACTGCAATGTACTGGCATAGATCTATATGCCAGTACATTAGCCTGTTACTGATCGTACACAGGCAGTTGTTAGGGCATACCTCAGTATGCCCTAACAACAGGAAATATGTTCAGACAGCCCTGGGGTCCTTCACTGGACCCTGGGCTGTCTGGCCATACGAGTTGTGGGCTTTGATCGCGTCACAGTTATTTTCTGTGACGCGATCAATGTGCAGTCCCCTCTCTTTGAACGCCGCGATCAGCTGTCATCGCGGCGTTCAAAGGGTTAACAGCGGAGAGATGATGTTTCTCTCCTCTCCGCTGTCAGAGCGGGGCCGTGGCTGTGTATTACAGCCGTTGCCCCGCTCTCGATCGCACACACAGAGACGGCACAGACGGCTGTCACACAGGACGAGTATGCTCGTCCTAATGCGCGAAGTGCTCGCCGCTCAGGACGAGCATACTCGTCCTGTGTCGGCAACCAGTTAACGGACTCTGAAAATGTAAACATTGTTAAGTCTTTCAGAGGAATGCAACGCTCTTGAAATTGCTCAGATATTGGGGCGTGATCACAGAACCATCAAGCGTTTTGTTGCAAATAGTCAACAGGGTCGCAAGAAACGTGTTGACAAAAAAAAAAAAAAAAGAGAAAAAAAAAAAGACAATTAACTGCCAAAGATTTGAGAAGAATCAAATGTGAAGCGACCAGGAACCCATTATCCTCCAGTGCTGTCATATTCCAGAACTTCAGCCTCCCTGGAGTGCCCAGAAGTACAAGGTGTTCAGAGCTCAGAGACATGGCCAAGGTAAAGAAGCCTGAAACCCGACCACCACTGAACAAGACACATAAGATGAAACGTCAGGACTGGGCCAAGAAAAAGGTTTTATGGACTGATGAGATGAGAGTGACTGTTGACGGACCAGATGGATTGGCCCGTGGCTGGATCAGTAACGGGCACAGAGCTCCACTTAGACTCAGACACCAGCAAGGTGGAGGTGGGTACTGCTATGGGCTGGTATTATTAAAGATGAGCTAGTTGGACCTTTTCGTGTTGAAGATGGACTAAAAATCAACTCCCAAACCTACTGCAAGGCTAGTCAGTAAAGGCCCTAAAGATGAAAGAATAATGACATGGCTCCTACCTCACCCGACCTTAACCCTATTGAGAACTTGTGGGTCCTTCTTAAACGGCAGATTTACGGTGAAGGAAAACAGTGCACCCCTCTGAACAGTGTCTGGGCGGCTGTGGTTGCTGCTGCAGAAAAAGTTGATAGTCAACAGATTAAGAAACTGACAGACTCCATGGATGGATGGCTTATGACCGTTATTGAAAAGAAGGGGGGCTATATTGGTGACATATTTTTTTGTGTGCAAATATCAGAAATGTTTATTTGTAAATTTTTAGTTTGTTTGTTTATTATTCTCACTTTAACAAGTGAAATGGGAACATTTTCCTTTTTCATTTAGTTACATAATTAATTCTGCACACAAATAGTTGCCTAATAATTATACACACAGATATTCTCCTAAGAAAGCCAAAACCTCACTTATACTTTCTTATATTTTCAGGTTTGAGGTTTATTAACATTTTGGAGTGAACGACAGAACTGTAGTTGTTCAATATTAAAATTAATCTTTAAAAATACAACTTGCCTAATAATTGTGCACGGTGTCTAGTGATTTACAGGACGTACTGGGAACTATACTCCTGCATTATAGAATAATCTGGAGAAACAAAGACAACAGTCCCACTGCATTATGGGACTATTCGAGGTGGGTCTATTAGCAAACTTAATGATTATTTCCAATAAAAACCAGCAGAACTGTGAATGTATACAATTATAGTACAGTCAGCACAAGCTAAATAATAATACATTTACAAAGTTGTAGTTTAATTCTATATGTAAACTATAAAATGGTATTCAAGAGTGAAATTATTTAAAGTGACAGAACAATTAATAAAAACCAATATTTAGATATATTTTGAAAAAAATCTGACAATCCCATATTTGAAAACAGATTGATACTTTAAGGGTATGTTCACACGAGGGCGTCCGTAACGGCTGAAATTACGGGGATGTTTCAGCCTGAAAACATCCCCGTAATTTCAGCCGTAACGGCATGTGCAGGCGCTTGAACGCCGCGTCAATTACGGCCGTAATTGGCGCTGCTATTCATTGGAGTGAATGAAGAACGGCTCCAATTACGGCCAAAGAAGTGACAGGTCACTTCTTTGACGCGGGCGTCTAGTTACGCGCCGTCATTTGACAGCGGCGCGTAAATATACGCCTCGTGTGAACAGACAAACGTCTGCCCATTGCTTTCAATGGGCAGATGTTTGTCAGCGCTATTGAGGCGCTATTTTCAGACGTAATTCGGGGCAAAAACGCCCGAATTACGTCCGTAAATAGGCAGTGTGAACATACCCTAACAGCTGCAACTACATGGACACTTGTGAATGAGTTTATTTATTTTCTTTGGTGTGTCACCAATCCGGCTACAACCTGTACTAGCCGCACATTGTCCATTTTCCTGCCTTAATTGCATGAGAGAAAGAGGAAGGGGAGGGGTAGAAGAATTAAGTCACGGTTAGTGCAGTTATGGGATACTATTTTCTGGTGAAATGAAAGAAAAAAGTTTCAAAGTATTGTAGCTACTGACTAAAAACTTTGCATACTTCTACGTATGAGGGACTTTCCTTCGTCAATAAAAATGTATTATAAATACTTATAAACCTGTTAACCTCTCAATAGTATCCAAGATCAAAAAACAACCAACTCTGCAGGAAACCTAAACGTAACCCACCCACGTGTGGCACAGGCTTTGTTATTTGTCATTATTCATAGTTTAGTGTAACTAGTCATTCCCAACCCTGGAGAAAATATGAGACCTTGACCTTTACTCATAGGAGCTCCTTTAAGTTAATGTATAAATTTGTGGCTTTATGTCACACCCAAAAATGGCAAAAGCCAAGAAAATGTGAATCTAACCATTATAATAATAGTCCAATTTGTACCACCAAAAGGGAAGATTTTCAGTCATATGTGATTCCACTACACCTTTTATACCCCAATCATGTATAACCCAATAGTCACACTCTTACAAACCAACAAAACAGGCACCCGAATAGAAAAAAAAGAAGAAAAAGTCTACCAAAAATAATTGTAAATGATAAAATCTGTGGACACTCATGATTGTATAACTTCACAATGAGACGATAAGATTTCACATGTAAGAATCTCCGCTGCCTCCGCTTATCATTGGGGCAAAATAATATCTGCAGATGCCACATTGTAAAATATATAATATAAACTAGGGTTGTCATGATACCAGAATTTGGACTTCGATACCGATACTTTGTGTAGTTTTGCGATTTTTGATACCAAAATGATAATTTGCCAACAGTAATAAAAAAAAATAAGTTCTTTCTGATGTGAGGCACGAGGTGTAATGAATTTTGAATGTGCTTCACATTAATAGTAATTAACCCCATCATGTTTCTCAGTCGTAATGTACAACATTGGGTTAATGTGTAAGGTACATGATGAGGTTAATTACTATGAGGCACATGGAGGTTAAATTCATCACACCTCGTGCCTCACATTAATAAGTGAAAGTATTTTAATTTTTTAACAGCGTACACATCATAAATGAGGCAAAAAATTTGTTGTGCAGGTTATTACGGTCGCGCCAATACTGAATATGTATATATTTTATGTATTGAGACTTAAATGTATATGTGTATTTTTATTTTATTTAACATTACTTTGTTTTTACTTTTTTATTTTTAAACTTTAATGTACTGGCATATATCTATATGCACCAGTACATTATCCTGTGTATGGATACTACACAGGCATTTCTTAGGACACACTTAAGTGTGCGCTAACAATAGGAAATATTGTAAGAATGCCCTGGGGTTTTTCAATGGACCCTGGGCTGTCTGGCCATATATGGTATATCCCTCAATCGCGTCACAGGGATTCCCTGTGACGCGATCCAAGGGGCACCCCCCCCCATCTCATTTACCCCTTGAATGCTGCAGTCATTGCCCCACTCCTGACAACTAGTGCGCGCGCGTGCTCAGCTTCAGGTTATGCAGCCGGCGCTGCACTAATGAGCAGCGGCGCCGTCACTGGAGACAGAACATGGGGGTGTTTTTTTCCAGTGCGCCCGCCATGTTCTGTCTGCAGTGCTGCCACTTATTAGTGCGGCGCTGGTCGCATCACATCATGCGGACCAGGCGCACTGGTCAGGACTCGAGTGGAGCAATGGCTGTATCCCACAGCCACAGACCCACTCTTATACATTCATGTGTTACGATGCTGAAATAACGGTATCGAACCGTTTGGGGGTTGCTCAGTATCTAAAGGGTATGTGCACACACACCAATTACGTCCGTAATTGACGGACGTATTTCGGCCGCAAGTCCCGGACCGAACACAGTGCAGGGAGCCGGACTCCTAGCATCATACTTATGTACGACGCTAGGAGTCCCTGCCTTGCTGCAAGACAACTGTCCCGTAGTATAATCATGTTTTCAGTACGGGACAGTTGTCCTGCAGCGAGGCAGGGACTCCTAGCGTCGTATATAACTATGATGCTAGGAGCCCGGCACCCTGCACTGTGTTCGGTCCGGTACTTGCGGCCGAAATACGTCCGTCAATTACGGACGTAATTAGTGTGTGTGCACATACCCAAACAGTATCGAAGTTTTGATGCATCATGCAACCTTAATATAAAGATCAAATATTATTAACAGGCAATAGTATAAATGTACTAAGATCTCTAGTCCTCATAGTATCTCTATAGGTTATACAGGAACAAAAAGTTGCCTCATCTACGACAAAGCACAAAATAAACACCACCGCCTTCCATCCTGGAACATTCAATTTCACAACTCCTGAAGTTTCAGGTTTTTTCTTTCACGAAATCCCTCAACTTATCAATATCTTTGTATAAAAAATGTAACCCCATTATCCTCAACTATGTCCCTCCATAAATATAATAAAATAAAGAGCGCCAATTGGTTACATATTATCCTAAGTTACATTACATACAGCCGTTATGTGACATTCATGTGACCACATCATCCAATGGCTCTACCACGTGATGTACCTTAGACAATATGTCACCCGCAGTCACATTGTTTACACTTGGCCATGGTATTTTTTGAGGGGCTTAGCAGGAGACTTTGGGGGGCACAGTTTTGAATAGAAAGTAACATTTCTATTCTTGGAAAACCCAATAAGAGGAAGCAGGTTTTTTTTGTAGTAGTAGTTCTAGCTACAAAGCTGCCCACAAAAAAAGAAAATAAGTTAAAAAAATAAATAAAAAAAAGTCCTCAAAATATGCTTATGCCCCTTTACTCCCACTTCATTTGTATGAGAATTGGCAAGATATATATTATACACATATATATATATATATATATATATATATATATATATTATAAAACTAATATTACACAATCTCTACAGCCCCAATTCTAAAGAAGCGCAGTCAACATTTACCTCAGAAATCTTAGCAGATGCGATGCAGAGGTGTCCCAGCGAAAACTTCAAATGAACCCTCCTGTCTAGAAAATCGGTGGGCTCCCAGTTCACAGACCACCACTGATAGAAATTTATGCCGAGTCTCAAGTCTGCCATGTCATAAGTTTTATTAAACTAGATGTGTACTCTTTCGTTAAAGGGGTATCCTGCAAATAAACCTTCATCATTGTATAACGAAAAGTTGCATCCAGTCTAGCCAATCATCTATGAGCTAAACACATGATCCACAGCACAAAACGCTCTTGTCCTGATAGTTTGCTACAATGTATCAGTGACTGTAAATCTATCAGCCTGGAATCCAGACTTTTAAGCTCATAGAGGATTGTACCCACCTCTGCCTGTCAACTGTAAGCAGAACTAAATTTTCAGCATCTGGACGTGAAAGATAATATTTTTTTAATTACGGACAGCAAGCTGGGATCTTTAAAATGGCGATGAATTAAAATATTTATTATATTACAATGTTACAGAACTTACATAAAACCTCCATGAAAGTGGTTGCCGTTTTATGTCATTATAAGGCATATGGACGACACAGAGGGGGGGGGGGGGGCTCACTCGGGATTTGGACAGATCTGGTCATTTGAATAGCTGCATGTAAACCGGAGGCATCTTCACCCAGAAAAATTAACTGCTTGCCTGGTGTCCGGGGAGCCGGGTATGTGGCAATCCCCTGATCTCTGTGGCTGCTCTCATATTTAGACTATGCTCACGTTGAATAAAAGTACACTGGGTATCCACCCTGGATCCCCCAGGTAATTCCAGATGAAAAACCCCACCAAATTGTGGCGCAGTTTTTCGGTCGAAAGGTACGCTGCATAAGACCGTGGTGAGAAAGAAAAAAAAAAAGCCTATACTTATCCACTCTGCTGCTACTGTATTAGGGCCTGTTCACATCAGCGTCGGCTTTCCGTTCAGCGGTCGATTGCGCTAATTTTTTTGCCAGAATGGTGAGAAACAGAAACCATTAGCAATGTTTCCGTCACCGTTGATATCAATGGCGATGCACACGGAAGCTGAGGTTTACGTTTGGCTTTCCGTTGAGTGGTTCACCCGACGGAAACCTCCGATGGAACCCCTGAACCGACAGCCAACGCTTATGTGAACAGGCCCTTACGCTGCGGAATTTCCACAATGAAATCCGTTGCAGAAAATCCAGTGTACACGGTACGTGTGAATTTACCCTTAAGCTTGCTATACACAGGATAATCCTTTTTCAGCTCTCAATGAATAATTTCTACACCCCCTCCAGAAACCCGACATCTACCGTACAAACTAAACCTTGCAAAATCTGCCTCCAACAATCTAATGTCTATGGCCGCCTTTTCCAAACATAGAACTTGTATTCTAAACATAGAGAGCGCATTATCTGCAGAGCTGCACAAAAGTACGGAGTATCTCAAGATTAACAGACGAGACAGGGAGTGGAGCGCGGCCCGCGAGCAAGTGCCTAACCGCACTCCTATCAATGCTCCTGCCCCGCAGAAATGCACTTTGAACAAACTGATTTGAATCTATTTTAGGATCATGAAAACCAGTTGTGGTCATACATACACCCTCCATATAGTTACACGGCATGCATAGTGTTTCACTTCAACCTATTCATCCACATAGAGAAAGGTATGTAGACATCTCCGATACATCTGTTCATGTTTATGCAATTTCATATTGTCAGCAAATAACTGCTTTCAATTCTCCAGCGAGAACGAAAATGTTGGTGCGTTAAAGAGGAAATGACATACTAAAAATAAAACAAGGTGAAGTGTTTTTATATATCCTGTTTTCTACACGGCTGGGGTGCAGTAGGTCTCTGGAGGGGTTAGGGGTGACACAAGAATGTTGGGATGATTGAACATATGGCATTAATCTTCGGTCTATATTTAGTGATACTACTGTAATGGGTTCTGTCTGTGCATAGTTGCTGTAATCTGGAACAGAATCCGTACAGCTCAATGATCCGCCTCTGTTCCATACAATGGGGGAAATTTATGGCGTTTCATAGCTGATGTATGGTGCGCACGCTTCTTATTAGACGCATCTCTGCCGGTCCGTGTGGATGAAAGTTAAATCTTTACCAGATAAGAACTGGCGTCGATTTCCGCTATAATTTACACCAGTTTCTGGCTTATATTACAGTAAATTTGTCGGGGTGTGACAGCCAATGCCCCCTTTAGCTAAGCCACGCCAACTTTTCAGAAAAGTGCGATGTGTTTCGTAAATACATCAAAAGTCACGATTTGTATTCTTTTGTCTTCTCCAAGTCTTAAACAAATAGCACATCACTTACGTGGTTTTCCAGATATTTCCTGTTTGCATTGCATTAGTATATGGTGAAGCTACCATGAGCTGATTTTTTTTCTTTTTTGTTATATTGTTGATGTCTTTGTAGGAAGGTCCCAAAACCGAAAAGTGTAGTATGCAAAAGTAGTCTGTTGTATAGCATCTCCAATTTCATGTGTCCATTCCTGTACAGAAAATACAGGAGTGGCAGCCTACAGTTTGTAAAAAAAACGCTAAGGATGACTGTAAGCCCTCATGAACACAACCGTTTCCGTTTTGCGGACCAAAAACCTGGATCCTTGCGGCTTCTGTGTGCTGTCCGTTTTTCCTTTTTGCGGACCCATACACTAGAATGGGTGAGATGGGCCGCAAATACGGACATGAATAGGACCTGTTCTATAATTTGTGGAACAGACACTTGGATTTGCAAAAAATACCAAAAAAAAAAAAACAGGTGTGCATGGCCCCATAGAAATGAATAGTTCAGTATAGAACAGAGGACATTGAAGAAAACAGCGATTGTGTGCATGAGCACTAAGAATACACATAGGTTCTATAAAAGTATGTTATATGGTATCAAATTCTTGAGAAGTTTTGTTGCTACAAAACTAATACAACATGAATGTAAAATCTCTGAGAATTGTTTTTTGTAGATCACAAGCGGACATACAAATGATATCTCAATAAATCATACAAAAAGTTGTAAGATATTAAGAGAACAATAAGCATGCTATCTTGTAGTAAACGAAATAAAAAATAAACTGCAAATCTCGTTGAATAACTGTTAGATATATACAAAATGTGTATGATGACCACTACTGCGCTCATTAAAAAAAAAACAAAAAAAAAAAAACATTCATTAATAAAAAAAGGCTGCAAAATGAAATAAATTAAAAAAGTGATTATTTAGTATAAAATACATGTTATTGTGAATACCATAGACAAAAACAAAAAAACCTACACATTAGGTATTCACATGACCGTAAGAACCTGAGGAATTAATTTACAAGGTTATATAGTGTAAAACGGCAACAGTGTAAAAAAAAAATAACGCAGAAAATCGCTTATTTTCTATATTTACGCCGAAAAATAAAATTAGATAAATGACACAGTAATTTATATATACCCCCACACTGCGCCAAAACAATATAAATACAATTACTCCCGTATAAAACAAATCCTCGTACAGCCACGTCAATGAAAAAAAAAAAAGTCATGGTTGCTGAAATGCGGAGGCGAAAAAAAAACGGAGCTAGTCATAAGGCCCCTTTAGGGACTGGTCATTAAAGGGTTAAACAAAATGAAGGCTTGTATGGCCCGGCAATGTTTGTAAACAATGTGTGTCGCGATGACGGAGCCGGCTCCTATCTGGACTTTCACCGTTCATTTTTATAGTCCTGCATTGTATTATGGGACTTTCCACTGAAATTCAATCAGCGGCTTCTTCACAAGCTTACAGCGATGAAAGGACCAGCTCATCGTGAGTCATATTTCATTCTTTATCATCTGTATTTACCTATTGTTTACATTCCTTTTTTCTTTCTTTTTTTTTTTTTTTTAATGGGTCATGGATTTCGGTAACAGAACGAAATGGGATAACCCGCAGTACAAAGAAAGGATTATTCGAACCGTGACCAAATACCTGGACCCTTCAGCAACATGACACCGGATTTCTTCTAGTTATGGGTAACATCATTTTCATCAGAAGGCAGCATATGGCACAGCCACATTTGAAGTCTAGCTGGCAAGCAGACATTGTAACCCAAGCTTACCTTCACCTCTGACAAAGGGATGAGAGTAGCTTGTTCTTTTTCTAATAATTGGAGAGGGAACACAACACATACAAGAGCTGTGTATAGGAGCACAATGAAGGAAAGTGAATGCTTTTAACTAAGGATAATAACCCAAAATTAGGTGAATTATACGAAATGAAATACCGTTAAAATGCCATTAAAGCAATGAAGACGGTGTGGTGAGATTGTATGCAATGGAATTACTGTATGAGGTTTTATATGTTACGTCTTTCTGTAGCCACTTGCATTTTCTTGCTATGTCTGGATAAGGCTCTGTTCACATCTGCGTTGAAGGCTCCGTTAAGGGCAAATCTGGCCGAGATTACTGGAAACAATTGTGCTGCAAACTGCGCTATTGTTTCCGGTAAAACCATGGACACCCTGATGGAAAGTCGACAGAACCCACTAAAGTCAATGGTTTTCGGCAGCAGCCGAAGGTGTCCATGGTGCAGGGGAACCGTTTCTTCCGGTATTCCCTTGTTCTGCTCCTCTGACAGAGCAGAACAATGGAATAACCTGACGCAGGCGTGAACCCAGCCCAAGATGTTTTTTGTTGGATTTTGAATAATTTTCACATTTTTTTTCTGGTTGTTTATTAATTAACTTACTCATTATCTCAAGTAGGCAAGTTATTAACTGCTGATCAGTTGTGGTAGAAACAGACACAAAGCCAATTCAACAAATGTGATGGATAGGGCCAATGGGGCAACAATTCGTCAATGGGGACAAAACAATTCATTTAAATTTAATTCAACCATTGGAAATTTTGGCCATTGACTGGAAAAGTTGACAAAACCCAACTTTTCCCATCTGCTACTTATAATCACTAGAAATGTTAAAGCATTTCCATTAGGGCCCAATCACCGTGCACACAGGCGTTATTACGGATCTGTGCTGTACATTTCCATAACACAAAACCCATAGTCTGCTATGGCCTAATACTATACCTCTGTAAGCCTCCAAATTTATTTTATACAAATGTTTTTTTCTCAAAGATTCATACAGAATCCATGAGAAAAACATTGTATATCCTCTCCTAGAATACGCCAATCATGAGCCCTTAAAGGGGTATTCCTAGAACAGACATGTATCATCTATCCACCAAGTTTTAATGCCAGTGCAAAGCATTTTAACTAGGATTAAGATCTGTGCACAGTTCTATGAAATATATTGGTACTATATAAGCAACAAAAAATGTATACATGGTTAAAATTCCATGTATACCTTGTAAATTTTTTGATCTATTCCACAATTTTGTGCTTGTTCCATCTTTCTGAGATGTACTAATTCCCAGATAAGTTCCAAAACACAATTAATTCTTCCTACAAACAGCAGTGGGCGCTCTCCCACCCACTATTTTATAGCGCTGAACACATTGGTAGCACTGCTCTATGAATAGCGCAGAAGCAATGTAAAAACACATGCATTCTATCAAAACAGGCATATAAAAAAAAAAAAAAGATCATTGAATAATCCATGTATTTATTTTGCATACCAATGGGGAACAGAAGATTTCATACTGTAGTTGAACACGGCTCTATAATCTACGGACCATTGGAATGACGTGCCCTGCCTCTTGTTCTACAGACAGATTTAGCTCTCACACAATCAGATTTTTTTCTTTGAAAGCCTCTGTCACCATTTTCCTTGAACAAGGAAAATAAAAATAAACCATTAATAATTTTTATGTTAAAGAGGCACCAGAATAAATATAACCCTTCTGTGCTTGTCAAATAACTTGGGACGCCTGCCAAAAATACTGTGCGGCCCGTGGGAACTCCTAGGCAGGGTGAGCCGGTGATCTCTCATCTCCTCCTACCTTGGTCTCTGAATTCTGGAGGCTGCACCTTGATTGTGTAAAGATATCAAAGTAAAAATAAGAAGACCTGAGGAATGCGTTATCTTGTTAGAGCTGTCAGGCCATAGTGATCGTGAAGATCTGCAAAGTTCTACGCGTTCAGTAAAGCCAAAATAACTTTTTAAGAGGCCGCGTATAAAGTAAATAACACAAGCCAAAGCAAGAACAGTCTAAAGGATGGCTAGCAGATCAGAGCCCGAGCGAACCATGTGGGCTTGCCTGGTATTTACCTTGGTATGTAGTCAATACCCGATATCTCAGGCGTAGCAGAACATGGGACTTTTTTGATAGTACAGACTATTCAATCTGCACATTGATCAAATACTGTTGTAAGCTCTTGCGGAAAAGATACCCGTTATCATTTTTCATACACAGAGCGAAGTACAGGTGTGGCATAAAATATTTTACTATAGGGAATGTATTCACAGTACAGTAGGTAAGCAATACATAAATAAGGGACCATTTACACAGAAGTTTTTACAATAAAAATTCCTCGGTATCATCTGCATTTATGTGATTGCTTGATCACGTTTAACACGTCTTTGTTGTAAATAAAGATTATATAAAAAGAGAGGAAATAAAACGTGCCGGATACAACTTCATGTAAGACACAACAACAACAACAACAACATCTCCTGCAATGCAGTTTTCCAAAGTAGCAGTAAAGCAGCACTACTTGCCTATATGAATGGGGCCCCACAAACAGAAGGCTACGGGTGCACCAAGATGGCTATGATCAGCACTTTGGCTGAGAGACAACATCAAGTTTTGATTCTTGCAGCTGTCACGTTGCGGCAACCTGCGGGTCGCAACGTGGGCAGTCATCTTCATTACTGTAATGCAGCCAGTGCGACACTGCAATAATACCGTTCTTTCGGCCGTGTAACCCGTGTAGCGGCCATAGTCGCCGTATAGCCCTAGCCAGAGTGGGTGTATAAAAAAAAGTGATCTCATTCGACAGTCGGTCAGTCTCCGTATGCTGCTTTAACAGAATTGAGAGAACTATAAGGCCAGGTGCACATGTGAATATTTTTAGCTGTAGAAATGGCCTAAAATCTGCAGCAATGGGGTAATCTGTGTCAGATCCACTTCATGTTAACACGGCCTTAATGGCAGATTTGGTTTAATTTAAAGGGATTTCTTACTATTGACTTTTATGACATTCTATTCTCATCGGAGTACAGTATTTATTCTAATAAGAGCTGTAAAGCAAGGCTGCTGCACTGAATATAAAAGGCATGGAGACATAGAGCGGCACCATGTGGAATTTTTTACAATGCATACAACACAGACCTTGAAAGTTACAGCTGAGTCGTTTTACATTAGCACAAACCACTAGTGAAGTGTGTTGGAAAAGGCAAGATATTTGTAAGTAATAGCATCTTCTTTTTTTATTTGTCAAAGTGAGAGGTATTCTTTAAGGTTAAACTGGGACCCCTAGCCATTCCGTTTATTGATGAGGGTCCTGAAGCCCTTTAAAACTTTGAAACCATCATTGCTATGTAACTTGCAGTAACCATCGGCTATGACGAAGGATCTTTATCCGAAACGCGTAAGCGAAACCTGTGTTCCTTGGTAATGCCGTGGATGTTTTAAATGTTGAAATAAAGAAGCAAAGATTTTATACATTGCCGTGGATTTGTATCGCTGGAATTTCTCCCTCTATCCTTGCAGTAACCAAAGGTACAGTATAAACGAACAGAGGTTACGGTGGATGTACGCCTCGTATCTTCATGAAATGAATCTAGACATTTATCATTAATACAGCAGAGAAGGGTCACAGAAGAAATGACCATGGTGTCCAGTGCAGCCTCTACACGCCATCAATACTAATTGGGTACACCTGAATACTTATAGATTATATAGATCGTGCACGTATAGTTCAGGCATTCTCATCATAGGAATCACTGATCATTATAGAGTTCATAGCACATTCAATGTCAAGTAAATGCTTTACTGGTCATAAGCAACACAGGTTTACAGCTACAAAAAAGAAAACTATTCATATATTCTGTGCCTTAAAGTAAGAAGAAATTGGATTATGCGTAGAGTATGCATGTAACAATGGAATCATATTTCCCATTTTCATAGCAGATTGACTTTAGAAAAGATGCCCCCACATAGCCCGATAGATAGTAGCCACACTAGATGTCGATAGTCAGAGGACTGGCAACCATGACAGGAAATAACAGTCACTATGAACATATTTGTAGAAACATGCTATAGTGGAACGGAAGACAAAATCAAAGAACAGAATTTCCTCATTATCCTATTCCAACATTCGCTAGGAGAAAAGTCATGGGCGTTGGATCTCAAGAGCTTAGACTGTGGGCGGAGGGGGTTTAAGGTGCGCCTTGAATTACATGACTAGGAAACCAGATCATTTCCACATAAAAGGACAGAAGTTGGGCGTCTGTAATCCCATAAAGACAATTCTATAAGGTGGCTACCTCTGGGATACCTTTTCCTAATAATTCCTTTGGAGATATGACAGAACTAGCAAGATCTAGCATGTTTGCCACGGTTAGATTTTACGCACTGGTGCTGGCAGGACTCCAGTGCTTTGCACTTATATTTATCCAAAATTATGAAATAAAACATAAGCTTGTGCAACTCGGTCACCAACATCCTGAGGATTTTATGAATAACGTCCAAAGTACAAGGAAATGACACATAGAAGAGACATCACAAGGTCAGGAGGTATCCTATTACCGAGGTGTAAAATAAGATGTAAACTTAGGCTTCTTTCACACTACCGTGAGTATGCGCTTACCTCTCTTCCGTCAGTGGAAGAGAGGATCGAAATATTAAACGGAACGCAACGTTTCCGTTTGAAATCAATGGTAATTCTTGTTTCAGTTGCTTTCCGTTTGTTTTCTAAGGTGACAAGACCGGATGCTTACATCACATAGAAATACTTATTCACCATAATGCACCTCAAAGTGCAACTATTTACAATGAAAAAGCCACTTAGAAAAAAAAACATCCTAAGGGCTCGGCCACACGCTGTAGAATTTCCGCGTTTTTTACAAACGGAATTTCGGACGGAAAAAAAACGCATAATACAGTAGCAGCATTGTGGATGAGCTCTAACAAATCTCATCCGCACGCTGCGCAAAAATTCAGAGCAGAAATTAACCTGCGGTGCGTATTTTTCGGACCGCAGCATGTCAATTCCTGCTGCGGAATGTGACCAGAATTGCTGCGTTTTTCAGAAGAATGTCACCATCTCCTAACATTGTGAAAAACGCAGCAAAATACGCACCATTTTCAGCTGTAAAAAAAACCTGCAGGAAATGGTGCGTTTTTGCCGCAGTGGAATGTCTGCGTTTTTCAACAGAATTGCTGCAGAAATTTTCTGCAGCAATTCTGTTGTGTGTGGACGAGCCCTAAAAATACTATTTTGAAAGCTTTTTTTTGCTGCATTTTTCTCAAATTTGTTACAAAAATGCGGCAGTGTTACGTACAGAACATGGAAAAATTGGGCATATTAAAAGCTATGTTCACACTTGGCAGATTTGTTGCTGAAATTTCTGCAATTGAAAACAAAGTACATGGATTTTTATAAACCCCATTCAGATGTACGGGACAGTACCAGATTTTTCTGCAACAAATCTACCACATCTGAGCACACCCTAACATAATCGAACAGGCAATTCCTGCAGAAAATAAGTATTTTCTAAATATATCCGTGGGTGCAGCGTGGTGACTGCGGAGGCCAATCACATATTATTCCCTAGTTATTGCGGCCGAGCGGTGTGTGACCAATGGAGGCTGGTGGCGGTGGTTTATTATTCTCCTGTTCAGGGATCTTCCAAATCTTTCCAATTGTCATAAAACTATTTAAGGTGGGAAGTGACATAATACAACACCGATTAGTGACGGCCTACTACAGAAACGGTTACCATGCTGGAAGTTTACACCATTACAACTATGAAATGATCTGGTTTGGGTCACATATAGTATGTCAGTAGTATAGTATAGTGCAGTATAGTAGGACCAGGGTCAGCTGCTTTATTTTTGCCAAATCTTTATCTTTTTCACCAAAAGTATTATTTTTGTACATTTGTATACTCCTCAAACTGGTATAATTATAAAAACAAGCACATATGAAGTCTTATGGAAAAAAAAGTCAATGTTCACAAAAAAAATAATCAGTTCAGCTTCTATTTTCTTATATGCTCTGGGAAAAAATGAAATGGGACCGTTGGCTGCTATAAGTAACAAGAATAACTTTTGCAGAGCAAAAATACAATATGGGAAAAGCACAATTCCTGTTGGGCCTTATTCAGACGAGCGTGTCCGCTTTGCGTCAGCAAGAAAACGGAGCGTATTTTATGCATTGCAGTTCCCTGTGGCATCTGTGTGCTTTCCATGTGGCATCAGTTTTTCATGTACTTCATATTTTTTTTCTCATTTCTTTAGCAACTGATGTGTGAAAAACGGACAGCACACGGCTTTCGTCCGTGTGCAGCCAGTGTTTTTTACCCACCCATAGACGTCACTGGGTGAGGTGGTCTGCAAAAACAGACTAAAATAGGACATGCAGTGAGTTTCATGCAACGGATACACGCTGTGTTGAAAAATCATGCATGTGTGAATAGTCCCTTTGATTTGCATGGGTCAGTGTGCGGTCTGTTATTTTAATGGACCACACATGGCAGTAAAATACAGTCGTCTAAATAAGGTCTTACACTGTATGACCTTGTTCACACAGTGCAGATTTGGTACAGATTCTGCATGGATTTTCTAAGCCAAAACCAGGAATGGAGCCTAAACAGAAAACCTATATAAAGGAAGGCCTTTTAGCTCCGCTCTATTGGATACGATCTTGTTTTTACATTAAAAATGCATACAAAATCCTTATTGACAGTGACTATTTGCATATCCTTACCCATAGTGCAGTGGGGTGTTTGTATTATGTAGGAATTGCTTACTCTTTTGCTTGCTGAGAACTCACGAATGTCGTCTGTTCAAACAATGGTGCTATTTAAAACCCAAATAGTATGTCACATGCCCCCCCTCCTCCCCACTATAATTGAAAACATGTATATTTATATACAAAACCAAATCCTACTTAAAAAAGATTTTTAAATAGTTGAATGTTGTTGACTGTGACATTGGACGTCACGTCAGAAAGAATGTTTATACCATTCAAAAATACAAAAACACACACACCCACATCATGCGTACGGTTTTTTTCTTCAGTAGGCCTCATTATGTACATATTGTATTATACTTTTAAACAAACAATATGCACAAACCTATTTCTCAGATGGTTTGATCAGATTCTATACAACATATGAATAGCAGCGTGTCATTAAATCCCAACACCGCAAAATAACACTTTACATTAACAATTATATCTCCTTATGTAGCAATTTAGGAATGGGGGATGGATCCCTGTATAACTAGGTATGTTTGTCATTAAGGAGTCTGAGAAACTCAGTGACAACTCCTGTGGAAGCCATACTGGTTGTCACCCAAAAAAACAGATGTAACTAAGAAACCGCTAAATGTAATTGTTAAGAGAACAACAAAAGAACTTGGATTATGCAACGCAAGTGTGAATTTAGCCTGTTACTCTGATCCGTTTTTAGATCCGAGTAAGGATACAAACGGATTACAATCTGTTTGTATCCGTTTTACATTGACACCAATAACAAAAATAGCCCATCCACTAGACATCTGTTTTTTTTGAACGGAGTACTCTGAACATCTCGGATGACTAACATAACGGACGTAAACAGACATTAACGGATGCAATTTAAAACCCCTTTGATTTCAATGGGACTCTTAAACAATCTGTTTTTATCCTTATTCTAACCTAAAAACGTATCAGAGTAAAGGATTTTGCAACGTAAATGTGAACTTGGCCTTATATGAACTGGTCATTATATTTAATCTTGGCATTCCTCATGGTTATACGTGGTGGAAGCTTCCATTATATGGCTGATCCATTAGTCATAATAAAGAAGCCCATCTAGTAGGAGGTAAGTGACATAACTTACGCCTTGGGCCCTACTTCTCTTATGTCAATTCATGAAACTGATTCGCAAGACTATTGTTGGGGGAAATGAAGAGTAACCACTATATACACAAACTAATGAAAAGGATGAATCCGTTTCTAGGGGATAGGACACTTCTTTTTTTTTTTTGTGGATAGATGGGGGGGGGGTGAATTCTTCCTTCTGCATCTTGAATTCTATTTATGTGTATCCTGTCGTGTCCCCCTCCCCTCCAGGCCAGCTCAGATTTCCTCTAGTGGTATCAATAGCACAGAGGATCACACAGCTAACCAGTTTGGCCTTTACATTACTTCCTTTAACTCTTTCAGAACTAAAAAGGACCAGAAAGACTTTTCAAACAACCCATTTTGTGACTGGTATTAACTAGAATAAAAGAGGTGTCTAACATCATGTGAACGTTAACTGCTAAAACACACGCACATACATGCAAACTTCATCTCCTTGTTAATGGAAAACATAATATTACATAAAACAGCCATCTAATAGTTGTATATAACACAGAAGGAAATAACACTGCAATGCAAAATGGTCATGTAAAAGTACCATAATACAAGGAAAGCATTAATACCAATATCCTAGTAGTCTAATAAAGCTATTTGGTATAGCAAATGGTAATTGAAATCATATATGTCCTATTTTAAAGTAATCCTAGAGCAAAAGTGAATATGCAACATTTATGCAAGCCTGATCATTAATCTTGCAGCATATGTGGCCTCCTTTAAGGCCTAACCTACCACTAGACCATGCGATAGCACTTAATAAGTCTAGCCTGGGGCAAATACCAAACATCAATGTGAACTGGCCGGTGACTACACTATCCCCAGCAAACAAAGAGACAGATGCCCAAAAGCGTTAGTACACATGCTGCCAAGAATAAATTTGACAAAATAATGAGTATTATCGATCTTAAAGGGGGTCTTCATTTATATTCAATTACAGTTTATTGAAATGAGTACATGATGTGCGCAAACTTTGTGATATATAATTTTCAGCTATTAGGTCCCCTAGAGCGGCTTTATTTGTTGGTATCACAAAGTTTGAGAAAGTCAAGATCTCATTTCAACAAACTTTATTTATACCAAACCCAGAGAGGTATGCCGAAAACCTGATCACAATGGAGAAAGCCTCATTAATATTCATGAGCAGGCAACCAATCAATTGACTAGAATTAAAATCACACAGAATATCAGCATTGTATACATTATAGAGCCAAATATAAAGTGTAAGCTATGCTTTAAAGTCATTCCTGTGATGTATTAAAGAAAACACAAAAATACCCTACTTTTCTATTTGTGAAATTAAGCTCTTGTAATGAGCAACATAGAAAAAGTTCTGGACTTTCATAAACTGCCTTACCAGCAAAGTAATCCTGGAAATGTAAGGTTAAAATAATTGGCAACTATAAATGTATATGACCCTACTACCCTAAACTAGTTCACAAAATATCTGAAAAAAGTTTTAAATATATGCAATAACTCGCAGGTATTTCAGGAAATAGACTGTATATGTAAAATAATTGATGCCACCAAATAGCCCCTTCGATGCTGCAAGAAGTGTCGAAAAAAGGTCTAAGGGGACTTCAGTGTTCTCAGAAACTATTGACAATACTCACTGAAGGAAGGCAGAACATAAAAGTAGTCAAATGCAATAGGAGAGGCATAGGCTGTATGAGATTTGGCTAACAAGAATGTGGAAACTTAAGGCCTAAGAGTTCAGATCAAGGCACATTTCCTGACCTGTTAAATTACACCTAAAGCTCTGCATCAGTATCCGGGGTATTGCTGGATAGAGAGTACACTAGGCAGAATGCAAAAAAGTAGGCTTATGACTAGTGGAATTATTATTTTGTGCAGAAAAGGATAGATATAGATATACACACACACACACACACACACACACACACACACACACACACACACACACACACACACACACACACACTGTATCCATTCATGACAGCAGAGCCTTGAGTGGCAGCTATTTAAAAAGTCAAGTACGACAAATAATCTCATTTATTCCCTTTATAGAGTAGTCAGTTTACGCTCAGCATGTCACAGCCATCCTACCTTACTGTGAGTCACAAATCTTCTTCTTCTTCTGCTATTCAGCACATAAAAATACATAAGATCCTTCAATACCATTATCCCTGCTAGTAATCGTGCATGCCTTCTCCTCCCAGCTCATCTCTGAGTTTGGATGTTTTTGAAAGAGACGCGTTCCCATGCTTTCATTTAGGAAAGGTGACACCCACTAAAAATGGGACATTGCCTTAGGCTTCTGTAAGCACCCTACGCTGGTCCAGCCCATGCCATCTTTCAGGCTAGACAAGCCCAGCAACGAGAGAAGCCGCCTGGCCTGTGCCTTGGTAAGAAACAAGAAAGAACAGAGCATAGGTGAAGCAGGGACTTCCAGAATGACAAGTTCTTCAAGCCGGTGTGATGTAGACTAAGAAAGGAATAGAGCTCCTTCCAAATTCTGATTCCAATTATATTTAAGTCACATAAATGTGGACATACAGGTGTGACTGCAGAGCACAATATGTAACCACTTAAAGACCACAACGGCGGAGGTTTCTACTGTAACCACTTCAAGATAAAACATAATCCGTTTCAAATTCGGCTTCATACTGCCACCATTGAGCAAGAAACAGGTCTTCTCTATCTGCATTTATCAATATGTATTGAGAAGCTTAAAGACCCAAACAGGAGATTCTGGAGAAACAATAATTATACGGAAACTAGGCGACAACACTAACTTGATAGTACATAATAATAATAACTAATAAGGATATACGTTTCTTGAGCGATTGTCATGAAGCCAACCATAACACCCGGTCTTCACATCTTACAATAAGAAAGTTGTGCCAGCAAATGTTACAATGGGTACTTTCACTTAGAACATGTGTATTTCAGGTATCCATTTGCTTTAATGGCCATATTTAGACCTGATGATATATGCGTTATTCTCTCGTGTATGCGGAAAGTGAGAACGGACTACCGTTAGGTTGAAAGTGAACTTCAGTGACCTATATAGAAGTTCTCTCAAAACAGCAGAGTGAACGGGCCTTGAAAGTGCAAAATTAGAAACGGGAGAACCATATCACACAGGTACAATATTTAACAGGAAGGATGTCGATAATAATGTCCATTTACTTTATGTAACTTATTTACAGTGCTACAATAGTCAAGAAAAACGTGGAAACGGAAAATTGCTCATTCAGACTTGAGGGACACACCAGTCAGACTCCCTTCAGTCTGGAATGAAGAAATGGACAGAGATGAGGCTGCTCAGTTCTTAAAGGAACACTCTGATCACAATGCGTTATGCCTAGTGCTGGGTCGGAGTAGCTAGTGCATGGCACAGTGATTCTCGGTTTGGTGTTCTTTGAATCCCTATGTCAAGGACCACTTCTTCAGGTCCTGCACCAGGTTAAACACCATGTCAAAGTTTTTCCCAGATCAGAAAGAACAGTTCACGTCCGGTTGTCACGATCAGAGTCTTAGATAGCGGGTGTTTTGCAACTAACAACATTCACCAATGCCCCATTAGGTATGTTTATCCCAATGAAAATTTCTGCGTAAGTAATTTAAAATAGCATTAAAAATGGTCTACTTTTCATAGCACCTCTGTGAGATGTAGCTGGTATCTAATAGTCAGAAACATTGACCCTGACTAACCCAAACTTAGACTGCTTTCCACTACCTGTCTTTTCTTCAATTGTAAGCCCACAAAAGCATGTATCACGGACCGAAACATCAATGGTTCCACGCTGGCCTAAACATCAATGGTTCCACGCTGGCCTAAACATCAATGGTTCCACGCTGGCCTAAACATCAATGGTTCCACGCTGGCCTAAACATCAATGGTTCCACGCTGGCCTAAACATCAATGGTTCCACGCTGGCCTAAACATCAATGGTTCCACGCTGACCTAAACATCAATGGTTCCACGCTGGCCGAAACATCAATGACGAGTATGTGCATGAAATGTGACATTTTGTGGGCATACTACTGACATTAAAGGGGTTTTTCACTATATATTTTTATTCAAGTTTTATTTCTCTATTGCACCTATTTTTAATCTGTTCATATACTTACTTTTCAATTCTGCCGTGCCCGCGCATCCAATTTTATTTATTCATGCGTCTGTGCATGCCCCTGTTAATTCCTGAGCTAGGACAGCGCATGCACATGTAGAGCATTGGCCATATATCGTAATTTCAGGCTTTGGTCCTAAGTGTCCTCAATGCCCGTACCATTTGCTTCTTTTTTAGCCTCAAATCAAGTAAGAAAAAAGTTGCTAACATGGAGTTGGGTCGTGGGGCAAAGTTTATTACAGCGTATATGCAAAGTGCGAACAATACAGTAGAAGGGGTCGCAAATGAGAGACGATGAGGGTTTTGATAGACAGGAAGTAGGGAGAGGGCTCAAAACGTGAAAGGGACAAGATAAAAATCATTGAAATAATGGAAACGTTGTGAGGGATAACATTTATTTACCATGCAGAAAGAAAGGAAAGATGATCCAGCGCTGATAGGAGTTTAAAAAGGAAGGATAGTTCCCACTTTTACTGGCAAAATCATTTAAAATTTTAAGAGACGCAGTCTCAAGGCAGGAGTAGTGAGGGTATATACCCAAGCCTACGCGTTTCGAATGCAATCGGCGTTCTTAATCATGGCAACTTCTTTTGCCATGATTAAGAACGCCGATTGCGTTTTTTTTTTTTTTTTTTATATGCTGGTATCTCGGAAAACCCCTTTAAATCCAAGGAAGACAGCCAGAAGTGCTGTGAATAGGTAGATAGATCTGCCTTAATACATTTACAAAACTGCTCCTGAAATTGTCTGTCGGAGTTCTACCTGGATATTAGACCATTCAGTATTACAGCCCTTCACATGCATGGCCTCCTTACAGAATACAGCCACATTGTAGACTTTTGTTCTTTTAGGATTCAACTTTCAATCTAATTCAGAGTTATTTCATCTATGACATTCATGAATAAGGTCGTCTCTACATGTAAACATTACATCAGTCTCTGAGTAACCAGAAATAAGGAGAAGACTTGGAATGTACAAGGCTGGAAATCCAATGATTGTCACTGTCCGTTTGTTATCAGTTCCTCTATGTCTCGGTTACTCACAGCGGTGCTGGGATACACATTCTAGTATATGTGGGTGACAACTGACATTTAGGTGTTTTTTGTTCTTCATTTCTTTTCCTAACCAGCATTAGTATGAACTGCGTGTCCCAAGTGAGGCAAGTTCTGGCAAATCTTCAAGACTTTTCCAACCATATACAGTATTATTATTATCATCATCATCATCATCATCATCAGCTCCACGGCCAGTATTATTATTACTATTATGTATGAAGTATGAAATTTTTCAGAGTTCGGCAGAATTACTAGTGCACGTACATACTCGCATGGACAGATAAATGATGACCAATAAGTAGTGCAAAAGAAAAGTGTCAATAATCATTCATTTTTCATTCTTCCGTAACACACTTATAGTAACCCCAATAACTTTAGCGCCACTTCTTCTGCACTTGTCAAATGTTCGGAGAATGCAGTGCACACAATCCATAAGTACAGGCTAACCATCTATTCAAATGAACTATACAGAGATAGGCAAGTGGGGAAAAAATGATAAAAGATCGACTGATGTAGTAGTTTGGGCTAGGTTTACCATTGTGCTTCTGGGGGATCCGGCACATCTTATTTATTTTTCACAGGATTTAAACAGTTTTTGTTTTTTTATTACTTTGTATTCCACATCCCTGTACAGAGGATACACTCACATCTCTAGAACTACTATATTGATCATAGTTAATGGCTCCACACTCACCAGTCTAACAGATTCGCTGTCTCGAGTTAACCTCGATTCCGTTCTATCCTTCAGACCACACATCCAAACCCTTATCACCTTCTACTGCCTCTATCTCCACCAAACATTTCTTGAATCTGCCTTTTCCTCAACTCCTGCCTTTTCCTCAAACCCAAATCTACAAAAATGCTTGTACATACCCTCATCTCCTGCCTAGACTACTACAGCATAAATTCTCTGTGGCCTCTCATCTAACACTCTTGCACCCCTCCAATCCATCTTCAACTTTGCTGCCCGATTAAAACTCTACTCTTGTTCCTCTATTGGCCCCCCCCCCCCCCCATTGCAAGTACCTTTAATGGCTACCCATTGCTTAGTGAATTCATTTTAAAATACGAACCATGACATAAAAGGCAGTCCACAATCTGTCCTCTCCATTCATCTTCTGGGTATGTGCACACACACTAATTACGTCCGTATTTGACGGACGTATTTCGGCTGCAAGTACCGGACCGAACACAGTGCAGGGAGCCGGGCTCCTAGCATCATAGTTATATACGATGCTAGGAGTCCCTGCCTCTCTGCAGGACAACTGTCCCGTACTGTAATCATGTTTTCAGTACGGGACAGTAGTTCCACGGAGAGGCAGGGACTCCTAGCATCGTACATAACTATGATGCTAGGAGCCCGGCTCCCTGCACTGTGTTCGGTCCACTACTTGCGGCCGAAATACGTCCGTCAATTACGGACGTAATTAGTGTGTGTGCACATACCCTTACACTAATCTCCCGATACCTCCCCACTCGTAATCTCCGGTCCTTCAAAAGACCTTCTTCTCTGCTCTCCTCTTGCCTGTTCCTCACATCATTGCCTTCAAGATTTCTCCCGTGCATCCCCCATTCTCTGGAACTCGCTACCTCAACACATCAGACTCTCTCCCACCATCCAAACCTTCACCTGAAAACCCAGCTCTTTAGAAAAGTTTACAACCGGCAATAACCCTGCTGCCACTACTCTACCGAATGAGCAGCTTCTACCCTGACCTACTGCCTCCCTCCCCTTCCCTTGTAGATTGTAAGCCCCTGTGACAGGGCCTTCTCTCTTTCTGTACCAGCAATGCTGTAGGGTATGTGCACACGCTTACTAAAAAAACGGCTGAAAATACAGAGCTGTTTTCAAGGGAAAACAGCTCTCGATTTTCAGTGTTTTTTTACGGCCGTTTTTGGAGCGGTTTTTCTATAGAATCAATGAAAAACGGCTCCAGAAACAGCCCAAGAAGTGACATACACTTTTTCAAAACGGCCCTGTAAAAAAACGCTCTGTCGGAACAGAATGCCTTTTTTCCCATTGAAATCAATAGGCAGATGTTTGGAGGCGTTCTACTTGTGAATTTTTGGCCATTTTCGTCCGTTTACGGGCCGAAAAACGGCCGCAAATAAGCAGTGTGAACATACCCGTACCCTTGTATTTCCTATTTACAGCACCGTGGAATTAATGGGGCTTTAAATGAAACAATAATAATATGTCACTGTCCCTTAGGGTCCTAACCAATTTAATCAAGCGTGCACTCACACTCATACACATACACAGTAGAGCCCAATCCTTGCGTGCGTTTCCTTTGGGAGTTCCTGTTTTCTATCATAAGTTTAGGTATTCCTAGGTCTTTGCTGGGGTGCATGAGGAAAATATATGCAAACACAGGTGAAACATACAAGCCCTACAGTATGCTGATGTTTGCCAGGCCTGTTTAATGCCAGCACCCAAGGGCGTTAAGGCAGCACTGGCAATAAATGAATTGTTTTGCATCAGGTAACGGAGCTCTTAATTCTTTACATAAAGTAGTATGTTCGGGTCAATTCAAACAGAGTTTTTTGGGGTCGATTGACACGGAAACCGTGTTTCCGGAATCACCGCCAAAAACGCCCCCCATTGATTTCAATGGGAGGCAGAGACTTTTTTTTTTTCCAAAGCAGCTTTTTGCGGCATGTTTTTTTGCAAGGTTTCCGCCTCTGACCTGCCTTTGAAATGAAGAGTTTTTCGATGCGTTTTTGACCGGGCTCCTTGCATTAGCTTCAATGGCCTAAAGGAATTCTGAGGTAGGTTTTTTCAAACTCAGTGTGAACAGGGCCTTACCAGAGAACATTTAGATGTTTTTACTATGCATTTCCATGGTGGCTTATGATTACAATGTATTGTTCCTTTAAAATTGGCCTTTCATGGATCCGTTTTTTTTCTCTAGAGTAGAAATGTAACAGAGTAAAAGATTAGACTGACTCGACAAAAAAAAAAAAAAAAAAAGTTAGCTAAGCGGGTCAGAGAATCACTGCAACCTGCGGATATTAGTCATGTGCAATGTCAAGCATGCTGATATGTTAGCTAATACAATAACGTGACCAGTGCGAGAAAGGACCAGACTTCCTCATCTATACACAAACGGAGATGTAGCTGGAACCTCAACCTAAACCTATAAATGTATCTTTGCTCACATTAAATTGTACTAGTAGACCATTGTTAGCATGTACATTATGCCGATTTCTGCAGACTCAACTATAGCAGTGTCGATAACCAAATCTTCTCCCTTAATTTAATAAGTCATAGGATAAGCTAAAAAAAAAAACCCTGTCATACACTCCACACACCCATCATCATCATTACTGCCATGCTACAAGCCTTTTATACGGTTTAGTTCCCACAGAAATCTCCGAAGAGGTGGAGACACCAGGTTAATTTAAGCTTCTGAGTCATTTTGCACTCCGCAATGATATTTTTGGTAGTTATGTGCTCGGGGGCTTGTATATATTATATACTCGGTTGACAAATATACATAATCCTTGTAAGGGTGAACAAAGATATGTCCTTCTCTACACCCTTCTTAACATGCAAGTGACTATGAAATACCGATTTACTCTAAATAGGTAAAAATTATTGTTGACATTATAACAGTTTGGCTTTTTTCAGGATTCTTTTTTTTACTCTTCTAGTGGAGGTTCCTGTATTGCTTACACTGGGGTACAGATACGCATGGAAGAGACGTAAAACAAAAATGACAGCTGGTCTATGGCACCAATCATCAACCCTTTCATGTAGGAACAGGAGCAGGAGAGCCAAGCACTTAGTCTTCCCCTGCTACTTCACATCCTTTTTAGAAGAAAGGACCGGTGGAATGTTATGGGTGGTCCTCCCCTTGGATCAGACAGCTTCTCACTGCCCATGCTGAAGGACATGGGGCCAACCTTACCTGGAGCCCTCGACTTCATTGGCACTATAACAGTCATAGGTGCGAAGTCTACGCATACTCTTGTTTTGACAGATTTCTAAGCCATCATTTTATAAAATACTATCTAGACTTATTAATGCATTTATGTTATGCGTTATGTGTTTTAATAATAACCTGCCACTGAGATGACCTTCATTTGCGTAGAGGTCAATGCTAGAATAATGTCAATGGATACACTGGAATCACTGAACTAACAAGAAAAATCAATGATTCCATTCAATAATGATAACCAAGTTCTAAAAATAAATTAAATAAATTTCACATACAATAAAATTAGAGCATGGTACATTTATTCTCACCATGGGAAGGTTTTCTGAAGAGATGTACTGTGAGAATGTTACCATAAAAAAACAAAAAAACATACATACATACATACATACATACATACATATATATATATATATATATATATATATAATGTATTCATCCCCTAACCACTAGATAAATGACCTCCTGGAATCATTATTGTGCTTTTCGGTTAACCCATGTGACATTGGCATAAAGGTGGCCACAACATGGTCGATTGGTCATAACCTGAAGCTCCTTAGCCCAATGCAAAATGTTTAACAGACCAGACTTCCCCTCAACCATGACATCACTTATAGCATCTTATTTTCTTATGTGGCAGCTTAAGGGTCATTGGGCTCCCACAAGCACAAGGGCCCGCTTACGACTACAACCGCTGTACCCCTATCGAACCTCTGCACCTTTAAAACCACCTTAATGAGTTAATGACTTTTATTTGCAGATCATTTTTAAAATGCTTTTTATACTACCCCCTGGTTCCTTTAAATAAGAATCATTTTCATTAAGGATTTTATTATATGTTTTGTTCAATTATACAGAAACACTAATGGAAAATAAAAGATTTTACTATTCACTGATTATTTGCCCAACAATCTTTATTATGGAACGGGTTAAGTGTCTTGGCTTAGATACCAGTACTAAGTGGATGGACCTGCTTGGCAGGATAGAGACATATGGCAAAGAAAAACATGAAGGGGGATTTAAAAAAAAAAACACATTCACATAGGCAAACACGCATTCTGGGGCTTTTAGAAGTTATTGCTTAAGGATCATGACTGATTTGTTTAAATACACAAGATCAGTTTCCGTCTTAATGCACTTGGCAGCTCTCCGGCGAAACCTATCAGAGGCGCAGTTGGCAATCTGACCCTGTGCCAATAGGAGATTTTGTAGCTTTCTTTGGGAAGTAATGTTGTCTGCTTATTACAGCACAGCTCTTTAAATCACAGTGTTGTGGGCGTAAGTCCCTAAGTCCTGCCAGCACTCCATGTGGCGGAGGACAAATCACTTTGGGGGCCGAATATCAAGTTATTTGTTTCAATGCAACTTGACATTTTATTTGGATATCCCCTACTCCGCTCTGTGCGTCAAGTAGAATAAACGCTTCAGAGGCGAGCTATGTCAGCGCCAGCTACAGCTCAGGACTGTCAGGTCTGAATGACTGGGCAAAAGAAAGTAATATAACCCAATGAGAGAAAGCATATTCATGCTCTGTCAAGATTATTTTCCTAATGCAAAGTGTAGTCATTCAATAAAAGAAACCAAAATGTGACATTTTGATAGAGATGTGCATGAGACAGAGTTGCACTTTACTCTGAAGTGAGACACGGTTGTGCAGAGCTCAGCCAGACCTCGCTCATTTTATGCACAGTCAAGTCGTCACGCCAAAAAGTACCTACAAAATTCAACAATTAAAGTCTAAAAAACACTAATGGACCATAAAAAAAAGCTATAAAAGTTGTTATAAAGATGTCCACTAGCTGCCGCAGTAGAGAAAAATACTCCAGCAACTCTAGAATCCCCAATCATGATCAGTAACCAAGTAAGGCAAGAGGTGCCGCGGTATCTTCAGTAAGCCCCGTTGGTGGAGGTGACCAGAATCCTCAGCAGGGCGCTATTTTCTGATGAATCCACACATCTGGTATCCTTTTTTATGACCTATTTATGTGTGTGTGGGGGGGGGGGGGCTGTTATGGTGAAATGTTTATTGAAGGGACGGGATATAAGATAACTGCTCGGTAGCATAGAAATCCATCATTTTGCTCAATAGTAGAGATATCCTTCTAAGAGATGTTCACGGTCTAGAGCCTAGAAAACCTCTTTGTAGCGATCACACATGGCAAATAGTATTTATAGTCAATTGTGTCCCAGATATCAACACCTAGAGACTTATGTTCAGTGAGCTAGAAATAGGCACCACTGATCCCTATTGATAGGATCAAGGATAACCAAGCATGGCAAGACAGTTGGCAGGCTACCTGGTGAACCTGGCATTAATAAAATATATTTGTTTATGTGAAAAGCTTTGTTAATTCCAGGTGGCAGTTATCCAAAACATCCAGAAAATCTATAACTTTTCAAAGTTTTTACTATTTAAGGGTTCACAACTATAAGGAGTCCTGGCTCTTCCATCAAGGGAAAACACACTAGGTGTAACATACCCACCTTACCACGATCCATCGCCGACTTACTTTGTCAGTCGCCAACTCTGTGAAAGTCACGGCGAGGCTGGTGGGGATTTTGTGGCAATCAGTATATAATGCGCGGTCTTTCGGACAATCAGGAAGTCCAGCCATCTGGTCAATCAGATTGAATTCTCCTTCACTTGTCGTTACGATCGGTTAATGAACCCCAGACTGTATGAAAATACGCCTGCCTTCCGTTTTTGCGCCAGTAGTTCTCCTAGTAGTTGACCATTGTCCTGTCCCTGACCTTGTTCTTCCTTATCCTAGCTCCCGTTGAGGTCTTTGCTCTACCTGTTCTTTATTGGCCAGTCAGCGACTACTCTGGGGATTTCCTGAAGCAAACTCCAGATCTCCATAGAGAGGTTAAAGGAAAAAAGAAGCAGGGATCTCTTAGACTCCGCACCCTAGTTTAGTCAGCACCAAACTGCCTGCGGTTTCAGATATCAGCGAGTGAGTTGACCATAACACTAGGGTTAATTTTATACAATATCATTGCAAGACGAGAATAATGACCATGTAGGGCTGAGGAGATTTCTTCTCCCCCAACACTACGCCCTGCAAGCATCATCAGAATTATATGGGCGCTCTGAGACGTTGTTGCGATGCCATCAGCCAAAATATTCATTATAAAGGGGGAGCTCTCCACAAGTAGATGTACTCTATTATTATTGTCATGTATGAAGAAGTTATTAGGTCATTAAAAAAATATAATACAAAATTCAATATAGCATGGGTCAATTGTTGGCAGACCTTGGATATGGATTGAACGATTAGCCATGTCTGATAAGTAAAGCTCATCTGGGGAAACACGGGAACCCATTTTCTGTTCTCCCACGTGATCAGAGGAGTGAATCATATATTCTGTAAAATGCTGTATGAACAAGGAACTGATACCAACGGTCATGATGTTTATACAAAACTTTACAAGGAATTCCACCTTTTAACTAAATTCTAAATAACTAAAGTAATATATGGGACATAATGTGCAAACAATGTGAAAACAATAAAATAGTCTTCATGTCATAATGTCTAACACCTCAAAAACTCCATCGAGTAGTCATCGTTTCCCATTTCAATTTGCTCACATGTATTAGAATAATTTCCTCTCTATTCTCTCCAACCATTGATACCTGGACGCAAGTGAAGCCCAAACGTCCTGCCGATTTCTTGCATTAACAAATAAATAATGCATTTCTGATTCTACGGATTTGTATTTCCCCATTGAAATGATATTGACAATGATGGGGGACTCAACTTTTCATTTTATCAAACGGTCTACAATGATATCAGAGCCTTGAAAGAAACCCTTCTAAACGAGTGCCGACCGACAATATAGCATGCCGATCGGCACTCATTCATCTCCATTTAGATGGAGCAATCATTGGAATGTATGGGGACGAACGAGATCATTCACCCTCATAGAGTTTGCATTATTGTTGGCAGCCCATCTTCTGTTTACATGGGGGTATGTTCTGACGATTTTTACTGAAGCATAAAAGAGGTGATCAACCAACAAACAAGCGGGTGCTTCTTTGTGGCTGATCGCTGGGTCGGGCCACTTATCGGGAACAACGTTCCATACCCGCAATTATCAGCCCAAATAAACAATCCTAAGCTATTTAGGTTTATTGCTTGTCGTGTGATTGGCACCCCTCTTGCTGGAGATGGAGTGTCTGTCTGGGACTCCTGTGACTTGTGTACTCCATCATGTTTTTTTCGTACAGGTATGCAGGGGAAATGAGCAGCCAGATGCAATTTAGTGGCTCGCTAATCGCTGGGGGGTTAGATATGCCAGACCCTGGCGATCACCTGATCACAAGCCGACTTTGTTTACAAAAAGTAAGTAAAAAATCTTGATTCCTGGCATAATATAAAGAATTTTTAAGCTTCACATCACTACCAAATTGTTTTCTAGTCCAGTCAACATAATGACAATTAATCACAGTTTAAGACCTTTCTTATTTTGAATATATCAGTTTAGCATTTTTGGGGTAAAACAGCCTCAAAAGCTTGCAGAAAAAAGTAAACTTTGCACATCCTTTAGGCCTCATGCAAACGGCCGTGCCCATAATCACGCGGGCCGCATTTTCGTGCCGTGCTCCCATACAAAGTAAAACGGCACGGTTGTACGGCACGGACTCCTATCCGGAGCGGTACGGAAAAGTGCCCGCGGGTCCCAAACACAGCCGTGTAGATGGGGCCTGATAATGTGAATTATTTTATACAAACTCATCTTGGTATCACAGATGTAATGACTATTATTAAAGATTATATCATTTGATAAGTTATTAACGCTATCCATGGCTAAAAGGGGTTTACGAGATCTCCAGAAAAATCACTACATGGAGAAAATGGCACAAAAGAACCTATACACACACACACACACACACACACACACACACACGTGATAAACCCGCACCGCTGAAGCCAGTGATTGGCTGCAGCGTTCACGTGGGGTATACGGGCCATCATTGCTGCAGCGAGGTAAACAAAGAATGGCACTTATGGTCTATACCTGCTTGTTTTTACAATTGAGCAATAAAAGGAAAGAAAAGGTCGATTTGGGTGAGTGCCGCTCCTTTTTTTTTACTAGTGGATTACTTGTGGACTTTACCTTTGGGCTGAACGGGACTTCATTGCTGAGCAGTGCCGACCTATACCTTCTTCCGCGAGTAAACAAAGAAACGGAGGGACCACCGGAACGGCAGTTCTGCATCAACAGTGGGCTTATCGAGTGAATATAGGTTCTTTTTTTATTTTATGCCATTTCCTCCATGTAGTCATTTTTCTGGGGATCTCGGAAAACCCCTTTAAGAAGCAAAGGAAGAAATAATTGTACGTTTCTAAAAAGCCCCAATTCCATGTTATTACCTGTTGCTTATATATTGCCAACATATTCTGCAGCGCGGTACAGAGATCATCACCATTCCCACTAGTCCCTGTCCGTAATGGGGCTCATAATCTAATTTCGCTGTGTGGGACACACATGGTTGGATTTGTACCCATGACACCAGTGCTGTAAGGCAACAGCACTAACCACTGAGCCTCTGTGCTGCCCCAAAATTATAGAACGTGGCCTGCAACCCTATGTGAAAAAGATATCCACCGTATGATAGATATATAATATACATGTTCAGCACATAGGGGGGAAAAAACCTTTACATTTAGCACTGGGAAATTTACAGGAACCAAATTCCTGTAACTGATGAAAGCCATAGAAAACCTCGAAACCCTTAGAAATATTTCCACCTGAACAGTTAATAATTTGGTTGTCGTGACTTATTGTGTCTGTAGAGGTGAAAGTACACATTAATATCAGGAAGGACACAGTCATTACTCAGGGCGATTACAGTATATATAGAATAGCACCTTGTAAACTTTCATTTGCACATACGTCTTATCGGGAAAGCCAACATTTCACCTAAAAACAAAGCAAAGTGCCCCCGCAGAAGAAAAAATAACTTTTATGTGGTTTTATGTTTTCAGCCATGTTTCTTGATAAATCTGTACAAACATTTATAAAAGGAGGCTTTGTTATCAGCGCACACAGAAAATGCGCTAATTGTAAATATTATCCTGATAAGGCCGTTTGTCAGGATACCGACTATATCCACTATTTTCTGAATGATAAAATGCCTTATCATCAAAGAGTGAGGGCTAGTCTGAACTGAGCAAAACTCCTGTCTGGAGCGATACTTCAGTGATCCTGCAAAGAATTACAGTATGGAAATAAATCTAAATATAATAAGAGGTGCAGCTTAAAAAATCCTGTCGCATTTCAGTTTAGGCACACATTGCAAGAATTCTGTTCTTTAAGAAACTTTTGAAGAATTGATAGTATTTAAAAATACCAAAAATAAACCTTTCGATTTTTGCATACAGGAAGTGTCTGAAAAGACAAAACCCCTTCCCTAAAAATACCCAGATTTAACAAGATTCATTCCTAGCCTTATTTTCTTGGCACGCACTAGATCTATAGGCCAAATAATGCTTCTGCAGACGCTACTTTCAATATGAACAGCTGTAAAATACTATTAAAATACTAATGTAGAAGTATATACACATTCGGTTAATGTTGGTGGATCCTTCTGAAATCAGCGGGATTCAGCAACAATCTAATGTTGCCAGTGGCATCAAATGTTGGGGTACCCAGATTTCTCCCCGGTGGGCAATGTCTTTTGGAGTTTTAGATGATTGATTATTTTGTGCATGGAAATAAGCGGCTGCCAGAATTGTCTAGCAGCAGCTTCTCTCCCTCCCACCGTTGAAATAAACATGTACATTCATGCATGGTTATGGGGAGGTTGGCAGAGATAGCTTCTAGCTAAGGCCCCATGCACACAAACGTAAAAACACCCGTAATTACGGGCCCATAGACTTCTATTGGCCACGGGTACCTCCCCGTATGCTTACGGGAAGGTGCCCGTGCCGTTGAAAAATATAGAACATGTCCTATTTCAGGCCGTAATTACGGCACGGGCAGGCCCATAGAAGTCTATGGGGCTCCCGTAATTACGGGTGACTACGTGTGCGCACCCGTAATTACAGGAGTGTTGCTAGGCGACGTCAGGTGATAGTCACTGTCCAGGGTGCTGAAAGAGTTAACTGATCGGCAGTAACTCTTTCAGCACCCTGGACAGTGGCTACCGATCACAATATAGATCAACGTGTAATAAAAATAGAAGTTCATACTTACCCAGAACTCCCTGATTCTTCCTCCAGTCCGGCCTCCCGGGATGATGTTTCAGCCCATGTGACCGCTGCAGCCAATCACAAGCTGCAGCGGTCACATGGATTGCCGCGTCATCCAGGGAGGTCGGACTGGATGTCGAGAGGGACGCGTCACCAAGACAATGTCCGGGTAAGTATGAAATTCTTTTACTTTTACTACGGAAAGGGCTGCCCCTTCTCTTTATCCTGCACTGAGAGAGAAGGCGCTGCCGATTAGTGCAGTGCAATTTTGCAGCGAAAACGTGCCCGTAAATACGGGTGCAATATAGGTCGAATACGTGTGACCAAGGACCCGTATTTACGCCAGTATTTACGGGATGAAAAAAATACGTTAGTGTGCATGAGGCCTTAGTTCACATAAAGATCAGGGCTCCGTTCCGACTACGCTATTGATTCCGTCAAAACGGCGGAACCCTTACACAACGGAGATAAATGGAAACCATTGGCACCAGATCTGTCACCATTGAAATCGATGGTGATGCAAACGGAAACCGTAGGTTTCCGTTTGTTTCAGTCAGGTTCCCTTTCTGACGGGTAGCTCCAACAAAACGTCAAAACGGGACCCTGACGCAGATGTGAACGAAGCCCAAACGATTGCTCGGCCAACAGCTATATTATGTGAATGGTTACTTTTAGTGTATTCATTATAAAGGCCCACAAACTGCAGATTGTGAAGGAGGGGGGTTACAAACATTGCTTTGAACTTCTCCCTGAAATCGCCAATTCGGTGGCAGGAAAGCACAAGGAGTTCTCAGAGATGCTGACTCACCAAGAGCCTTGGATTCTGTCGCGCCGCCAGTTTGGAAAGTAGTTGAATGTGGTGTGCAGTGCCATGAATTGCATTACCGGGGGCTTTATGAGGGGCACACTTAGCTCCCACTGGTTTAACGCTTTAATAAAAAACTGAAAAATCTTCCATTTGAGCTGGTAATACAAATTTCTTCAGGGCAAATAATTATCCATTGTCCGAAAATACAATACCTGCCAACATATTGATGTGATCAGAACGATTAGCCTATATCCATATAACTGCATTTCTTACTATTCTAAACACTACAATCATAGTAATAGCCAATAGTGGCTGAATAAAAAGAATTGAGCATGTCTAACAAAATTGTGTTTTTTTTTCCTCAAAATATTGAGTTAGAATTGTAAGACTCCTTATTACATGAAACACCTCACATTTTGTAATTTCTTAGATTTACATGGAGGATAATCTTGCCTTGCCGGTTTGGTGAACCGGAGACTAATCGACTTGTGTAAGCGACATGCGAGGAGCTGAAAGAGTTAACCATGAGGAGCCGGCTTTGCTTCCCTAATGAAAATCTACAGGGTGTTTTCTTTTTTCAGAAGAAAGCAGAACATACCCTGCTTTTTTTTTTATAGTTATGACGCATACAAGCCCCAGACTGGGAGATATAAAAGGCAATACAAACGTCAATGGCGGGCCGCAGCGTGTGTTCCTGGCTGGGATGCCGGCAAGCTCTGACGGGCAGAACTAACTCTCCCGGCTTATACCACAGAGAAACTCTGCCTGTCAAACGACTGTTGCAAAACCAGTGTAATAACCCGACTGATAGGAAAACTGTCTACAGAATTTCCCAACAGTGCTTCATGTACTTTTCATGACAAATCACTGCAGGTTGTCACTCGTCATCTCGGAAGGATCATTAAAAATGACAAAAGTGATAAAAACACTTCTAAAGAAAAAAAAAAAAGGTACAAAAAAGTGTAAACTGGAAGAGAAAAAAAAGTCTGACTGGCTGTAATAATCGGCACTGTCAATAATCGGAAGACCAGTTCTATACTGAAGCTTCCCTTAGGATGCAGAACATTGCAGTAACATATAAAGCCATCATATAAATGTTCCAGTATAAAATATGTATGAACTTTTACTTCAAACAGACCTGTCAGAGCAACATACACATAATATACTGACATAATGCATTATTTTACCCCATACAATGTCTGACAGCTCAGATAAGGTCTAGATCTGGGATTCTCAATCTTTATCACTATGGGGAACTCCTGAAAAAACATCCAGGGAGCCCCTATCCCCATGTGCAGAGTGCAGGTAAAGCATTCTATATTCTAGATGAGATTTGCGGACTGCTTTGCCTGCCAAGCATCTATATTGGTGAAATCATTTCTGCCATTCCTGTGATAGATCTTGCTGCTACTGTCCTCTGGGGAACCCCTCACCAGATTTAAAGAATCTCTGGGTTTGGGAAATACTAGTCTAAATAGTATCCTGCTGTATTCACACACAGTGCTTTGCTGCATTTTTTGTGTTTTTTTTTATGGTGTATATATTGACATTTTTATTCGGTTTTTTTTGTGCAGCAAGATGTAGTAAAATATAACGTGCACCATGTACAATGCATTTTTGCTTGTGGCATTTTTGTTGTCAGTGGCGTTTTTTTCCAAACGCAGCAAGCTCTGGGTATGGCATTTTTTCCAATAGACTTCTTTATAGGACTTCAAAAACACCAGAAAAATGTACAAAATGACAATGAGGCCTTAGGCTATGTTCACACGTCTTAACCAAAGCATCTGAAAATACAGAGCAGTTTTCAAGGGGAAACAGCTCCTGATTTTCAGACAATTTTTAAGCCACTCGCGTTTTTCGTGGTTTTTTTTACGGCCGTTTTTGGATTTTGGATGTTTTTCTATAGTCAATGAAAAATGGCTACAAAAACGGCTCAAGTAGTGACATGCACTTCTTTTTCGTGGGCATCTTTTTACGCGCCATTTTTAAAAAACGAGGCGTAAAAAACGCCCCGTCGGAACAGAACGTCGTATTTCCCATTGAAATCAATGGACAGATGATTGTAGGCGTTCTGCTTCCATTTCGTCAGGTGTTTTTCGTGGCGTAAATGCCCCGAAATACACCTGAAAACACTCCATATGAACATACCCTTATTCACACGAACGTGTCACATGGAGCTATGTAATTCAATGGGACCGTTCACATGGCCGTTGATTGATTGGCCGTGTGAAGGTTCCGTGAGAAAATAGATGTCCTATTTTTTTGCGCTTCACGCATTTCTCCATAGACTCTAGTCTATGGGGATGCGTGATAACACATCCCACAGGGAAAAGCACAGATGCACCTCGGAAGTGAAAAACTAGTTTTTCACGTCCGAGATGCACAACACTCGTGTGAATCTAGCCTTTTGTTGCGTTATTAGTGGCGTTTTTGTGGTGCTTTTTTCGTGCGGCCAGATGTTAAAGTCTATAGTAAAATATCAGATGCACTACATACAGCTGCGTTTTGGTTTGTGCCGTTTGAGGCAATTTTGAGGTCAGTGGCGTTTTTTTTTTTCCAACCGCAGCATGGTCTGGATATGGTGTTTATTCAGACATTTTTTCCCATAGGCTTCTCTATTGAACCTCCAAAACACCAGAAAAAAAAAGCATGTAGAAAATAACACCAAATTAAAAACGCTACAAAAAATGCTTTTCACGCGCGTCGTACGGACCTATGTAAGTCTATGGGGCCGTGCAGACAGTCCGTGAGTTTTGCTCAGCGTGAGTCCGCTGAAAAAAACTCACGACATGTCCTATATTTGTGCGCTGTTCGCGCATCACGCACCCATTGAAGTCAATGGGTGCGTGAAAACCACGCAGGTCGCATGGAAGCACTTTCGTGCAAACAGCGTGATTCGCGCAACAGCTGTCAAACTCTGAATGTAAACAGAAAAGCACCACGTGCTTTTCTGTTTCCAAACATCCAAACGGAGTGTCATAATGATGGCGGCTGCGCGAAAATCTCGCAGCCGCGCATCATACGCTGATGACACACGGAGCTGTTAAGTGCCTTTTTTGCAGGAGGAAAATTCTGCCTCAAAATTCCGTTTGGGATTTTGAGGCAGATTTTGTCCTTCCTGCACGGCGTTTGCCACGATTTTCGACGCGTTTTTCACCCGCGGCCATTGAGTGCTACGGGCAAAAAACTCTGCGAAATAGGCTCTCTCTGCCTCCCATTGATGTCAATGGGAGGTCAGAGGCGTAAACGCGCGAAGATAGGGCATGACGCTTCTAAATCCGCCTCACGGGAGAAGACCTCCCCCTCCTCCCATTAAAATCAATGGGAGGCATTTTCGGCCGGTTTTTGACGAGTTTTGCGGAGCGGTTTCCACGTCAAAAAACTCGTCAAAATACTCCGTGTGAACGGGGCCTTAACATGCCATAAAAAAAATAATCTGTGAAAATAAAACCTAACTTTATGCATGAGGTGCGTGTCTACAGAAAACATGATATATTATGTTCTATTCATGTTGTGTACTTCTGCATCCCTTCTACACCCAAACATTGTCCATGCCATTTTTAGAAATGATCACCAGTGATGTTGTAGACTAGATGTTCTATTATTTGAGCATTTAGCTGCTAAATAGGTACAATACCCTAGATACTTCTGGATTTTGTATCTATAATACACATATGTAACCCGTTTACATGGGTAACAAAGCAGGTAACGCTTTCTTTTGGTGGAATTTTGTTTGATTAATATATCGCATGGTAACGAAGCGTGGTGTTATTGAAGGGGGTGCTATATAAAGGATACACGGAGTTAGTTCAAGGGTCAGTTCACACGTAGCGTAAATACTGCAGATTTTCCGCAACTGATTTACTTGCGGAAAATTCACAGCATAATCCAGTAGTAGCAGAGTGGATTAGATTCGAACAAATCTCATCCATACGCTGCATAAATGATAAGCAGGGGGAAAAAACGCTCAGAAATTGACCTGTGGTGCTTTTTTTTTTTTTTGAAATTTGCAGCATGTCAATTGTATTTGCGTAATCGCTGCTTTCTGTTTCTGGGTTTTCTCCATTGAAAATAGCAGATGTTGCGTTTTTTTGTGGCGGAATGGCAGCGATCCTATCACAAAAAACGCAACTCAGAAAAAAAAAAATCTCATACTTACCCAGAATTCTGTGCTTCTTCGTCCAGGCCGGCCTCTGTGACCGCTGCTGCCAAATCACAGGCTGAAGCGTTCACATGGGATGAAACGTCATCCCAGGAGGCCGGAGGGACGCATCGCTATGGCTACCTAAGTATGAAGCTTTTTTTTTTTCAGGTGCAGTTTTCCGCAGCGGACATTCAGGTCTAAAAACTGCAGCACAATTTGGTGCGGTTTTTCGGCCGGCATTCCCTGCGGCGCACAGAGCGAATACGCGGTGCGCTTTTACGCAGCGTATCCGTCCTGTGTGAACTTACCCTTATACTGCAAAAGTAACTGCGATACATATTCTTGTTTCATTGATCAAGTCTTACACCGTTTCCATTCGGCTTGAATACGAAGAATAATCCACACAATTGGCCCATCAGTGACGCGGCACATCTAAAGCGGACTATAAATACACCCTACATATTATCATAACAGTGTAATGCTGGGAAAAGCTCCGTCTACAAGATCTATGCCCAAACACATCATTATTATTATTACCATACACAACACAAGTTGTAACTCGACAGCATTGTGAATTAGCATCTGATGTCCATTCATTTTCCAGAACTCCCTGTTTACCAGGTGGAGCTAAAAACACCAAAGGATTAAAGTCTCTGTTCCGCGGGAGCATGGGGACCATCACATTTAATAGCACTTCGCACACAAGGGGGCAGGCAGCTATTTTTACTTCAAAGCTGCAGCAGGGTCAACAACATGACTTATTCTGCTGTCAAGTAACTCTTCCAAAAAAAAGACCCCCTGGAGCCGGAGATCTAGCGATGACTTTCCCAGAGCTCAGATCACTTGGTAATGATCGAAGACAGCAGGGACAGTCCTAGACCCGGATGGTCCCTGGGAATGAGACACTGACGTGAGGTCCTCATGGGGCTTTTGAAAGATGTTTTTGAGAATAAAAATAGAGAAGTAGGAGGAATGTGTATATAAGGATTTCTTGGTATAGGTCTCTTGCTTCATCTTTGACAGTTGCAGCTGGATATATTTGGGACGGAGTGGATCTTTCCTTCCAGTTATTTCAGCAAACATACATTTCTATCACGGGTGTTCATAATACAACAGACTTCAGGAGCCAGTTATATGATCTCAGGAGACAAATGGTCTGGTTATTGGCCAGAAACCAGAACTTTCATAGATATAAACATAATGTGTCCTCGTCACAGGACCTAAAATGTATGTGAATTTATAGGGATATAGACGGGTAGATGATGGGGAATACTGAATAGGATGATCACCACCAGCTTAATATTCACTGTGCCAATGGTGCCGGAGGTGGACGGGGTTTATTCATTCAACCCTTGGTCAAATGTTAACCTGGATACTTGATGAAATGGATAGAAATCCAAGAGGGAAGAGTGGGAAGAGTTCGATCTTTGATCAATTCCAGATAAAGGTAAAAAAAAAACAACACCGATTTATTTAAGCAGAATTGAGATAACACTCGGTCCATGAGCACATCGAACGCTCTTAGGGTATGTGCACACGACCTCTTTTCAGATGTAATGGAGGCGTTTTACACCTCGAATTACGCCTGAAAAAACGCCTCCATACGCCTACAAACATCTGCTCATTGCTTTCAATGGGTTTTACGATGTTCTGTTCCCACGAGGTGTTACTTTACGCGACGCTGTCAAAAGACGGCGCGTAAAAAGACGCCCACGAAATAGTGTGTGTCACTTCTTGGGACGTTTTGGAGCCGTTTTTCATTGACTCCATCGAAAAACAGCTCCAATTACGTCCGTAAAATACGCGAGTTGCTACAAAAACGTCTGAAAATCAGGAGCTGTTTTCGCCTGAAAACAGCTCCGTATTTTCAGACGTATTTTGCTAAGCCGTGTGAACATACCCTTAATATACAACTGATTGCTGGACATTAGTTTGGATGACTTTATATACCACTCTATTCATCTTAAAATAACAGCGGAATGCTGTAAATGTTTAAGGTCACGATACTGGACCCCATGAAGTGGAGCCGGCATCTCATACACATGATAGCTGTGGGACGTAGGATCATTTGGCCAATAGCTGTTCCTGTAGACTCGAATGGCTTATCCCCTGCGGGAACAAAGAACTGGGCACATCAAAGTGCCCCTCTTTTTGATAACCATACTGGGCTATTAAAATGTAACATTTTTGATAGCATGATCAATTTTTACCAAAGCCATCCTTACTGCTCTTGTTAAGGGTCATGGAATACCCCTCTTTGTCGTCGTGGCACAAATGGGAGCCCCTCCCCCAATACACATTAGATCACATTAGGTTACTACACGTGTCAATGAAAAGCGTCACACATGAAGTCCGATGAGACATATATACTCATCCTACCCCTTCTCGCAAGGTAATTATATGGCACAAAGTCACCAAATTTAACTAAAACACGAAATATCTGGCAAGAGGACCACCGGGATGAGGGATGACGCCGCTACGGAGCGGACTACTTGCAGTAGATGAATAGCAGATGGAAAGTGGTCATTATTTACAGGTTAAAAATAGTAAAGGATTGGAGAGAAGTTGACCACTGTAGTGCTCATGTACGGATACCAGGCATGAAGGACACTTATATCCTCCCCCGATCAGTGGGGGTGGGGCGATGGTGCAGAAATAGAAAAAAATATGAAAAAACAAAAAAAAAATGCAGAAAAAAAGGATAATTAGATTTACAATCAGGTCAAGCCGAGCCGGACTGGAACTCGCCTCCGCATTCTCACAACTATAAAGAAGTTTTTCTTCTCTACAGAAAGCGGGTTCACTTGTATTACTTGTCTTGGAGAGGGATAGTAAATAAATTTGCCTCTTACCCTGCAGACATATCAGGGGCTCATCCCATTCTTTACAGACAATTAGGACACATATCTATCATGTAGCGCAGACACTTTCTAAAGCCATCCCTCATCATTAGGAGGCAAGCACCTCTGTACTGAACAGATGAATGGCAAACAGATGAAAGGAACATTCAGATCGATTTGTTTCACAATCCAATCACCCTTTTAGCGGAGTTCTCGTCTGCCTTCTGAACACTATACTGTAACAGGTACTGGGGGTTCATTTAGTTATTCTACCATAGCAGCTTAAAGGGGTTACGCCTATATTAAAATATTAAATGCATTATACAACTGCGCTTTGGTTTGTTGCAATTTTGAGCCAATTTTGTGGTCAGTTGCGTTTTTTTCTCAAATGCAGCATGCTCTGGATATGGTTTTTGAGGCGTTTTTCCCATAGGCTTCTCTATAGAACTTCAAAAAGGCCAGTAAAAGCATGTACAAAATGACACCAAATGAAAAACATCCCCAAAATTGCCTTAAAAAAAATGCATCTAATTTTTTAGGCATTTTTTGATGCCGTTTAAATTGCCAGAATATTTCTGTGTTTGAAGAAGGCCTAATAGAACTTAAAAAAACGGCTGAAAAAAAGCATGTACAAAATGGCATAAAGTACAAAATGCCGTAAAAACGCTTCAACTGCTAGTGTTTTTTTACATGAGTTTTGAAACGCAGAAAGAAAACACTGCGTGAAGGAAGCCTTACGATATCCAGGAGAGCTGCTTAACCACTAATCTAATTAAGGAGCCGTGTCAAAAAGCCAACCGAGAAAAAACGTAATAATAAATTAATTAGCGCCTTAGAAGACTCTGTGGAAAACCTCCACATTGACACCAGCCGGTAGCAGCTGAGCTTCTCTCCGTCTGCTGCCTGCTCAAAAGGCTGCTGTATTCTCGTATAAAGAAAAAGCCTTCAAGCCACGAAAAAAAAACATCCTAATAACAATTTCTGTTTGTGAAAACCAAAATAAGGAATTTACAAAAAAAAAAAAAGGTTATGTTTAAAGAGGCTCTGTCACCACATTATAAGTGTCCTGTCTCCTATATAAGGAGATCGGCGCTGTAATGTAGGTGACAGTAATGCTTTTTATTTAAAAAAACGATCTATTTTCACCACTTTGAGCGATTTTTAGCTTTATGCTAATGAGTTTCTTAATGCCCAAGTCGGCGTGTTTTTACTTTCGACCAAGTGGGCGTTGTACAGAGGAGTGTATGACGCTGACCAATCAGCGTCATACACTCCTCTCCATTCATTTACAGAGCAGCATCGCGTTCTTACTAGAACACGATGTGCAGCCACATACACAGACATTAACGTTAATCAAGTGTCCTGATAATGAATATACATGCCCTCCAGCCTGGACGGGATGTGTATTCAGAATCCTGACACTTCTGAATCTTTTCTGTGAGATTCCATCAAGCCACGTGTAATCTCGTGAGATTGCGATGTAAACGAGATTTCGTTTCCCTTGCTGGAAATCTCACAGAAAAGATTCAGAAGTGTCAGGATTCTGAGTACACATGACGTCCAGGCTGGAGGTCATGTATATTCATTATCAGGACACTTGATTAACGTTAATGTCTGTGTATGTGGCTGCACATCGTGTTCTAGTAAGAACACTATGCTGCTGTGTAAATGAATGGAGAGGAGTGCATGATGCTGATTGGTCAGCGTCATACACTCCTCTGTACAATGCCCACTTGGTCGAAAGTAAAAACACGCCCACTCATTAGCATAAAGCTAAAAATCGCTAATAAAGTGGTTTAAAATAGATCGTTTTTCTAAATAAAAAGCATTACTGTCACCTACATTACAGCGCCGATCTCCTTATGTAGGAGACAGGGCACTTATAATGTGGTGACAGAGTCTCTTTAAGCTTGTTTTCCTTTACAACAACAATCCAATAAAAGAAAAAGCAAACGTTGCAGTGATAGAGAAAATGAGCCCTAAAAAGTTTCTCCAAAAACCCTTCCAAAAAGCAATACCTATAAACATAAACCACCCCAAAACTTAAGTGTCACATTCACATGGTGCCGTTCTGCAACATTTTGAAAGTGATTTGCTGCGTTTTTTTTCCGGTGTGGTTTTCGGGCCGCACGGTAATACCAGACCGTTTGAATTCACAATTAGGTTTTCTTTAAATTAAAACAGCGTATAATATCATTATCTGCACAGAATAAATACGATTTATGATCTAATCACTATCCATATATTTGTGTGCTGTATACAGTGATCAGAATAAAATCTCCTTACTTGAGCAGCCAAATCATGTTTGGCCTTTATATTGCAGGCAATTTAGAACTTGGGGACCAATAATAATAACTTGCATTTATGGATAGGTCATCATTTGTTCAGTAGTGGACATCCCCTTTAAGTGAATCAATGACATTTCCAGCATTGAGGGTCTCAAGTTTAAGCTAAATTCACACCTCATCCAGTATTGAAAGAGTCCCGCCGTACGTAAAGACAGATGTATGCAAGTATATACTATTCAGTTGCATACATATATCATAGACTGGCATTAAAAAATGTATACTATGCGGAATACGTTTCTTTTGCATACAGTTGTATTGTAAAGTGGCCCATACTTCATCAGTAAAATACAAACATGATGTAGAGAGCGTGTAAGAGATTCTAGTGGCGGAATTTAGGGTTCAGATGTGCTTTCACAGCCCTTGTTTAGTCTAGTGAGTGACTACCCTGGCTTCCATGAGGAAATGGAGATTGAAAGTAGTCACCTGTTGGCTGCAGCTCTTGTTGCTAAGCAACAGCCTGAACTTTATTTAATTAAGTGCTGCTTCCAAGCAGGGAGCTTGCAGAATGTTTTCATGATAGGAAGTTCTGTTTGCATTTAAAACCATCTGCAGATTATATACTAGACAAGCTGAGTGAGGTTGTCAATGGAAACATCAACCGTGCTCTTGAGCAGATTATAAATGTCAATTACAGAATTAATTTATTCAACTAAAGCTACAGAGCCGCCAATAAACAAACCTTCTAATGACAGGAGCAGTTAAATATACACACAGGAACCCGGACTGTCGGCAGGCACAAGAAGCAGCTTGTGGAAGTTATTTAAATCACAATTTGTTTGCTGATAATTTCATTGGAATCATAAATACACAAATAAAAAGTAAGAAGTTGATAATTGAGGGCGGATTAATCTGTGTGTATAGTAATATTTCACAATCTCCACTACGGCTGCTAAGGTAATACTTACAGCACCTTTAGGGCATTGTTACCCAATGTTTCCCATGCTAATCAGGCCCTTGAAATACTAGGCGCCACCCTGATAAAGCACCAGACGTGGTTTCTGAATGGACTGCTGCCCATTAGGAAGCACGAACCTTCCAATTAACCCCTTATTTAGAAAAAAGCGTACAGCTTCAGTCTGAATCCAAATTCCAGAAAGCGCTTATTTCAGAGTCTTTATAGATTGCAACCACATATATAAACCGGTGTATTGTATAGATTATGGGCATTCTATGTGGCAATCGGGCAATTGTGGCCGACGATGAGGGTCTTCGTAGAAAAGACTGAGAGACAGTTGGTGTAATTTTTTAAGACTGGAGTTTCATATAGAAAGCGCTGGAGTAAAATGTGCCTAATTCATAAAGATGTGTCTGCCTCTTAATAAATTAGGAGCATCTTTGGCAGTCTGTGTGCCAGAAATGGAAATATTTTAGCAGGCGTAGATTTCCGCTATAATCTGGCATAAAATGAAAGTGTATTTGTCGGGAAGGGTTAGCTATACCCTTACCCTTAGCCCGCCTACTTTAAAAAACAGGCAACACAAAAAAGACAAAATGTCATTGCACAAATATGGCGTGCTCTCTAATTTGCGACTTTTTTTTACACCAGAATACTGGCATACGTCCTATAATAAATTCTCTCAGAAGGTTTGTCATTGGGAAAAACAAAGGGGGAATATATTATAGGGGTTTTCCCATGAAGGACATTTATGACATATCCACAGGATACGCTATAAATGTCAGATAGATGCGGCTCCCACCTCTGGAACGGGGCCCCCTAAACCGCATTCTACCTTTCTCGGTTCCCGCTGTCTCCCGGACACTTTCTGATGGACAGAAATTACGAAACATTTTCGTAACTCCCATAGAAGTAAATGAGTTATGGAAACAGCGTAGCTCGGGAGTCAGGAGGAATAGCGGTCATCCGAAATCATGTCCGACCTGGAACCCACAGTACATTTCGTACGAAAAATCGCAACACATTGGGGTAAAAAAACACTCATACTTACCTATTGTTATGGTGACGCGTCCCCTCCTGTGCAGTGCGGTCCAACCTTCCTTGATGACGTTGCAGCCCATGTGACCGCTGCAGTGGCGGACACACGGGATGTAACGTCATCTCAGGAGGCCGGCCCCCTGATGTCATCCAGGCCGGTCTCCTGGGTTGACGTTTATCCCATGTGAATGCCGCAACAGCCTGTGATTGGCTGCAGTGGTCACATGGGATGCAACGCCATCCCAGGAGGCCAGACTGGATGAAGAAACACAGACTTCTGAGTAAGTATGTTTTTTTCTTTTTCATATGTTGCAATATTTTGCGTCGAAATCGCTGTGAATATGCCGCAAAAATCGCAACACTTGGCTTTCTGTTTCGAGATCTGCATCCCCATTGAATTCAATGTGGAAAACCTGCAAAGGAAAATCAACTAAAACGCAGCATATAGTGACATGCTGCGGATTTAAATTCTGCACCGCAGGTCAAATATATTAACGTTTGCGCTGCGTTTTTTTTTCGCAGTGTGGGCATGAGATTTTCTAAATCTCACCCGCTGTGCTGCTACTGTAAATGCTGCGGAATTTCCACACAGAAACCCATTGCAGAAATTCTGCAGCGTTTACGCTACGTGGGAACCCGGATTTAGGGTGAAATCTGCAACATAATCTGCATAGAATACATGCAGATTTTGATGCAGATTTGTTACCGACTCACGACTTAATCTGCAGCGTAAAGTTTATGCCGAGTCTGGGCCCGGCCTAAGTCTACTCGCCTGCATTGTGAACAAGATCAGTTGACTGAAAGTTGACTAAATAATTTCATCACCTCTCACATATCACTGCATAAGCACTCAGATCTGCCTGTCAGGACTCTAAGAAAGCGGAGTAACAACCAGTGCGACAGCTACATACGTATTATGGATTTGCCTTGTACAGATCTTTAATATGGCACCCATAGGCCTATACTGCACCTCCGTGTGCTTCAGCTTTCATACATAGGTGGTTTTTCTCACAGATTCATAGGGATTCTATGAGAATAATAAATAAAAGCATGTTCCATCACATGGCATATTATGGGGAGATTCTCCCCCAGCAGCATTGATCCTGGTGGAGAACACAGTCCTGGACAGGGACACGCTACAGCAGAATATGGAGGGCCTACAGGTCCATGATCCTAAACCATAGGACTCCCTGTGCCACCGTCCAGGCTCTGTGTACATTCTCTTTAAATATGTTTTAGTGGAAAATAATGTATAAATCTATAGAACGACGAAGGCCGGATTTACACGAGCGTGTTTAGCCCTAATGACAATGCAGGAACAGATGTAGAATATTTCTAGTGACGGTTGTCATTTCATTGTGACCCTGCTTGCTTAGTGAGTCCACTCTCAGATACGAGGCCTCAGTGCCGCTGCGTAGATGTTCTGCAGTATTTGTCTAGAAACATCATGACAGTTTGCAGGAAATGCGCAAAAACTGCTTGTCTGAATGGAGCTGTAGATAATCTGCTACCATGATAACCTATGGGGCAAAGTCGTTGTATTCATGAGTAATCTCCCTCATAATCCGTGATTTCTGATCTGTAAGCTCCGCGCCAACATTTCTTCCCCTTGACGTGATGGTGAAGAGGAAGCCGGGAAATATCAGCCATAGATATTCAGTTATAGCACTCGGCCATATATCGATATATAGGGTGGGGTAAAGAAGATTTGCCAATTCATTATTTCTGAAGAGTCGCTGAAAGATCCTTTGTTTGTTTTGCAGAGTTCAGTGGGTTTCAGGATTCCTGATGCTCAGTAAGTTGATACTTTACCCATTTTTCCCAGCCTTCCTCGCATAAATATCCAAGTGGGGTTAAAGGTTGCGCTGCCTGTTATTTAAGACCCAAGGAAAAGTTAATGTTTATTGTAAAAGTAGCGCTGTACCTTTAAGGCGTCCTTCACACGATTTTTCTGGCAATTTAAACTGCATCAAAAAACGCTTCCGAAAACGCCAGCGTTATTAAAAAGCAACATGCATTATTTTTAATGCACTTATAGTGGCGTTTTTTTTATTATTATGTACATGTTTTTTTTTACATTTTTGAAATTCTATAGAGAAGCCAATGGGAAAAACAGCTAAAAAATAAATAAATGCCATACCCAGAGAATGCTGCGTTTGGAAAAAAAACGTCACTGACGACAATCTTTCTTAGATAGACCTAAAATGCAGTAGTCACCAGTAACTTTTCTAGCGGACTGGTTCTTGCCACATGGCATTTGTCCAGCGTTGACTTGATGATCACATGTAGTGATCACTGCCAAAACACAAAAGAATTACTTTTGGTACGATTTCCTAAACGCAGTGAAAAAAGTCTGAACACAAATCAGGGAACTATTTATATCTCCGTCAGTTTCTAAATAATTTCATTGAAATGAGATCCTATAAATCCAAGCACTTGCCCAAACAGGCCCTTTGTGTTTGCTTTTTTTGAAGGCAACCTTTTGTTCTCTGCGAGAGACTGTATGTAGACATTTGAGCAGGTTTCCTAGTAGAATAGACACAGCTATAAGAGACGACAGCTGCTCAGAAACTGCGATCAGAAAGTAACCCTTTGATACTAGTACAATGATTAGGCTCAGTTCACACCACGTTTGTGGTAGACGGCGTCGTATAAGTTTTTTACAGTTACAAAAACATATGCATTTGTAACATACGCTTACGTTTTTTTGTAGTATATGTTGTATAAGTTTTTATACGTTTGTGTCCGTACTTCTAAAAACGTATACGTTTTTTGTTCTCGAGCAATCAGACGTTGTAAAGTCAAAATATAAAGGAAGAAGTAGGGAGTGGCTGCAGTGTTTCTGGCGCCAGTACTGAGGGGTTTAGCAGGGGGAGGCACGGTTTAATCTCATAATCTGGGTAATTTCACATATATGGTGACAAAAACGTATTCGTTTTACGTATCAAACGTAGGGTTTAAGATATAAGACATAAGTCGTCCATACGTCGCCATTGACTTCAATACAAATAATAACGTATACGTGTAGTAGAAGTTTTGGAAAAGTACTAAAAAGCAAAATAGACTACGCTTTTCAGGACTAAAAAAAAAAAAAAAAAGATAGAACGTAACCACACAAAACGTGTGCACAAAATAAACTGTTATCCGTCCAAACCATAGAAGTCAATATACACGCTGTGGTAAACGTATTGACAGTTTTTTCATCTCAAAACGTGCACGTCAGGCATACCGTAAAAACGAGATGTTAACTTAGGCCGCATGCACACGAACGTGAGAAAATTGCGGCTCCATTCATTCCTTTGGAGCCATGCACACGACCGTGGTTTCCACAGTCCGTTCATTGTCCAGGAGCCCGCACCGCAGAAAGATCGGGCAAGCCTTATTACGGCCGTGTTCTGCGGTCCGTTCTCATGGAAAATAATGGCCGCGGCCATGTGTACGGCCCGCGATTTGCCAAAAATACCAAAAGTATTTATCACCTATTCGCAGGATAGTTGATACATATCTGATCGCTGGTGGTCCAACCGCTGGGACCCCAGTGATCAGAACGAGCCCCTCGAATCCCACAATAAACAGAGTAGTGGTGTGCATGCGTGCCCACTGCTCTGTTTATTCTCCATGGGATTGACGGAAACAACCGATCGTCAGTCCTATAGAGAATGGAGTGGAGGACACGCATGCGCACCACCGCTCTATTCATTGTGGGACTCGGGGGGCCTGTTCGCCTGATCGCTGGGAATCCCAGTGGTCGGACCCCCAGCGATCAGATATTGATCACCTTTCTTTGGTGGGATAACCCCTTTAAAAAAAAAAAAAAAAAAAACAACCAGTATTCACCTTTCCTTTACACCGGCAATCTAGCGATGATGCTCTGGCGGCACTGAGACTGCTGCAGCCAATCATAATGCATAATGGCAGAAATACAACACATGACCACTGAGTCCTCTAATTGACTGCAGCGGTCACATGTTGCCTGCATTATTTATTTATTATTATTTATTTCAGTTACTTATATAGCGCCAACATATTACGCAGCGCTGTACAGAGGCATGAAACAATCACCAGAAGTGCTGCAGGAGCGTCAGCCCTGGATGGCCGGGGGAAAGGATAGGCGAGTACTGCTTGTGTTTTCAATTCACGTCATTTGCAGACATAAGTAGAAACATTTAGGAACCCGGATAACCCCTTTAAATAGGTAAAGCTAAATCTTCCAATGCCAATTGGGGGAAGTTAAATAAACGTGGTATTTTCTGAATGTGAAAAAATGGTGGGCATTTTGCCACATAAATGTCATGTTAAAAAAAATGGCACAGGCTGTTTTAGGAATTTGGCTCAGCATCCTGCACAAAGCACTGATTTAATAATTGACTAGAATAAGCAATCCATTAAGATTTTGCATTCAGCGACCGCTCTGTTAAAAATGTATGACTAAAATCTTACTAGTCAAAATTTATTATAAAGAGCAATAATTCTGAACAAAAACATGACCACACATGAATGCGAAAGATGAAATCTGCATGTACCACATGCGGATTGTACTGCAGGTTTGCAGCTGAAAAGTCTGCCACATGTGAATTCACCCGAGGGCCGGATTCACATGAGCGTTGCCCATATAGGACGTGAAAAAACTGCCGTTTTTTACGTCCAAGGTGCATCCGTGCTCTGCGCTGCGGGATGCGATATCACGCACCCCCATAGACTAGAGTCTATGGAACGATGCCTGACGTGAAAAATTAGGATATGTTCTGTTTTCTCACGGACCCGTCACACGGCCCGTTGAAACAACGGCCACATTAAATTATATAGGTCCATGTGATGGCCGTTGTTTCAACGGCCGTCACACAGACGTTAACACGTTAATGTGAATAAAACCTCAGGTTATGCGGATACGTTCAGAATTTGCCATAGGCAAATCCGACATGAATTTTTAAAAGAATCCGCAGCAGAAATACGAGACTTGGCACTCTGTTTTCTGCCACGGATGTGCCAGAGGACCCGCACACAGATTTTCTTTTTCCCTACAGCGCAGAATGAAATCCGCGTGGAAATTTTCCGCAGAGTGTGAACGGTGTTGCGGAAACCCTATTCACTGGCGGATTGTTTGCAGATTTGATAGGGAAATCCTCGTCACATCCGAGATGTGTGAATGGAGACTTAGAAGTCTCTGCCAACAACACATTGCAATATATATGTACTCAAAAATGACCAGGATTACATCACTAGGCCTCCGCCATGTTTCTTTAGGCCAGATCACACATGCAGTTTGGCTAAAAATACTGAGACAAAAACCACATACAAACACAGGAGTGGACACAAAAGAAAGGGGATGCATCAGTCTTTTCTTTATACCTTTCATTCCTTTTGGATCCACTTCTGGCTTTGGCTAAAAAAAAAAAAATTGCCAAAAAATGCACCAAAAACTGCATCAAAACGGTGTGTGTGATCCTGCCCTTAAGGATATATTCTATAGATTTCTCTTATGCATTATACAGAAAATGTAAGATTGTAGTTATAACTACAACTACCAGTAGATATCTGTTGTGCACCTTGAAGTGGCAACAGTGGAGAATTCCTTTAAATTGCACTAATATTAGTAGTGCGGCTGCTCGATGACGTAACCACAAGAGTCTGCATGTTGTTGTAGTCTTCTGTTTACTCTTTACAATGAACGTCACCTGCAGCCCGAACGTGCCAAGGGGCCTTTTCATGTCCATCAATATAATGTATAATGGATCTGATGGAAATCAGTGCTTTGTAAATACGGGTGTTATTACCAGACCATCACATGTTCTCAGCTTTAGAAACTGCAGGTATGTGCCAAAATAAATCTCTCAAGACAGGAAGTTTGTGAATAAAAATAATTGTCCCGCAGGAGGAAGTGCCGAGAAACTGCAAGATTGTATATATCAACAGTAATTGTTCTCCCTCCATTGTAGAAGAATCAGAGAAAATCCTAAGGATACACACAGTCAACTAAAAATAAAATGTCCTCACTGCAGGAGAGGACTGTGGACCCCGATTCAATAGATCTCTGGTCCTTTTTAGTTCTCATCTTAAGGCGTAAGACCTTGAGGTGTCCTCTTCTGTCAAGTTGTTAAAAGTCTATTAAGGGGTTGTCCCAGAATCGATAATTATGACCTAATCACAGGATCCACCGTTTGCAAGAGCGTGAGTCCTGAACCCCCAGATCCTCCTGCTTGCACCCCCCCCCCCCCACTATGGAGCTTGCTCCATTTAATGTCTATGGGACTGACAAAAACAGCCGAGCGCTGTACTCAACTGTTTCCATCATTCCCATAGTCTTTGAATGGAGCAGCAGTAAACATGTCCTCCTCACTGCGATCGAGCAGTGTTAAGAAACGGGGGGTTCTGGATCCCGATTCTCATCCCAGAGGTAGATAGATAATAACGGTCGATTCTGGAAATAATCCTTTAAGGCCACTTTGGCAGTATTTCAGTAAGTTGCATCAGTATTTGAAATCCAAAATCAGAAGTAGAACCTACACAGAGAAAAGTATAATGAAAATATTTGCACCTCTAGAGTGTTTTGGACAAATACTGATGCAAAATACTGATGCAAAATACTGCGGTGTGAAAGTGACCTAAGAAATGTATTAATTATAGGGAAACGAGACCTAGACAGATACAGATTTGCTATTCAATATTTCGGGAAAACTGGTTGTATCCTATTGACCAACTAAGAGATAACTAAGAAACAGCAGAATATAGGCCAGGATCACACACACCATTTTGATCCCGTTTTGGGTTCAGTTCTTCGTGCAAAAGCCAGAAGTGGATCCAAAAAGAGGAAAGTTATAAAGAAAAGACTGAGGTATCTCCTTTGTTTTGTATCAACTCCCATGTTTGGCTCAACAAACGGAGCCAAAAACTGCGCAAAAATATTGTATCAAAACCCTGCGTGTGATCCTGGCCTAAAGATGTTGTCTTATTCCTGAGAAGTTCTGATGGCACCCTCTCTCCTCGGGCCTTAGATGGAGCCGCATGTTCTGCCTGTAATATATATATATATATATATATATATATATTCTTGATGGTATGTAATGTATTATTTTCCTCCCCCAGCGAGGTAATGAGTGACCTAGTAATATTAAAAGTGCCTCTATTTATAAAACCGCTTTTCTCGCATAAAATGCTGCGCATGACGACGAACAGGCCCAACCGGTCTGCCCGTTTTTGTTTCCTTCTGGCTCCTTCTCAAAATAAACTTCTATGTACCCCTTACATATTTACATTTTTGCCATTGCATTCCAAGCATCTTCTACTATTCTTCAATCATGTAACATTTTCTACATTACGCTCCTTCCTCCGTTATCATTTTCAGGGAATTCAACCTTTTTTATGTATGAAAAAAAAAAATATTTCAGCACTATGCAAAACTGATCCCGAACTCTTTTCCTGATCACCATGACGCCAAACATTCTGCTTACATTACGAAGTAATGTAAAAAGATCCTAATTCTCCAGGAGCACAGGGCTCAGAAATGCCTGCCCCAGACATCTGCTTCTTCTCACATGCGAGGCTTCCTGAGAATGCGAGGACGCAGCAGCCGCAGAGAAACTGCCTTTGTTTTAAGCGATAACATTGAACCCAAACCTTCTCCAAAAGTAAGATGATCCAACCGGAAGATGTTTGTATAAACTCCCAATTACCTACTGGGGGTTTTATTGGGGGCTGCTTCAGGGTGTATTCACATGTGAAAGTTTTGTTTAGGATTTTTATGCAGTTTTTGAAGCCAAAAACAAGTTAAGGATCATAAAGGGAGAGAAAGTATAAACAGATACTACGTCTCCTCTTATTTGAATCTACGCCTGGTTTTGACTTCAAAACCTGCATCAAAAAACCTGATCAAAACCTGCACGTATGAATTCACCCTAAGGCCCAAGGCACACGACCGTAGATTTTGGAACCATTAATTTTGATGGCTGACGGCACCTTCCTGTATATTTACTGGAAGGTGTCCGAGCCTTAGGGAGTATACGTAAAATTAGGACACGTCCTATTTTTTTATTTTACGGACCATGCTCCCATACTTTATAATGGGAGCACGGCCCACAAATGCGAGTGACTGTCCGCGGCCGCCCGTGCCCGTAATCGCAGACCGTGATTATGGGAATTGTCAAGTGCATGGGGCCTTAGGGCTCTTGCACACCACTTAGTGCCACTCGGTCTATGGGCACCACAGGCCGTGTTAGCTGGTCATACTATGGAGGATGGTTGTGTTGTATCATTTGGTTGCTCCTCAATAGTTTTCCCCAGAGAAGAATGGCGCGGTAGGTATGCAACAGCTGCTCCCCATAGAAATAACATCATGTTTGGTCAGTATGGGAGGAGGGGGGGGAGGGGTTGTGACAACTTCCGGCAGACAATTCTCATCCCATTTAACCATTATGTGTAAAGCCAGGTCCACAATTCACAGAGATTGCCAAGATCCTGTGCTTTATAGTATTTAATAACTTTCTAAAAAATACAGGCATATATTGTGCTGCTTCGTTTCTTTCCTAATAATATAATGTATCAATAATCTCATAATATGGATTTTAATGTAATTATTTATTCATAATATTTCTAATAATGTAATAAAATATTTCTAAAGTTTTAAAATCATAACAATTATTGTATTGTCTAACTAGGAAGCCAGAAGGTAACATCTGAAGCTCATACAATGTACCAGAAGTGTGCTGTGAGCAGGTCAAGTTGATCTGTCATATCAAGGGAACAAGCTGGGAGGTTTGACACTATTTGCAGGCAGTTACTGTATAAAAGGCAGCAGCTTCTATGGGACAGGAAGAACAAGATTTAGAAAGGTCAGGGGTCCATCCTGCTCCTGTTTCAGTTACCTTGGGGCAGGTTGTGGGTCACAGGCCGCTCCTGTGCCATTGTGCAAGGGCTGAGAATAGAAAATACTTCTTAGTGTCACCAGTAACGATGAATCATGGTCACACCTGATATTGTGGGTGACATGGTGAAGGTCTTTAGTAGGGTGTGAACTCTCCCCAAGTTACAAAACAAAGCCAAAAGTTTACCAACACAAGATGTGGGGGCACAGGGTGCGCAGCTATAGGGGGCACAGTATACTGGTGAGGAGATTGAGGGTTAAGAACTAAGCAGCTGATGTGGGCACGTGAAAGTTATGAAAATGTGGGCATGCTGAGACTTGTAATGCAGACATCTAAACATCAACATACCTGCTCCGCTGGCACCACTCTTGTGCCCGAACCTCACTCCCGGTTCGCCCCTTCTGATGCCATCTGTGGAAGAAGCGGAATCAGCCTCGTAAATGGTGTTTAACATTTGATGTAATCCAGGCATGGAGGCGAGTGTATGAAGGGATGGCAGCAGGCCCCCTGTCCTGGGCACTGTCCTCACTACTGTGCCCCTCTGGAGAACTCCCGCGCTGTCACATTGACTGGAGGGCGCCCTGTAAATCCCCTAATACTGAGCCATGAACAGTTCTGCCGCACAGCCGAGCTCCTGGAGGGCACTCAGAAATATGTGCCAAGCGCAACAAGAAGGAAATCTAACCCAACTCAGTCCATGCCAGGGTCCTGTATGTCAGCGCACTTTGCATGCCATCCGGGGAGCACACTACCGAGACCGGGGGAGTGCAGCGCTGAAATGAAGAATATGCTATCCGGGCTAATATCACCAACAACACGATGCCCAGTGCAGCCCTGGCACTGCTTCACCTGCCCTGGCTGGGAACGGCTGTGCATGCAGGCAGCTCTGGGTGTGCACGCAGCATGCTTACACCACTGCCCCGAGCTCAGGCTGACAGAAATAGATCTGCAGGGGGAGGAGTCCGGCCAAAAATAGCCCTAATATCATAAGCCAGCTCCACACTCACATACACAAAAGAAGCGAGCATTGTCTGCGCTGGGGACTCCGCGATTGGCTGCGGCGGGGACCAATCAGGACGCGGCCGTCCCTGCACTCGTTTAGAACGCCAGATTCACGGCTCCATCTGCTGAACAGGAAAAGTGCAGTCACATGTTTCCTTCCTCCACTACCTGCACCGTCTACTGGGGACATTCAGCGGCTTATTTACAGTCATAAAAAAGGAGGAGAGCGTAGTGTGCTGAAAACAATAATCCTCAGCCCCTAAAGTGGCGGCAGCAGCATGGGAAGGGTTAAGTGGTCCTGGCTGCAGCATGGGAAGGGTGAAGTGGTCCTGGCTGCAGCATAGGAAGGGTTAAGTGGTCCTGGCTCCAGCATGGGAAGGGTTAAGTGGTCCTGGCTCCAGCATGGGAAGGGTTAAGTGGTCCTGGCTGCAGCATGGGAAGGGTTAAGTGGTCCTGGCTGCAGCATGGGAAGGGTTAAGTGGTCCTGGCTGCAGCATGGGAAGGGTTAAGTGGTCCTGGCTGCAGCATGGGAGGGGTTAAGTGGCCCTGGCTGCAGCATGGGAAGGGTTAAGTGGTCCTGGCTGCAGCATGGGAAGGGTTAAGTGGTCCTGGCTGCAGCATGGGAAGGGTTAAGTGGCCCTGGCTGCAGCATGGGAAGGGTTAAGTGGTCCTGGCTGTAGCATGGGAAGAGTTAAGTGGTTCGGCCAGCAGCAAGGTTAACTAATTCTGTCTGCAGTAGAAAGGGTTAAGTAATTCTGGTTGTAGATTGAAAGGGTTAATCTGAAGGGATAAACCAAGTCTGGATGCAGTGTGGAAGAGTTTTATTTATTCGGGCTGCAGCGTGAAGAGGGTTAACTTATTTCAGCTGCAATGCGGAAGGAGTGACTGTAAGTGCAGTGTTGGAGGAGTAAACGGTTTCCGAGCGAAGTGTGGAAAGGGTTAACCTGTTCTGAGTGCAGCATGGTAGGGGTTAACCAGTTCTAAATACACTTTGGAAGAGGTTTCAGTGTGTAGAAAGGAAGGGGTTAACCTGTTCTGAGTGCAGCATGGTAGGGGTTAACTGGTTCTAAATACACTGGAAGGGGTTTCAGAGTGTAGAGAGGAAGGGGTTAACTGGTTCTAAGTACAGCATAGAAGTGTTTACTGGTTTCCTACTGTAGAGTGGAAGACGTTAAACGTTTCTAAGTGCAGCATAGAAGAGGTTAATTGGTTCTCAGTAGTGTGGAAGGGGTTAACAAGTTTATAGTCCCACATGGAAGGGGTTAACGGGCTCGGCCTGACCCAGATCTGCTGACCATTTCTTGTGTGTTTTTATTGCTGCGCTCCTCATTCTGTTCTCACATTGAACAAAAGCCGCATAAATAACACAACCTTTGCTTTCTTTTTATCAGTGAGATGATAAAACCTCTTCCCATAAAAATACCGCCTGCAGCCTGACCCGCCTGGTTCTAGAAGATGGTACATGAGATATGATCGCAGATAAACACCAGGGACTTGGTGTAGAAAACATGGGAAGCAGCTGTCCGCAGCAACCAATCCAATTCCAGTTTCTCGCTCTTTTCCGTAGCCAGTAGGATAATAAAAGAAGTGATCTGATTGGTTCTTATTTATTGGTCACAATGCCTGGCGTCACCAGGAGGAGACCACATAAGGGTCCACTGTTACCATTTAACAGGATTTTTTTTTTTATAGGCGGAGGGAACTGCCATGTGAACAAGGCCTTAAAAAATACACAACTTATCCCACTGAAACTAATAGGATCAGTTGTTTCGGTTTCCCCTTTTCCAATACTGACATAACAAAAACCGCGTGCCTTTTCTCTACAGTTTTTTTGTCCACATGATAATTACAGGCGAAAACCATTAAAAACGTGTTGCACCTGTGATTCCGATATGGACCAAAATCTGCCTCCAAAAACCTCTGCAGTTTGCGGTATAACAGTCGATATCAGCACGTGAGGATACAGCCTTAGATTAAAAAAAGCTAGGAAAACTCACGGGACGTATGTGAACGAGCCCGCACTATGCCATTGAATTTAAAGAGATCAAAGTTCTAATATTATATGTATCCATCTCTCACCAAATATAGGACCACTGCTGGCAGTCAGTGAATGGCAACAATTAGTTGATTATATATACAGTATGTCCTGAATATTGTATACCTTTACATAATCTAAGTAAAACCCCACATTTCTGAGCATATTATTGGAATACTAAACAGTATTAGTCAATAATTATGATTCCAGTCAGTCATTCTTATATATAAAGAAATTGTCATTTATTCATTCTCCTGACATATTTGTGGGAAATGTGAAACTTAAGTGCTTGTCCACACACAACGGAACTGATGCAGAAAATTTCAGCAGCAATTCCGTTGAAAGTGAAAGGCTTTCCACTGTGGGCCACTATTTTGGGAAATGTAAACCTTTGAAGGCATTAATATATATTTTTTATTATAGTTTTATTGTATTTTAGACAAGTTTTCAATTAGGTTTTATGTAAAAAAAAAAAATGTTTACGTTTTTAGATGCAGCTATACTGTATCCTGGATACATAGAGGCTGTATCTCGCAGTCATAGCTGAATCCGTCAGGTCAGGGGAGTCTCTGACACGCAGGATCCAGCTATTATCAATTACATCCAAGTTCAAACCTCCATGCGAGAGACACGCAGGATCAGCGCTCACCGAAGCCGTCAGTCCTGCTGACCTGACAGATTCGGCTGTGACTGCAAGATACAGCTCTATGTATCCAGGACACATAGAAGCTGTATCTCAAAAAGTAAACCTCAATACAGTATAGCCATACAGTGGCATAAGTTGGCCATAGGCCACAATGTTAAAAAAAAGTGTATACTGCGAAGTATATGTTTTTTTGGGTTGTGGCCCACTGTATAGCTAAGCGCAGTCTGATACGCCTTTACTATACAGTAAAAAGTTTAAACTAAAAGGAGGCCAAAAGGACACACGTTTGGCCTCCTTCGGGTGAATAGGGGTCCACGGCCACATTCGGCGTATGCTCCGGGAGCTTCTTAGGGTATGTTCACACACACTAATTACGGACGTAATTTGGGCGTTTTTGCCCCGAAATACGTCCAAAAAATGCGGCTTGAAAGCGTTGACAAACATCTGCCCATTGAAAGCAATGGGCTGACGTTTGTCTGTTCACACGAGGCGTATATTTACGCGCCGCTGTCAAATGACGGCGCGTAAATAGACGCCCGCGTCAAAGAAGTGACCTGTCACTTCTTGGGGCGTAATTGGAGCCGTTATTTATTGACTCCAATGAAAAGCAGCGCCAATTACGTCCGTAATGGACGCGGCGTTCAAGCGCCTGCACATGCCGTTACGGCTGAAATTACGGGGATGTTTTCTCCTGAAAACATCCCCGTAATTTCAGCCGTTTTGGACGCTGTCGTGTGAACATACCCTTAGACTGCGGCTGAATGTGTTCACATAGAGGGATGTAAACAGAGCCTTAAACATAACCCCAAACGCAGATACCAGTGTCTTTAGATATTTGTAACACATCCTCACATGGTAAACTAATATCTGGCAAGGGCGTCTTAGTTACATGCGTAGTGGAGATACAAGGACGCCGTTCTGATAGAGACAGCAGGCACACTAATACAATGATAACGTGTCTCTCATTACTGATACGCCCACTGGCGCACTACCCTTCTTTAGTTCAAAGTCCGTAACAATACCACTCCATCACAGGGGTTGTCCAATCATAAGAAATTGATGGCCTAAACTCAGGACAGGCCATCAACATCTGATCGGTGGGGGTCCAACTCTCGGCACCCGCGCAGATCAGCTGTTTTGAAGGGGCCGCTGCGCTCGTACGAGCGCTGCTTCTCCTTTATTCCTTACCTGCTAGTACTGTGAATTGCCGACACACTTGTTATGGCAGTTTACAGTATTACAGCCTTCTCCCATTTAAGTGAATGGGAGAAGGCGGTAGAAATGTGAACCACCTCTATACGGGCGCCGTGGCCCCTTCAAAACAGCTGATTGGCGGGGGTGGCGAGAGTTGGACCCCTACGGATTTGATATTGATGACCTATCCTGAGGATAGGCCATCAATTTGTTATGATTGGACAACCCCTTTAATGATAGCAATATATAATACATTTAATGAAGTAGTTATGATTTAGTCCCTAACAGAATTGTCCGCATTCTCCCGCCAATACATGTAAATGGGGTATTTTATGCCTCAAATACATGCTCTGGAAAAAACCAGTTTGAAATAATGAACGCGCTATGTATTCTAAAACCCATGGCATGTTTATTATTAAAGTGTATTCCATTACAATGCAGCTACGTGCGGATCGACATGTTGATCCACGGCAGAAATCAGAGTTTCAGCTGCAAATATTTGCTGCAGATTGCCTTCAAAATGCATGGCGGATTTGCCTTAGGCTGCATGCACACTTCCGTCGGCGGTTGTACGGCTGCTAATGACGGTTCCCTGAAACATGGGCCGCACACAGATGGCTTCCGTTGTTTCACGGACCAAATGAATGAAATGGCCGAGACTGTGAGATTTGCAGCAAGGGAAATGAAATCTCGTTTACCTCCGTAATCTCGCGAGATTTCGTTTCACGTGCTAGAAATCTCAAAGAAAAGAGTCAGAAGTGTCAGGATTGTGAATACACATGACGTCCAGGCTGGATTTCATGTGTATTCATTATCAGGACACTTGATTAACGTTAATCTCTGTTTATGTGGCTGCACATCGCTGCTGTGTAAATGAATGGAGATGAGTGTATGACGCTGACTGGTCACTGATTGGTCAGCGTCATACACGTAAACACGCCCAGTTAAAAACACAATACACGCCCAGTTGGACATAACGAAAAAAAACACGCCCAGTTGTCCATTTCAAACCTCATTTGCATATATATAAAATTGCTCATAACTTGGCCAAAAATGAATGTTTTAAAAAAAAACAAAAAACGTTACGGTTATCTACATTGCAGCGCTGATCACATGCAATAGGAGATAGGGATTTCAGAATCTGGTGACAGAGCCTCTTTAAGCAAATTTTGACTTTGTGACCATACTCTAAATACTGAGGCAGATTTACTATTTAAAAGGCACCAGAACTTTGGCTAAATGGAGGCAGAATTCTGTCGCCCATGTTGTGTGACGCATTTTTAACTGGTTTAGAAACTTTTGGCTCCATGATCGACAAAGGGTCGTGGCTAAGCCGAAATGAGGCGTGGATTAAAATGCGACGCCGTGCACTAAAATTGGCCCAAAATTTGGTCACAAAAAACTGCCGTGAACTATGCCAACCAAGAGGTGGTGTAAGTAAGAGAAAAGCGTCTAACATGTCTAGCTAGATGTGCCAAATTTCTCATGCAACACTGTGATAAAGCAGGGGGTGTAGCTATAGTGGATACCGCAGTAGCAGTCGCACCCGGGCCCTGGAGCAGGAAGGGGCCAAAAAGCCCCTCAGTTGCATAAGATTACACCAGTATTATAAACGATATATGGTAGATGGGGTCCCGGTTATAGATTTTGCATTGGAGCCCAGGAGTTTTAAGATACGCCGCTGACACATAGTCCCAAATTTAGGTTATGTCCACACACAGCGTAAACACTGCAGAATCCAACCGGATTTTCTGTGCGATAATTCCGCAGCGTTCTTGCAAGAGAAATTAAAATGCTGCAGATTGAGAATCCGCACTACAAGTCAATTTCTGCACTTCTTTTTTGCATATTTTTTTCTCCAGCGTTGGGGTGAGATTTGTTTAATTCTCATCTACTTTGCTGCTACTATAAAACGCTGCAGAATTTACACAAGAGAATCTCATTTCATTGCAGAAAATCCGCAGTTAATAAGCCCCTTGTGCACATGCCCTTACTAAGACTGTCGTGTCATATGGCAGTCTTAGTGAAGGATATAGTTGGTGTAATTTTCCCCAGATTTATAAAATTTGGTGCATTTTGCATAAAAAACAAATCTACGCCTGCTATGATTACTGTAAATTTCGACAAAATCTGCACCTTTTTCAGGCTTTTTACTTAATAAATTTGACTAAAACTTTTGTCTCCTTTGAGACCGCGCCATTTTTTCTAATCACTTTCTCAATTTCTTAGGAGAATATCTATGTGTGCATAATTATTGGGCAACTGTTAGGGTAGGAATACACACAACGTATTCAGTGCCGATACACTGCGTTAAGCTGCGTAGCGTATCCGCCCTGAACACCGCAGGGCATGTCGTCCGGAAAATAACACCACATTGTGATGCGTTTTTCGGGCGGAAAAAATAAGTAAAAACGTTTATACTTACCCCCTCCATCTTCTCGGCACGTAGTCCGGCCTCCTGGGATGACGTTGCAGGCCATGTGACGCATCAAGTCCAGAGTCAGCGCAGGCGTCTACCAGGAAATTTTCGAGCACTTCATGCTTCCCTCTGCTGACAAGCTTTATGGAGATGCTGATTTCATTTTCCAGCAGGACTTGGCACCTGCCCACACTGCCAAAAGTACCAATACCTGGATTAATAACCACAGTATCACTGTGCTTGACTGGCCAGCAAACTCGCCTGACCTAAACCCCACAGAGAATCTATAGAGTATTGTCAAGAGGAAGATGAGACACCAGACCAAACAATGCAGACGAGCTGAAGGCCACTATCAAAGCAACCTGGGCTTCCATAACACCTCAGCAGTGCCACAGGCTGATCGCCCCCATGCCACGCCGCATTGATAACACCTCAGCAGTGCCACAGGCTGATCGCCTCCATGCCACGCCGCATTGATAACACCTCAGCAGTGCCACAGGCTGATCGCCTCCATGCCAGCCGCATTGATAACACCTCAGCAGTGCCACAGGCTGATCGCCTCCATGCCACGCCGCATTGATGCAGTAATTCATGCAAAAGGAGCCCCGGTCAAGTATTGAGGGCATATACTGTACATACTTTTCAGTAGGACAACATTTCAGTATTAAAAATGTTTGAAATATATATATATATGATATTCTATTTTTCTGAGACACTAAATTTTGGGTTTTCATTAACCGTTACCACAATCATCAACATTAAAAGACAAAAATACTGGAAATAGATCACTCTGTGTGTAATGAATCTATATAATACGTGTTTCACTTTTTGAATTGAATTACTGAAATAAATGATCTTTTTGATGATATTCGAATTCATTGAGAAGGACTAGTATATTATATATACATATATAATGTGCTGTGTTAGTCATGCTTTGCATACTGTAGGCTTTGATAGCTAGAACGTTGCACCACTGCAGTAAAGACAGATTCTTTCAAGCTGAAACTACTTGTGCTGTTGCTGTGTTTTCTACTATAATTTGGCTTTGTGATGGATAACACGGACCAAGCCCACCAGGTGATGCGTACCACGAGTAGACTCTATGGGTGCTGTTTAAAATTGATGTACACATGTCCACGCACAGGGAGTATTTTCTTAGATCTATAAGGCCTTATTTACACTAACGTGTTTCACGTCCGTGATACACGCGTGAAAATCACGCACAACGCACAGACCTATGTAACTCAATGGGGCCGTTCAGACAGTCCGTGATTTTCACGCAGCGAGTGTCCGCTGCGTAAAACTCACGACATGTCCTATACTTGAGCGTTTTTCGCACATCACGTACCCATTGAAGTCAATGGGTGCGTGAAAACCGTGCACGGCACACGGACGCACTTCCGTGTGCCGTGCGTGATTCGCGCTACCGTTGTTACATAAATGAAGGGGGAAAAAAAGCACCACATTCCTTGCAGTTTCTAAGCATCAAAACCGCGTGTCATAAGGATGGCATATGCGTGAAAATCACACAGACACGCACCCAACACTGATGACACACGGAACTGTAACGCGCGCAAAACGCACACGTTCGTGTGGATTTCGCCTTAAAGTAAGATTTTTTTAATGTAAGCAATAAAAAAAATGGCATACGGATCTGTGACCAGGAGGATTTTATACCATACTGGTTGGAATGAATTGTCACCTTTTAATGTGCGTAGTCAGCTTTCCCTGATTCATCATACAACACCTGGTACTATGTAGTCCGGCAGCTCAGTCCAGACTGACTCACGGGTGTCTACGGTATGAGAGTCCATATTTTTAGCCCCATTCGTAATGATGTCGCAAGATGCACATAGTCTCTACTATGTCTATGTCCTGCAAGCCTTGCCTTGGATGTGTCATCCACTCCCACTTATATTAGGCAAAGCTATAAAATTCCTTTAATATTACCAGTGCACTTTTCCATTTTCTGCGCTCATACTGAAACTATTTTGATGTGTAAAACAAGACTCCAGCTCATAATGGAATACATCACAGAAGAAAAATACAAATGGCCCTTTGGGGCTTCTGGGCGTGACTTCACAAAGGCTCAAAAAAGTTTTTCTTATCTCCCAACATTTATATGTCAGTTAAAATAAAGTCCAATTCACCAGAGGTTTTTGATATACTGTATATCTAAAAGTGATACACCTCAAATAATTTACTTATTGGGCGTGACTCAAGAAGGTTGGATACAGCTATCATAGAAAGTTGTAGCTTATGTGACAGGGCAGCACAAATGCTAGATACACAATGGCAGTTGTGACATATGTGACTATATAACCCGAGCCTAAAGGATATTTTAATATAAGAGATTTTGCCAAAGGGGGCAGTATTTGTGACTCATCAAAAGTTGCCTTGTGCACTTCTTAGGATATTTTCACCATTCTTTGTGAGAGTTTCTAAATCGGAGTAGTGGGTACATGGATATGCACTCAGCATATCATGTAGGTGTAAGGCTACATTACGACGAGCGTGACAGATTTACGCGTGTAAAAACGTGTGTAAATCTGTCCGTGTGCGTTGCATTATGCATCAGTGTGCTTTGCAAGTGGCATTTGTTTTTCACACACCCGCACTTTTTTTTTCAATGTAATTGATGCGTAAAACACGGACAGCACCCATTGACTTCAATGGGCGGCTAGGTATGTGAAAACGCACCAATATAGGACATAGGGTGAGTTTCACGCAACGAACACTCGCTGCGTGAAAACTCACGCATGTGTGAATAGCCCCATTGAAATCAATGTGGCCGTGTGCTGTGCATTGTTTCAACGCGCAGCACGCGGACGAGAATCATGCTCGTGTGAATGAGCCCTAAGAGTACAAAGTGTTTTTTTTGTGCTACACAATAGGGCTCTTTGTAACTACTGTAGAGGTACCAGCAACCATATATTTTTGAGGTTTTAGTCATGTCCAATATCACAGACATACTCTCTTTCAGAGGCGTAGCTAGCAGATGGAGAGGTGGCCCTGGGCCCACTGAGATGGTGGGGCCCAGGGACAGGCTGGGCCTCGGTGTCATCTCCCGGTTTCAACTGTATCTGCGTCCTGAGGGTGCAGATGCAGTTGAATCCAAGGGTGGAGCAAGAAGCCGTTAGCTTACTGCTCCAGCATTCACTGTGTAATGCTGGCTGTGAGTGGCTCGGCGCAGAGAGGCGCGATGCAGTGACACCATTGCACCTATTTGTGCCATGCCACTCATAGCACAGACTGGAGGAGCAGAGCAATCTCCCCCACTTGTCGTGGGAACAGGGATAGTTGAGTATTTAATTCATTATTGTTTTAGTATGAACTATGGGGGCATTATACTGGGTATGGGGGTCAGCTATGGGGGCTTTATACTGTGTGGGGGCTGCTATGGGGCATTATACTATATGGGGGCATTATACTATGTGGGGGCTGCTATGGGGCATTATACTATATGGGGGCATTATACTCTATGGGGGCATTACACTGTATGAGGGTAGCTATGGGGGAATTATACTGTATGGAAGCAACTATGGGGGCATTATATTGTATGGGGGCATTATACTGTATGGGGGCATTACACCGTATGGGGGAAACTATGGGGGCATTATACTGTATGGGGGCATCCATGGGGGCATTATACCGTAGGGGGCAGCTATGGGGGCAATATACTGTATGGGGCATTATACTTTATGAGTGCAGCTATGGGTCATTATACTGTATGAGAGCAGCTATGGAGGCATTATACTGTATGAGCCATTATACTGTATGACGCATTACAGTATACGAGGGAAGCTATGGAGCATTATACTGTATGGGGGCAATATAGTGTGTGGGATCCACTAAGTGCTCATTATACTGTGTAGGGGCTACTATGGAAGCATTATACTTTGTGGCAGGCACTATAGAGGCATTATTCTATGTGGGGGCCACTATGGAAGCATTATACTTTGTTGGGAGGCACTATAGGGGCATTATTCTGCGTGGGGGGCACTATGGGAGCATTATACTGTGTAGTTCCAAACACAGTGTAGCTCGCTATTCTACGCTGTTTCCATAACTCCCATTCACTTCTATGGAAGTTTACAGGAACGGAGTAGCACAGCAAACTACAATGTTTAAATAAGCCTGACCCTGCCGGATGCGTCTCTGCAGTTCTAAACATGTGTTGGGGGACCAACTGGGTTGGGGCCCACTCAGATGTTTTTCGCCTACATTGTTCTAAACCCCTAGCTACGCCTCTGCTCTCTTGCAATAGTGAAATGTAACTGTTGTATAAAATGTTATCGTATTTCACTCTAAGGGTATGTTCACACGACAACGCCAAATACGTCTGAAATTACGGAGCTGTTTTCAGGAGAAAACAGCTCCTGAATTTCAGACATTTTTGCATGTACTCGCGTTTTTCACGGCGTCTTTTACGGATGAAGAATTGGAGTCAATGAAAAAACGGCTCCAATTACGTCCCAAGAAGTGTCCTGCACTTCTTTTGACAGTGACGCATAAAATGACAGCTCGTCTGCACAGAACATCGTAAGACCCATTGCAAGCAATGGGCAGATGTTTACCGACGTATTGGAGCCGTCTTTTCAGGCGTAATTCGAGGCGTAAAACGCCTCCATTACATCTGAAAAGAGGTTGTGTGCACATACCCTAAAAATTTAAATTCAGATATACAGTACATCTCTGGCTTGTCCTCGTGTGTGAAGTCCATCCTTCCATGTCCTAAAGAGCACCGGTCACCTCTTCAGACATGCCTAAATCAGTAAATAATTGTATTCCGCATGAAACAACAGTTCTGGAGTATATATATATTTTTTTAGAACTCTGCATTGTGCCGTTCCTCTGTTATTCCTCCTAGAAATTTATGAATAAAATGACAACTGGGTGTTACAAGTTCGGGGTGTGTCCCTACACAGGCTGACTGTCCAATCAGTGCTGATAAAGTGAGACTGTGTTGAGACACACACCTGGACAAGGGGAATGGTAACACCCAGTTATAAATCAGTTCATACATAACTGGGAGGAATAAGAGGTACAGCGCAGAGTTCTAAGAAAATATGTTCCTTAATTAAGTTTTTTTTACTTGCTAAGGGGGGATTCACATGAGCGTGTATTCGGTCCGTGTGGGCCGCGTGGTTTTCACGCGCCACGCACAGACCAATACAAGTCTATGGGGCAGTACAGACAGTCCGTGCTTTTTGCGCAGCGTTTGTCAGCTGCACAAAAAGCGCGACAGGTTCAATATCTCCGCGTATTTTGCGCATCACGCACCCATTGAAGTCAATGGGTGCGTGAAAACCACGCAGGTCGCACGGAAGCACTTCCGTGCGAACCGACTGAAACAGCGCACCAGCTGTCAAATGGATAAATGTAACCAGAAAAGCACCACGTGCTTTTCTGTTTCCAAACATCCAAATGGAGTGTCTTTGAGATGAGCGAACCCGGACAATCGAACCGAACTTCACCGGGTTCGGCCGACCTTGATTTGGCCGAACCCGGCAAAAAAATTTCCGGTACGCGACGTCCGGAGATAGTCACTGTCCAGGGTGCTGAAAGAGTTAAACTGTTTCAGCACCATGGACAGTGACTACCGATCCCAATAAACATGAACCTGTAAAAAAAAAACGAAGTTCTGACTTACCGATAACTCCCGGCTTCTTCCTCCAGTCTGACCTCCCGGGATGACAATTCAGTCCAAGTGACAGCTCCAGCCAATCACAGGCCAAGCACAGGCTGCAGCGGTCACATGGACTGCCGCGTCATCCAGGGAGGTGGGGCCCGATGTCAAGAGAGGCGCGTCACCAAGGACGCGTCACCAAGGACGCGTCACCAAGGCAACGGCCGGGAAGTTCTCGGTAAGTACGAACTTTTTCTTTTTTTTTAACAGGTTGCTGTATATTGTTTTCGGCATTCACTGTCGAGGGTGCTGAAAGAGTTACTGCCGATCAGTTAGCTCTTTCAGCACCTTGGACAGTGACGGGCGTCGACTAGCCTCATCTCTATGATGGCGGCTGCGCGAAAATCACGCAGCCGCGCATCATACACGGATGACACACGCAGCTGTCAAATGTTTTTTGCGCGCGCAAAACGCTGCGTTGTTTGCGCACGCAAAAACGCAACGTCCGTCTGTATCTGCCCTAAAAGTGACATGTCAGGACAGATGACAGGCAGTCCATACACTAGAGATTTTAGATATCTCTAAAGGCTGATTTATATAATTTCCTGTTAGCTGTTAGCACCTTTTTACACCCTCAATCAAATGTGTTGGACATTTTTGAGTGCAATGGTAGGCCTACTTTTTGTTCATGATAAACGACTGATGTGCACCACCAGGCATGCTCAAATTAAGGCTTCATGCACACGAACATAAAAACGCCCGTAATTCCGGGCCCATAGACTTCTATTGGCCACGGGTACCTTCCTGTATTCTGACGGGAAGGTGCCCGTGCCGTTGAAAAATATAGAAAAATATATGTCCTATTTCAGGCCGTAATAACGGCACGGGCAGCCCATAGAAGTCTATAGGGCTCCCGTAATTACGGGAGCGTTGCTAGGCGACGTCAGGGGATAGTCACTGTCCAGGGTGCTGAAAGAGTTAAACGATCGGCAGTAACTCTTTCAGCACCCTGGACAGTGACTACCAATCACAATATAGATCAATGTGTAAAAAAATTAGAAGTTCATACTTACCCAGAACTCCATGCTTCTTACTCCAGTCCGGCCTCCCCGGATGACGTTTCAGCCCATGTGACCGCTGCAGCCAATCACAGGCCAATCACAGGCTGCAGCGGTCACATGAACTTCCGCATCATCCAGGGAGGTCGGGCTGGTTGTCGAAAGAGGGACACGTCACCAAGACAACGGCCGGGTAAGTATGAATTTCTTTTACTACGGAAAGGGCTGCCACTTCTCTCTATCCTGCACTGATAGAGAGAAGGGTCTGCCGATTAGCGCAGTGCAATTTTGCAGCGAAAACATGCCCGTAAATACTGGTCGAATACTGGTGACACCGGACCCGTATTTACGGGCACGGGTACGTAAATACGGGTCGAATACGTGTGACCAAGGACCCGTATTTACGCCATTATTTATGGGACAAAAAAATACGTTTGTGTGCATGAGGCCTTAGGCTGGGTTCACACGACCTATTTTCAGACGTAAACGAGGCGTATTATGCCTCGTTTTACGTCTGAAAATAGGGCTACAATACGTCGGCAAACATCTGCCCATTCATTTGAATGGGTTTGCCGACGTACTGTGCAGACGACCTGTTATTTACGCGTCGTCGTTTGACAGCTGTCAAACGACGACGCGTAAAAATACAGCCTCGTCAAAAGAAGTGCAGGACACTTCTTTGGACGTTTTTGGAGCTGTTTTCTCATAGACTCCAATGAAAACAGCTCCAAAAACGGACGTAAAAAACGCAGCAAAAACGCCGCGAAAAACGCCGCGAAAAATGCGAGTTGGTCAAAAAACGTCTGAAAAGCAGGGTCTGTTTTCCCTTGAAAACAGCTCTGGATTTTCAGACGTTTTTGGTCACTACGTGTGCACATACCCTTACTGTGTTAAGACTTCATTAAGTCCAGCTCAGGTCACAGAGCAGAGGTAGAATTTTCCAAAACTTTTAGGTGTAAACGAACGCCGATCATCGAGACAGCTCGTTGATCGGCACTCGTTTGCTCCTTTCACAAAGAGCTAGTATGGGGATGATCGCTCGTCACTCCGATCGCTCGTCCCCATACAATTCTATTATATCGGCAGCACCTCTCCCTGTTTACACAGGGAGATGTGCTGCCGACAACGATAATAGTTTAGGCATTTAAACCAATACAATAAGCCGATGAATGAGCAAACGCTTACACAGGGCAGTGATCGGGAATGAGCGTCCTGTGAATGCTCGTTTGCCCGATAATTGGCTTTAAGGCACTTCTACACTGGGCGATTATCGGGCAGACAAGCGTTCACATAAGACTGGGTTCACACGAGCACATTAACGTCCGTAATGGACGGACGTATATCGGCCGGAAGTCCCGGACCGAACTCAGTGCAGGGAGCCGGGCTCCTAGCATCATAGTTATGTACGATGCTAGGAGTCCCTGCCTCTCCGTGGAACTACTGTCCCGTACTGAAAACATGATTACAGTACGGGACAGTTGTCCTGCAGAGAGGCAGGGACTCCTAGCATCGTACATAATTATGATGCTAGGAGCCCGGCTCCCTGCACTGAGTTCGGTCCGGGACTTCCGACCGAAATACGTCCGTCCATTACGGACGTTAATGTGCTCCTGTGAACCCAGCCTAACGCTCGTTGCCGATGATTGCCCTGTGTAAACAGGGCAGCGATCAGTAGATGAACGAGCAAACGCTCAATCATCTGCTGGTCGTATTGTTTTAAATAAGTGAAATGTTATCGTTGTCGGTAGCACATCTCCCTGTGTAAACAGGAAGACGTACCCCCGACATGATAATAGGTGATCGGTGTAACGACCGCTCGTCCCCATCCATAGCTCGGTGTGACAGAAGCAAACGAGCGCCAATCAACGATGTCTCGTTGATCGGTGCTCGTTGCGCCGGACAAATATTGGCAGGTGTAAAAGGCCCTTTACACTTTTATTATCATCCAGAATGACAACCTTCACAGACAAAGTTATTTATGGCAATCTAAAATCTCTAGTGTGACCAGCTTTAGTAATCTAAGTCACTTAGCCTTGATAACAGATGTAAAAGGACAATCACTCATAGCTCCCACGGCAGTGTCCATAGGGGTTGTCACCCGGCATTTCACTCCATAACAATGTAGGCACTATAAAGGATGGCAAAGGTGGTTGTCACCAGCGTCTGCTGTTACCACGTATAGGACCAAGATAAATCAGAGACAGCGGAATAGATTATTACAAGATTGATTAGAATAGGGAAACTTCTTATTAATAGAATTACATAAATGCTCAAAGTGTTTAAAAATTGTCTCTTTAGTCAAAATGAAATGGTAATAATAAAAGAAATGTTAACAACGCACAGTATAAATCAGGTGTTGATAAATACAAGTGAGTAGTGACAGCAGGAATGTGTTTCTCATGATATCTCAATCACCAGGGACTCAGCAGGATATTGAAACAGTGATAAGTAAAGCCGATAGAGGAAAGGGCATTGGGTATCGGATACACTGGTCCTACTTTCAGATGAGTCTAGCCCAGGTATACAAATGGCAGGATGCAGATTAGTGCATTCATTTGTTTTTTTTGGAAGTGCATATTACATTCCGTTCACATATTACGATTTATTTTTAATGCCTGGTGTTTCCATTTTTCTTATTATTTTGCATTATTGTCCTTTTTCATAATTGATCATCCTTGCAATCCTTACACAACTGCTCAATCTATCCCATTGATAAGTTTACAAAACGAAATTATTCTCGGTTACTAGTCTTAAGGGTATGTTGACACGGCTTATTTTCAGACGTAATTCGGGCGTTTTACGCCTCGAATTACGTCTGAAAAGACGGCTCCATTACGCCTGCAAACATCTGCCCATTGCTTTCAATGGGTTTCACGATGTTCTATACAGACGAGGTGTAATTTTACGCGTCGCTGTTAAAAGACGGCTGCGTCAAAGAAGTGCATGTCACTTCTTTGGATGTTTTTGGAGCCGTTTTTCATTGACTCCATTGAAAAATGTAAAAACAGCTCCAATTACGTCCGTAATGGACGCCGCGAAAAACGCAAGTACTTGCAAAAACATCTGAAATTCAGGAGCTGTTTTTCAGATGTAATTTCAGACGTAATTTGTTAAGACGCGTGAACATACCCTTAAGGGTATGTTCACAAGGCCTATTTTTTAACCGTTTTTCAGGGCGCAAACGGCCGAAAAATCAGAAGCTGATTGATTTCAATGGGAAAAACGGTGTTCTGTTCCAAAGGGGCGTTTCTTTACGCGTCCGTTTTGAATAACGGGCGCGTAAAAGAATGCCCGCGAAAAAGTAGTGCATGTCACTTCTTGAGCTGTTTTTGGAGCCGTTTTTCATTGACTGTATAGAAAAACAGCTCCAAAAACGGCCGTAAAAAATGCAGCGAAAAACACGAGTTGCTTAAAAAACGGCTGAAACTCAGGAGCTGTTTTCCCTTGAAAACAGCTCCGTATTTTCAGACGTTTTTTAATAAGCGTGTGAGCACATAAGCCCTCATTTAAGCCGAGTTCTGATTAAATTAATATAATCTACATGAAAAGTTTAGTAACTTTGTAAATACCTTGCATTACTTTTCTTACACTGATCATGAGCATTAGGGTGCAGTCCCACGTAATTTCCAGTCGCAGAAATTTTTGCAACAAAATCTGCCATGTGTGAATCCATCCTTAGGGCTTATTCAGACGAACGTATGATTCGTCCGTGCTACGCACGTGATTTTCACGCGCGTCGCACGGACCGATGTTAGTCAATGGGGCCGTTCAGAATGTCAGTGATTTTCACGCGTGTGCCCGCTGCGTAAAACTCACGACATGTCCTATATTTGCCCGTTTTTCGCGCATCGCGCACCCATTGAAGTCAATGGGTGCGTGCAAATCGCACTCGGCATATGGAAGAACTTCCGGGTGCCGCACGTGATGCGCGCTACAGAAGTCAAAACTATGAATGAAAACAGAAAAGCACCACGTGGTTTTCTGTTTACAAACATAAAAACAGAGTGTCATAATGATGGCGGCTGCGCGAAAATCACGCAGCCGCGCATCATATGCTGATGACACACGGAGCTTTTATGGACCTTTTGCACGCGCAAAACGCCACATTTTTTGCGCGCGCAAAACGCACACGCTCGTGTGAATCCGGCCTTAGGTCGTCACGTTCAGACATGGCGGAGTTGCTGCGGACAGTCCGCAGTGGAAAGCCACAGCAGAATTTTTTTTTTCATTACTTTCTATGGCTTTTTAGGTAACTTAGTGCAAACGTTGCGGAAAAAGTCGTTTTGGAAAATAGGCTGTGGTGCGGAAGTTTCATTTTAGCGAAGAAGCTGAGGATTTTCACTGCAGATTTCAGCCTTTGCAAAGGCTGCAATCTATGGCTAGTCCACTGGGAAATCTGTCAAATATGAAAATGTTGCTGCAGATTCGTTGCGTGATTGCCACGACGAATTTGCATCAAAATCTGCAGGGGAAAAATTCTGCCACGTCTGAACATGCCCTTAGGGCAAAGCCCCACGTGGCGGAATTGCTTTTGAATTCCGCTGCGGACACTCCGCAGCGTTAATCCGCAGCGGAGCCGTTTCTCCATTGCCTTCCACTTCTTTTTAGTAGGCTTCGTTTAGACGAGGCTGAAAATTCCGCTGCGGAGCATAGGCTGCGGTGCGGAATTTGGTGTCCGCAGCATACAATGGATGTTGCGGACCAGTGGCAGACTGGTTGCGGACTCATTGCGGAATTTCTCCATTGACTTCAATGGAGATTCTAAATTCCGCAATGAAGTCCGCAGCTGTCATGTACATGTTATGTGTGCTGCGGATGCGTCTTGCTTTTTTGACATGACATTTCTTCATTCTGGCTGGACCTATGTATTTCTAGGTCTACAGCCAGACTGAGGAAGTCAATGGGGCTCCCGTAATTACGGGAGCGTTGCTAGGAGACGTCAGTAAATAGTCACTGTCCAGGGTGCTGAAAGAGTTAAGCGATCGGCAGTAACTGTTTCTGCATCCTGGACAGTGACTACCGATCCCAATATACAGCAACCTGTAAAAAAAATAGAAGTTCATACTTACCGAGAACTCCCTGCTTCTGTCTCCAGTCCGGCTTTCCAGGATGACGTTTCAGTCTAAGTGACGGCTGCAGCCAATCACAGGCTGCAGCGGTCACATGGACTGCCGCGTCATCCAGGGAGGTCGGGCTGGATGCCGAAAGAGGGACGCGTCACCAAGACAACGGCCGGTAAGTATGAAAGTCGTTTACTTTCACTAGGGAAAGTGCTGTCCCTTCTCTCTATCCTGCACTGATAGAGAGAAGGGAAGCACTTTTACCGCAGTCCGCAGCAGCTAGTCCGCATCAATTTACTGCACATTTTGGGCAGATCCGCCGCAGAATCTGCAACGCAGATTCTGTGCGGCATTGATGCGGACAGCTGCGGAAGAAATACGCCACGTGGGGCCATGCCCTTATAGTCCAGAGCTGCATTCACAATTCTGCAGGTTGTAATTTGAAACAGCTGAGTGCCTATAATGAATTGGGAACAGTCTTGTGATTTCGAGGGCTTACTCTCCATCTATACAGAACATGTGTACATCCCATAAGTATATCCACTTTTAATTGCATTGCAAACTTTGCTATCATACAGGTCGTAATTATGAGTAAGGTCTAATATGTTATTGTGTTACCTCTGAATTGTAAAGTTCTGCGGAATATGTTGGTGTTATATAAATAAAGATTTTTATTATTATAAATGTATTAAGTGACGTTGCTGTTTAAATCGTAGGGTTACCCACCTATCCAATGAAAAACCTTTGCTCTAAAGCTTAGCATGTTTAGGGAACAGTCGGCGATAATGTTATCACCAAGCGCTGTATTCTCTCTATACTCAAAATTCCTTCTCGCTTTCACTCCCTTCCATAAAAATCATGCTCGGTTAATACCTGAAGTGTGGCTTGGTGTCTGCATGTAGCATTGTCAAGCTTGTAATATCTCAAGGCTGACATCAGAGTTCTTGCACAATTCCCCAGAGAGAAAATGGGCGGCATAGGCCTCTGTGTAATGTTACCGTCCGCAAGCAATAGCCCATACAAATCCCTCTAAAGCTACAGATGCCGGCCCATCTTTGTCACAGCTTCCAGATTCCTAAATTGAAGAGGGAGAAAGAACAGACGTTGTCTGACGGCAGCGAGCTGTAAAATGGCCATATGAAACCAGACAGGGTGTTACATTATATCCCCAGGGTGTAGATTACGCATTATTTCTTACGCCACACAAATGTGGTCATATCAATACTGTCAGGGTGTGAATTATTTTTCTCTTATGTTCACCCAGTATATAGTATATAGTACCTGGACTATTACAATCTGTGTTGTTTATTCACCTAAAATTATATATTGGCAAAAAGTATATGGCCTGTTTGTCATTTTAACATCCATATTACGGCTACAACCACCGGACCGTCTGCCGTTGTACTGAATCAAACTTATATCGCTATAGAAACCCTTGGGTGATGTAGGTTCAGTTCAGAGGGACTGCGGGGGTCTTGCTGAACATCACCTTCATTGGTATTATATATTGGTAACTCTATGTTCTGCAATTTCATAATTTACTCCTGTAATGGAATTCACTCCCTTGTGGAAGAGATCCAAGAATGAATCTGGGCAGCAGAGGGCACATCAAACGCCATGCAGCATGTCAACGGTCCTGCTGATTTATGACGGCCTGTGATTGCTATGCCGTAGGCTGAAATGTATGACTTTCCTATTGCTGCACTACAATGTTATCACTGTTGTACTCCTTAGGCTTTGTTTACATTTGCGCCAGGGTTCCGTTCTGACGTTCCGTCGGAGCTTCCCGTCAGGGTTCCGTTCTGACGTTCCGTCGGAGCTTCCCGTCAGGGTTCCGTTCTGACATTCCGTCGGAGCTTCCCGTCAGGGTTCCGTTCTGACGTTCCGTCGGAGCTTCCCGTCAGGAACTGTAAAGAATCTCTTATCGTATAGTTCCATAGATTTCTAGTTTTCTAGTTTTTCAGGTTTATGCTCTGGCTAATAATGAAGTCCAGAGCTGGATATTCTTCAAATATTATATTACCATAATGAGAATAAGAAGGTCTGTCAAGTAGCCTGCCTTCTGACTGTTTTCAATGGAATGTACACTGTTCATTCATTGCATATTCTCAACCAAAGTTTGAAATACGTGACATAAAATCTAACCTATGTGTAATACATTTTCTTTACCGTTTTGTTATCTGCATTAATAGCCAGTGTTATGTGTTTTATATCTTTCTATTGTTATATTTTTACTTGTATATTATGTATGATGGATGTATCATGTATAATTAACTAAACTAAATTATAAATATATATATATATATATATATATATATATATATATATATATATATATATATATATATAAAAATCTATATAGTATCTATTTATATTTATGCATATTATACCAATTTAATCCTGTAGTTACCACATTTCAGTTTATTTTTCTTATTCCATAAGTGGAATAAAGTAAAACTGGAACAAAATGAGCCTTAACGGCTATGTACACCTTTAAAAACGTTTTTGTTTTTAAAAAAAATAAATAAAATAAAACAGTGTATGAGTGTTAGGTACAACTTTGTAATGTATTTTTATTAAAAATTATTTTTACCTTTTGGGATACAGCTGCTTTGTATCCTTTATACTGAGCAGCTGTATCTAGAGCTGAAACCTGAATCCGTCAGGTCTGCGGGACTGACGGGTTCAGTGACAGCGGATCCTGCATGTCTCTGACACGCAGGATCGAGCTGTTGTTGATCACATCTAAGTTCATAACTTAGATGTGATTGATAACAGGTGGCAAAAGGAGGCAAAAAAGAGCAGGCAGGAGAAAATATGCCTCAAAACTCCTCAAAGAATTTTGTGACAGATTTTTCTCTACCTGCAAAATACTCCGTGCGAACTAGGCCATACACTGTTTTATGAAAAAAAAAAAATCTGTCTAAAAACGCCTTCAGGAATTTTGATGCTTTTTTTTCCGTTTTTTTTTTTCATTTTTTGCACGTTTATTTTTAGCCGTTGAGTCTAATGTAAGAACCGCTGCAAAATAAAAAGCTCAAAACGAGCTCCGCAGGTTTTTTCTGCCTCCCATCGATTTCAAAGGGAGGTCAGAGCTTGAAACCGCTCGAAGAATGAGCATGAGCCAAAAGCCGCCCAGAAAGAAAAAAAACTTTTGGGGCATTTCTTGGTGCTGATTCCGATGCGGTTTCCGTGTCAAAATCGGCGTAAAAAACGCTGTGTGAACTCCCCCTTATATGCTCTAACCTTCTAGTCTATTCTCCTATCAACTTGCTCCCGAGGCTTGATCTTTGGGATAAAGTGAATTTGTTTATTCAATATGTCACTATGTATGGGGTACTCACATAGATCCCTATGAAGTTATGCCACATATTTTTTGGACTTAGACTATATTAGATAGACCAGCCAGGTCTAGTTGTCTGTTGCTTTAGCCAGATTACCTCTTTAAGATTATGTTTAGGCAAGTGCTCCAGAGAGTACTAGTGGTTTACTAGCTAGAAGTTCTACAGTATATGGATGTGCAGCATGTCTTATGGAGCCCCAAAAGTGTTATTTTAAGTTGGACTAGAGTATTTATAATTTAAAGAGGACTCTCCTGTCTGTTTCAGTAAATTCTTGCATTTCCCATGAAAGGACCATCCTGGAGCACTTTTTATTGTTTTTCAATTTTTGCATGGTGCTATTCTTCGGTTATTCCTCCTGGAAATGTATGCATAAATTGACAACTTGGTGTTACCATTTCCCTGCTCAATAGGGACACATCCTATTGACAAGGGAAATGGTAATGGCCAGTTGTCAATGGACATGACCTATCGACAAGGGAATGGTAAGGCCGGGTTCACACGAGCACGTTACGTCCGTAATGGACGGAACGTATTTCGGTTGCAAGTCCCGGACCGAACACATTGCAGGGACCCGGGCTCCTAGCATCATAGTTGTGTACGACGCTAGGAGTCCCTGCCTCGCTGCGGGACAACTGTCCCGTACTGTAATCATGTTTTCAGTACGGGACAGTAGTTCCACGGGGAGGCAGGGACTCCTAGCGTCGTACATATCTATGATGCTAGGAGCCCGGCTCCCTGCAGTGAGTTCAGTCCGGGACTTGCGGCCAAAATACGTTCCGTCCTTTACGGACGTAATGCCCTCGTGTGAATCCAGCCTTACACCTAATTCTAATTTATCTTACATATCTAGGAGGAATAACAGAAGAACGGCAAAATGCAGAGTTCTAATTTACTGTCGATTATGCAAACAATGTCATAAATGCGTTAATTTCTGTGTGTATTTGCATGGTCCGCATTGTACGCCATATGAGGATTTCACTGGGAATGCACGGCTATAAATCAGAGACGTATTTAACCGGTAACAGATTACGAGAATTACACCACTGAAGTATCATTATTTCAACCAACATATGGATGCTTTTATGTAGCAAATATTCATATCATTTATCATGACTAAAACATAAATATCTTTTAAAATCCACGAAAAAGCGTTTTATTTGTTGACCTGGTGACAGATTGCAAGTACCAAACATTACGCAGAACAAAAGGAGAGTCAAAATGAATGAGGAAGATAAATCTCGTGAGGAGTGAATCTCCAGTTTTACACGCTCTTAAATCCTTATTCCTCTAGTTTATGGCTATTTATACAAATAAAGAGCCTTGGGCCTTGTTCACAAGGCCTTGATTTGAGGCAGGTTTTGCATGCATTTTTTTAAGCCAAAAACAGAAATAAATCTGAGAGGAGAAACTTGAATGCCTTTCTTTATATATTTCTTCTTTATCCTGGTTTTGGTTTAAAATATACATGCAAAATCTGTATTAAATCTGCACTGTGTGAACAAGGCCTTATGATGATTTAAATCAGCTCTATCGGTCAGGTCAGTCATCGCTCATGCTTCAAACTCTTTCTCTGCATGATCATAGCTTTTACTTAATATTACTCTCTAAGAAGATATAGTTTGGGTTCTTATCTGGTATTATGTTACTGTATATACATTGCTTATGGATCTTGTCTGGTATTCTAGAGTGAGGCCCCATGCACACGACAGCAAAAAACGGAGCCATTCACTTTCATTGAACACTGACACCTTTCCGTAGCACTACGGAAGGGTGTCAGTGCCGTGGAAATGTTCCGGGAATTATGGAACATGTCCGTTCTTTCGCATTTTGCGGGCCGTGCTCCCATACTTTGTATGGGAGCACGGCCGAAAATGCGGCTGTCAGTCAGCGGCCGGCCGTGCCCGCAATCCCGGGCCGTGATTGCGGGCACGGTCGTGTGCATGGGGCCTTACTCATGGGGCAATTTCCCGTCTACACCATCATTGCCAGACTTCCACTGTGTTCCGGACAGAGAAGTAACTCACACAGTAAGGCCTTATTCACACGAACGTGTCCGTTTTGCGCCCATAAAAAACGTTTTTGTTGCCTTGCAGGTCCATGTGTCATCCGTGTACTGTGCGCGTCTGCGTTTTTTACGCGCGTATGTCATGCCTTTTCTACATCAGCAGAAAAACTGAAGGAGGTGGGTTTTTTCCCCTCATCATTTCTATAGCAACTTGTGCGTGAAAAACATGGACAGCACACGAATGACGTTCGTGTGCTGTCCGTTGTTTTCAGGCACGCATTGACATAAAATAAGACATGCAGTAAGTTTCACACAACGAAAACACGATGCGTGAAAAACACTGCATGTATGAATAGCCCTATTGAACTGCATAGGTCCGTGTGGGGGTTGTTGTTTTAACGATCGTCTGAATAAGGGTATGTTCACACGCACTGTCTTCAGACGTAATTCGGGCGCCTCGAATTACGCCTGAAAAAACGGCTCCATTACGCCTACAAACATTTGCCCATTGCTTTCAATGGGTTTTACGATGTTCTGTTCCCGCGAGCTGTTATTTTACGCGTCGCTGTCAAAATACAGCGCGTAAAAAGACGCCCACGAAAAAGAAGTGCATGTCACTTCTTGGGATGTTTTTGGAGCCGTTTTTCATTGACTCCATTGAAAAACAGCTCCAATAACGTCTGTAAAATACGCAGCGAAAAAAGCGAGTTGCTATAAAAACGTCTGAAAATCAGGAGCTGTTTTCGCCTGAAAAGAGCTCCGTATTTTCAGACGTATTTTGCTAAGCAGTGTGAACATACCCTAAGTCCTAACACTATGATTGATATGAGCAAATCAAAACAGTCCCCTCAAACGGATGCTCCAACCGTATGCAATGATATTTCCATACATTTGCATAGTCTTCCTTCTGTTTGGTGATTTAGGCGAAATTCACACGAACATGTGCGTTCTTCAATGGGTGCGTGATGCGCGAAAAACGCTCAAGTATAGGACATGTCGTGAGTTTTACACAGCGGAAACGCTGCGTGAAAATCACGGACTGTCTGAACGGCCCTATTGAGTTACATAGGTCCGTGCGACGCGCGTGATTTCAACGCACGTATCACGGATGTAAAATACGCTTGTGTAAATAAAGCCTAAATTCCTCACTTTTTTTAAGTTCTGCTTCTATGCTCTTTATTTGGTGGCTATATATTATTTTGTATACAATTGTATTGAAAAGCATGGATGACTCTGCTTTTTAATACAATTGAGGCTCCTTCACCAAGTTTGCAGAAATGCGCTCGCATCTTATAGAAATGTCTACAGAGACATTAAGCAACAACAAGTTCTCATGAAACATAAAAAAAATGCAGCAAAAACTTCAATGTTACCAAAATATCTCATGACAGTTGGTTTTTCAGGAAAAGCTTTGAAATCACTTGTTCCCTCATCTCGAGCGATCAAAAGATAGTTCCTTTTTTTCTGAATATAAATATATTGTGGCTGTTTTTGTGAAATGTTCTCTTCAGTTCTATTTTAAAGTAAGAATACTTTGAGCTTTTACCAAGATTACACAGCTCATTCTGTTATGAAATTCTTCTAGTTCCTCAATTAAAAAAAATGATAGTCTACGACCCTTTCCTGCCCGCACAAGTTCCAATTTCCCAACTAAAAGAACAGTGACATGTTCAGAGCAGCGTAGACCAGTTCAATTGCCATGTATCAATTACATACTTAAGAAATCACATGGCTTAAAGGGGTTGTTCAGAATTTGAAAAACTCTGCTGCTTTCTTGCAAAAAGAGTGCCACACCTGCCCGTAGGTTGTATGTGGTATTGCGGGTCAGCCCTATTTACTTCAATGGAGTTAAATTGCAATACCAGATAAAACCTGTGGACAGGTGTGACAACCCCTTTAAGACACCAGGGTCCAGCTATTCCTTGAAGCAAAATAGACAATAACTGCTATCATGCCACCGAACTGCCAACTGCGCAACGTCCTGTGTTTCAGGGTCTGAATTACATGAACACGTCTATTATTGGGCAGTATCCTCAATAATCTCTCACTAAAACCGTGTGACAGAAAATGTATATTTATTTGTACTGGTTATCTGGTCTAAAAATAAACTGGCTTCCTGAAAGGGAGAGAAGCTCAGTAAAGGGTAACCCAAAAAACATGTTTATTTTAACTACATGAGTTTTAGCACCTACAGAAGTCAAATAGAAACAACTCAGTACAATAGTATCATGAGTGAAGACACTTACCCCAAAAGAAAATAGTGATACCTTGAAAAATATGTCCCTAAGTTTTCCTCTAAGGGACATCGAACTGTATGTTCACACGGGCTATTTTCAGCCGTTTTTCGGGCCGTAAACGACCCAAAAAAACGGGTGAAAAATCGGAAGCAGAACGCCTACAAACATCTGCCCATTGATTGCAATGGGAAATACGGCGTTCTATTCAGACGGGTCCTTTTTTTTACGCCTCATTTAAAAAAAACACCGCGTAAAAAGACGCCCCGTAAAAAGAAGTGTATGTCACTTCTTGAGGAGTTTTTCTGCCGTTTTTCATTGACTCTATAGAAAAACAGCTCCAAAAACGTCTGTAAAAAAATGCAGTGAAAAACGCTACTTTGATTAAAAAAACGGCTGACAATCTGGAGCTGTTTTCACGTATTTTCAGACGTTTTTTTAAGCGTGTGAACATACCCTTACTTTATTTGCTAATTTCATGGTTAACAACTGTTGACTTTTCTAGTTATATGAGTTGTATGGTTCTCCAACATGGTGAAGCCAGCCATACACAACTAAGTCTGGGTTCACACTCCATTTTGGCACTAAGTTCAGCATAATGCTATGAAATTCCCCAGACATTTTTATACGGCTAACATGCCCATAGCCTATCATTAGAGCAAATATGTGCCAAAACTGTGTCCTTTTGGCATACGTTCGGCCAATATACATCAACATTCCCATCGGTTTAAATACAACTGTATGCAAAAAATAATAATTTAAAAATAAATAAATATATATATATATATATATATATATATATATATATATATATATATTGAAAAACATTTTTTTTGCATACATATATATATATATATATATATATATACACATATACACATATCCCGAGTGGTGTATGTTTTCTTCAATGGGAGTGAATGGCAGACTTATGTAACTGCAACGTAGGTTTAGCTGTGCCTTTACAAACTATCCCACCGAACATAGTACCCAAACCCAGGGAACCTAGACCTAGCTGTTGGCCAAAGAATCAGTCAGTTTACATCTACGATCCCAAACTCCACACTTGACTTGTATGTTAAGCATGCCCATGTATTCTAGTTATTTCAATAGGAGGACTCATCTACCAGACACCTAATACTAGATTTTGTCTGACATTAGAATTTAGTCCCATTCTCTTGGACAACAGTGGTGCAAACCCATTAGGGCATGGCCAGACATGGCGGAATTGCTCTGGAATTCTGCAGCGAACATTTTCTCCATTGGTTTCCACACCTTTTTAGTTAGGTTCGTGCACATGTGGCGGAAAACTCTGCTGCGGACCATAGGCTGCGTTGCGCAATTTGGTGTCCGCAGCATACACTATCTGTTGCGGACGTGTAGCGGACTTGTTGCGGACTTATTGCAGAATTTCTCCATTGACTTCAATGGAGATTCAAAATTCCGCAATGAAATCCGCAGATGTTATGTGTGTTGCGTTGCGTATTGGTTTTACGAACAGGATATTTCTTCATTCTGGCTGGACCTATGTGTTTCGAGGTCTATAGCCAGACTGAGATGAAATGTTTTAAAAGACAGCAGGATGTACTCTTCACCTGAATACACAACGGCTAATCCGCATCAATTTACTGCACATTTTAGGCAAAGGCACAACGGAATCTGCAACACAGATTATGTGCGGCATTGATGCGGACAGTGTCGGCAGACATACGCCATGTCTGGACATGCCCTTAAAGTCCAACCTGTTCAACTCTTGTTTCTTGTCAGAGGGGTATAGTCAGACTTTTCTCATACACGGTTAACTGTCTGTGGATCCTGTCAACATTGGTAAGGTCCACGGGCACATTACTAATGTACAAGAAGCTAGGTACAACCACTAATGTTATATTATACTGACCCTGTAGTCAAGCTATATGAGATACGGTTCTTAGCCTGGTGACAACTACCGGTCATATTATTATGACCCTGGTGCCAACTATGACTCCGTAATGCTGTGACGTCTCCAGTGGCATTGGTGCACAATAGTGTCTGCTGTTGCCATCAGCTGAGAATTCATATACACGGAGCCAAGATCCACTGGTTGGAGAACAATCCAGATGATTGACAATGCCACAACCTCCTAAATGTGTCCATTAAATTGGCACCTGACCCCCTTACTTTGCTTTAACAACGACTAAGATAACTTGAGGGTGGGAATGGATCTAAGGGCAGTTGTTAGAAGCAACTTATGCACTTTGTGTGGTCGAAGAGATACATGTTTTAGTTAATAAATGTAATATAACAGTTACATTTCACTCCCAACCATTGATAGACTTCAACCTCAGGGCCAGAGGCTCTCCTTATGCATGCTATACATAGTGTCCATATAGTCTGCCCTATCTACAGGACACATACATAGTTCCCTGTGGATGTATTCCTCATCCAGACCAGCCTATATCAAGTAGCAAATGTACACAAACAAATCCTCAACAGCTGCAACCAGCGCCCATGAAATTTATCTGAAAAAGAAGAAACCGTACGTCATGTGCTCTGTTCTAACCCGGTTTACTAAAATTTAACTTAAAGCAAAGTTTCACCACAGATTGTCTATTATGAAATCGCATTAACCAGCGGTTTAACTGAGTTCACGTGCTGCGGTTTTGTCGCAAATTTTGTGCAGATTTCACATTCTTGCATTGCAAAGGGTAAAATCTGCAATGAAAATCTGTGACAAATCTGTAACGTGTGAACTCAGCCTAAGAGTTGCAAAGGAAGGAATTGCAACACGCTGGTTTATATGAATGTGGTGCATTGATAATACTGTCACTATACAAAGCAATGTATGCTAGACTATATATAGAATGCCATCATTAAATACAGTCACATGCAAAGTCATTGGAGGATAGGTAAAGCGTCCAGGTTTATTATAGTTTTTGCATTAGAGCCTTGACATGCAAGCTATGCCCCTGGCTATACCGTTAATTCTTAATGCCCCTTTAACTAGAATTGCTTCGTAGGTATTATTCTGGGAATAGTAGAGAACAGCTGCAGGGAAATCATATTACCTACAGTTGTTCTCATTGGCATTGTCAACAAAATACAGGTTCAGTTTCTGGTTATGAGGAGAGGACAGTGGCTGTTGTGATGGCTGCCAGCACAAGGAATAAGGCCAGGTGCGTAGCTAGGGGGGGGGGGGATGGCAGGCGGGGCATGTGCCCTGGGCACAACTAGGAGGGAAGGTGGGGGGGTGCCGACGCTCTGACCGGGTATCTGCTCCTAGAGGGAGCCTCTGATGTCCCTGCCATATATGGACAGTGACATCAGGGGCTCCTCCTGGAGTGGAATGCCCTGCCAGAGCAGACACTCTGGCCAGGGATTCTGCTTCTAGAGTGAGCTCCTGACTTTCCTGTCCATATATGGAAAGTGACGTCAGGGTCTTCTCCAGGAGCGGAATACCCGACCAGAGCGTTGGCAACACTGGCTGTGTGGCAATATCTAGAGGGGGGCTGTGTGGCAATATCTAGGAGGGGGGCTGTGTGGCAATATCTAGAGGGGGCTGTGCAGCAGTATCTACAAGGGGGGTGTGTGGCACTATTTACAGGGGGCTGCATGGCACTATCTCCAAGAGGAAGCTGTTCATTATGTCACCATATAGTCTCATTAGCCTCAGTTATACAATCTATTTTTAGTCAGGCACTGACCTCGTTAATTTATTTTCTTTTACATTTTTTGTTATGTTAACTAATTTATAGAACTATATTGCTTGTAAAATAAAAGGTTTGAGTTACATATAAAAAAATTAGAAAAAAAATATGTACACTTCATTGATTGGTAGAGAAAGCAAACATGGCGTGGGGAAAGGACATGTCAGAAAAGAGGTTGGGGGGGGGGTGGGCAAACTGAATCTTTACCCCGCGTGCTGGAGAACTTAGCTACGCCTCTGATAAAGGAGGTGGAAATGCCTGTATTCGGCAGTGGTAGGCATCACATTTACTAAATGAAATTCACTGTGGCCCCTCTCCTTACTTACCTACATTATAAAGAAATAAGTGAAATTTCCTAATATAAAAGACAACATTCGCCACATGAGTTACTTTGGAGAGGCAGCAAATCTGGTATCATCCTCTGGTAGTGCATTATACATACATTTTGCATTCTCCCCTCCAAAAACGAGAAATCATGTAAGTTTTTTGCTTTGAAAATTTAATGAAATGAATAAATGTTATGTTCTTAAGATAAGCACTGTGCCCAGGCGGGGCCGGCTCCAGGTTTATGTGGGCCCTTGGGCGACACAGACTTAGTAGGCCCTTTTTCGGGGGTACTCACGGCAGCAGTAAAATTGCAGAAAACATCATTTTGTGCCCCCATATAGATGTTAGGCCCCCAGTTTGTACCCCTATAAATTTAGTGCCCTCTGTAGATAGTGCCACACAGCCCCCTCCTCCAAGGTAGTGCCACACAGCCCCCAGGTAGTGCCAAACATCCCCCCTTCCTGGTAGTGACACACAGCTTCCCTGCCTGGTAGTGCCACACAGCCCCCCTCCCTGGTAGTGCCACACAGCCCCCCTCCCTGTAGGCAGTGCCTTTGGGGTTCCCTCTAGGAGTGGAATCCCCAGCCAGAGCATTGCTGACGCTCTGGCTGGGGATTCCGCTTCAGGGGAAGCCCCTGACGTCACTGTCCATATATGGGTGACAGTGTTGTCAAGGGCAACCCCAAAACCATAGTCCCGGGCAGAGCACTACTAGCACTCTGCCTGGTACTCCTGCTCTGCTTCTGATATCACTGTCCATATAAGGATAGTGATGTCCGGAGCAGAGCTGAAGTCCTGGACAAAGCGCTAGTAATGATTCTGCTCCGGTACTCCGTCTCTGGGGAAGCCCCTGACCTCACTGTCCATATATGGCTAGTGATGTCAGGGGCAACCCCAGAGCCAAAGTCCCGGACAGAGCGCTACTAGTAGTCTGCCTGGGACACTGCTCTGCTCCTAACACTGTCCATATATGGACAGTGATGCCATGATGACGGCAGCGTCAGCACCCGGCGGCTAAGAGGGCCCCCTCAAGGGTAGTGGGACCAGTACTTGCCCGGGTTCGCTGCACCCAGGATGGGAGTGGCCCACCAGAGTACCAGTGAATTCTCCTATGGGCCCAGACTAACCCAATAATGGGTCCCAAAAGGTCTAGCAGAAGATAACCAAATTTGAAGTGGACTTGGAAGCCAAGCACTTGCCACTAGGGTTTATATTTTATGGGTGATTCACAAATAACCTATTAGACCTTATTGACGATATGTCAAATTTGTATAATGATAACAAGTGGATGTGCACGTATTCTGTAGAGATAGTGGGTGGGCTCTCAGAATCATTCCCACTGATGGGTCCAAGAGACCCCAGTCCGACGCTGACTGCTCCTTATATTCAGTCTATGAAACCAAAATTTCTTCATGAGACATTAGTAAGAAACACATCTATTACAAGCATGCAAGCTATAAAATAGAAGAGGAAGGAGGTCCTCACAAAATGTCAATAGCAAACATTTACTGGAAGTAATAAATTTTAGTACAGGCCAATAGGCTTGTGATATACATTCCCAAGGTGAGCAGTCACTGCTGAATGTTTGTGCTTTAGGGCTTATTTCTGGGGCCTGTATCTATGACACATTTTGGTTTCTTGGTTTATGTCTGTTAACTGAAATATGTTAACCCCTTTGAGCATTGTTTGAAAGGTTTTTGTTTTTTTTTGTGTGGTCTTGACTACAGTGATACACAGCAGTTTTTTTTTTATCTAAAAAGAAAAAGCTAAAATAGTAACTGCACTTTCAAAAAACTTTTGATATGTCATAGAGACATATCAGAAATTTTGATTGGTGGGGGTCCAGGTGTTGAGACCTCCACCGTCATCGAAACAAAGGTCCAGAAGCGCTCGTCTGATCGCCCTGTACCTTTGGCAGTGGTCGACGTTCCTTGACAGGCTGAAGACGGCTCACATAGAATGTCTACCTGAGCAGTTCTGATGTTATTTTCTTGCAGCTTTTTTTAGATCGTTCACCATGCGTTTTTAATAGCATGTTAACTTTATTGTAAGGGGCATTACGATTGCAGCATTTGTGCGTATGTACAGCTAAAATGGATGTACAGTTACATCCATTTGCGGGAAGGGTTAAAAGAGTTGTTATATCTGGATAACCCCTTTCTAAATACCCTATTACGGGGTATCGTAGAGGGGGGTTTCCTGCTGGAAAGAGTACCTCCCGCAGTGGCAGATCTATTATACGGTCATGCAATCATTTGAATACTATACACGTGTTCCAAATTATTATGCACATTGGATTTAAGTATCATAAACATTTAATTATTAGTTTTTCAATTAAACTCATGGATGGTATTGTGTCTTAGGGCTCTTTGGATCATTGTAATCAATCTCAGACACCTGTGATAATTAGTTTGCCAGGTGTGCCCAATCAAAGGAAAACTACTTGAGAAGGACGGTCCACATTATTAAGCAGGCCACAGGTTTCAAACAATATGGGAAAGAAAAAGGATCTCTCTGCTGCCGAAAAGCGTGAAATAGTGCAATACCTTGGATAAGGTATGAAAACATTGGATATTTCAAGAAAACTTAAGTGTGATCATCGTACTGTGAAAAGATTTGTGGCTGATTCAGAGCACAGACGGGTTCGTTCAGATAAAGGCATAATGAGGAAGGTTTCTGCCAGACAAATTAACAGGATTAGGAGAGCAGCTGCTAAAATGCCATTGCAAAGCAGCAAACAGGTATTTGAAGCCGCTGGTGCCTCTGGAGTCCAGCGAACCTCAAGGTGTAGGATCCTCCAGAGGTTTGCAAGTTTGCATAAAGCTATTATTTAGCCACCCCTAAATAATGCTCACAAGCAGAAACGGTTGCAGTGGGCTCAGAAATACATGAAGACTAATTTTCAAACCGTGTTGTTTACTGATGAGTGCCGTGCAACCCTGGATGGTCCAGATGGATGGAGTAGTGGATGGTTGGTGAATGGCCACCATGTCCCAACAAGGCTGCAACGTCAGCAAGGAGGTGGCGGAGTCATGTTTTGGGCTGGAATCATGGGGAGAGAGCTGGTAGGCCCCTTTAGGGGCCCTGACGGTGTGAAAATGACCTCTGCAAAGTACGTAGAGTTTATGACTGACCACTTTCTTCCGTGGTACAAAACGAAGAACCGTGCCTTCCGTAACAAAATTATCTTCATGCATGACAATGCACCATCTCATGCTGCAAAGAATACTTCCGTGTCAATGGCTGCTATGGGTATAAAAGGAGAGAAACTCATGGTGTGGCCCCCATGTTCCCCTAACCTCAACCCTATTGAGAACCTTTGGAGCATCCTCAAGCAAAATATCTATGAGGGTGGGAGGCAGTTCACATCAAAACAGAAGCTCTGGGAGGCTATTCTGAGATCCTGCAAAGATATTCAAGCAGAAACTGTCCAAATACTCACAAATTCAATGGATGCAAGAATTGTGAAGGTGATATCAAAGAAGGGGTCCTATGTTAACATGTAACTTGGCCTGTTAAGTTTTTTTTGATTGAAAGAGCTTTTGATTTCTGTAAATATGACCTCCTGATGCTGCAAATTCAACAAATTACCATTTTAGTTCTCTTTACAACCTTTAAAATGTTTTGATCTCTGTTGTGCATAATAATTTGAAACGGTGCATTTTGAGTTTTTTACTTCTAAAAACAATCTGTTATAATTAGGAGATTTGTTCAATAAAATTCGCATTATACTCCAACGGTTGATGGCTTGAAGATTATACTGACTGTCATTTGCATCGACTATTTAGGAAAATCAGCGAAAAATAACATTTGCATAATAATTTGGAACGTGGTGTATTTGAGAAATTACATGGAGTTTAACAGGTAATCTCCGGGAATTATGGGAGCTTGAACTGTGGGAGGCTACCATCTAAAAAGGGTTTGTCCCATCTGGGGTTCTCCCAGGTATGACATAATTGATGTACATTCAGTGTTTAAGCACAATTCCAGCTAGTACATAACTTTACAATAACTACATCATTTTTTTTTTCAATGAAATTAGGGCTTGAAAACTGTAGAATAAACATTTTAGATGCATAATTGTTGTTTTCTTTAGGTTCCATAATGCATCAGATTTCAGTCTTTCCAAAACCTAGGCAGAGCTTAGTTGGAACATGGCTATGTCTGTTTACTAAAACCGGTACAGAGAAGTGTGCACATGTTTTGTGCACATTTCAGAGGGGAAAAAAAAAGAATTATCTTTTTCTTGGGCTTAAGACAACTACTCATTAATTAAATTAAAAAAAGAACATCTTACCTGCTGATGTACAACATCTATTAAACAAAGTTTGGTTGGTGCACAGGTAGATACATTTGTAAATAGGTTGTCTGAGATTAGAAAAAATTGTGGTTTCCCAGAAACAGCGCCACCCTTGTTCAAGGTCTGGTGGTAATGCAGCCCAGTCCAATTCCCTGAATAGGGCTGAGAAGCAAAAGGCCCCTATTGGCCATGCGGTATAATGGGAATGTTGTTTCTGCCATGGTTATGATGTTCTCACCTTGTAATTGACCACACGGGACAGATGTTGTTTAATCTATGGACCATGTGAGTTGAGAGGATAAGGTTAGTAAAATGATATACTAATAATTTTGGCTGCGCTAAAACAAGTAAACGTGTTTCCTATCACAATAGAGATAAATCACACAATTGTTCCCATGTCTTTCTGTAATTGCAGTATTTACCAGGGGAAGCGAAGTCAGGAAATAAACAGCTACAATCCATTGACTCCTTTATGAAAACAAGCTGGCTGGCGAGCACCTCCAGTAGAGTAAGGATTCGGCACAAGATAGTATTTTTCTGACTTGTTCTGTTTTTCACAAATAGGAAACAGCAATGCACTTGGCAAAGGGTTTGGAAGAGAGAAAAAAAAAGAAACCAGGTCGAAGTAGAACAATATTCCATGGGTAATGGAGGCTCCAGCTCAATTTATACGGAATATACTACATCCCCCAATAGGTGCCATTTTCCCATGTATAACAAAGTGTCCGTACGAAAGGACAGGGAACTGCTGAAGCTCTGAAACAAGGTCCTCCAGTTCATTAGCCATGACTGTGGGATACAAAGCCAATATTTTTCTCTCTCATATTTGCACATTATGATCAGACCTGGCACCACACGTTGAATTCATAATGTCTTATGATTCAACACACTGGCTTCTTTCTTCTTCTTTCTTTCTCTCTCTTGCCAACTAATAACATTTTGGACTGGACTCCACCAGCATTTTCCATATGGTAAAGAATAACTCTGCCAGATTGTTTGCCAGATTTAACACTGAAATCATGTTTCAGATATTCCAGACAATTATTGCGTCATTCGCAGAGACTCAAGCATCAATGTTCGTTGTTTGATGTAACACAAGAGAGCAACGAGTTTATTGCTATGTTAACAAGTCGAAGCTTAAATTTGGGAGCTCTATTACAGTATAGACACATGTAGTTCGGAAAAAAACCTACACCCCTTACATTCCCTGTGTAGAACATTGTAGAAGCAGTAGCTAGTCTGAGTAGGGTTACAGACCCTGAATCTAAAGACATATGGTAATCCAATGTTAGGATACTGAAAGAATGTGTTGGCTGATCATTATTTCTGTTTAGTCAAGTATGAGTTAAGAGTATCTACCTCTGTGAAGGGATAAGCCGCGGTAAATACCATTATTTACAGGGGAATTCCAAGAATCAACAATTATCACCTATCCACAGGATAGGTGATAATAATCTGATTGCTGGGGGTCCACCGATGTGAGAATAAGGGTCCCTAAACCCCGTTCCTCTTCACTGCTAGACCACAGTGAGGAGGACTTTGAATGGAGCAGTGGTTGGGCATGCGCGCTGCCGCTTCATTCCAAGTCTATGGGAATAACGAAACCATCTTATGACAGCGCTCGGCTGTTTCCATTATTCCCATAGACATTCAATGAAGAGGCGGGTGAACACCCGACAACTGCTCCATTAAAGCTCTTCTTCACTGTGGTCAAGCAGTGAAGAGGAATGGGGGGTTTGGGGCCCTCAGCGAATTAGACAATTATCACCTATCAATTATCACCCTTTAAAGTAGGGTTCAATCGTTCCTCTCTAAGGGTATGTTCACACGTAGTCAACAAAAACGTCTGAAAATCCAGAGCTGTTTTCAAGGGAAAACAGACCCTGCTTTTCAGACGTTTTTTTACCAACTCGCATTTTTCGCGGCGTTTTCACGCCGTGTTCGCGGCGTTTTTTACGTCCATTTTTGGAGCTGTTTACATTGGAGTCTATGAGAAAACAGCTCCAAAAACGTCCAAAGAAGTGTCCTGCACTTCTTTTTACGAGGCGTAATTTTACGCGTCGTAATTGCCGCACGACGCGTAAAATTACGCGTCGTGTGGACAATACAGCGTTATACCCATAGAAAGTAATGGGCAGATGTTTGACGACGTATTTGAGACGTATTTACAGACGTAAAACGAGGCAAAATACGCCTCGTATACGTCTGAAATTTGGCCGTGTGAACATACCCTAAAGGTCAATACTAGCCTTTTTAGAAAAAATACAACTGGAAACACCATGCAGCCCGCCACCAGCTGTCACCCAGCACATACTATAAGATCAATTCCAGTAGGATAGTTTATTCCAACATAGAGAGCTTTTTTTGACGAGGAAAGCTACGGAACCCAGTTATATGGAAGCCAAGAGAAAGCTCCCTCTACAGTGGCAACAGTTTTAGGAAGACCCTCTTCTGTTTCAGCATGACAATGACCCGATGCAAAAGAAAAATAAAGTCATATAACAATGGTTTCCTACGTTAAGTGTAGAAGAACCTGACAGGCCTCATCCCCATCATACATTTTTTTAGGACTTGGATTACGCATTGCAATATAAATGCGGACAATAGCATGGCTGTACAGAAGTAATATGTCCAAATCTGGTTTTATATTTTACTGCCGTGTTAACTAGTATACACATTGAACATATTTCTTCACGGCATTTTATAAATAATGAAAAGTCGGGAAAAAATTTGAATCATCATAAAGTTAAAACAAATTAAGAAATATTTCTTAGGGTATGTTCACACGCAGTGACCAAAAACGTCTGAAAATACGGAGCTGTTTTCAGGCGAAAACAGCTCTTGATTTTCAGACGTTTTTGTAACTACTCGCGTTTTTCTCGCCGTAATTTACGCCCGTGACTGGAGCTGTTTTTCAATGGAGTCAATGAAAAGCAGCTCCAAAAACGTCCCAAGAAGTGTCCTGCACTTCTTTTTCGCTGGCGTCTTTTTACGCGCCATATTTTGACAGCGACGCCTAAAATTACACCTCGTGGGAACAGAACATCGTAAAACCCATTGCAAGCAATGGGCAGATGTTTGTAGGCGTAATGGAGCCGTTTTTTCAGGCGTAATTCGAGGCGTAAAACGCCCGAATTACATCTGAAAACACTGCGTGTGAACATACCCTAATGGTAGTGGGACAGTGGAGTCCCTGTGGTTTCCAGCTTCTGTTTTTTTTTTCTAGCATGCTCTGATAGCAACAGTCTCAGCATGCCATAAAAGCATGCTGGGAGTTATAGTTTTGCAACAGCTGGAGAGCCACAAGTTGGAGACTACAGCACTAGATTAATGCACGTGCCAGGAAGGCATACCTTAGAAAAGTGGAACCTTGGCACTGAAATCGCTCTTGCACTAACTAAAGTGAGGTGCAGAGTCTAAGGGTTCCTCCCGTTCTTCACCGGGGAACCCTGCACCAATATTTGGACCTAACCGGTCGTATCCCCAGGTCACCGTTTTCAGAGTACTCACTAACTGGCAGAGGGACGCGGGTGGGAACTGGAGGATAGTCAGACGTCACAGCCATGGGTCAGAACCAGAAGATCAATCAGAAAATACAAATTCAGAGGGCATAACGTAGGCAGAGTCAGGGGTCCAGATCAGAGGTCGAACCTGAGAAGCTAAAAGAAGGCAACGAATCCAGGGGGTGAGATGAGCAGCAAAGTCCAAAATAGGAAAGCTGGGTTAAAACACCAGCAGGCTTTCGTAAATATGCAGGCTAGAAGCAGGGACCAGAAAATAGGAACTGACACTCAGGCAATGGTTAGTAGATCATTGCCTGTTTAAATAGGTCTTGCGTCTGGTTGGTCATTGTTGCTCAGGCCGGTGACATCATTGGTGAGCACCCTGTTGCAACACCCAACATTGAGCACACATCGATGAGACACAAAGGAAAGGCGCTGGAAGGATGTTTGTAACAGCACACAATAACATATAGATTGGCTTCCTAGTCAAAGGTCATGTAAGAGTTGGAAATCCCTTTACAAATTGCAACCAAAAGATGTTTGCTTTTAGCAGTCTCTACAATACATCATGCAGACAGTGGTCTTGCAGTATTGCTTTAATTTTTGTGTTTTGGTCATGTGTTAGAATTCTAACCATTGTGAATAGGAAATAATTTTGAAAAGAAAACCAGCATACAGTATATCAAAACTGCATATTGGACTTTGTGTAAATGTTGTGTTTCAATCGATAAATGGAAGCTGAAATAAAAAACTACATAACAAGATTCCTAGAAAACAAAGTGCAAAACTAAAGAATCCCTTTAAAGGTAATGTCCCATCAGGACAACTCTATTCCTGGTGAAGATTTGATTATTGGAAACCCCAACAATCAGTTAATATTGCCAGTCGAAGCTGTTTGGGAAGTAGTATATGGGGGCCATTGAAACTTGTAGGCAACCATGTAATACATGGTTGTGCTATGTTCCCCAGAACGAGAACCACTGTTTGCAGCAGGTTTCTGCTGAGAGTATTATTGGATGAACACTCTCTGTGATTATTATGTGACCTAAAAGGGGTTGTCCTAATGCAGTATTCTGTAGACTGGTTCCTGGTAACGGTGGGCAGATATGAGCCCCCAGCAGCTGCACAGATGCATCTTGTTAGTATGCATGTATGCAGAGCCAGCCTCTGTACCCGGCAAACCTGAGCAAGTGCAGGAGCCCACTGCTCTTGGGAGAGCCTATTCGGCCACCGGGTGCTTTAAGTTGCCGAGCTGCAATTTCAATATACATGGTGGCTGCGGACTGGCCGACCGGAAGATCGGGGGATCCTCTGGTGGCCCCAGGTGCCATACTGCATTAGTAAGTTTTGCTTACTAATGCATAGCAGAGAGCCATTGGCTCTCTGCCCTGCCGCTCACAGACGCAAGGGACTTTAGCGATTACATCAGTGATTACGTCACTGAGCCGGGTTAGAGAAAGGAGACCCATACGGAAGCTACAGGACCCATCAGCTCATCATGGGAACAGCTAAGTTGAGCATTTTGTTTTATTTTTACTGACGTAAGTTTTATATGGGGGCACAAACTGGGGGCCTAACTTCTATATCAGGGCACAAACTGGGGGCTTAACTTCTATCTGGGAACATAAAGGGGGGTATAATTTCTATATGGGGCACAAACTGTGGGCCTAACTTCTATATGGGGGCATAAAGGGGCGTAACGTCAATATATGAGGGTACAAAGGGAGCCTAACTTATACATAGAGGCATAAAGGGGGCCTAACTTTTAATATTCGGTGTCTAGTTTCTATGCTTTACTGCGGCCGTGTGAGATGCACTGCAAAGGGGCCCACTAAGGCTCGGTCACCCAAGAGCCCACATAAACTTGGAGCCGGCCCTGCATGTATGAAACGTGTTATGACATCACCTGCCACATTGCCAATTGCAGCTCATTACGGAGATGTAGCTGTGGATGATTGGCCATAGCAGTCAGGGGTCATCTATCTGTCAGTATGGATGACAGGTTAGGAAATCTCACTGGGTTCTCTAGCTGGTTCCCTGGACTGAAATATTTTGGGAACCACCGTCCAAATGGGCAGTGGCGGATCATCATTAGGGCGGTTCAGGCGGCCGCCTGGGGCCCATGGCCGCCCGAACCACACAAGACCTCACGGGCCCCCTCATGCCCGGTGGCGTCGCTAGCACCGGAGGGGGCCCCGGTGCTAGCGGCAGCTACATTCATTTGTATCTGAGTTCTCCGGAAGACTCCCTGCGCAGGCCGGCGTGATGAGGTACTGCATCACGCCGGTCGCCGCATGCATCTAGTCCGGAGGATTCACATGTGTCAAGCTGGAGCGTCCGATGCGAGATTGGGGCAATGTAAGTAAAATATATTACATTTTTTTTAGGTGGGGGTAGCGCTGTGTAAATATTCAAGGAGGGGGGGGGGAGTGCTCCCTGACACTATATACAAGGGGGGAGTTCTCCGTTACAGTATTTACAAGGGAGGAGTGCTGGGTGGCCCTATATACAAGGGGGAGGGTAGCGCTGTGTGGGCCTATATACAAGGGGGGGCAGTGCTCTGTGACACTATATACAAGGGAGGGAGTGCTCCGTGACACTATATACAAAGGGGGTGGGAGTTCTCCGTTACACTATATACAAGGGCGGGGGAGTGCTGTGTGACCCTATATACAAGGGGGAGGGGAGCGCTGTGTGGCACTATATACAAAGGGGGGAGCGCTTTTTGCACTATATACATGGGGGAAGCGCTATGTGGCCCTATATACAAGGAGGGAGCGCTAAGTGGCCCTATATACAAGGAGGGAGTGCTAAGTGGCCCTATATGCAAGGGGGAGCGCTGTGTGGCCCTATATACAAAGGGGGAGTGCTTTGTGACACTATGTACAAAGATGGGAGGGCTGTGTGGCCCTAGCCACAGCGGTATGTGTGTGGCGCTCTTTATGGGGGCTCTGTGGCACAATTTACAAGAGGGGAGGGCTGTGTGGTGCTCTCTACAGGGGGGCTGTATGGCGCTATCTATAGGGGGCTGTGTGTAACGCTCTCTACGGGGGGGATGTGTGGTGCTAGCTATAGGGGGATGTGTGATATCTACAGGGGGCTGTGTGTGGCGCTATCTATGGGGGTGTGTAATATCTACAGGGGCTGTGTGTGGCACTATGTACAGGGGGCTGTGTGTATGTGGTGTTTTACAGTGTATGGTATTATTATATTCAGGCGCGCAGTGTTTGGTGCTATTATATTTAGGGGTACAGTATGTGGCACCATGATAATTTTATTTTCGTTTATAGGTGTGGAAATGTTGGAAAAGTGAGGAGCTGAAGACATCTGAGTGGCAAATTCTTCAGAAATGAGTCATGGCCGGGAGGAGTCGTCATGAGCTCTGGACCGGATGGAGAAGAAAAGAGGAAAAAAACTACTAGAATCTAAGACGTCGTCACCTGTGAGTCACTAGATTTATAGAGAATCTGTCACCACTCCTGACATGTTTATTATAGGAAATCCTTGTATTTCACAAAAAGTCTTTCTGCAGTTCAGGAATGATAGACAATTCCCCGTGTCAGGAGGATGTGTTCCAGCACAGTGTGATACTGTCAGTATGTAGGGACACAGCCCTGTGACAAGGGGAATCGTAACACCCATTTGTTAATGTTTGCCCAAAAAGGTAGTGTTAAAAATAGTTGCGGTGCGGCAGGGCGGCGGTGCGGAAGGGGGACCCAAGTGTGGGTAACAGCCCAGAGCCTATGGTCTACTTAATCCGCCACTGCAAATGGGACAGCCCCTTTAAGCAATTAATGGGAAACCTTAGCCACAGTATTGTTGTCACAATTGTATTAGTTGGTATGTACCATACCATAAGAAAATGTAGTGTTTTTCTTTTTCCTTATTTTTGAACAATTTCTCATATTTGAGTAAAAGTTTCTTACCTGCCTAACCACAATTACATGCTGTTTTCTTCATTGTACTATAGGTTTTGGCCTCTCCTAACTGAAAACCCTGCCACTGTATAGTGAAACAAATCATGGTCAATTACTAACTTACATTTAGTGTTCAAGTTGGACCAAAGCCAAGTGTACTGAAACCTTATGGGTGGGATTGTGTAATGTAACTTACTAGCGTTTTTCCTCATTTCCTGTTCTAACCGTCTGATTCATTAGTGTTGTTGAAGTTTGGTACAAACTGTTTACAAAGGTGATTAGTAGGAAAATTACATAAAAACTTTCAAGTGGACCAAGTGGCATTGAACATTGAATTGTGTAGAGTCAACAGGATGACTAATAGAAAACCGAACC